>NC_072438.2:110653166-111285000 GCF_028878055.3 Symphalangus syndactylus
TTCTGAAACACTCTTTCTGTAGAAACTGTAATTGGATTTCTGAACGCTAAGAGGCCTATATTGAGAAAAATAATATCTTCAAATAAAAACTACAGAGATGCATTCTCTGAAACTTCTTTCTGTTCTGTGCATTCAGCTAACTGAATTAAAGGATACATTTGATTTAGCAGTTCTGAAACACTCTTTCTGTAGAAAATGCAAGTGGACATTCGGTGTGCTAAGTTGGTAATTGTGGAAAAAGGAATATCTTCAAATAAAAATTACACAGAGGCATTCTCTGAAACTTCTTTCTGTTCTCTGCATTCAACTAACAGAGTTGAGCCTTATTTTTGAAGGAGCAGCCCTGAAACGCACTTTCTGTAGAAACTGCAAGTGGACATTCCGAGCGCTACTAGGGTAATAGTGGAAAAAGGAATACCTTCAAATAAATACTACACAGAAGCAATCTGTGAAACTACTTTCTGTTCTGTGAATTCAACTAAAAGTGTTGAACCCTACTTTTCATTTTGCCGTACTGAAACACTCTTTCTGTAGAAACTGCAATTGGATATTTGGAGTGCTAAGAGGCCTATATTTGAAAAAGGACTATCTTCAAATAAAAACTACACAGAAGCATTCTGTGAAACTTCTTACTGATATGTGCATTCAGCTAACAGAGATAAACCAACTTTTGATTGAGCAGTTCTGAACAATCTTTTTGTAGAAAATGCAGGTGGACATTCGGAGCGCTAAGAGGGTAATACTGAAAAAAGGAATATATTCCAATATAAACTACACAGAAGCATTCTGTGAAGCTTCTTTCTGTTCTCTGCATTCAACTTACAGTTTTGAGCATTACTTTTGAAGGAGCAGTTCTGAAAAACACTTTGTGTAGAAACTGCCAGTGGACATTCGGAGCGCTAAGAGGGTAATATTCGAAAAAGGAATATCTTCAACTAAATACTACACAGAAGCCTTCTCTGAAACTTATTTCTGATATGTGCATATAACTAACAGAGTGAAACCATATTTTTGATTGAGCCGTTCTGAACACTCTTTATGTAGAAAATGCAAGTGGACATTCGGAGCGCTAAGAGGGTAATAGTGCAAAAAGGAATATATTCAAATATAAACTACTCAGAAGCATTCTTTGAAACTTCTTTTTGTTCTGTGCATTCAACTAACAGAGTTGAACCTTACTTTTGATTCAGCCGTTCTGAAACACTCTTTCTGAAGAAACTGCAATTTAACATACTGAGCGCTATGATGCCTATATTGGGATAAAGAATATCTTCAAATAAAAACTACACAGATGCATTCTGTGAAACTTCTTTCTTATCTGTGCATTCAGCTAACAGAGTTAAACGATACTTTTGATTTAGCAGTTCTGAAACACTCTTTCTGTAGAAAATGCAAGTGGTCATTCGGTGCGCTAAGATGGTAATTGTGGAAAAAGGAATATCTTCAAATAAAAACTACAAAGAGGCATTCTCTGAAACTTGTTTCTGTTCTCTGCTTTCAACTAACAGGGTTGAGCCTTATTTTTGAAGGAGCAGTCCTGAAACACTCTTTCTGTAGAAACTGCAAGTGGACATTCGGAGCGCTAAGAGGGTAATAGTGGAAAAAGGAATATCTTCAAATAAATACTACACAGAAGCATTCTGTGAAACTACTCTCTGTTCTGTGCATTCAACTAAATGAGTTGAACCCTACTTTTGATTGAGCCATTCTGAAACACTCTTTCTGTAGAAACTGCCATTGGATATTCGGAGCGCAAAGAGGCCTATATTGGAAAAAGGACTACGTTCAAATAAAAACTACACAGAAGCATTCCGTGAAACTTCGTACTGATCTGTGCATTCAGCTAACAGAATTAAACCATACTTTTGATTGAGCAGTTCGGAAACACTCATTCTGTAGAAAATGCAAGTGGACATTCGGAGAGCTTAGAAGGTAATAGTGGAAAAAGGAACATCTTCAAATATAAACTACACAGAAGCATTCTATGAAACTTCTTTCTGTTCCGTTCATTCAACTAACAGAGTTGAACCTGACATTTGATTAAGCAGTTCAGAAACACTCTTTCTGTAGATACTGCAATTGGACATTCTGAGCGCTAAGACTCCTATATTGGAGAAAGGAATATCTTCAAATAAAAAGTACACAGAAGCATTCTGTGAAAATTCTTTCTGATCTGTGCATTCAGCTAACAGAGTTAAACCATACTTTGGATTGAGCAGTTCTGAACACTCTTTCTGTAGAAAATGCAAGTGGACATTCGGAGCGCTAAGAGGGTAATACTGAAAAAGGGAATATATTCAAATATAAACTACACAGAGGCATTCTGTGAAACTCCTTTCTGTTCTCTGCATTCAACTAACAGAGTTGAGCCCTACTTTTGAAGGAGCAGTTCTGAAACACTCTTTGTTTAGAAACTGAAATTGGACATTCGGAGAGCTAAGAGGATAATAGTCGAAAAAGGAATATCTTCAACAAAATACTACACGGAAGGATTCTGTGAAACTTATTTCTGATATGTGCATTCAAATAACAGAGTAAAACCATACTTTTGATTGAGCCGTTCAGAACACTCTTTCTGTAGAAAATACAAGTGGACATTCGGAGTACTAAGAGGGTAATACTGGAAAAAGGAATATATTCAAATATAAACTACACAGAAGCATTCTGTGAAACTTCTTGCTGTTCTGTGCATTCAAGTAACAGAGTTGAACCTTACTTTTGATTGAGCCTTTCTGAAACTCTCTTTCTGTAGAAAATGCAAGTGGACATTCGGAGCGCTAAGATGGTAATAGTGGAAAAAGGAATACATTCAAATATAAACTACACAGAAGCATTCTGTGAAACTTCTTTCTGTTCTGTGCATTCAACTAACAGAGTTGAACCTTACTTTTGATTGAGCCTTCTGAAACACTCATTTTGTAGAAACGGCAATTGGACATTCTGAGCGCTAAGTGGCCTATATTGGGAAAAAGAATATCTCCAAATAAAAACTACTCAGAAGCATTCTGTGAAACTTATTTCTGATCTGTGCATTCAGCTAACAGAGTTAAACCATACTTTTGATTGAGAAGTTATGAGACACTCTTTCTGTAGAAAACGCAAGTGGACATTCGGAGCGCTAAAATTGTATTAGTGGAAAAAGGAATATTCCCAAATTAAAACTACACAGAAGCATTCTCTGAAACTCCTTTCTGTTCTCTGCATTCAACTAACAGATTTGAGCCTTACTTTGAAGGAGCTGTTCTGAAACACTCTTTGTGTAGAAACTGCCAGTGGACATTCGGAACGCTAAGAGGGTAATAGTCGAAAAAGGAATATCTTCAAATATAAACTACACAGAAGCATTCTCTGAAACTTCTTTCCGTTCCGTGCATTCAACTAACAGTATTGAACCTTACTTTTGATTGAGCAGTTCTGAAACTCTCTTTCTGTAGATACTGCAATTGGACATTCTGAGCGCTAAGAGACCTATATTGGAAAAAGGAATATCTTCAAATAAAAACTACACAGAAGAATTCTGTGAAACTTCTTTCTGATCTGTGCATTCAACTAACAGAATTAAACCATACTTTTGATGGAGCAGTTCTGAACACTCTTTCTGTAGAAAATGCAACTGGACATTTGGAGCGCTAAGAGGGTAGTAGTGGAAAAAGTAATATATTCAAATATAAACTACACAGAAGCATTCTGTGAAACTACTTTCTGTTCTGTGCATTCAACTAACAGGGTTGAACCTTACTTTTGATTGAGCCTTTCTGAAACACTCTTTCTGTAGAAACTGCAATTGGACCTTCTGAGCGCTAAGAGGCCTATATTGGTAAAAAGAATATCTTCATATAAACATTACACCGCAGCATTCTGTGAAACTTCTTTCTGTTCTGTGCATTCAGCTAACAGAGTTAAACCATTCTTTTGACTGAGCAGTTCTGAAACACACTTTCTGTAGAAAATGCAACTGGAGATTCAGAGCGCTAAGTGGGTAATAGTGGAAAATGGAATATCTTCAAATATAAACTACACTGAAGAATTCTGTGAAACTTCTTTCTGATCTGTGCATTCACCTAACAGGGTTAAACCACACTTATGATTGAGCAGTTCTGAACACTCCTTCTGTAGAAAATGCAACTGGACATTTGGAGCGCTAAGAGGCTACTGGTGGAAAAAGGAATACCTTCAAATAAATACTACACAGAAGCATTCTGTGAAAATTCTTTCCGTTCTGTGAATTCAACTAAAAGAGTTGAACCCTACTTTTCATTGAGGCGTTCTGAAACACTTTTTCTGTAGAAACTGAAATTGGATATTTGGAGCGCTAAGAGGCCTATATTTGGGAAAGGACTATCTTCAAATAAAAACTACACAGAAACATTCTGTGAAACTTCGTACTGATCTGTGCATTCAGCTAACAGAGTTAAACCATACTTTTGATTGAGCAGTTCGGAAACACTCTTTCTGTAGAAAATGCAAGTGGACATTCGGAGAGCTTAGAAGGTAATAGTGGAAAAAGGAATATCTTCAAATATAAACTACACAGAATCATTCTCTGAAACTTCTTTCTGTTCTGTTCATTCAACTAAAAGAGTTAAACCTTACTTTTGATTGAGCCTTTCTGAAACACTCCCTCTGTAGAAACTGCAATTGGACATTCTGTGCGCTAAGAGGCCTATATTGGTAAAAAGAAAAACTTCATATAAACACTACACAGCAGCATTCTGTGAAACTTCTTTCTGATCTGTGCATTCAGCTAACAGAGTTAAACCATACTTTTGATTGAGCAGTTCTGAAACACTCTTTCTGTAGAAAATGCAACTGGACATTCAGAGCGCTAAGTGGGTAATCGTGGAAAATGGAATATCTTCAAATATAAACTACACAGAAAAATTCTGTGAAACTTATTTCTGATCTGTGCATTCACCTAAAGAGTTAAAACATACATTTGATAGAGCAGTTCTGAACACACTTTCTGTAGAAAATGCAAGTGGACATTCTGAGCTCTAAGAGGGTAACAGTGGAAAAAGGAATATCTTCAAATACAAACTACACAGAAGCAATCTGTGAAACTATATTCTGTTCTGTGCATTCAACTAAGAGATTTGAACCTTAGTTTTGATTGAGACGTTCTGAAACACTCTTTCTGTAGAAAATGCAAGTGGAGATTTGGAGCGCTAAGAGGGTAATAGTGGAAAAAGGAATGTCTTCAAATATAAACTACACTGAATCATTCTGTGAAACTTCTTTCTGATCTGTGCATTCAGCTAACAGAGTTAAACCATACTTTTGATTGAGCAGATCTGAACACTCTTTCTGTAGAAAATGCAACTGGACATTTGGAGCGCTAAGAGGGTAGTAGTGGAAAAAGGAATATATTCAAATATAAACTACACAGAAGCATTCTGTGAAACTTTTTCTGATCTGAGCATTCAGCTAACAGAGTTAAACCATACTTTTGATTGAGCAGTTTTGAAACACTCTGTCTGTAGAAAATGCAACTGGACATTCATAGCGCTAAGTGGGTAATAGTGGAAAAAAGAATATGTTCAAATATAAACTACACAGAAGCATTGTATGAAACTTCTTTCTGTTCTGTGCATTCAAATAACAGAGTTGAACCTTACTTTTGATTGAGCCGTTCTGAAACACTCTTTCTGTAGAAACTGCAATTGGACATTCTGAGTGCTAAGAGGCCTATATTGGGAAAAATAATATCTTCAAATAAAAACTACACAGAAGCATTGTGTGAAACTTATTTCTGATATCTGCATTCAGCTAACAGAGTTAAACCATACTTTTGATTGCGCAGTTCCGAACAGTCTTTCTGTAGAAAATGCAAGTGGACATTCGGAGCGCTAAGAGGGTAATAGTGGAAAAAGGAATATATTCAAATATAAACTACACAGTAGCATTCTGTGAAACTTCTTTCTGTTCTGTGCATTCAGCTAACAGAGTTGAACCTTACTTTTGATTGAGCCGTTCTGAAACACTCTTTCTGTAGAAACTGCAATTGGACATTCTAAGCGCTAAGAGGCCTATATTGGGAAAAAGAATATCTTCAAATAAAAACTACACAGATGCATTCTGTGAAACTTATTTCTGATATGTAAATTCAGTTAACAGAGCTAAACCATATTTTTGATTGAGCAGTTATGAAACACTCTTTTTGTAGAAAATGCAAGTGGACATTCGGAGCGCTAAGTTTGTAATAGAGGAAAAAGGAATATCTCCAATTAAAAACTACACAGAAGCATTCTCTGAAACCCCTTTCTGTTCTCCGCATTCAGCTAACAGAGTTCAGCCTTACTTTTGAAGGAGGAGTTCTGAAACACTCTTTGTGTAGAAACTGCCAGTGGATATTCGGAGCGCTAAGTGGGTAATAGTCCAAAAAGGATTATCTTCAACTAAATACTACACAGAAGCATTCTGTGAAACTTCTTTCTGTTCTGTGCATTCAACTAAGAAAGTTGAACCTTACATTTGATTGAGCCGTTCTGAAACACTCTTGCTGTAGAAACTGCAATTGGACATTCTGAGCGCTAAGAGGCCTATATTGGGAAAATAATATCTTCAAATAAAAACTACACAGAAGCATTGTTTGAAACTTATGTCTGATATATGCATTCAGCTAACAGAGTTAAACCATACTTTTGATTGCGCAGTTCAAAACACTCTTTCTGTAGAAAGTGCAAGTGGACATTCGGAGCGCTAAGAGGGTAATAGTGGAAAAAGGAATATATTCAAATATAAACTACACAGAAGCATTCTGTGAAACCTCTTTCTGTTCTGTGCATTCAACTACCAGGGTTGAACCTTACTTTTGATTGAGCCGTTCTGAAACACTCTTTCTGTAGAAACTGCAATTGGACATTCTGAGCGCTAAGAGGCCTATATTGGGAAAAAGAATATCTACAAATAAAAACTACACAGAAGCATTCTGTGAAACTTATTTATGTTCTGTTCATTCAACTAAAAGAGTTGAACATTAGTTTTGATTGAGCCGTTCTGAAACACTCTTTCTGTAGAAAATGCAAGTGGAGATTCGGAGCGCTAAGAGGGTAATAGTGGAAAAAGGAATGTCTTCTAATATAAACTACACAGAATCATTCTGTGAAACTTCTTTCTGATCTGTGCATTCAGCTAACAGTGTTAAACCATACTTTTGATTGAGCAGATCTGAACACTCTTTCTGTAGAAAATGCAACTGGACATTTGGAGCGCTAAGAGGGTAGTAGTGGAAAAAGGAATATATTCAAATATAAACTACACAGAAGCATTCTGTGAAACTTCTTTCTGATCTGAGCATTCAGCTAACAGAGTTAAACCATACTTTTGATTGAGCAGTTTTGAAACACTCTGTCTGTAGGAAATGCAACTGGACATTCGTAGCGCTAAGTGGGTAATAGTAGAAAAACAATATGTTCAAATATAAACTACACAGAAGCATTGTATGAAACTTCTTTCTGTTCTGTGCATTCAACTAACATAGTTGAACCTTACTTTTGATTGAGTCGTTCTGAAACACTCTTTCTGTAGAAACTGCAATTGGACATTCTGAGCGCTAAGAGGCCTATATTGGGAAAAATAATATCATCAAATAAAAACTACACAGAAGCATTGTGTGAAACTTATTTCTGATATGTGCATTCAGCAAACAGAGTTAAACCATACTTTTGTTTGCGCAGTTCCGAACACTCTTTCTGTAGAAAATGCAAGTGGACATTCGTAGCGCTAAGTGGGTAATAGTGGAAAAAAGAATATGTTCAAATATAAACTACACAGTAGCATTCTGTGAAAATTCTTTCTGTTCTGTGCATTCAACTAAAAGAGTTGAACCTTACTTTTGATTGAGCCGTTCTGAAACACTCTTTCTGTAGAAACTGCAATTGGACATTCTAAGCGCTAAGAGGCCTACATTGGGAAAAAGAATATCTTCAAATAAAAACTACACAGATGCATTCTGTGAAACTTATTTCTGATCTGTAAATTCAGTTAACAGAGCTAAACCATATTTTTGATTGAGCAGTTATGAAACACTCTTTTTGTAGAAAATGCAAGTGGACATTCGGAGCGCTAAGATTGTAATAGAGGAAAAAGGAATATCTCCAATTAAAAACTACACAGAAGCATTCTCTGAAACCACTTTCTGTTCTCCGCATTCAACTAACAGAGTTGAGCCTTACATTTGAAGGAGCAGTTCTGAAACCCTCTTTGTGTAGAAACTGCCAGTGGATATTTGGAGCGCGAAGTGGGTAATAGTCCAAAAAGGAGTATCTTCAACTAAATACTACACAGAAGCATTCTGTGAAACTTCTTTCTGTTCTGTGCATTCAACTAAGAGAGTTGAACCTTACATTTGATTGAGCCATTCTGAAACACTCTTTCTGTAGAAACTGCAATTGGACATTCTGAGCGCTAAGAGGCTTATATTGGGAAAAATAATATGTTCAAGTAAAAACTACACAGAAGCATTGTTTGAAACTTATTTCTGATATGTGCATTCAGCTAACGGAGTTAAACCATACTTTTGATTGCGCAGTTCAGAACACTCTTTCTGTAGAAAATGCAAGTGGACATTCAGAGCGCTAAGAGGGTAATAGTGGAAAAAGGAATATAGTCAAATATAAACTACACAGAATCATTGTGTGAAACTTCTTTCTGTTCTGTGCATTCAACTACCAGGGTTGAACCTTACTTTTGATTGAGCCGTTCTGAAACACTCTTTCTGTAGAAACTGCAATTGGACATTCTGAGTGCTAAGAGACCTATATTGGAAAAAGGAATATCTTCAAATAAAAACTACACAGAAGAATTCTGTGAAACTTCTTTCTGATCTGTGCATTCAACTAACAGAGTTAAACCATACTTTTGATGGAGCAGTTCTGAAAACACTTTCTGTTGAAAATGCAAGTGGACATTCCGAGCTCTAAGAGGGTAATAGTGGAAAAAGTAATACCGTCAAATATGAACTACAGAGAAGCATTCTGTGAAACTACTTTCTGTTCTGTGCATTGAAATAGCAGAGTTGAACCTTACTTTTGAAAGAGCCATTCTGAAACACTCTTTCTGTAGAAACTGCAATTGGACAATCTGAGCACTAAGAGGCCTATATTGGGAAAAAGTATATCTTCAAATAAAAACTACACAGAAGCATTCTGTGCAACTTCTTTCTAATCTGTGCATTCAGCTAAGAGAGTTAAATCATACATTTGATTGAGCAGTTCTGAACACTCTTTCTGTAGAAAATGCAACTGGACATTTGGAGCGCTAAGAGGGTAGTAGTGGAAAAAGTAATATATTCAAATATAAACTACACAGAAGCATTCTGTGAAACTACTTTCTGTTCTGTGCATTCAACTAACAGGATTGAACCTTACTTTTGATTGAGCCTTTCTGAAACACTCTTTCTGTAGAAACTGCAATTGGACATTCTGAGCGCTAAGTGGCCTATATTGGTAAAAAGAATATCTTCATATAAACATTACACCGCAGCATTCTGTGAAACTTATTTCTGTTCTGTGCATTCAGCTAACAGAGTTAAACCATTCTTTTGACTGAGCAGTTCTGAAACACACTTTCTGTAGAAAATGCAACTGGAGATTCAGAGCGCTAAGTGGGTAATAGTGGAAAATGGAATATCTTCAAATATAAACTACACTGAAGAATTCTGTGAAACTTCTTTCTGATCTGTGCATTCACCTAACAGGGTTAAACCACACTTATGATTGAGCAGTTCTGAACACTCCTTCTGTAGAAAATGCAACTGGACATTTGGAGCGCTAAGAGGCTACTGGTGGAAAAAGGAATACCTTCAAATAAATACTACACAGAAGCATTCTGTGAAACTTCTTTCCGTTCTGTGAATTCAACTAAAAGAGTTGAACCCTACTTTTCATTGAGGCGTTCTGAAACACTTTTTCTGTAGAAACTGAAATTGGATATTTGGAGCGCTAAGAGGCCTATATTTGGGAAAGGACTATCTTCAAATAAAAACTACACAGAAACATTCTGTGAAACTTCGTACTGATCTGTGCATTCAGCTAACAGAGTTAAACCATACTTTTGATTGAGCAGTTCGGAAACACTCTTTCTGTAGAAAATGCAAGTGGACATTCGGAGAGCTTAGAAGGTAATAGTGGAAAAAGGAATATCTTCAAATATAAACTACACAGAATCATTCTCTGAAACTACTTTCTGTTCTGTTCATTCAACTAAAAGAGTTGAACCTTACTTTTGATTGAGCCTTTCTGAAACACTCCCTCTGTAGAAACTGCAATTGGACATTCTGTGCGCTAAGAGACCTATATTGGTAAAAAGAAAAACTTCATATAAACACTACACAGCAGCATTCTGTGAAACTTCTTTCTGATCTGTGCATTCAGCTAACAGAGTTAAACCATACTTTTGATTGAGCAGTTCTGAAACACTCTTTCTGTAGAAAATGCATCTGGACATTCAGAGCGCTAAGTGGGTAATAGTGGAAAATGGAATATCTTCAAATATAAACTACACAGAAAAATTCTGTGAAACTTATTTCTGATCTGTGCATTCACCTAAAGAGTTAAAACATACTTTTGATAGAGCAGTTCTGAACACACTTTCTGTAGAAAATGCAAGTGGACATTCTGAGCTCTAAGAGGGTAACAGTGGAAAAAGGAATATCTTCAAATACAAACTACACAGAAGCAATCTGTGAAACTACATTCTGTTCTGTGCATTCAACTAAGAGATTTGAACCTTAGTTTTGATTGATACGTTCTGAAACACTCTTTCTGTAGAAAATGCAAGTGGAGATTTGGAGCGCTAAGAGGGTAATAGTGGAAAAAGGAATGTCTTCAAATATAAACTACACTGAATCATTCTGTGAAACTTCTTTCTGATCTGTGCATTCAGCTAACAGAGTTAAACCATACTTTTGATTGAGCAGATCTGAACACTCTTTCTGTAGAAAATGCAACTGGACATTCATAGCGCTAAGTGGGTAATAGTGGAAAAAAGAATATGTTCAAATATAAACTACACAGAAGCATTCTGTGAAACTACTTTCTGTTCTGTGCATTCAACTAACAGAGTTGAAACTTACTTTTGATTGAGCCTTTCTGAAACACTCTTTCTGTAGAAACGGCAATTGGACATTCTGAGCGCTAAGACTCCTATATTGGAGAAAGGAATATCTTCAAATAAAAAGTACACAGAAGCATTCTGTGAAAATTCTTTCTGATCTGTGCATTCAGCTAACAGAGTTAAACCATACTTTGGATTGAGCAGTTCTGAACACTCTTTCTGTAGAAAATGCAAGTGGACATTCGGAGCGCTAAGAGGGTAATACTGAAAAAGGGAATATATTCAAATATAAACTACACAGAGGCATTCTGTGAAACTCCTTTCTGTTCTCTGCATTCAACTAACAGAGTTGAGCCCTACTTTTGAAGGAGCGGTTCTGAAACACTCTTTGTTTAGAAACTGAAATTGGACATTCGGAGAGCTAAGAGGATAATAGTCGAAAAAGGAATATCTTCAACAAAATACTACACAGAAGGATTCTGTGAAACTTATTTCTGATATGTGGATTCAAATAACAGAGTAAAACCATACTTTTGATTGAGCCATTCAGAACACTCTTTCTGTAGAAAATGCAAGTGGACATTCGGAGCACTAAGAGGGTAATACTGGAAAAAGGAATATATTCAAATATAAACTACACAGAAGCTTTCTGTGAAACTTCTTGCTGTTCTGTGCATTCAAGTAACAGAGTTGAACCTTACTTTTGATTGAGCCTTTCTGAAACTCTCTTTCTGTAGAAAATGCAAGAGGACATTCGGAGCGCTAAGATGGTAATAGTGGAAAAAGGAATACATTCAAATATAAACTACACAGAAGCATTCTGTGAAACTTCTTTCTGTTCTGTGCATTCAACTAACAGAGTTGAACCTTACTTTTGATTGAGCCTTCTGAAACACTCATTCTGTAGAAACGGCAATTGGACATTCTGAGCGCTAAGTGGCCTATATTGGGAAAAAGAATATCTCCAAATAAAAACTACTCAGAAGCATTCTGTGAAACTTATTTCTGATCTGTGCATTCAGCTAACAGAGTTAAACCATACTTTTGATTGAGAAGTTATGAGACACTCTTTCTGTAGAAAACGCAACTGGACATTCGGAGCGCTAAAATTGTATTAGTGGAAAAAGGAATATCCCCAAATTAAAACTACACAGAAGCATTCTCTGAAACTCCTTTCTGTTCTCTGCATTCAACTAACTGATTTGAGCCTTACTTTGAAGGAGCTGTTCTGAAACAATCTTTGTGTAGAAACTGCCAGTGGACATTCGGAATGCTAAGAGGGTAATAGTCGAAAAAGGAATATCTATAACTAAATACTACACAGAAGCATTCTGTGAAACTTCTTTCTGATCTGAGCATTCAGCTAACAGAGTTAAACCATACTTTTGATTGAGCAGTTTTGAAACACTCTGTCTGTAGAAAATGCAACTGTACATTCGCAGCGCTAAGTGGGTAATAGTGGAAAAAAGAATATGTTCAAATATAAACTACACAGAAGCATTGTATGAAACTTCTTTCTGTTCTGTGCATTCAACTAACAGAGTTGAACCTTACTTTTGATTGAGCCGTTCTGAAACCGTCTTTCTGTAGAAACTGCAATTGGACATTCTGAGCGCTAAGAGGCCTATATTGGGAAAAATAATATCTTCAAATAAAAACTACACAGAAGAATTGTGTGAAACTTATTTCTGATATGTGCATTCAGCTTACAGAGTTAAACCATACTTTTGATTGCGCAGTTCCGAACACTCTTTCCGTAGAAAAGGCAAGTGGACATTCGGAGCGCTAAGAGGGTAATAGTGGAAAAAGGAATATATTCAAATATAAACTACACGGTAGCATTCTGTGAAACTTCTTTCTGTTCTGTGCATTCATCTAACAGGGTTGAACCTTACTTTTGATTGAGCCGTTCTGAAACACTCTTTCTGTAGAAACTGCAATTGGACATGCTAAGCGCTAAGAGGCCTACATTGGGAAAAAGAATATCTTCAAATAAAAACTACACAGATGCATTCTGTGAAACTTATTTCTGATCTGTAAATTCAGTTAACAGAGCTAAACCATATTTTTGATTGAGCAGTTATGAAACTCTCTTTTTGTAGAAAATGGAAGTGGACATTCGGAGCGCTAAGATTGTAATAGAGGAAAAAGAATATCTCCAATTAAAAACTACACAGAAGCATTCTCTGAAACACCTTTCTGTTCTCCGCATTCAACTAACAGAGTTGAGCCTTACTTTTGAAGGAGCAGTTGTGAAACACTCTTTGTGTAGAAACTCCCAGTGGATATTCGGAGCGCTAAGTGGGTAATAGTCCAAAAAGGAGTATCTTCAACTAAATACTACACAGAATCATTCTGTGAAACTTCTTTCTGTTCTGTGCATTCAACTAAGAGAGTTGAACCTTACATTTGATTGAGCCGTTCTGAAACACTCTTTCTGTAGAAACTGCAATTGGACATTCTGAGCGCTAAGAGGCCTATATTGGGAAAAATAATATCTTTAAATAAAAACTACACAGAAGCATTTTTTGAAACATATTTCTGATATGTGCATTCAGCTAACAGAGTTAAACCATACTTTTGATTGCGCAGTTCAGAACACTCTTTCTGTAGAAAATGCAAGTGGACATTCGGAGCGCTAAGAGGGTAATAGTGGAAAAAGTAATATATTCAAATATAAACTACACAGAAGCATTCTGTGAAACTTCTTTCTGTTTTTGCATTCAACTACCAGGGTTGAACCTTACTTTAGATTGAGCCGTTCTGAAACACTCTTTCTGTAGAAACTGCAATTGGACATTCTGAGCGCTAAGAGGCCTATATTGGGAAAAAGAATATCTACAAATAAAAACTACACAGAAGCATTCTGTGAAACTTCTTTCTGTTCTGTTCATTCAACTAAAACAGTTGAACCTTAGCTTTGATTGAGCAGTTATGAAACACTCTTTCTGTAGAAAATGCAAGTGGAGATTCGGAGCGCTAAGAGGGTAATAGTGGAAAAAGGAATGTCTTCAAATATAAACTACACAGAATCATTCTGTGAAACTTCTTTCTGATCTGTGCATTCAGCTAACAGTGTTAAACCATTCTTTTGATTGAGCAGATCTGAACACTCTTTCTGTAGAAAATGCAAATGGACATTTGGAGTGCTAAGAGGGTATTCGTGGAAAAAGGAATATATTCAAATATAAACAACACAGAACCATTCTGTGAAACTTCTTTCTGATCTGAGCATTCAGCTAACAGAGTTAAACCATACTTTTGATTGCGCAGTTCAGAACACTCTTTCTGTAGAAAATGCAAGTGGACATTCGGAGCGCTAAGAGGTTAATAGTGGAGAAAGGAATGTCTTCAAATATAAACTACACAGAATCATTCTGTGAAATTTCTTTCTGATCTGTGCATTCAGCTAACAGAGTTAAACCATACTTTAGATAGAGCAGATCTGAACACACTTTCTGTAGATAATGCAACTGGACATTTGGAGCGCTAAGAGTGTAGTAGTGGAAAAAGGAATATATACAAATATAAACTACACAGAAGCATTCTGTGAAACTTCTTTCTGATCTGAGCATTCAGCTAACAGAGTTAAACCATACTTTTGATTGAGCAGTTTTGAAACACTCTGTCTGTAGAAAATGCAACTGGACATTCGTAGCGCTAAGTGGGTAATAGTGGAAAAAAGAATATGTTCAAATATAAACTACACAGAAGCATTGTATGAAACTTCTTTCTGTTCTGTGCATTCAACTAACAGAGTTGAACCTTACTTTTGATTGAGCCGTTCTGAAACACTCTTTCTGTAGAAACTGCAATTGGACATTCTGAGCGCTAAGAGGCCTACATTGGGAAAAAGAATATCTTCAGATAAAAACTACACAGATGCATTGTGTGAAACTTATTTCTGATATGTGCATTCAGCTAACAGAGTTAAACCATACTTTTGATTGGGCATTTCCGAACACTCTTTCTGTAGAAAATGCAACTGGACTTCGGAGCGCTAAGTGGGTAATAGTGGAAAAAGGAATATATTCAAATATAAACTACACAGAAGCATTCTGTGAAACTTCTTTCTGTTCTGTGCATTCAACTACCAGGGTTGAACCTTACTTTAGATTGAGCCCTTCTGAAACACTCTTTCTGTAGAAACTGCAATTGGACATTCTGAGCTCTAAGAGGACTGTATTGGGAAAAAGAATATCTACAAATGAAAACTACACAGAAGCATTCTGTGAAACTTCTCTCTGTTCTGTTCATTCAACTAAAAGAGTTGAACCTTAATTTTGATTGAGCCGTTCTGAAACACACTTTCTGTAGTAAATGCAAGTGGAGATTCGGAGCGCTAAGAAGGTAATAGTGGAAAAACGAATGTCTTCAAATATAAACTACACAGAATCATCCTCTGAAACTTCTTTCTGATCTGTGCATTCAGCTAACAGAGTTAAACCATACTTTTGATTGAGCAGATCTGAACACTCTTTCTGTAGAAAATGCAACTGGACATTTGGAGCGCTAAGAGCGTAGTAGTGGAAAAAGGAATATATTCAAATATAAACTACACAGAAGCATTCTGTGAAACTTCTTTCTGATCTGAGCATTCAGCTAACAGAGTTAAACCATACTTTTGATTGAGCAGTTTTGAAACACACTGTCTGTAGAAAATGCAACTGGACATTCGTAGCGCTAAGTGGGTAATAGTGGAAAAAAGAATATGTTCAAATATAAACTACACAGAAGCATTGTATGAAACATCCTTCTGTTCTGTTCATTCAACTAACAGAGTTGAACCTTACTTTTGATTGAGCCGTTCTGAAACCGTCTTTCTGTAGAAACTGCAATTGGACATTCTGAGCGCTAAGAGGCCTATATTGGGAAAAATAATATCTTCAAATAAAAACTACACAGAAGAATTGTGTGAAACTTATTTCTGATATGTGCATTCAGCTTACAGAGTTAAACCATACTTTTGATTGCGCAGTTCCGAACACTCTTTCCGTAGAAAAGGCAAGTGGACATTTGGAGCGCTAAGAGGGTAATAGTGGAAAAAGGAATATATTCAAATATAAACTACACGGTAGCATTCTGTGAAACTTCTTTCTGTTCTGTGCATTCATCTAACAGGGTTGAACCTTACTTTTGATTGAGCCGTTCTGAAACACTCTTTCTGTAGAAACTGCAATTGGACATGCTAAGCGCTAAGAGGCCTACATTGGGAAAAAGAATATCTTCAAATAAAAACTACACAGATGCATTCTGTGAAACTTATTTCTGATCTGTAAATTCAGTTAACAGAGCTAAACCATATTTTTGATTGAGCAGTTATGAAACTCTCTTTTTGTAGAAAATGCAAGTGGACATTTGGAGCGCTAAGATTTTAATAGGGGAAAAATAATATCTCTAATTAAAAACTACACAGAAGCATTCTCTGAAACACCTTTCTGTTCTCCGCATTCAACTAACAGTGTTGAGCCTTACTTTTGAAGGAGCAGTTGTGAAACACTCTTTGTGTAGAAACTGCCAGTGGATATTCGGATCGCTAAGTGGGTAATAGTCCAAAAAGGAGTATCTTCAACTAAATACTACACAGAATCATTCTGTGAAACTTCTTTCTGTTCTGTGCATTCAACTAAGAGAGTTGAACCTTACATTTGATTGAGCCGTTCTGAAACACTCTTTCTGTAGAAACTGCAATTGGACATTATGAGCGCTAAGAGGCCTATATTGGGAAAAATAATATCTTCAAATAAAAACTACACAGAAGCATTTTTTGAAACATATTTCTGATATGTGCATTCAGCTAACAGAGTTAAACCATACTTTTGATTGCGCAGTTCAGAACACTCTTTCTGTAGAAAATGCAAGTGGACATTCGGAGCGCTAAGAGGGTAATAGTGGAAAAAGGAATATATTCAAATATACACTACACAGAAGCATTCTGTGAAACTTCTTTCTGTTCTGTGCATTCAACTACCAGGATTGAACCTTACTTTAGATTGAGCCGTTCTGAAACACTCTTTCTGTAGAAACTGCAATTGGACATTCTGAGCGCTAAGAGGCCTATATTGGGAAAAAGAATATCTACAAATAAAAACTACACAGAAGCATTCTGTGAAATTTCTTTCTGTTCAGTTCATTCAACTAAAAGAGTTGAACCTTAGTTTTGATTGAGCCGTTCTGAAACACTCTTTCTGTAGAAAATGCAAGTGGAGATTCGGAGCGCTAAGTGGGTAATAGTGGAAAAAGGAATGTCTTCAAATATAAACTACACAGAATAATTCTATGAAACTTATTTCTGATCTGTGCATTCAGCTAACAGAGTTAAACCATACTTTTGATTGAGCAGATCTGAACAAACTTTCTGTAGAAAATGCAACTGGACAATTGGAGCGCTAAGAGAGTAGTAGTGGAAAAAGGAATATATTCAAATATAAACTACACAGAAGCATTCTGTGAAACTTCTTTCTGATCTTAGCATTCAGCTAACAGAGTTAAACCATACTTTTGATTGAGCAGATCTGAACACTCTTTCTGTAGAAAATTCAACTGGACATTTGGAGCGCTAAGAGGGTAGTAGTGGAAAAAGGAATATATTCAAATATAAACTACACAGAAGCATTCTGTGAAACGTCTATCTGATCTGAGCATTCAGCTAACAGAGTTAAACCATACTTTTGATTGAGCAGTTTTGAAAAACTCTGTCTGTACAAAATGCAACTGGATATTCGTAGCGCTAAGTGGGCAATAGTGGAAAAAAGAATATGTTCAAATATAAACTACACAGAAGCATTGTATGAAACTTCTTTCTGGTCTGTGCATTCAACTAACAGTGTTGAACCTTACTTTTGATTGAGCCTTTCTGAAACACTCTTTCTGTAGAAACTGCAATTGGACATTCTGAGCGCTAAGAGGCCTATATTGGGAAAAATAATATCTTCAAATAAAAACTACACAGAAGCATTGTGTGAAACTTATTTCTGATATGTGCATTCAGCTAACAGAGTTAAACCATACTTTTGATTGTGCAGTTCCGAACACCCTTTCCGTAGAAAAGGCAAGTGGACATTCGGAGCGCTAAGAGGGTAATAGTGGAAAAAGGAATATATTCAAATATAAACTACACAGTAGCATTCTGTGAAAATTCTTTCTGTTCTGTGCATTCAACTAACAGAGTTGAACCTTACTTTTGATTGAGCCGTTCTGAAACACTCTTTCTGTAGAAATTGCAATTGGACAAGCTAAGCGCTAAGAGGCCTACATTGGGAAAAAGACTATCTTCAAATAAAAACTACACAGATGCATTCTGTGAAACTTATTTCTGATCTGTAAATTCAGTTAACAGAGCTAAACCATATTTTTGATTGAGCAGTTATGAAACAATCTTTTTGTAGAAAATGCAAGTGGACATTCGGAGCGCTAAGATTGTAATAGAGGAAAAAGAAATATCTCCAATTAAAAACTACACAGAAGCATTCTCTGAAACACCTTTCTATTCTCCGCATTCAACTAACAGAGTTGAGCCTTACATTTGAAGGAGCAGTTCTGAAACACTCTTTGTGTGGAAACTGCCAGTGGATATTCGGAGCGCTAAGTGGGTAATAGTCCAAAAAGGAATATCTTCAACTAAATACTACACAGAAGCATTCTGTGAAACTTCTTTCTGTTCTGTGCATTCAACTAAGAGAGTTGAACCTTATATTTGATTGAGCCGTTCTGAAACACTCTTTCTGTAGAAACTGCAATTGGACATTCTGAGCGCTAAGGGGCCTATATTGGGAAAAATAATATCTTCAAATAAAAACTACACAGAAGCATTGTTTGAAACTTATTTCTGATATGTGCATTCAGCTAACAGAGTTAAACCATACTTTTGATTGCGCAGTTCTGAACACTCTTTCTGTAGAAAATGCAAGTGGACATTCGGAGCGCTAAGAGGGTAATAGTGGAAAAAGGAATATATTCAAATATAAACTACACAGTAGCATTCTGTGAAAATTCTTTCTGTTCTGTGCATTCAACTAACAGAGTTGAACCTTACTTTTGATTCAGCCGTTCTGAAACACTCTTTCTGTAGAAACTGCAATTGGACATTCTGAGCGCTAAGAGGCCTATATTGGGAAAAATAATATCTTCAAATAAAAACTACACAGAAGAATTGTGTGAAACTTATTTCTGATATGTGCATTCAGCTTACAGAGTTAAACCATACTTTTGATTGCGCAGTTCCGAACACTCTTTCCGTAGAAAAGGCAAGTGGACATTTGGAGCGCTAAGAGGGTAATAGTGGAAAAAGGAATATATTCAAATATAAACTACACGGTAGCATTCTGTGAAACTTCTTTCTGTTCTGTGCATTCATCTAACAGGGTTGAACCTTACTTTTGATTGAGCCGTTCTGAAACACTCTTTCTGTAGAAACTGCAATTGGACATGCTAAGCGCTAAGAGGCCTACATTGGGAAAAAGAATATCTTCAAATAAAAACTACACAGATGCATTCTGTGAAACTTATTTCTGATCTGTAAATTCAGTTAACAGAGCTAAACCATATTTTTGATTGAGCAGTTATGAAACTCTCTTTTTGTAGAAAATGCAAGTGGACATTTGGAGCGCTAAGATTTTAATAGGGGAAAAATAATATCTCTAATTAAAAACTACACAGAAGCATTCTCTGAAACACCTTTCTGTTCTCCGCATTCAACTAACAGTGTTGAGCCTTACTTTTGAAGGAGCAGTTGTGAAACACTCTTTGTGTAGAAACTGCCAGTGGATATTCGGATCGCTAAGTGGGTAATAGTCCAAAAAGGAGTATCTTCAACTAAATACTACACAGAATCATTCTGTGAAACTTCTTTCTGTTCTGTGCATTCAACTAAGAGAGTTGAACCTTACATTTGATTGAGCCGTTCTGAAACACTCTTTCTGTAGAAACTGCAATTGGACATTATGAGCGCTAAGAGGCCTATATTGGGAAAAATAATATCTTCAAATAAAAACTACACAGAAGCATTTTTTGAAACATATTTCTGATATGTGCATTCAGCTAACAGAGTTAAACCATACTTTTGATTGCGCAGTTCAGAACACTCTTTCTGTAGAAAATGCAAGTGGACATTCGGAGCGCTAAGAGGGTAATAGTGGAAAAAGGAATATATTCAAATATACACTACACAGAAGCATTCTGTGAAACTTCTTTCTGTTCTGTGCATTCAACTACCAGGATTGAACCTTACTTTAGATTGAGCCGTTCTGAAACACTCTTTCTGTAGAAACTGCAATTGGACATTCTGAGCGCTAAGAGGCCTATATTGGGAAAAAGAATATCTACAAATAAAAACTACACAGAAGCATTCTGTGAAATTTCTTTCTGTTCAGTTCATTCAACTAAAAGAGTTGAACCTTAGTTTTGATTGAGCCGTTCTGAAACACTCTTTCTGTAGAAAATGCAAGTGGAGATTCGGAGCGCTAAGTGGGTAATAGTGGAAAAAGGAATGTCTTCAAATATAAACTACACAGAATAATTCTATGAAACTTATTTCTGATCTGTGCATTCAGCTAACAGAGTTAAACCATACTTTTGATTGAGCAGATCTGAACAAACTTTCTGTAGAAAATGCAACTGGACAATTGGAGCGCTAAGAGAGTAGTAGTGGAAAAAGGAATATATTCAAATATAAACTACACAGAAGCATTCTGTGAAACTTCTTTCTGATCTTAGCATTCAGCTAACAGAGTTAAACCATACTTTTGATTGAGCAGATCTGAACACTCTTTCTGTAGAAAATTCAACTGGACATTTGGAGCGCTAAGAGGGTAGTAGTGGAAAAAGGAATATATTCAAATATAAACTACACAGAAGCATTCTGTGAAACGTCTATCTGATCTGAGCATTCAGCTAACAGAGTTAAACCATACTTTTGATTGAGCAGTTTTGAAAAACTCTGTCTGTACAAAATGCAACTGGATATTCGTAGCGCTAAGTGGGCAATAGTGGAAAAAAGAATATGTTCAAATATAAACTACACAGAAGCATTGTATGAAACTTCTTTCTGGTCTGTGCATTCAACTAACAGTGTTGAACCTTACTTTTGATTGAGCCTTTCTGAAACACTCTTTCTGTAGAAACTGCAATTGGACATTCTGAGCGCTAAGAGGCCTATATTGGGAAAAATAATATCTTCAAATAAAAACTACACAGAAGCATTGTGTGAAACTTATTTCTGATATGTGCATTCAGCTAACAGAGTTAAACCATACTTTTGATTGTGCAGTTCCGAACACCCTTTCCGTAGAAAAGGCAAGTGGACATTCGGAGCGCTAAGAGGGTAATAGTGGAAAAAGGAATATATTCAAATATAAACTACACAGTAGCATTCTGTGAAAATTCTTTCTGTTCTGTGCATTCAACTAACAGAGTTGAACCTTACTTTTGATTGAGCCGTTCTGAAACACTCTTTCTGTAGAAATTGCAATTGGACAAGCTAAGCGCTAAGAGGCCTACATTGGGAAAAAGACTATCTTCAAATAAAAACTACACAGATGCATTCTGTGAAACTTATTTCTGATCTGTAAATTCAGTTAACAGAGCTAAACCATATTTTTGATTGAGCAGTTATGAAACAATCTTTTTGTAGAAAATGCAAGTGGACATTCGGAGCGCTAAGATTGTAATAGAGGAAAAAGAAATATCTCCAATTAAAAACTACACAGAAGCATTCTCTGAAACACCTTTCTATTCTCCGCATTCAACTAACAGAGTTGAGCCTTACATTTGAAGGAGCAGTTCTGAAACACTCTTTGTGTGGAAACTGCCAGTGGATATTCGGAGCGCTAAGTGGGTAATAGTCCAAAAAGGAATATCTTCAACTAAATACTACACAGAAGCATTCTGTGAAACTTCTTTCTGTTCTGTGCATTCAACTAAGAGAGTTGAACCTTATATTTGATTGAGCCGTTCTGAAACACTCTTTCTGTAGAAACTGCAATTGGACATTCTGAGCGCTAAGGGGCCTATATTGGGAAAAATAATATCTTCAAATAAAAACTACACAGAAGCATTGTTTGAAACTTATTTCTGATATGTGCATTCAGCTAACAGAGTTAAACCATACTTTTGATTGCGCAGTTCTGAACACTCTTTCTGTAGAAAATGCAAGTGGACATTCGGAGCGCTAAGAGGGTAATAGTGGAAAAAGGAATATATTCAAATATAAACTACACAGTAGCATTCTGTGAAAATTCTTTCTGTTCTGTGCATTCAACTAACAGAGTTGAACCTTACTTTTGATTCAGCCGTTCTGAAACACTCTTTCTGTAGAAACTGCAATTGGACATTCTGAGCGCTAAGAGGCCTATATTGGGAAAAATAATATCTTCAAATAAAAACTACACAGAAGCATTGTGTGAAACTTATTTCTGATATGTTCATTAAGCTAACAGAGTTAAACCATACTTTTGATTGCGCAGTTCTGAACACTCTTTCTGTAGAAAATGCAAGTGGACATTCGGAGCGCTAAGAGGGTAATAGTGGAAAAAGGAATATATTCAAATATAAACTACACAGTAGCATTCTGTGAAAATTCTTTCTGTTCTGTGCATTCAACTAACAGAGTTGAACCTTACTTTTGATTCAGCCGTTCTGAAACACTCTTTCTGTAGAAACTGCAATTGGACATGCTAAGCGCTAAGAGGCCTACATTGGGAAAAAGAATATCTTCAAATAAAAACTACACCGATGCATTCTGTGAAACTTATTTCTGATCTGTAAATTCAGTTAACAGAGATAAAACATATTTTTGATTGAGCAGTTATGAAACACTCTTTTTGTAGAAAATGCAAGTGGAGATTTGGAGCGCTAAGAGGGTAATAGTGGAAAAAGGAATGTCTTCAAATATAAACTACACGGAATCATTCGGTGAAACTACTTTCTGATCTGTGCATTCAGCTAACAGAGTTAAACCATACTTTTGATTGAGCAGATCTGAACACTCTTTCTGTAGAAAATGCAACTGGACATTTGGAGCGCTAAGAGCGTAGTAGTGGAAAAAGGAATATATTCAAATATAAACTACACAGAAGCATTCTGTGAAACTTCTTTCTGATCTGAGCATTCAGCTAACAGAGTTAAACCATACTTTTCATTGAGCAGTTTTGAAACACTCTGTCTGTAGAAAATGCAACTGGACATTCGTAGCGCTAAGTGGGTAATAGTGGAAAAAAGAATATGTTCAAATATAAACTACACAGAAGCATTGTATGAAACTTCTTTCTGTTCTGTGCATTCAACTAACAGAGTTGAACCTTACTTTTGATTGAGCCTTTCTGAAACACTCTTTCTGTAGAAACTGCAATTGGACATTCTGAGCGCTAAGAGGCCTCTATTGGGAAAAATAATATCTTCAAATAAAAACTACACAGAAGCATTGTGTGAAACTTATTTCTGATATGTTCATTAAGCTAACAGAGTTAAACCATACTTTTGATTGCGCAGTTCTGAACACTCTTTCTGTAGAAAATGCAAGTGGACATTCGGAGCGCTAAGAGGGTAATAGTGGAAAAAGGAATATATTCAAATATAAACTACACAGTAGCATTCTGTGAAAATTCTTTCTGTTCTGTGCATTCAACTAACAGAGTTGAACCTTACTTTTGATTGAGCCGTTCTGAAACACTCTTTCTGTAGAAACTGCAATTGGACATGCTAAGAACTAAGAGGCCTACATTGGGAAAAAGAATATCTTCAAATAAAAACTACACAGATGCATTCTGTGAAACTTATTTCTGATCTGTAAATTCAGTTAACAGAGATAAAACATATTTTTGATTGAGCAGTTATGAAACACTCCTTTTGTAGAAAATGCAAGTGGAGATTCGGAGCGCTAAGAGGGTAATAGTGGAAAAAGGAATGTCTTCAAATATAAACTATACAGAATCATTCGGTGAAACTTCTTTCTGATCTGTGCATTCAGCTAACAGAGTTAAACCATACTTTTGATTGAGCAGATCTGAACACTCTTTCTGTTGAAAATGCAACTGGACATTTGGAGCGCTAAGAGCGTAGTAGTGGAAAAAGGAATATATTCAAATATAAACTACACAGAGGCATTCTGTGAAACTTCTTTCTGATCTGAGCATTCAGCTAACAGAGTTAAACCATACTTTTGATTGAGCAGTTTTGAAACACTCTGTCTGGAGAAAATGCAACTGGACATTCGTAGCGCTAAGTGGGTAACAGTGGAAAAGAGAATATGTTCAAATATAAACTACACAGAAGCATTGTATGAAACTTCTTTCTGTTCTGTGCATTCAACTAACAGAGTTGAACCTTACTTTTGATTGAGCCGTTCTGAAACACTCTTTCTGTAGAAACTGCAATTGGACATTCTGAGCGCTAAGAGGCCTATATTGGGAAAAAGAATGTCTACAAATAAAAACTACACAGAAGAATTGTGTGAAACTTCTTTCTGTTCTGTTTGTTCAACTAAAAGAGCTGAACCTTAGTTTTGATTGAGCCGTTCTGAAACACTCTTTCTGTAGAAAATGCAAGTGGAGATTCGGAGCGCTAACAGGGTAATAGTGGAAAAAGGAATGTCTCCAAATATAAACTACACAGAATCATTCTGTGAAACTTCTTTTTGATCTGTGCATTCAGCTAACAGAGTTAAACCATACTTTTGATTGAGCAGATCTGAACACTCTTTCTGTAGAAAATGCAACTGTACATTTGGAGCGCTAAGAGAGTAGTAGTGGAAAAAGGAATATATTCAAATATAAACTACACAGAAGCATTCTGTGAAACTTCTTTCTGATCTGAGCATTCAGCTAACAGAGTTAAACCATACTTATGATTGAGCAGTTTTGAAACACTCTGTCTGTAGAAAATGCAACTGGACATTCGTAGCGCTAAGTGGGTAATAGTGGAAAAAAGAATATGTTCAAATATATACTACACAGAAGCATTGTATGAAACTTCTTTCTGTTCTGTGCATTCAACTAACAGAGTTGAACCTTACTTTTGATTGAGCCTTTCTGAAACACTCTTTCTGTAGAAACTGCAATTGGACATTCTGAGCGCTAAGAGGCCTATATTGGGAAAAATAATATCTTCAAATAAAAACTACACACAAGCATTGTGTGAAACTTATTTCTGATATGTTCATTAAGCTAACAGAGTTAAACCATACTTTTGATTGCGCAGTTCTGAACACTCTTTCTGTAGAAAATGCAAGTGGACATTCGGATCGCTAAGAGGGTAATAGTGGAAAAAGGAATATATTCAAATATAAACTACACAGTAGCATTCTGTGAAAATTCTTTCTGTTCTGTGCATTCAACTAACAGAGTTGAACCTTACTTTTGATTGAGCCGTTCTGAAACACTCTTTCTGTAGAAACTGCAATTGGACATGCTAAGCGCTAAGAGGCCTACATTGGGAAAAAAAATATCTTCAAATAAAAACTACACAGATGCATTCTGTGAAACTTATTTCTGATCTGTGAATTCAGTTAACAGAGATAAAACATATTTTTGATTGAGCAGTTCTGAAACACTCTTTTTGTAGAAAATGCAAGTGGAGATTCGGAGCGCTAAGAGGGTAATAGTGGAAAAAGGAATGTCTTCAAATATAAACTACACAGAATCATTCGGTGAAACTTCTTTCTGATCTGTGCATTCAGCTAACAGAGTTAAACCATACTTTTGATTGAGCAGATCTGAACACTCTTTCTGTAGAAAATGCAAGTGGACATTCGGAGCGCTAAGAGGGTAATAGTGGAAAAAGGAATATATTCAAATATAAACTACACAGTAGCATTCTGTGAAAATTCTTTCTGTTCTGTGCATTCAACTAACAGTGTTGAACCTTACTTTTGATTGAGCCGTTCTGAAACACTCTTTCTGTAGAAACTGCAATTGGACATGCTAAGCGCTAAGAGGCCTACATTGGGAAAAAGAATATCTTCAAATAAAAACTACACAGATGCATTCTGTGAAACTTATTTCTGATCTGTAAATACAGTTAACAGAGATAAAACATATGTTTGATTGAGCAGTTATGAAACACTCTTTTTGTAGAAAATGCAAGTGGAGATTCGGAGCGCTAAGAGGGTAATAGTGCAAAAAGGAATGTCTTCAAATATAAACTACACAGAATCATTCGGTGAAACTTCTTTCTGATCTGTGCATTCAGCAACAGAGATAAACCATACTTTTGATTGAGCAGATCTGAACACTCTTTCTGTTGAAAATGCAACTGGACATTTGGAGCGCTAAGAGCGTAGTAGTGGAAAAAGGAATATATTCAAATATAAACTACACAGAAGCATTCTGTGAAACTTCTTTCTGATCTGAGCATTCAGCTAACAGAGTTAAACCATACTTTTGATTGAGCAGTTTTGAAACACTCTGTCTGTAGAAAATGCAACTGGACATTCATAGCGCTAAGTGGGTAATAGTGGAAAAAAGAATATGTTCAAATATAAACTACACAGAAGCATTGTGTGAAACTTCTTTCTGTTCTGTGCATTCAACTAACAGAGTTGAACCTTACTTTTGATTGAGCCTTTCTGAAACACTCTTTCTGTAGAAACTGCAATTGGACATTCTGAGCGCTAAGAGGCCTATATTGGGAAAAATAATATCTTCAAATAAAAACTACACAGAAGCATTGTGTGAAACTTATTTCTGATATGTTCATTAAGCTAACAGAGTTAAACCATACTTTTGATTGCGCAGTTCTGAACACTCTTTCTGTAGAAAATGCAAGTGGACATTCGGAGCGCTAAGAGGGTAATAGTGGAAAAAGGAATATATTCAAATATAAACTACACAGTAGCATTCTGTGAAAATTCTTTCTGTTCTGTGCATTCAACTAACAGAGTTGAACCTTACTTTTGATTGAGCCGTTCTGAAACACTCTTTCTGTAGAAACTGCATTTGGACATGCTAAGCGCTAAGAGGCCTACATTGGGAAAAAGAATATCTTCAAATAAAAACTACACAGATGCATTCTGTGAAACTTATTTCTGATCTGTGAATTCAGTTAACAGAGATAAAACATATTTTTGATTGAGCAGTTATGAAACACTCTTTTTGTAGAAAATGCAAGTGGAGATTCGGAGCGCAAAGAGGGTAATAGTGGAAAAAGGAATGTCTTCAAATATAAACTACACAGAATCATTCGGTGAAACTTCTTTCTGATCTGTGCATTCAGCTAACAGAGTTAAACCACACTTTTGAATGAGCAGATCTAAACACTCTTTCTGTTGAAAATGCAACTGGACATTTGGAGCGCTAAGAGCGTAGTAGTGGAAAAAGGAATATATTCAAATATAAACTACACAGAAGCATTCTGTGAAACTTCTTTCTGATCTGAGCATTCAGCTAACAGAGTTAAACCATACTTTTGATTGAGCAGTTTTGAAACACTCTGTCTGTAGGAAATGCAACTGGACATTCGTAGCGCTAAGTGGGTAATAGTGGAAAAAAGATTATGTTCAAATATAAACTACACAGAAGCATTGTATGAAACTTCTTTCTGTTCTGTGCATTCAACTAACAGAGTTGAACCTTACTTTTGATTGAGCCGTTCTGAAACACTCTTTCTGTAGAAACTGCAATTGGACATTCTGAGCGCTAAGAGGCCTATATTGGGAAAAAGAATGTCTACAAATAAAAACTACACAGAAGAATTGTGTGAAACTTCTTTCTGTTCTGTTTGTTCAACTAAAAGAGTTGAACCTTAGTTTTGATTGAGCCGTTCTGAAACACTCTTTCTGTAGAAAATGCAAGTGGAGATTCGGAGCGCTAAGAGGGTAATAGTGGAAAAAGGAATGTCTCCAAATATAAACT
Organism: Symphalangus syndactylus; assembly: GCF_028878055.3. Taxonomy (NCBI): domain Eukaryota; kingdom Metazoa; phylum Chordata; class Mammalia; order Primates; family Hylobatidae; genus Symphalangus; species Symphalangus syndactylus. Next base: position 110,681,066 of record NC_072438.2, read on the forward strand.
ACACAGAATCATTCTGTGAAACTTCTTTCTGATCTGAGCATTCAGCTAACAGAGTTAAACCATACTTTTGATTGAGCAGATCTGAACACACTTTCTGTAGAAAATGCAACTGGACATTTGGAGCGCTAAGAGAGTAGTAGTGGAAAAAGTAATATATTCAAATATAAACTACACAGAAGCATTCTGTGAAACTTCTTTCTGATCTGAGCATTCAGCTAACAGAGTTAAACCATACTTTTGATTGGGCAGTTTTGAAACACTCTGTCTGTAGAAAATGCAACTGGACATTCCTAGCGCGAAGTGGGTAATAGTGGAAAAAAGAATATGTTCAAATATAAACTACACAGAAGCATTGTATGAAACTTCTTTCTGTTCTGTGCATTCAACTAACAGAGTTGAACCTTACTTTTGATTGAGCCTTTCTGAAACACTCTTTCTGTAGAAACTGCAATTGGACATTCTGAGCGCTAAGAGGCCTATATTGGGAAAAATAATATCTTCAAATAAAAACTACACAGAAGCATTGTGTGAAACTTATTTCTGATATGTTCATTAAGCTAACAGAGTTAAACCATACTTTTGATTGCGCAGTTCTGAACACTCTTTCTGTAGAAAATGCAAGTGGACATTCGGAGCGCTAAGAGGGTAATAGTGGAAAAAGGAATATATTCAAATATAAACTACACAGTAGCATTCTGTGAAAATTCTTTCTGTTCTGTGCATTCAACTAACAGAGTTGAACCTTACTTTTGATTGAGCCGTTCTGAAACACTCTTTCTGTAGAAACTGCAATTGGACATGCTAAGCACTAAGAGGCCTACATTGGGAAAAAGAATATCTTCAAATAAAAACTACACAGATGCATTCTGTGAAACTTATTTCTGATCTGTAAATTCAGTTAACAGAGATAAAACATATTTTTGATTGAGCAGTTATGAAACACTCCTTTTGTAGAAAATGCAAGTGGAGATTCGGAGCGCTAAGAGGGTAATAGTGGAAAAAGGAATGTCTTCAAATATAAACTACACAGAATCATTCGGTGAAACTTCTTTCTGATCTGTGCATTCAGCTAACAGAGTTAAACCATACTTTTGATTGAGCAGATCTGAACACTCTTTCTGTTGAAAATGCAACTGGACATTTGGAGTGCTAAGAGCGTAGTAGTGGAAAAAGGAATATATTCAAATATAAACTACACAGAGGCATTCTGTGAAACTTCTTTCTGATCTGAGCATTCAGCTAACAGAGTTAAACCATACTTTTGATTGAGCAGTTTTGAAACACTCTGTCTGTAGAAAATGCAACTGGACATTCGTAGCGCTAAGTGGGTAACAGTGGAAAAGAGAATATGTTCAAATATAAACTACACAGAAGCATTGTATGAAACATCTTTCTGTTCTGTGCATTCAACTAACAGAGTTGAACCTTACTTTTGATTGAGCCGTTCTGAAACACTCTTTCTGTAGAAACTGCAATTGGACATTCTGAGCGCTAAGAGGCCTATATTGGGAAAAAGAATGTCTACAAACAAAAACTACACAGAAGAATTGTGTGAAACTTCTTTCTGTTCTGTTTGTTCAACTAAAAGAGTTGAACCTTAGTTTTGATTGAGCCGTTCTGAAACACTCTTTCTGTAGAAAATGCAAGTGGAGATTCGGAGCGCTAACAGGGTAATAGTGGAAAAAGGAATGTCTCCAAATATAAACTACACAGAATCATTCTGTGAAACTTCTTTTTGATCTGTGCATTCAGCTAACAGAGTTAAACCATACTTTTGATTGAGCAGATCTGAACACTCTTTCTGTAGAAAATGCAAGTGGACATTCGGAGCGCTAAGAGGGTAATAGTGGAAAAAGGAATATATTCAAATATAAACTACACAGTAGCATTCTGTGAAAATTCTTTCTGTTCTGTGCATTCAACTAACAGAGTTGAACCTTACTTTTGATTGAGCCTTTCTGAAACACTCTTTCTGTAGAAACTGCAATTGGACATTCTGAGCGCTAAGAGGCCTCTATTGGGAAAAATAATATCTTCAAATAAAAACTACACAGAAGCATTTTGTGAAACTTATTTCTGATATGTTCATTAAGCTAACAGAGTTAAACCATAGTTTTGATTGCGCAGTTCTGAACACTCTTTCTGTAGAAAATGCAAGTGGACATTCGGAGCGCTAAGAGGGTAATAGTGGAAAAAGGAATATATTCAAATATAAACTACACAGTAGCATTCTGTGAAAATTCTTTCTGTTCTGTGCATTCAACTAACAGAGTTGAACCTTACTTTTGATTGAGCCGTTCTGAAACACTCTTTCTGTAGAAACTGCAATTGGACATGCTAAGCGCTAAGAGGCCTACATTGGGAAAAAGAATATCTTCAAATAAAAACTACACAGATGCATTCTGTGAAACTTATTTCTGATCTGTAAATTCAGTTAACAGAGATAAAACATATTTTTGATTGAGCAGTTATGAAACACTCTTTTTGTAGAAAATGCAAGTGGAGATTCGGAGCGCTAAGAGGGTAATAGTGGAAAAAGGAATGTCTTCAAATATAAACTACACAGAATCATTCGGTGAAACTTCTTTCTGATCTGTGCATTCAGCTAACAGAGTTAAACCATACTTTTGATTGAGCAGATCTGAACACTCTTTCTGTTGAAAATGCAACTGGACATCTGGAGCGCTAAGAGCGTAGTAGTGGAAAAAGGAATATATTCAAATATAAACTACACAGAAGCATTCTGTGAAACTGCTTTCTCATCTGAGCATTCAGCTAACAGAGTTAAACCATACTTTTGATTGAGCAGTTTTGAAACACTCTGTCTGTAGAAAATGCAACTGGACATTCGTAGCGCTAAGTGGGTAATAGTGGAAAAAAGAATATGTTCAAATATAAACTACACAGAAGCATTCTGTGAAACTTCTTTCTGTTCTGTGCATTCAACTAACAGAGATGAACCTTACTTTTGATTGAGCCGTTGTGAAACACTCTTTCTGTAGAAACAGCAATTGGACATTCTGAGCGCTAAGAGGCCTATATTGGGAAAAAGAATGTCTACAAATAAAAACTACACAGAAGAATTGTGTGAAATTTATTTCTGTTCTGTTTGTTCAAATAAAAGAGTTGAACATTTGTTTTGATTGAGCCGTTCTTAAACACTCTTTCTGTAGAAAATGCAAGTGGAGATTCGGAGCGCTAAGAGGGTAATAGTGGAAAAAGGAATGTCTCCAAATATAAACTACACAGAATCATTCTGTGAAACTTCTTTCTGATCTGTGCATTCAGCTAACAGAGTTAAACCATACTTTTGATTGAGCAGATCTGAACACTCTTTCTGTAGAAAATGCAACTGGACATTTGGAGCGCTAAGAGAGTAGTAGTGGAAAAAGGAATATATTCAAATATAAACTACACAGAAGCATTCTGTGAAACTTCTTTCTGATCTGAGCATTCAGCTAACAGAGTTAAACCATACTTTTGATTGAGCAGTTTTGAAACACTCTGTCTGTAGAAAATGCAACTGGACATTCGTAGCGCTAAGTGGGTAATAGTGGAAAAAAGAGTATGTTCAAATATAAACTACACAGAAGCATTGTATGAAACTTCTTTCTGTTCTGTGCATTCAACTAACAGAGTTGAACCTTACTTTTGATTGAGCCTTTCTGAAACACTCTTTCTGTAGAAACTGCAATTGGACATTCTGAGCGCTAAGAGGCCTCTATTGGGAAAAATAATATCTTCAGATAAAAACTACACACAAGCATTGTGTGAAACTTATTTCTGATATGTTCATTAAGCTAACAGAGTTATACCATACTTTGGATTGCGCAGTTCTGAAAACTCTTTCTGTAGAAAATGCAAGTGGACACTCGGAGCGCTATGAGGGTAATAGTGGAAAAAGGAATATATTCAATTATAAACTACACAGTAGCATTCAGTGAAAATTCTTTCTGTTCTGTGCATTCAACTAACAGAGTTGAACCTTACTTTTGATTGAGCCGTTCTGAAACACTCTTTCTGTAGAAACTGCAATTGGACATGCTAAGCGCTAAGAGGCCTACATTGGGAAAAAGAATATCTTCAAATAAAAACTACACAGATGCATTCTGTGAAACTTATTTCTGATCTGTAAATTCAGTTAACAGAGATAAAACATATTTTTGATTGAGCAGTTATGAAACACTCTTTTTGTAGAAAATGCAAGTGGAGATTCGGAGCGCTAAGAGGGTAATAGTGGAAAAAGGAATGTCTTCAAATATAAACTACACAGAATCATTCGGTGAAACTTCTTTCTGATCTGTGCATTCAGCTAACAGAGTTAAACCATACTTTTGATTGAGCAGATCTGAACACTCTTTCTGTAGAAAATGCAACTGGACATTTGGAGCGCTAAGAGAGTAGTAGTGGAAAAATGAATATATTCAAATATAAACTACACAGAAGCATTCTGTGAAACTTCTTTCTGATCTGAGCATTCAGCTAACAGAGTTAAACCATACTTTTGATTGAGCAGTTTTGAAACACTCTGTCTGTAGAAAATGCAACTGGACATTCGTAGCGCTAAGTGGGTAATAGTGGAAAAAACAGTATGTTCAAATATAAACTACACAGAAGCATTGTATGAAACTTCTTTCTGTTCTGTGCATTCAACTAACAGAGTTGAACCTTACTTTTGATTGAGCCTTTCTGAAACACTCTTTCTGTAGAAACTGCAATTGGACATTCTGAGCGCTAAGAGGCCTCTATTGGGAAAAATAATATCTTCAAATAAAAACTACACAGAAGCATTGTGTGAAACTTATTTCTGATATTTTCATTAAGCTAACAGAGTTAAACCATACTTTTGATTGCGCAGTTCTGAACACTCTTTCTGTAGAAAATGCAAGTGAACATTCGGAGCGCTAAGAGGGTAATAGTGGAAAAAGGAATATATTCAAATATAAACTACACAGTAGCATTCTGTGAAAATTCTTTCTGTTCTGTGCATTCAAGTAACAGAGTTGAACCTTACTTTTGATTGAGCCGTTCTGAAACACTCTTTCTGTAGAAACTGCAATTGGACATGCTAAGCGCTAAGAGGCCTACATTGGGAAAAAGAATATCTTCAAATAAAAACTACACAGATGCATTCTGTGAAACTTATTTCTGATCTGTAAATTCAGTTAACAGAGATAAAACATATTTTTGATTGAGCAGTTATGAAACACTCTTTTTGTAGAAAATGCAAGTGGAGATTCGGAGCGCTAAGAGGGTAATAGTGGAAAAAGGAATGTCTTCAAATATAAACTACACAGAATCATTCGGTGAAACTTCTTTCTGATCTGTGCATTCAGCTAACAGAGTTAAACCATACTTTTGATTGAGCAGATCTGAACACTCTTTCTGTAGAAAATGCAACTGGACATTTGGAGCGCTAAGAGCGTAGTAGTGGAAAAAGGAATATATTCAAATATAAACTACACAGAAGCATTCTGTGAAACTTCTTTCTGATCTGAGCATTCAGCTAACAGAGTTAAACCATACTTTTGATTGAGCAGTTTTGAAACACTCTGTCTGTAGAAAATGCAACTTGACATTCGTAGCGCTAAGTGGGTAATAGTGGAAAAAAGAATATGTTCAAATATAAACTACACAGAAGCATTCTGTGAAACTTCTTTCTGTTCTGTGCATTCAACTAACAGAGTTGAACCTTAATTTTGATTGAGCCGTTCTGAAACACTCTTTCTGTAGAAACTGCAATTGGACATTCTGAGTGCTAAGAGGCCTATATTGGGAAAAAGAATGTCTAAAATAAAAACTACACAGAAGAATTGTGTGAAACTTCTTTCTGTTCTGTTTGTTCAAATAAAAGAGTTGAACCTTTGTTTTGATTGAGCCGTTCTGAAACACTCTTTCTGTAGAAAATGCAAGTGGAGATTCGGAGCGCTAAGAGGGTAATAGTGGAAAAAGGAATGTCTCCAAATATAAACTACACAGAATCATTCTGTGAAACTTCTTTCTGATCTGTGCATTCAGCTAACAGAGTTAAACCATACTTTTGATTGAGCAGATCTGAACATTCTTTCTGTAGAAAATGCAACTGGACATTTGGAGCGCTAAGAGAGTAGTAGTGGAAAAAGGAATATATTCAAATATAAACTACACAGAAGCATTCTGTGAAACTTCTTTCTGATCTGAGCATTCAGCTAACAGAGTTAAACCATACTTTTGATTGAGCAGTTTTGAAACACTCTGTCTGTAGAAAATGCAACTGGACATTCGTAGCGCTAAGTGGGTAATAGTGGAATAAAGAGTATGTTCAAATATAAACTACACAGAAGCATTGTATGAAACTTCTTTCTGTTCTGTGCATTCAACTAACAGAGTTGAACCTTACTTTTGATTGAGCCTTTCTGAAACACTCTTTCTGTAGAAACTGCAATTGGACATTCTGAGCGCTAAGAGGCCTCTATTGGGAAAAATAATATCTTCAGATAAAAACTACACAGAAGCATTGTGTGAAACTTATTTCTGATATGTTCATTAAGCTAACAGAGTTATACCATACTTTGGATTGCGCAGTTCTGAAAACTCTTTCTGTAGAAAATGCAAGAGGACATTCGGAGCGCTAAGAGGGTAATAGTGGAAAAAGGAATATATTCAAATATAAACTACACAGTAGCATTCTGTGAAAATTCTTTCTGTTCTGTGCATTCAACTAACAGAGTTGAACCTTACTTTTGATTGAGCCGTTCTGAAACACTCTTTCTGTAGAAACTGCAATTGGACATGCTAAGCGCTAAGAGGCCTACATTGGGAAAAAGAATATCTTCAAATAAAAACTACACAGATGCATTCTGTGAAACTTATTTCTGATCTGTAAATTCAGTTAACAGAGATAAAACATATTTTTGATTGAGCAGTTATGAAACACTCTTTTTGTAGAAAATGCAAGTGGAGATTCGGAGCGCTAAGAGGGTAATAGTGGAAAAAGGAATGTCTTCAAATATAAACTACACAGAATCATTCGGTGAAACTTCTTTCTGATCTGTGCATTCAGCTAACAGAGTTAAACCATACTTTTGATTGAGCAGATCTGAACACTCTTTCTGTAGAAAATGCAACTGGACATTTGGAGCGCTAAGAGCGTAGTAGTGGAAAAAGGAATATATTCAAATATGAACTACACAGAAGCATTCTGTGAAACTTCTTTCTGATCTGAGCATTCAGCTAACAGAGTTAAACCATACTTTTGATTGAGCAGTTTTGAAACACTCTGTCTGTAGAAATTGCAACTGGACATTCGTAGCACTAAGTGGGTAATAGTGGAAAAAAGAATATGTTCAAATATAAACTACACAGAAGCATTGTATGAAACTTCTTTCTGTTCTGTGCATTCAACTAACAGAGTTGAACCTTACTTTTGATTGAGCCGTTCTGAAACACTCTTTCTGTAGAAACTGCAATTGGACATTCTGAGCGCTAAGAGGCCTATATTGGGAAAAAAATGTCTACAAATAAAAACTACACAGAAGAATTGTGTGAAACTTCTTTCTGTTCCGTTTGTTCAACTAAAAGAGTTGAACCTTTGTTTTGATTGAGCCGTTCTGAAACACTCTTTCTGTAGAAAATGCAAGTGGAGATTCGGAGCGCTAAGAGGGTAATAGTGGAAAAAGGAATGTCTCCAAATATAAACTACACAGAATCATTCTGTGAAACTTCTTTCTGATCTGTGCTTTCAGCTAACAGAGTTAAACCATACTTTTGATTGAGCAGATCTGAACACTCTTTCTGTAGAAAATGCAACTGGACATTTGGAGCGCTAAGAGAGTAGTAGTGGAAAAAGGAATATATTCAAATATAAACTACACAGAAGCATTCTGTGAAACTTCTTTCTGATCTGAGCATTCAGCTAACAGAGTTAAACCATACTTTTGATTGAGCAGTTTTGAAACACTCTGTCTGTAGAAAATGCAACTGGACATTCGTAGCGCTAAGTGGGTAATAGTGGAAAAAAGAATATGTTCAAATATAAACTACACAGAAGAATTGTATGAAACTTCCTTCTGTTCTGTGCATTCAACTAACAGAGTTGAAACTTACTTTTGATTGAGCCGTTCTGAAACACTCTTTCTGTAGAAACTGCAATTGGACATTCTGAGCGCTAAGAGGCCTCTATTGGGAAAAATAATATCTTCAGATAAAAACTACACAGAAGCATTGTGTGAAACTTATTTCTGATATGTTCATTAAGCTAACAGAGTTAAACCATACTTTTGATTGCGCAGTTCTGAAAACTCTTTCTGTAGAAAATGCAAGTGGACATTCGGAGCGCTAAGAGGGTAATAGTGGAAAAAGGAATATATTCAAATATAAACTACACAGTAGCATTCAGTGAAAATTCCTTCTGTTCTGTGCATTCAACTAACAGAGTTGAACCTTACTTTTGATTGAGCCGTTCTGAAACACTCTTTCTGTAGAAACTGCAATTGGACATGCTAAGCGCTAAGAGGCCTACATTGGGAAAAAGAATATCTTCAAATAAAAACTACACAGATGCATTCTGTGAAACTTATTTCTGATCTGTGAATTCAGTTAACAGAGATAAAACATATTTTTGATTGAGCAGTTATGAAACACTCTTTTTGTAGAAAATGCAAGTGGAGATTCGGAGCGCTAAGTGGGTAATAGTGGAAAAAGGAATGTCTTCAAATATAAACTACACAGAATCATTCGGTGAAACTTCTTTCTGATCTGTGCATTCAGCTAACAGAGTTAAACCATACTTTTGATTGAGCAGATCTGAACACTCTTTCTGTTGAAAATGCAACTGGACATCTGGAGCGCTAAGAGCGTAGTAGTGGAAAAAGGAATATATTCAAATATAAACTACACAGAAGCATTCTGTGAAACTGCTTTCTCATCTGAGCATTCAGCTAACAGAGTTAAACCATACTTTTGATTGAGCAGTTTTGAAACACTCTGTCTGTAGAAAATGCAACTGGACATTCGTAGCGCTAAGTGGGTAATAGTGGAAAAAAGAATATGTTCAAATATAAACTACACAGAAGCATTCTGTGAAACTTCTTTCTGTTCTGTGCATTCAACTAACAGAGTTGAACCTTACTTTTGATTGAGCCGTTGTGAAACACTCTTTCTGTAGAAACAGCAATTGGACATTCTGAGCGCTAAGAGGCCTATATTGGGAAAAAGAATGTCTACAAATAAAAACTACACAGAAGAATTGTGTGAAATTTATTTCTGTTCTGTTTGTTCAAATAAAAGAGTTGAACATTTGTTTTGATTGAGCCGTTCTTAAACACTCTTTCTGTAGAAAATGCAAGTGGAGATTCGGAGCGCTAAGAGGGTAATAGTGGAAAAAGGAATGTCTCCAAATATAAACTACACAGAATCATTCTGTGAAACTTCTTTCTGATCTGTGCATTCAGCTAACAGAGTTAAACCATACTTTTGATTGAGCAGATCTGAACACTCTTTCTGTAGAAAATTCAACTGGACATTTGGAGCGCTAAGAGAGTAGTAGTGGAAAAAGGAATATATTCAAATATAAACTACACAGAAGCATTCTGTGAAACTTCTTTCTGATCTGAGCATTCAGCTAACAGAGTTAAACCATACTTTTGATTGAGCAGTTTTGAAACACTCTGTCTGTAGAAAATGCAACTGGACATTCGTAGCGCTAAGTGGGTAATAGTGGAAAAAAGAGTATGTTCAAATATAAACTACACAGAAGCATTGTATGAAACTTCTTTCTGTTCTGTGCATTCAACTAACAGAGTTGAACCTTACTTTTGATTGAGCCTTTCTGAAACACTCTTTCTGTAGAAACTGCAATTGGACATTCTGAGCGCTAAGAGGCCTCTATTGGGAAAAATAATATCTTCAGATAAAAACTACACACAAGCATTGTGTGAAACTTATTTCTGATATGTTCATTAAGCTAACAGAGTTATACCATACTTTGGATTGCGCAGTTCTGAAAACTCTTTCTGTAGAAAATGCAAGTGGACACTCGGAGCGCTAAGAGGGTAAAAGTGGAAAAAGGAATATATTCAATTATAAACTACACAGTAGCATTCAGTGAAAATTCTTTCTGTTCTGTGCATTCAACTAACAGAGTTGAACCTTACTTTTGATTGAGCCGTTCTGAAACACTCTTTCTGTAGAAACTGCAATTGGACATGCTAAGCGCTAAGAGGCCTACATTGGGAAAAAGAATATCTTCAAATAAAAACTACACAGATGCATTCTGTGAAACTTATTTCTGATCTGTAAATTCAGTTAACAGAGATAAAACATATTTTTGATTGAGCAGTTATGAAACACTCTTTTTGTAGAAAATGCAAGTGGAGATTCGGAGCGCTAAGAGGGTAATAGTGGAAAAAGGAATGTCTTCAAATATAAACTACACAGAATCATTCGGTGAAACTTCTTTCTGATCTGTGCATTCAGCTAACAGAGTTAAACCATACTTTTGATTGAGCAGATCTGAACACTCTTTCTGTAGAAAATGCAACTGGACATTTGGAGCGCTAAGAGAGTAGTAGTGGAAAAATGAATATATTCAAATATAAACTACACAGAAGCATTCTGTGAAACTTCTTTCTGATCTGAGCATTCAGCTAACAGAGTTAAACCATACTTTTGATTGAGCAGTTTTGAAACACTCTGTCTGTAGAAAATGCAACTGGACATTCGTAGCGCTAAGTGGGTAATAGTGGAAAAAACAGTATGTTCAAATATAAACTACACAGAAGCATTGTATGAAACTTCTTTCTGTTCTGTGCATTCAACTAACAGAGTTGAACCTTACTTTTGATTGAGCCTTTCTGAAACACTCTTTCTGTAGAAACTGCAATTGGACATTCTGAGCGCTAAGAGGCCTCTATTGGGAAAAATAATATCTTCAAATAAAAACTACACAGAAGCATTGTGTGAAACTTATTTCTGATATTTTCATTAAGCTAACAGAGTTAAACCATACTTTTGATTGCGCAGTTCTGAACACTCTTTCTGTAGAAAATGCAAGTGGACATTCGGAGCGCTAAGAGGGTAATAGTGGAAAAAGGAATATATTCAAATATAAACTACACAGTAGCATTCTGTGAAAATTCTTTCTGTTCTGTGCATTCAAGTAACAGAGTTGAACCTTACTTTTGATTGAGCCGTTCTGAAACACTCTTTCTGTAGAAACTGCAATTGGACATGCTAAGCGCTAAGAGGCCTACATTGGGAAAAAGAATATCTTCAAATAAAAACTACACAGATGCATTCTGTGAAACTTATTTCTGATCTGTAAATTCAGTTAACAGAGATAAAACATATTTTTGATTGAGCAGTTATGAAACACTCTTTTTGTAGAAAATGCAAGTGGAGATTCGGAGCGCTAAGAGGGTAATAGTGGAAAAAGGAATGTCTTCAAATATAAACTACACAGAATCATTCGGTGAAACTTCTTTCTGATCTGTGCATTCAGCTAACAGAGTTAAACCATACTTTTGATTGAGCAGATCTGAACACTCTTTCTGTAGAAAATGCAACTGGACATTTGGAGCGCTAAGAGCGTAGTAGTGGAAAAAGGAATATATTCAAATATAAACTACACAGAAGCATTCTGTGAAACTTCTTTCTGATCTGAGCATTCAGCTAACAGAGTTAAACCATACTTTTGATTGAGCAGTTTTGAAACACTCTGTCTGTAGAAAATGCAACTGGACATTCGTAGCGCTAAGTGGGTAATAGTGGAAAAAAGAATATGTTCAAATATAAACTACACAGAAGCATTCTGTGAAACTTCTTTCTGTTCTGTGCATTCAACTAACAGAGTTGAACCTTAATTTTGATTGAGCCGTTCTGAAACACTCTTTCTGTAGAAACTGCAATTGGACATTCTGAGTGCTAAGAGGCCTATATTGGGAAAAAGAATGTCTACAAATAAAAACTACACAGAAGAATTGTGTGAAACTTCTTTCTGTTCTGTTTGTTCAAATAAAAGAGTTGAACCTTTGTTTTGATTGAGCCGTTCTGAAACACTCTTTCTGTAGAAAATGCAAGTGGAGATTCGGAGCGCTAAGAGGGTAATAGTGGAAAAAGGAATGTCTCCAAATATAAACTACACAGAATCATTCTGTGAAACTTCTTTCTGATCTGTGCATTCAGCTAACAGAGTTAAACCATACTTTTGATTGAGCAGATCTGAACACTCTTTCTGTAGAAAATGCAACTGGACATTTGGAGCGCTAAGAGAGTAGTAGTGGAAAAAGGAATATATTCAAATATAAACTACACAGAAGCATTCTGTGAAACTTCTTTCTGATCTGAGCATTCAGCTAACAGAGTTAAACCATACTTTTGATTGAGCAGTTTTGAAACACTCTGTCTGTAGAAAATGCAACTGGACATTCGTAGCGCTAAGTGGGTAATAGTGGAATAAAGAGTATGTTCAAATATAAACTACACAGAAGCATTGTATGAAACTTCTTTCTGTTCTGTGCATTCAACTAACAGAGTTGAACCTTACTTTTGATTGAGCCTTTCTGAAACACTCTTTCTGTAGAAACTGCAATTGGACATTCTGAGCGCTAAGAGGCCTCTATTGGGAAAAATAATATCTTCAGATAAAAACTACACAGAAGCATTGTGTGAAACTTATTTCTGATATGTTCATTAAGCTAACAGAGTTATACCATACTTTGGATTGCGCAGTTCTGAAAACTCTTTCTGTAGAAAATGCAAGAGGACATTCGGAGCGCTAAGAGGGTAATAGTGGAAAAAGGAATATATTCAAATATAAACTACACAGTAGCATTCTGTGAAAATTCTTTCTGTTCTGTGCATTCAACTAACAGAGTTGAACCTTACTTTTGATTGAGCCGTTCTGAAACACTCTTTCTGTAGAAACTGCAATTGGACATGCTAAGCGCTAAGAGGCCTACATTGGGAAAAAGAATATCTTCAAATAAAAACTACACAGATGCATTCTGTGAAACTTATTTCTGATCTGTAAATTCAGTTAACAGAGATAAAACATATTTTTGATTGAGCAGTTATGAAACACTCTTTTTGTAGAAAATGCAAGTGGAGATTCGGAGCGCTAAGAGGGTAATAGTGGAAAAAGGAATGTCTTCAAATATAAACTACACAGAATCATTCGGTGAAACTTCTTTCTGATCTGTGCATTCAGCTAACAGAGTTAAACCATACTTTTGATTGAGCAGATCTGAACACTCTTTCTGTAGAAAATGCAACTGGACATTTGGAGCGCTAAGAGCGTAGTAGTGGAAAAAGGAATATATTCAAATATGAACTACACAGAAGCATTCTGTGAAACTTCTTTCTGATCTGAGCATTCAGCTAACAGAGTTAAACCATACTTTTGATTGAGCAGTTTTGAAACACTCTGTCTGTAGAAATTGCAACTGGACATTCGTAGCACTAAGTGGGTAATAGTGGAAAAAAGAATATGTTCAAATATAAACTACACAGAAGCATTGTATGAAACTTCTTTCTGTTCTGTGCATTCAACTAACAGAGTTGAACCTTACTTTTGATTGAGCCGTTCTGAAACACTCTTTCTGTAGAAACTGCAATTGGACATTCTGAGCGCTAAGAGGCCTATATTGGGAAAAAAATGTCTACAAATAAAAACTACACAGAAGAATTGTGTGAAACTTCTTTCTGTTCCGTTTCTTCAACTAAAAGAGTTGAACCTTTGTTTTGATTGAGCCGTTCTGAAACACTCTTTCTGTAGAAAATGCAAGTGGAGATTCGGAGCGCTAAGAGGGTAATAGTGGAAAAAGGAATGTCTCCAAATATAAACTACACAGAATCATTCTGTGAAACTTCTTTCTGATCTGTGCTTTCAGCTAACAGAGTTAAACCATACTTTTGATTGAGCAGATCTGAACACTCTTTCTGTAGAAAATGCAACTGGACATTTGGAGCGCTAAGAGAGTAGTAGTGGAAAAAGGAATATATTCAAATATAAACTACACAGAAGCATTCTGTGAAACTTCTTTCTGATCTGAGCATTCAGCTAACAGAGTTAAACCATACTTTTGATTGAGCAGTTTTGAAACACTCTGTCTGTAGAAAATGCAACTGGACATTCGTAGCGCTAAGTGGGTAATAGTGGAAAAAAGAATATGTTCAAATATAAACTACACAGAAGAATTGTATGAAACTTCCTTCTGTTCTGTGCATTCAACTAACAGAGTTGAAACTTACTTTTGATTGAGCCGTTCTGAAACACTCTTTCTGTAGAAACTGCAATTGGACATTCTGAGCGCTAAGAGGCCTCTATTGGGAAAAATAATATCTTCAGATAAAAACTACACAGAAGCATTGTGTGAAACTTATTTCTGATATGTTCATTAAGCTAACAGAGTTAAACCATACTTTTGATTGCGCAGTTCTGAAAACTCTTTCTGTAGAAAATGCAAGTGGACATTCGGAGCGCTAAGAGGGTAATAGTGGAAAAAGGAATATATTCAAATATAAACTACACAGTAGCATTCAGTGAAAATTCCTTCTGTTCTGTGCATTCAACTAACAGAGTTGAACCTTACTTTTGATTGAGCCGTTCTGAAAAACTCTTTCTGTAGAAACTGCAATTGGACATGCTAAGCGCTAAGAGGCCTACATTGGGAAAAAGAATATCTTCAAATAAAAACTACACAGATGCATTCTGTGAAACTTATTTCTGATCTGTAAATTCAGTTAACAGAGATAAAACATATTTTTGATTGAGCAGTTATGAAACACTCTTTTTGTAGAAAATGCAAGTGGAGATTCGGAGCGCTAAGAGGGTAATAGTGGAAAAAGGAATGTCTTCAAATATAAACTACACAGAATCATTCGGTGAAACTTCTTTCTGATCTGTGCATTCAGCTAACAGAGTTAAACCATACTTTTGATTGAGCAGATCTGAACACTCTTTCTGTAGAAAATGCAACTGGACATTTGGAGCGCTAAGAGAGTAGTAGTGGAAAAATGAATATATTCAAATATAAACTACACAGAAGCATTCTGTGAAACTTCTTTCTGATCTGAGCATTCAGCTAACAGAGTTAAACCATACTTTTGATTGAGCAGTTTTGAAACACTCTGTCTGTAGAAAATGCAACTGGACATTCGTAGCGCTAAGTGGGTAATAGTGGAAAAAAGAGTATGTTCAAATATAAACTACACAGAAGCATTGTATGAAACTACTTTCTGTTCTGTGCATTCAACTAACAGAGTTGAACCTTACTTTTGATTGAGCCTTTCTGAAACACTCTTTCTGTAGAAACTGCAATTGGACATTCTGAGCGCTAAGAGGCCTCTATTGGGAAAAATAATATCTTCAAATAAAAACTACACAGAAGCATTGTGTGAAACTTATTTCTGATATGTTCATTAAGCTAACAGAGTTAAACCATACTTTTGATTGCGCAGTTCTGAACACTCTTTCTGTAGAAAATGCAAGTGGACATTCGGAGCGCTAAGAGGGTAATAGTGGAAAAAGGAATATATTCAAATATAAACTACACAGTAGCATTCTGTGAAAATTCTTTCTGTTCTGTGCATTCAAGTAACAGAGTTGAACCTTACTTTTGATTGAGCCGTTCTGAAACACTCTTTCTGTAGAAACTGCAATTGGACATGCTAAGCGCTAAGAGGCCTACATTGGGAAAAAGAATATCTTCAAATAAAAACTACACAGATGCATTCTGTGAAACTTATTTCTGATCTGTAAATTCAGTTAACAGAGATAAAACATATTTTTGATTGAGCAGTTATGAAACACTCTTTTTGTAGAAAATGCAAGTGGAGATTCGGAGCGCTAAGAGGGTAATAGTGGAAAAAGGAATGTCTTCACATATAAACTACACAGAATCATTCGGTGAAACTTCTTTCTGATCTGTGCATTCAGCTAACAGTGTTAAACCATACTTTTGATTGAGCAGATCTGAACACTCTTTCTGTAGAAAATGCAACTGGACATTTGGAGCGCTAAGAGCGTAGTAGTGGAAAAAGGAATATATTCAAATATAAACTACACAGAAGCATTCTGTGAAACTTCTTTCTGATCTGAGCATTCAGCTAACAGAGTTAAACCATACTTTTGATTGAGCAGTTTTGAAACACTCTGTCTGTAGAAAATGCAACTGGACATTCGTAGCGCTAAGTGGGTAATAGTGGAAAAAAGAATATGTTCAAATATAAACTACACAGAAGCATTCTGTGAAACTTCTTTCTGTTCTGTGCATTCAACTAACAGAGTTGAACCTTACTTTTGATTGAGCCGTTCTGAAACACTCTTTCTGTAGAAACTGCAATTGGACATTCTGAGCGCTAAGAGGCCTATATTGGGAAAAAGAATGTCTACAAATAAAAACTACACAGAAGAATTGTGTGAAACTTCTTTCTGTTCTGTTTGTTCAAATAAAAGAGTTGAAACTTTGTTTTGATTGAGCCGTTCTGAAACACTCTTTCTGTAGAAAATGCAATTGGAGATTCGGAGCGCTAAGAGGGTAATAGTGGAAAAAGGAATGTCTCCAAATGTAAACTACACAGAATCATTCTGTGAAACTTCTTTCTGATCTGTGCATTCAGCTAACAGAGTTAAACCATACTTTTGATTGAGCAGATCTGAACACTCTTTCTGTAGAAAATGCAACTGGACATTTGGAGCGCTAAGAGAGTAGTAGTGGAAAAAGGAATATATTCAAATATAAACTACACAGAAGCATTCTGTGAAACTTCTTTCTGATCTGAGCATTCAGCTAACAGAGTTAAACCATACTTTTGATTGAGCAGTTTTGAAACACTCTGTCTGTAGAAAATGCAACTGGACATTCGTAGCGCTAAGTGGGTAATAGTGGAAAAAAGAATATGTTCAAATATAAACTACACAGAAGCATTGTATGAAACTTCTTTCTGTTCTGTGCATTCAACTAACAGAGTTGAACCTTACTTTTGATTGAGCCTTTCTGAAACACTCTTTCTGTAGAAACTGCAATTGGACATTCTGAGCGCTAAGAGGCCTCTATTGGGAAAAATAATATCTTCAAATAAAAACTACACAGAAGAATTGTGTGAAACTTATTTCTGATATATTCATTATGCTAACAGAGTTAAACCATACTTTTGATTGCGCAGTTCTGAACACTCTTTCTGTAGAAAATGCAAGTGGACATTCGGAGCGCTAAGAGGGTAATAGTGGAAAAAGGAATATATTCAAATATAAACTACACAGTAGCATTCTGTGAAAATTCTTTCTGTTCTGTGCATTCAAGTAACAGAGCTGAACCTTACTTTTGATTGAGCCGTTCTGAAACACTCTTTCTGTAGAAAGTGCAATTGGACATGCTAAGCGCTAAGAGGCCTACATTGGGAAAAAGAATATCTTCAAATAAAAACTACACAGATGCATTCTGTGAAACTTATTTCTGATCTGTAAATTCAGTTAACAGAGATAAAACATATTTTTGATTGAGCAGTTATGAAACACTCTTTTTGTAGAAAATGCAAGTGGAGATTCGGAGCGCTAAGAGCGTAATAGTGGAAAAAGGAATGTCTTCAAATATAAACTACACAGAATCATTCGGTGAAACTTCTTTCTGATCTGTGCATTCAGCTAACAGAGTTAAACCATACTTTTGATTGAGCAGATCTGAACACTCTTTCTGTAGAAAATGCAACTGGACATTTGGAGCGCTAAGAGCGTAGTAGTGGAAAAAGGAATATATTCAAATATAAACTACACAGAAGCATTCTGTGAAACTTCTTTCTGATCTGAGCATTCAGCTAACAGAGTTAAACCATACTTTTGATTGAGCAGTTTTGAAACACTCTGTCTGTAGAAAATGCAACTGGACTTTCGTAGCACTAAGTGGGTAATAGTGAAAAAAAGAATATTTTCAAATATAAACTACACAGAAGCATTGTATGAAACTTCTTTCTGTTCTGTGCATTCAACTAACAGAGTTGAACCTTACTTTTGATTGAGCCGTTCTGAAACACTCTTTCTGTAGAAACTGCAATTGGACATTCTGAGCGCTAAGAGGCCTATATTGGGAAAAAGAATGTCTACAAATAAAAACTACACAGCAGAATTGTGTGAAACTTCTTTCTGTTCTGTTTGTTCAACTAAAAGACTTGAACCTTAGTTTTGATTGAGCCGTTCAGAAACACTCTTTCTGTAGAAAATGCAAGTGGAGATTCGGAGCGCTAAGAGGGTAATAGTGGAAAAAGGAATGTCTCCAAATATAAACTACACAGAATCATTCTGTGAAACTTCTTTCTGATCTGTGCATTCAGCTAACAGAGTTAAACCATACTTTTGATTGAGCAGATCGGAACACTCTTTCTGTAGAAAATGCAACTGGACATTTGGAGCGCTAAGAGAGTAGTAGTGGAAAAAGGAATATATTCAAATATAAACTACACAGAAGCATTCTGTGAAACTTCTTTCTGATCTGAGCATTCAGCTAACAGAGTTAAACCATACTTTTGATTGAGCAGTTTTGAAACACTCTGTCTGTAGAAAATGCAACTGGACATTCGTAGCGCTAAGTGGGTAATAGTGGAAAAAAGAGTATGTTCAAATATAAACTACACAGAAGCATTGTATGAAACTTCTTTCTGTTCTGTGCATTCAACTAACAGAGTTGAACCTTACTTTTGATTGAGCCTTTCTGAAACACTCTTTCTGTAGAAACTGCAATTGGACATTCTGAGCGCTAAGAGGCCTCTATGGGGAAAAATAATATCTTCAAATAAAAACTACACAGAAGCATTGTGTGAAACTTATTTCTGATATGTTCATTAAGCTAACAGAGTTAAACCATACTTTTGATTGCGCAGTTCTGAACACTCTTTCTGTAGAAAATGCAAGTGGACATTCGGAGCGCTAAGAGGGTAATAGTGGAAAAAGGAATATATTCAAATATAAACTACACAGTAGCATTCTGTGAAAATTCTTTCTGTTCTGTGCATTCAAGTAACAGAGTTGAACCTTACTTTTGATTGAGCCGTTCTGAAACACTCTTTCTGTAGAAACTGCAATTGGACATGCTAAGCGCTAAGAGGCCTACATTGGGAAAAAGAATATCTTCAAATAAAAACTACACAGATGCATTCTGTGAAACATATTTCTGATCTGTAAATTCAGTTAACAGAGATAAAACATATTTTTGATTGAGCAGTTATGAAACACTCTTTTTGTAGAAAATGCAAGTGGAGATTCGGAGGGCTAAGAGGGTAATAGTGGAAAAAGGAATGTCTTCAAATATAAACTACACAGAATCATTCGGTGAAACTTCTTTCTGATCTGTGTATTCAGCTAACAGAGTTAAACCATACTTTTGATTGAGCAGATCTGAACACTCTTTCTGTAGAAAATGCAACTGGAAATTTGGAGCGCTAAGAGCGTAGTAGTGGAAAAAGGAATATATTCAAATATAAACTACACAGAAGCATTCTGTGAAACTTCTTTCTGATCTGAGCATTCAGCTAACAGAGTTAAACCATACTTTTGATTGAGCAGTTTTGAAACACTCTGTCTGTAGAAAATGCAACTGGACATTCGTAGCGCTAAGTGGGTAATAGTGGAAAAAAGAATATGTTCAAATATAAACTACACAGAAGCATTGTATGAAACTTCTTTCTGTTCTGTGCATTCAACTAACAGAGTTGAACCTTACTTTTGATTGAGCCGTTCTGAAACACTCTTTCTGTAGAAACTGCAATTGGACATTCTGAGCGCTAAGAGGCCTATATTGGGAAAAAAATGTCTACAAATAAAAACTACACAGAAGAATTGTGTGAAACTTCTTTCTGTTCTGTTTGTTCAACTAAAAGAGTTGAACCTTAGTTTTGATTGAGCCGTTCGGAAACATTCTTTCTGTAGAAAATGCAAGTGGAGGTTCGGAGCGCTAAGAGGGTAATAGTGGAAAAAGGAATGTCTCCAAATATAAACTACACAGAATCATTCTGTGAAACTTCTTTCTGATCTGTGCATTCAGCTAACAGAGTTAAACCATACTTTTGATTGAGCAGATCTGAACACTCTTTCTGTAGAAAATGCAACTGGACATTTGGAGCGCTAAGAGAGTAGTAGTGGAAAAAGGAATATATTCAAATATAAACTACACAGAAGCATTCTGTGAAACTTCTTTCTGATCTGAGCATTCAGCTAACAGAGTTAAACCATACTTTTGATT
The DNA here is from genome assembly GCF_028878055.3 of Symphalangus syndactylus. Taxonomy (NCBI): domain Eukaryota; kingdom Metazoa; phylum Chordata; class Mammalia; order Primates; family Hylobatidae; genus Symphalangus; species Symphalangus syndactylus. The sequence continues at coordinate 110,701,276 of NC_072438.2, forward strand.
GAGCAGTTTTGAAACACTCTGTCTGTAGAAAATGCAACTGGACATTCGTAGCGCTAAGTGGGTAATAGTGGAAAAAAGAATATGTTCAAATATAAACTACACAGAAGCATTGTATGAAACTTCTTTCTGTTCTGTGCATTCAACTAACAGAGTTGAACCTTACTTTTGATTGAGCCTTTCTGAAACACTCTTTCTGTAGAAACTGCAATTGGACATTCTGAGCGCTAAGAGGCCTCTATTGGGAAAAATAATATCTTCAGATAAAAACTACACACGAGCATTGTGTGAAACTTATTTCTGATATGTTCATTAAGCTAACAGAGTTATACCATACTTTGGATTGCGCAGTTCTGAAAACTCTTTCTGTAGAAAATGCAAGTGGACACTCGGAGCGCTATGAGGGTAATAGTGGAAAAAGGAATATATTCAATTATAAACTACACAGTAGCATTCAGTGAAAATTCTTTCTGTTCTGTGCATTCAACTAACAGAGTTGAACCTTACTTTTGATTGAGCCGTTCTGAAACACTCTTTCTGTAGAAACTGCAATTGGACATGCTAAGCGCTAAGAGGCCTACATTGGGAAAAAGAATATCTTCAAATAAAAACTACACAGATGCATTCTGTGAAACTTATTTCTGATCTGTAAATTCAGTTAACAGAGATAAAACATATTTTTGATTGAGCAGTTATGAAACACTCTTTTTGTAGAAAATGCAAGTGGAGATTCGGAGCGCTAAGAGGGTAATAGTGGAAAAAGGAATGTCTTCAAATATAAACTACACAGAATCATTCGGTGAAACTTCTTTCTGATCTGTGCATTCAGCTAACAGAGTTAAACCATACTTTTGATTGAGCAGATCTGAACACTCTTTCTGTAGAAAATGCAACTGGACATTTGGAGCGCTAAGAGAGTAGTAGTGGAAAAATGAATATATTCAAATATAAACTACACAGAAGCATTCTGTGAAACTTCTTTCTGATCTGAGCATTCAGCTAACAGAGTTAAACCATACTTTTGATTGAGCAGTTTTGAAACACTCTGTCTGTAGAAAATGCAACTGGACATTCGTAGCGCTAAGTGGGTAATAGTGGAAAAAACAGTATGTTCAAATATAAACTACACAGAAGCATTGTATGAAACTTCTTTCTGTTCTGTGCATTCAACTAACAGAGTTGAACCTTACTTTTGATTGAGCCTTTCTGAAACACTCTTTCTGTAGAAACTGCAATTGGACATTCTGAGCGCTAAGAGGCCTCTATTGGGAAAAATAATATCTTCAAATAAAAACTACACAGAAGCATTGTGTGAAACTTATTTCTGATATTTTCATTAAGCTAACAGAGTTAAACCATACTTTTGATTGCGCAGTTCTGAACACTCTTTCTGTAGAAAATGCAAGTGGACATTCGGAGCGCTAAGAGGGTAATAGTGGAAAAAAGAATATATTCAAATATAAACTACACAGTAGCATTCTGTGAAAATTCTTTCTGTTCTGTGCATTCAAGTAACAGAGTTGAACCTTACTTTTGATTGAGCCGTTCTGAAACACTCTTTCTGTAGAAACTGCAATTGGACATGCTAAGCGCTAAGAGGCCTACATTGGGAAAAAGAATATCTTCAAAGAAAAACTACACAGATGCATTCTGTGAAACTTATTTCTGATCTGTAAATTCAGTTAACAGAGATAAAACATATTTTTGATTGAGCAGTTATGAAACACTCTTTTTGTAGAAAATGCAAGTGGAGATTCGGAGCGCTAAGAGGGTAATAGTGGAAAAAGGAATGTCTTCAAATATAAACTACACAGAATCATTCGGTGAAACTTCTTTCTGATCTGTGCATTCAGCTAACAGAGTTAAACCATACTTTTGATTGAGCAGATCTGAACACTCTTTCTGTAGAAAATGCAACTGGACATTTGGAGCGCTAAGAGCGTAGTAGTGGAAAAAGGAATATATTCAAATATAAACTACACAGAAGCATTCTGTGAAACTTCTTTCTGATCTGAGCATTCAGCTAACAGAGTTAAACCATACTTTTGATTGAGCAGTTTTGAAACACTCTGTCTGTAGAAAATGCAACTGGACATTCGTAGCGCTAAGTGGGTAATAGTGGAAAAAAGAATATGTTCAAATATAAACTACACAGAAGCATTCTGTGAAACTTCTTTCTGTTCTGTGCATTCAACTAACAGAGTTGAACCTTAATTTTGATTGAGCCGTTCTGAAACACTCTTTCTGTAGAAACTGCAATTGGACATTCTGAGTGCTAAGAGGCCTATATTGGGAAAAAGAATGTCTACAAATAAAAACTACACAGAAGAATTGTGTGAAACATCTTTCTGTTCTGTTTGTTCAAATAAAAGAGTTGAACCTTTGTTTTGATTGAGCCGTTCTGAAACACTCTTTCTGTAGAAAATGCAAGTGGAGATTCGGAGCGCTAAGAGGGTAATAGTGGAAAAAGGAATGTCTCCAAATATAAACTACACAGAATCATTCTGTGAAACTTCTTTCTGATCTGTGCATTCAGCTAACAGAGTTAAACCATACTTTTGATTGAGCAGATCTGAACATTCTTTCTGTAGAAAATGCAACTGGACATTTGGAGCGCTAAGAGAGTAGTAGTGGAAAAAGGAATATATTCAAATATAAACTACACAGAAGCATTCTGTGAAACTTCTTTCTGATCTGAGCATTCAGCTAACAGAGTTAAACCATACTTTTGATTGAGCAGTTTTGAAACACTCTGTCTGTAGAAAATGCAACTGGACATTCGTAGCGCTAAGTGGGTAATAGTGGAATAAAGAGTATGTTCAAATATAAACTACACAGAAGCATTGTATGAAACTTCTTTCTGTTCTGTGCATTCAACTAACAGAGTTGAACCTTACTTTTGATTGAGCCTTTCTGAAACACTCTTTCTGTAGAAACTGCAATTGGACATTCTGAGCGCTAAGAGGCCTCTATTGGGAAAAATAATATCTTCAGATAAAAACTACACAGAAGCATTGTGTGAAACTTATTTCTGATATGTTCATTAAGCTAACAGAGTTATAGCATACTTTGGATTGCGCAGTTCTGAAAACTCTTTCTGTAGAAAATGCAAGAGGACATTCGGAGCGCTAAGAGGGTAATAGTGGAAAAAGGAATATATTCAAATATAAACTACACAGTAGCATTCTGTGAAAATTCTTTCTGTTCTGTGCATTCAACTAACAGAGTTGAACCTTACTTTTGATTGAGCCGTTCTGAAACACTCTTTCTGTAGAAACTGCAATTGGACATGCTAAGCGCTAAGAGGCCTACATTGGGGAAAAGAATATCTTCAAATAAAAACTACACAGATGCATTCTGTGAAACTTATTTCTGATCTGTAAATTCAGTTAACAGAGATAAAACATATTTTTGATTGAGCAGTTATGAAACACTCTTTTTGTAGAAAATGCAAGTGGAGATTCGGAGCGCTAAGAGGGTAATAGTGGAAAAAGGAATGTCTTCAAATATAAACTACACAGAATCATTCGGTGAAACTTCTTTCTGATCTGTGCATTCAGCTAACAGAGTTAAACCATACTTTTGATTGAGCAGATCTGAACACTCTTTCTGTAGAAAATGCAACTGGACATTTGGAGCGCTAAGAGCGTAGTAGTGGAAAAAGGAATATATTCAAATATGAACTACACAGAAGCATTCTGTGAAACTTCTTTCTGATCTGAGCATTCAGCTAACAGAGTTAAACCATACTTTTGATTGAGCAGTTTTGAAACACTCTGTCTGTAGAAATTGCAACTGGACATTCGTAGCACTAAATGGGTAATAGTGGAAAAAAGAATATGTTCAAATATAAACTACACAGAAGCATTGTATGAAACTTCTTTCTGTTCTGTGCATTCAACTAACAGAGTTGAACCTTACTTTTGATTGAGCCGTTCTGAAACACTCTTTCTGTAGAAACTGCAATTGGACATTCTGAGCGCTAAGAGGCCTATACTGGGAAAAAAATGTCTACAAATAAAAACTACACAGAAAAATTGTGTGAAACTTCTTTCTGTTCCGTTTGTTCAACTAAAAGAGTTGAACCTTTGTTTTGATTGAGCCGTTCTGAAACACTCTTTCTGTAGAAAATGCAAGTGGAGATTCGGAGCGCTAAGAGGGTAATAGTGGAAAAAGGAATGTCTCCAAATATAAACTACACAGAATCATTCTGTGAAACTTCTTTCTGATCTGTGCTTTCAGCTAACAGAGTTAAACCATACTTTTGATTGAGCAGATCTGAACACTCTTTCTGTAGAAAATGCAACTGGACATTTGGAGCGCTAAGAGAGTAGTAGTGGAAAAAGGAATATATTCAAATATAAACTACACAGAAGCATTCTGTGAAACTTCTTTCTGATCTGAGCATTCAGCTAACAGAGTTAAACCATACTTTTGATTGAGCAGTTTTGAAACACTCTGTCTGTAGAAAATGCAACTGGACATTCGTAGCGCTAAGTGGGTAATAGTGGAAAAAAGAATATGTTCAAATATAAACTACACAGAAGAATTGTATGAAACTTCCTTCTGTTCTGTGCATTCAACTAACAGAGTTGAAACTTACTTTTGATTGAGCCGTTCTGAAACACTCTTTCTGTAGAAACTGCAATTGGACATTCTGAGCGCTAAGAGGCCTCTATTGGGAAAAATAATATCTTCAGATAAAAACTACACAGAAGCATTGTGTGAAACTTATTTCTGATATGTTCATTAAGCTAACAGAGTTAAACCATACTTTTGATTGCGCAGTTCTGAAAACTCTTTCTGTAGAAAATGCAAGTGGACATTCGGAGCGCTAAGAGGGTAATAGTGGAAAAAGGAATATATTCAAATATAAACTACACAGTAGCATTCAGTGAAAATTCCTTCTGTTCTGTGCATTCAACTAACAGAGTTGAACCTTACTTTTGATTGAGCCGTTCTGAAACACTCTTTCTGTAGAAACTGCAATTGGACATGCTAAGCGCTAAGAGGCCTACATTGGGAAAAAGAATATCTTCAAATAAAAACTACACAGATGCATTCTGTGAAACTTATTTCTGATCTGTGAATTCAGTTAACAGAGATAAAACATATTTTTGATTGAGCAGTTATGAAACACTCTTTTTGTAGAAAATGCAAGTGGAGATTCGGAGCGCTAAGAGGGTAATAGTGGAAAAAGGAATGTCTTCAAATATAAACTACACAGAATCATTCGGTGAAACTTCTTTCTGATCTGTGCATTCAGCTAACAGAGTTAAACCATACTTTTGATTGAGCAGATCTGAACACTCTTTCTGTTGAAAATGCAACTGGACATCTGGAGCGCTAAGAGCGTAGTAGTGGAAAAAGGAATATATTCAAATATAAACTACACAGAAGCATTCTGTGAAACTGCTTTCTCATCTGAGCATTCAGCTAACAGAGTTAAACCATACTTTTGATTGAGCAGTTTTGAAACACTCTGTCTGTAGAAAATGCAACTGGACATTCGTAGCGCTAAGTGGGTAATAGTGGAAAAAAGAATATGTTCAAATATAAACTACACAGAAGCATTCTGTGAAACTTCTTTCTGTTCTGTGCATTCAACTAACAGAGTTGAACCTTACTTTTGATTGAGCCGTTGTGAAACACTCTTTCTGTAGAAACAGCAATTGGACATTCTGAGCGCTAAGAGGCCTATATTGGGAAAAAGAATGTCTACAAATAAAAACTACACAGAAGAATTGTGTGAAATTTATTTCTGTTCTGTTTGTTCAAATAAAAGAGTTGAACATTTGTTTTGATTGAGCCGTTCTTAAACACTCTTTCTGTAGAAAATGCAAGTGGAGATTCGGAGCGCTAAGAGGGTAATAGTGGAAAAAGGAATGTCTCCAAATATAAACTACACAGAATCATTCTGTGAAACTTCTTTCTGATCTGTGCATTCAGCTAACAGAGTTAAACCATACTTTTGATTGAGCAGATCTGAACACTCTTTCTGTAGAAAATGCAACTGGACATTTGGAGCGCTAAGAGAGTAGTAGTGGAAAAAGGAATATATTCAAATATAAACTACACAGAAGCATTCTGTGAAACTTCTTTCTGATCTGAGCATTCAGCTAACAGAGTTAAACCATACTTTTGATTGAGCAGTTTTGAAACACTCTGTCTGTAGAAAATGCAACTGGACATTCGTAGCGCTAAGTGGGTAATAGTGGAAAAAAGAGTATGTTCAAATATAAACTACACAGAAGCATTGTATGAAACTTCTTTCTGTTCTGTGCATTCAACTAACAGAGTTGAACCTTACTTTTGATTGAGCCTTTCTGAAACACTCTTTCTGTAGAAACTGCAATTGGACATTCTGAGCGCTAAGAGGCCTCTATTGGGAAAAATAATATCTTCAGATAAAAACTACACACAAGCATTGTGTGAAACTTATTTCTGATATGTTCATTAAGCTAACAGAGTTATACCATACTTTGGATTGCGCAGTTCTGAAAACTCTTTCTGTAGAAAATGCAAGTGGACACTCGGAGCGCTAAGAGGGTAATAGTGGAAAAAGGAATATATTCAATTATAAACTACACAGTAGCATTCAGTGAAAATTCTTTCTGTTCTGTGCATTCAACTAACAGAGTTGAACCTTACTTTTGATTGAGCCGTTCTGAAACACTCTTTCTGTAGAAACTGCAATTGGACATGCTAAGCGCTAAGAGGCCTACATTGGGAAAAAGAATATCTTCAAATAAAAACTACACAGATGCATTCTGTGAAACTTATTTCTGATCTGTAAATTCAGTTAACAGAGATAAAACATATTTTTGATTGAGCAGTTATGAAACACTCTTTTTGTAGAAAATGCAAGTGGAGATTCGGAGCGCTAAGAGGGTAATAGTGGAAAAAGGAATGTCTTCAAATATAAACTACACAGAATCATTCGGTGAAACTTCTTTCTGATCTGTGCATTCAGCTAACAGAGTTAAACCATACTTTTGATTGAGCAGATCTGAACACTCTTTCTGTAGAAAATGCAACTGGACATTTGGAGCGCTAAGAGAGTAGTAGTGGAAAAATGAATATATTCAAATATAAACTACACAGAAGCATTCTGTGAAACTTCTTTCTGATCTGAGCATTCAGCTAACAGAGTTAAACCATACTTTTGATTGAGCAGTTTTGAAACACTCTGTCTGTAGAAAATGCAACTGGACATTCGTAGCGCTAAGTGGGTAATAGTGGAAAAAACAGTATGTTCAAATATAAACTACACAGAAGCATTGTATGAAACTTCTTTCTGTTCTGTGCATTCAACTAACAGAGTTGAACCTTACTTTTGATTGAGCCTTTCTGAAACACTCTTTCTGTAGAAACTGCAATTGGACATTCTGAGCGCTAAGAGGCCTCTATTGGGAAAAATAATATCTTCAAATAAAAACTACACAGAAGCATTGTGTGAAACTTATTTCTGATATTTTCATTAAGCTAACAGAGTTAAACCATACTTTTGATTGCGCAGTTCTGAACACTCTTTCTGTAGAAAATGCAAGTGGACATTCGGAGCGCTAAGAGGGTAATAGTGGAAAAAGGAATATATTCAAATATAAACTACACAGTAGCATTCTGTGAAAATTCTTTCTGTTCTGTGCATTCAAGTAACGGAGTTGAACCTTACTTTTGATTGAGCCGTTCTGAAACACTCTTTCTGTAGAAACTGCAATTGGACATGCTAAGCGCTAAGAGGCCTACATTGGGAAAAAGAATATCTTCAAATAAAAACTACACAGATGCATTCTGTGAAACTTATTTCTGATCTGTAAATTCAGTTAACAGAGATAAAACATATTTTTGATTGAGCAGTTATGAAACACTCTTTTTGTAGAAAATGCAAGTGGAGATTCGGAGCGCTAAGAGGGTAATAGTGGAAAAAGGAATGTCTTCAAATATAAACTACACAGAATCATTCGGTGAAACTTCTTTCTGATCTGTGCATTCAGCTAACAGAGTTAAACCATACTTTTGATTGAGCAGATCTGAACACTCTTTCTGTAGAAAATGCAACTGGACATTTGGAGCGCTAAGAGCGTAGTAGTGGAAAAAGGAATATATTCAAATATAAACTACACAGAAGCATTCTGTGAAACTTCTTTCTGATCTGAGCATTCAGCTAACAGAGTTAAACCATACTTTTGATTGAGCAGTTTTGAAACACTCTGTCTGTAGAAAATGCAACTGGACATTCGTAGCGCTAAGTGGGTAATAGTGGAAAAAAGAATATGTTCAAATATAAACTACACAGAAGCATTCTGTGAAACTTCTTTCTGTTCTGTGCATTCAACTAACAGAGTTGAACCTTAATTTTGATTGAGCCGTTCTGAAACACTCTTTCTGTAGAAACTGCAATTGGACATTCTGAGTGCTAAGAGGCCTATATTGGGAAAAAGAATGTCTACAAATAAAAACTACACAGAAGAATTGTGTGAAACTTCTTTCTGTTCTGTTTGTTCAAATAAAAGAGTTGAACCTTTGTTTTGATTGAGCCGTTCTGAAACACTCTTTCTGTAGAAAATGCAAGTGGAGATTCGGAGCGCTAAGAGGGTAATAGTGGAAAAAGGAATGTCTCCAAATATAAACTACACAGAATCATTCTGTGAAACTTCTTTCTGATCTGTGCATTCAGCTAACAGAGTTAAACCATACTTTTGATTGAGCAGATCTGAACACTCTTTCTGTAGAAAATGCAACTGGACATTTGGAGCGCTAAGAGAGTAGTAGTGGAAAAAGGAATATATTCAAATATAAACTACACAGAAGCATTCTGTGAAACTTCTTTCTGATCTGAGCATTCAGCTAACAGAGTTAAACCATACTTTTGATTGAGCAGTTTTGAAACACTCTGTCTGTAGAAAATGCAACTGGACATTCGTAGCGCTAAGTGGGTAATAGTGGAATAAAGAGTATGTTCAAATATAAACTACACAGAAGCATTGTATGAAACTTCTTTCTGTTCTGTGCATTCAACTAACAGAGTTGAACCTTACTTTTGATTGAGCCTTTCTGAAACACTCTTTCTGTAGAAACTGCAATTGGACATTCTGAGCGCTAAGAGGCCTCTATTGGGAAAAATAATATCTTCAGATAAAAACTACACAGAAGCATTGTGTGAAACTTATTTCTGATATGTTCATTAAGCTAACAGAGTTATACCATACTTTGGATTGCGCAGTTCTGAAAACTCTTTCTGTAGAAAATGCAAGAGGACATTCGGAGCGCTAAGAGGGTAATAGTGGAAAAAGGAATATATTCAAATATAAACTACACAGTAGCATTCTGTGAAAATTCTTTCTGTTCTGTGCATTCAACTAACAGAGTTGAACCTTACTTTTGATTGAGCCGTTCTGAAACACTCTTTCTGTAGAAACTGCAATTGGACATGCTAAGCGCTAAGAGGCCTACATTGGGAAAAAGAATATCTTCAAATAAAAACTACACAGATGCATTCTGTGAAACTTATTTCTGATCTGTAAATTCAGTTAACAGAGATAAAACATATTTTTGATTGAGCAGTTATGAAACACTCTTTTTGTAGAAAATGCAAGTGGAGATTCGGAGCGCTAAGATGGTAATAGTGGAAAAAGGAATGTCTTCAAATATAAACTACACAGAATCATTCGGTGAAACTTCTTTCTGATCTGTGCATTCAGCTAACAGAGTTAAACCATACTTTTGATTGAGCAGATCTGAACACTCTTTCTGTAGAAAATGCAACTGGACATTTGGAGCGCTAAGAGCGTAGTAGTGGAAAAAGGAATATATTCAAATATGAACTACACAGAAGCATTCTGTGAAACTTCTTTCTGATCTGAGCATTCAGCTAACAGAGTTAAACCATACTTTTGATTGAGCAGTTTTGAAACACTCTGTCTGTAGAAATTGCAACTGGACATTCGTAGCACTAAGTGGGTAATAGTGGAAAAAAGAATATGTTCAAATATAAACTACACAGAAGCATTGTATGAAACTTCTTTCTGTTCTGTGCATTCAACTAACAGAGTTGAACCTTACTTTTGATTGAGCCGTTCTGAAACACTCTTTCTGTAGAAACTGCAATTGGACATTCTGAGCGCTAAGAGGCCTATATTGGGAAAAAAATGTCTACAAATAAAAACTACACAGAAGAATTGTGTGAAACTTCTTTCTGTTCCGTTTCTTCAACTAAAAGAGTTGAACCTTTGTTTTGATTGAGCCGTTCTGAAACACTCTTTCTGTAGAAAATGCAAGTGGAGATTCGGAGCGCTAAGAGGGTAATAGTGGAAAAAGGAATGTCTCCAAATATAAACTACACAGAATCATTCTGTGAAACTTCTTTCTGATCTGTGCTTTCAGCTAACAGAGTTAAACCATACTTTTGATTGAGCAGATCTGAACACTCTTTCTGTAGAAAATGCAACTGGACATTTGGAGCGCTAAGAGAGTAGTAGTGGAAAAAGGAATATATTCAAATATAAACTACACAGAAGCATTCTGTGAAACTTCTTTCTGATCTGAGCATTCAGCTAACAGAGTTAAACCATACTTTTGATTGAGCAGTTTTGAAACACTCTGTCTGTAGAAAATGCAACTGGACATTCGTAGCGCTAAGTGGGTAATAGTGGAAAAAAGAATATGTTCAAATATAAACTACACAGAAGAATTGTATGAAACTTCCTTCTGTTCTGTGCATTCAACTAACAGAGTTGAAACTTACTTTTGATTGAGCCGTTCTGAAACACTCTTTCTGTAGAAACTGCAATTGGACATTCTGAGCGCTAAGAGGCCTCTATTGGGAAAAATAATATCTTCAGATAAAAACTACACAGAAGCATTGTGTGAAACTTATTTCTGATATGTTCATTAAGCTAACAGAGTTAAACCATACTTTTGATTGCGCAGTTCTGAAAACTCTTTCTGTAGAAAATGCAAGTGGACATTCGGAGCGCTAAGAGGGTAATAGTGGAAAAAGGAATATATTCAAATATAAACTACACAGTAGCATTCAGTGAAAATTCCTTCTGTTCTGTGCATTCAACTAACAGAGTTGAACCTTACTTTTGATTGAGCCGTTCTGAAAAACTCTTTCTGTAGAAACTGCAATTGGACATGCTAAGCGCTAAGAGGCCTACATTGGGAAAAAGAATATCTTCAAATAAAAACTACACAGATGCATTCTGTGAAACTTATTTCTGATCTGTAAATTCAGTTAACAGAGATAAAACATATTTTTGATTGAGCAGTTATGAAACACTCTTTTTGTAGAAAATGCAAGTGGAGATTCGGAGCGCTAAGAGGGTAATAGTGGAAAAAGGAATGTCTTCAAATATAAACTACACAGAATCATTCGGTGAAACTTCTTTCTGATCTGTGCATTCAGCTAACAGAGTTAAACCATACTTTTGATTGAGCAGATCTGAACACTCTTTCTGTAGAAAATGCAACTGGACATTTGGAGCGCTAAGAGAGTAGTAGTGGAAAAATGAATATATTCAAATATAAACTACACAGAAGCATTCTGTGAAACTTCTTTCTGATCTGAGCATTCAGCTAACAGAGTTAAACCATACTTTTGATTGAGCAGTTTTGAAACACTCTGTCTGTAGAAAATGCAACTGGACATTCGTAGCGCTAAGTGGGTAATAGTGGAAAAAAGAGTATGTTCAAATATAAACTACACAGAAGCATTGTATGAAACTACTTTCTGTTCTGTGCATTCAACTAACAGAGTTGAACCTTACATTTGATTGAGCCTTTCTGAAACACTCTTTCTGTAGAAACTGCAATTGGACATTCTGAGCGCTAAGAGGCCTCTATTGGGAAAAATAATATCTTCAAATAAAAACTACACAGAAGCATTGTGTGAAACTTATTTCTGATATGTTCATTAAGCTAACAGAGTTAAACCATACTTTTGATTGCGCAGTTCTGAACACTCTTTCTGTAGAAAATGCAAGTGGACATTCGGAGCGCTAAGAGGGTAATAGTGGAAAAAGGAATATATTCAAATATAAACTACACAGTAGCATTCTGTGAAAATTCTTTCTGTTCTGTGCATTCAAGTAACAGAGGTGAACCTTACTTTTGATTGAGCCGTTCTGAAACACTCTTTCTGTAGAAACTGCAATTGGACATGCTAAGTGCTAAGAGGCCTACATTGGGAAAAAGAATATCTTCAAATAAAAACTACACAGATGCATTCTGTGAAACTTATTTCTGATCTGTAAATTCAGTTAACAGAGATAAAACATATTTTTGATTGAGCAGTTATGAAACACTCTTTTTGTAGAAAATGCAAGTGGAGATTCGGAGCGCTAAGAGGGTAATAGTGGAAAAAGGAATGTCTTCACATATAAACTACACAGAATCATTCGGTGAAACTTCTTTCTGATCTGTGCATTCAGCTAACAGTGTTAAACCATACTTTTGATTGAGCAGATCTGAACACTCTTTCTGTAGAAAATGCAACTGGACATTTGGAGCGCTAAGAGCGTAGTAGTGGAAAAAGGAATATATTCAAATATAAACTACACAGAAGCATTCTGTGAAACTTCTTTCTGATCTGAGCATTCAGCTAACAGAGTTAAACCATACTTTTGATTGAGCAGTTTTGAAACACTCTGTCTGTAGAAAATGCAACTGGACATTCGTAGCGCTAAGTGGGTAATAGTGGAAAAAAGAATATGTTCAAATATAAACTACACAGAAGCATTCTGTGAAACTTCTTTCTGTTCTGTGCATTCAACTAACAGAGTTGAACCTTACTTTTGATTGAGCCGTTCTGAAACACTCTTTCTGTAGAAACTGCAATTGGACATTCTGAGCGCTAAGAGGCCTATATTGGGAAAAAGAATGTCTACAAATAAAAACTACACAGAAGAATTGTGTGAAACTTCTTTCTGTTCTGTTTGTTCAAATAAAAGAGTTGAAACTTTGTTTTGATTGAGCCGTTCTGAAACACTCTTTCTGTAGAAAATGCAATTGGAGATTCGGAGCGCTAAGAGGGTAATAGTGGAAAAAGGAATGTCTCCAAATGTAAACTACACAGAATCATTCTGTGAAACTTCTTTCTGATCTGTGCATTCAGCTAACAGAGTTAAACCATACTTTTGATTGAGCAGATCTGAACACTCTTTCTGTAGAAAATGCAACTGGACATTTGGAGCGCTAAGAGAGTAGTAGTGGAAAAAGGAATATATTCAAATATAAACTACACAGAAGCATTCTGTGAAACTTCTTTCTGATCTGAGCATTCAGCTAACAGAGTTAAACCATACTTTTGATTGAGCAGTTTTGAAACACTCTGTCTGTAGAAAATGCAACTGGACATTCGTAGCGCTAAGTGGGTAATAGTGGAAAAAAGGGTATGTTCAAATATAAACTACACAGAAGCATTGTATGAAACTTCTTTCTGTTCTGTGCATTCAACTAACAGAGTTGAACCTTACTTTTGATTGAGCCTTTCTGAAACACTCTTTCTGTAGAAACTGCAATTGGACATTCTGAGCGCTAAGAGGCCTCTATTGGGAAAAATAATATCTTCAAATAAAAACTACACAGAAGCATTGTGTGAAACTTATTTCTGATATATTCATTAAGCTAACAGAGTTAAACCATACTTTTGATTGCGCAGTTCTGAACACTCTTTCTGTAGAAAATGCAAGTGGACATTCGGAGCGCTAAGAGGGTAATAGTGGAAAAAGGAATATATTCAAATATAAACTACACAGTAGCATTCTGTGAAAATTCTTTCTGTTCTGTGCATTCAAGTAACAGAGCTGAACCTTACTTTTGATTGAGCCGTTCTGAAACACTCTTTCTGTAGAAAGTGCAATTGGACATGCTAAGCGCTAAGAGGCCTACATTGGGAAAAAGAATATCTTCAAATAAAAACTACACAGATGCATTCTGTGAAACTTATTTCTGATCTGTAAATTCAGTTAACAGAGATAAAACATATTTTTGATTGAGCAGTTATGAAACACTCTTTTTGTAGAAAATGCAAGTGGAGATTCGGAGCGCTAAGAGCGTAATAGTGGAAAAAGGAATGTCTTCAAATATAAACTACACAGAATCATTCGGTGAAACTTCTTTCTGATCTGTGCATTCAGCTAACAGAGTTAAACCATACTTTTGATTGAGCAGATCTGAACACTCTTTCTGTAGAAAATGCAACTGGACATTTGGAGCGCTAAGAGAGTAGTAGTGGAAAAAGGAATATATTCAAATATAAACTACACAGAAGCATTCTGTGAAACTTCTTTCTGATCTGAGCATTCAGCTAACAGAGTTAAACCATACTTTTGATTGAGCAGTTTTGAAACACTCTGTCTGTAGAAAATGCAACTGGACATTCGTAGCACTAAGTGGGTAATAGTGAAAAAAAGAATATTTTCAAATATAAACTACACAGAAGCATTGTATGAAACTTCTTTCTGTTCTGTGCATTCAACTAACAGAGTTGAACCTTACTTTTGATTGAGCCGTTCTGGAACACTCTTTCTGTAGAAACTGCAATTGGACATTCTGAGCGCTAAGAGGCCTATATTGGGAAAAAGAATGTCTACAAATAAAAACTACACAGAAGAATTGTGTGAAACTTCTTTCTGTTCTGTTTGTTCAACTAAAAGACTTGAACCTTAGTTTTGATTGAGCCGTTCAGAAACACTCTTTCTGTAGAAAATGCAAGTGGAGATTCGGAGCGCTAAGAGGGTAATAGTGGAAAAAGGAATGTCTCCAAATATAAACTACACAGAATCATTCTGTGAAACTTCTTTCTGATCTGTGCATTCAGCTAACAGAGTTAAACCATACTTTTGATTGAGCAGATCGGAACACTCTTTCTGTAGAAAATGCAACTGGACATTTGGAGCGCTAAGAGAGTAGTAGTGGAAAAAGGAATATATTCAAATATAAACTACACAGAAGCATTCTGTGAAACTTCTTTCTGATCTGAGCATTCAGCTAACAGAGTTAAACCATACTTTTGATTGAGCAGTTTTGAAACACTCTGTCTGTAGAAAATGCAACTGGACATTCGTAGCGCTAAGTGGGTAATAGTGGAAAAAAGAGTATGTTCAAATATAAACTACACAGAAGCATTGTATGAAACTTCTTTCTGTTCTGTGCATTCAACTAACAGAGTTGAACCTTACTTTTGATTGAGCCTTTCTGAAACACTCTTTCTGTAGAAACTGCAATTGGACATTCTGAGCGCTAAGAGGCCTCTATGGGGAAAAATAATATCTTCAAATAAAAACTACACAGAAGCATTGTGTGAAACTTATTTCTGATATGTTCATTAAGCTAACAGAGTTAAACCATACTTTTGATTGCGCAGTTCTGAACACTCTTTCTGTAGAAAATGCAAGTGGACATTCGGAGCGCTAAGAGGGTAATAGTGGAAAACGGAATATATTCAAATATAAACTACACAGTAGCATTCTGTGAAAATTCTTTCTGTTCTGTGCATTCAAGTAACAGAGTTGAACCTTACTTTTGATTGAGCCGTTCTGAAACACTCTTTCTGTAGAAACTGCAATTGGACATGCTAAGCGCTAAGAGGCCTACATTGGGAAAAAGAATATCTTCAAATAAAAACTACACAGATGCATTCTGTGAAACTTATTTCTGATCTGTAAATTCAGTTAACAGAGATAAAACATATTTTTGATTGAGCAGTTATGAAACACTCTTTTTGTAGAAAATGCAAGTGGAGATTCGGAGCGCTAAGAGGGTAATAGTGGAAAAAGGAATGTCTTCAAATATAAACTACACAGAATCATTCGGTGAAACTTCTTTCTGATCTGTGCATTCAGCTAACAGAGTTAAACCATACTTTTGATTGAGCAGATCTGAACACTCTTTCTGTAGAAAATGCAACTGGACATTTGGAGCGCTAAGAGCGTAGTAGTGGAAAAAGGAATATATTCAAATATAAACTACACAGAAGCATTCTGTGAAACTTCTTTCTGATCTGAGCATTCAGCTAACAGAGTTAAACCATACTTTTGATTGAGCAGTTGTGAAACACTCTGTCTGTAGAAAATGCAACTGGACATTCGTAGCGCTAAGTGGGTAATAGTGGAAAAAAGAATATGTTCAAATATAAACTACACAGAAGCATTGTATGAAACTTCTTTCTGTTCTGTGCATTCAACTAACAGAGTTGAACCTTACTTTTGATTGAGCCGTTCTGAAACACTCTTTCTGTAGAAACTGCAATTGGACATTCTGAGCGCTAAGAGGCCTATATTGGGAAAAAGAATGTCTACAAATAAAAACTACACAGAAGAATTGTGTGAAACTTCTTTCTGTTCTGTTTGTTCAACTAAAAGAGTTGAACCTTAGTTTTGATTGAGCCGTTCTGAAACACTCTTTCTGTATAAAATGCAAGTGGAGATTCGGAGCGCTAAGAGGGTAATAGTTGAAAAAGGAATGTCTCCAAATATAAACTACACAGAATCATTCTGTGAAACTTCTTTCTGATCTGTGCATTCAGCTAACAGTGTTAAACCATACTTTTGATTGAGCAGATCTGAACACTCTTTCTGTAGAAAATGCAACTGGACATTTGGAGCGCTAAGAGAGTAGTAGTGGAAAAATGAATATATTCAAATATAAACTACACAGAAGCATTCTGTGAAACTTCTTTCTGATCTGAGCATTCAGCTAACAGAGTTAAACCATACTTTTGATTGAGCAGTTTTGAAACACTCTGTCTGTAGAAAATGCAACTGGACATTCGTAGCGCTAAGTGGGTAATAGTGGAAAAAAGAATATGTTCAAATATAAACTACACAGAAGCATTGTATGAAACTTCTTTGTGTTCTGTGCATTCAACTAACAGAGTGAACCTTACTTTTGATTGAGCCGTTCTGAAACACTCTTTCTGTAGAAACTGCAATTGGACATTCTGAGCGCTATGAGGCCTCTATTGGGAAAAATAATATCTTCAGATAAAAACTACACAGAAGCATTGTGTGAAACTTATTTCTGATATGTTCATTAAGCTAACAGAGTTAAACCATACTTTTGATTGCGCAGTTCTGAACACTCTTTCTGTAGAAAATGCAAGTGGACATTCGGAGCGCTAAGAGGGTAATAGTGGAAAAAGGAATATATTCAAATATAAACTACACAGTAGCATTCTGTGAAAATTCTTTCTGTTCTGTGCATTCAACTAACAGAGTTGAACCTTACTTTTGATTGAGCCGTTCTGAAACACTCTTTCTGTAGAAACTGCAATTGGACATGCTAAGCGCTAAGAGGCCTATATTGGGAAAAAGAATATCTTCAAATAAAAACTACACAGATGCATTCTGTGAAACTTATTTCTGATCTGTAAATTCAGTTAACAGAGATAAAACATATTTTTGATTGAGCAGTTATGAAACACTCTTTTTGTAGAAAATGCAAGTGGAGATTCGGAGCGCTAAGAGGGTAATAGTGGAAAAAGGAATGTCTTCAAATGTAAACTACACAGAATCATTCGGTGAAACTTCTTTCTGATCTGTGCATTCAGCTAACAGAGTTAAACCATACTTTTGATTGAGCAGATCTGAACACTCTTTCTGTAGAAAATGCAACTGGACATTTGGAGCGCTAAGAGCGTAGTAGTGGAAAAAGGAATATATTCAAATATAAACTACACAGAAGCATTCTGTGAAACTTCTTTCTGATCTGAGCATTCAGCTAACAGAGTTAAACCATACTTTTGATTGAGCAGTTTTGAAACACTCTGTCTGTAGAAAATGCAACTGGACATTCGTAGCGCTAAGTGGGTAATAGTGGAAAAAAGAATATGTTCAAATATAAACTACACAGAAGCATTGTATGAAACTTCTTTCTGTTGTGTGCATTCAACTAACAGAGTTGAACCTTACTTTTGATTGAGCCGTTCTGAAACACTCTTTCTGTAGAAACTGCAATTGGACATTCTGAGCGCTAAGAAGCCTATATTGGGAAAAAGAATGTCTACAAATAAAAACTACACAGAAGAATTGTGTGAAACTTCTTTCTGTTCTGTTTGTTCAACTAAAAGAGTTGAACCTTAGTTTTGATTGAGCCGTTCTGAAACACTCTTTCTGTAGCAAATGCAAGTGGAGATTCGGAGCGCTAAGAGGGTAATAGTGGAAAAAGGAATGTCTCCAAATATAAACTACACAGAATCATTCTGTGAAACTTCTTTCTGATCTGTGCATTCAGCTAACAGAGTTAAACCATACTTTTGATTGAGAAGATCTGAACACTCTTGCTTTGGAAAATGCAACTGGACATTTGGAGCGCTAAGAGAGTAGTAGTGGAAAAAGGAATATATTCAAATATAAACTACACAGAAGCATTCTGTGAAACTTCTTTCTGATCTGAGCATTCAGGTAACAGAGTTAAACCATACTTTTGATTGAGCACTTTTGAAACACTCTGTCTGTAGAAAATGCAACTGGACATTCGTAGCGCTAAGTGGGTAATAGTGGAAAAAAGAATATGTTCAAATATAAACTACACAGAAGCATTGTATGAAACTTCTTTCTGTTCTGTGCATTCAATTAACAGAGTTGAACCTTACTTTTGATTGAGCCTTTCTGAAACACTCTTTCTGTAGAAACTGCAATTGGACATTCTGAGCGCTAAGAGGCCTCTATTGGGAAAAATAATATCTTCAAATAAAAACTACACAGAAGCATTGTGTGAAACTTATTTCTGATATGTTCATTAAGCTAACAGAGTTAAACCATACTTTGGATTGCGCAGTTCTGAACACTCTTTCTGTAGAAAATGCAAGTGGTCATTCGGAGCGCTAAGAGGGTAATAGTGGAAAAAGGAATATATTCAAATATAAACTACACAGTAGCATTCTGTGAAAATTCTTTCTGTTCTGTGCATTCAACTAACAGAGTTGAACCTTACATTTGATTGAGCCGTTCTGAAACACTCTTTCTGTAGAAACTGCAATTGGACATGCTAAGCGCTAAGAGGCCTATATTGGGAAAAAGAATATCTTCAAATAAAAACTACACAGATGCATTCTGTGAAACTTATTTCTGATCTGTAAATTCAGTTAACAGAGATAAAACATATTTTTGATTGAGCAGTTATGAAACACTCTTTTTGTAGAAAATGCAAGTGGAGATTCGGAGCGCTAAGAGGGTAATAGTGGAAAAAGGAATGTCTTCAAATATAAACTACACAGAATCATTCGGTGAAACTTCTTTCTGATCTGTGCATTCAGCTAACAGAGTTAAACCATACTTTTGATTGAGCAGATCTGAACACTCTTTCTGTAGAAAATGCAACTGGACATTTGGAGCGCTAAGAGCGTAGTAGTGGAAAAAGGAATATATTCAAATATAAACTACACAGAAGCATTCTGTGAAACTTCTTTCTGATCTGAGCATTCAGCTAACAGAGTTAAACCATACTTTTGATTGAGCAGTTGTGAAACACTCTGTCTGTAGAAAATGCAACTGGACATTCGTAGCGCTAAGTGGGTAATAGTGGAAAAAAGAATATGTTCAAATATAAACTACACAGAAGCATTGTATGAAACTTCTTTCTGTTCTGTGCATTCAACTAACAGAGTTGAACCTTACTTTTGATTGAGCCGTTCTGAAACACTCTTTCTGTAGAAACTGCAATTGGACATTCTGAGCGCTAAGAGGCCTATATTGGGAAAAAGAATGTCTACAAATAAAAACTACACAGAAGAATTGTGTGAAACTTCTTTCTGTTCTGTTTGTTCAACTAAAAGATTTGAACCTTAGTTTTGATTGAGCCGTTCTGAAACACTCTTTCTGTATAAAATGCAAGGGGAGATTCGGAGCGCTAAGAGGGTAATAGTGGAAAAAGGAATGTCTCCAAATATAAACTACACAGAATCATTCTGTGAAACTTCTTTCTGATCTGTGCATTCAGCTAACAGTGTTAAACCATACTTTTGATTGAGCAGATCTGAACACTCTTTCTGTAGAAAATGCAACTGGACATTTGGAGCGCTAAGAGAGTAGTAGTGGAAAAATGAATATATTCAAATATAAACTACACAGAAGCATTCTGTGAAACTTCTTTCTGATCTGAGCATTCAGCTAACAGAGTTAAACCATACTTTTGATTGAGCAGTTTTGAAACACTCTGTCTGTAGAAAATGCAACTGGACATTCGTAGCGCTAAGTGGGTAATAGTGGAAAAAAGAATATGTTCAAATATAAACTACACAGAAGCATTGTATGAAACTTCTTTGTGTTCTGTGCATTCAACTAACAGAGTGAACCTTACTTTTGATTGAGCCGTTCTGAAACACTCTTTCTGTAGAAACTGCAATTGGACATTCTGAGCGCTAAGAGGCCTCTATTGGGAAAAATAATATCTTCAGATAAAAACTACACAGAAGCATTGTGTGAAACTTATTTCTGATATGTTCATTAAGCTAACAGAGTTAAACCATACTTTTGATTGCGCAGTTCTGAACACTCTTTCTGTAGAAAATGCAAGTGGACATTCGGAGCGCTAAGAGGGTAATAGTGGAAAAAGGAATATATTCAAATATAAACTACACAGTAGCATTCTGTGAAAATTCTTTCTGTTCTGTGCATTCAACTAACAGAGTTGAACCTTACTTTTGATTGAGCCGTTCTGAAACACTCTTTCTGTAGAAACTGCAATTGGACATGCTAAGCGCTAAGAGGCCTATATTGGGAAAAAGAATATCTTCAAATAAAAACTACACAGATGCATTCTGTGAAACTTATTTCTGATCTGTAAATTCAGTTAACAGAGATAAAACATATTTTTGATTGAGCAGTTATGAAACACTCTTTTTGTAGAAAATGCAAGTGGAGATTCGGAGCGCTAAGAGGGTAATAGTGGAAAAAGGAATGTCTTCAAATGTAAACTACACAGAATCATTCGGTGAAACTTCTTTCTGATCTGTGCATTCAGCTAACAGAGTTAAACCATACTTTTGATTGAGCAGATCTGAACACTCTTTCTGTAGAAAATGCAACTGGACATTTGGAGCGCTAAGAGCGTAGTAGTGGAAAAAGGAATATATTCAAATATAAACTACACAGAAGCATTCTGTGAAACTTCTTTCTGATCTGAGCATTCAGCTAACAGAGTTAAACCATACTTTTGATTGAGCAGTTTTGAAACACTCTGTCTGTAGAAAATGCAACTGGACATTCGTAGCGCTAAGTGGGTAATAGTGGAAAAAAGAATATGTTCAAATATAAACTACACAGAAGCATTGTATGAAACTTCTTTCTGTTGTGTGCATTCAACTAACAGAGTTGAACCTTACTTTTGATTGAGCCGTTCTGAAACACTCTTTCTGTAGAAACTGCAATTGGACATTCTGAGCGCTAAGAGGCCTATATTGGGAAAAAGAATGTCTACAAATAAAAACTACACAGAAGAATTGTGTGAAACTTCTTTCTGTTCTGTTTGTTCAACTAAAAGAGTTGAACCTTAGTTTTGATTGAGCCGTTCTGAAACACTCTTTCTGTAGCAAATGCAAGTGGAGATTCGGAGCGCTAAGAGGGTAATAGTGGAAAAAGGAATGTCTCCAAATATAAACTACACAGAATCATTCTGTGAAACTTCTTTCTGATCTGTGCATTCAGCTAACAGAGTTAAACCATACTTTTGATTGAGAAGATCTGAACACTCTTGCTTTGGAAAATGCAACTGGACATTTGGAGCGCTAAGAGAGTAGTAGTGGAAAAAGGAATATATTCAAATATAAACTACACAGAAGCATTCTGTGAAACTTCTTTCTGATCTGAGCATTCAGCTAACAGAGTTAAACCATACTTTTGATTGAGCACTTTTGAAACACTCTGTCTGTAGAAAATGCAACTGGACATTCGTAGCGCTAAGTGGGTAATAGTGGAAAAAAGAATATGTTCAAATATAAACTACACAGAAGCATTGTATGAAACTTCTTTCTGTTCTGTGCATTCAATTAACAGAGTTGAACCTTACTTTTGATTGAGCCTTTCTGAAACACTCTTTCTGTAGAAACTGCAATTGGACATTCTGAGCGCTAAGAGGCCTCTATTGGGAAAAATAATATCTTCAAATAAAAACTACACAGAAGCATTGTGTGAAACTTATTTCTGATATGTTCATTAAGCTAACAGAGTTAAACCATACTTTGGATTGCGCAGTTCTGAACACTCTTTCTGTAGAAAATGCAAGTGGTCATTCGGAGCGCTAAGAGGGTAATAGTGGAAAAAGGAATATATTCAAATATAAACAACACAGTAGAATTCTGTGAAAATTCTTTCTGTTCTGTGCATTCAACTAACAGAGTTGAACCTTACTTTTGATTGAGCCGTTCTGAAACACTCTTTCTGTAGAAACTGCAATTGGACATGCTAAGCGCTAAGAGGCCTACATTGGGAAAAAGAATATCTTCAAATAAAAACTACACAGATGCATTCTGTGAAACTTATTTCTGATCTGTAAATTCAGTTAACAGAGATAAAACATATTTTTGATTGAGCAGTTATGAAACACTCTTTTTGTAGAAAATGCAAGTGGAGATTCGGAGCGCTAAGAGGGTAATAGTGGAAAAAGGAATGTCTTCAAATATAAACTACACAGAATCATTCGGTGAAACTTCTTTCTGATCTGTGCTTTCAGCTAACAGAGTTAAACCATACTTTTGATTGAGCAGATCTGAACACTCTTTCTGTAGAAAATACAACTGGACATTTGGAGCGCTAAGAGCGTAGTAGTGGAAAAAGGAATATATTCAAATATAAACTACACAGAAGCATTCTGTGAAACTTCTTTCTGATCTGAGCATTCAGCTAACAGAGTTAAACCATACTTTTGATTGAGCAGTTTTGAAACACTCTGTCTGTAGAAAATGCAACTGTACATTCGTAGCGCTAAGTGGGTAATAGTGGAAAAAAGAATATGTTCAAATATAAACTACACAGAAGCAGTGTATGAAACTTCTTTCTGTTCTGTGCATTCAACTAACAGAGTTGAACCTTACTTTTGATTGAGCCGTTCTGAAACACTCTTTCTGTAGAAACTGCAATTGGACATTCTGAGCGCTAAGAGGCCTATATTGGGAAAAAGAATGTCTACAAATAAAAACTACACAGAAGAATTGTGTGAAACTTCTTTCTGTTCTGTTTGTTCAACTAAAAGAGTTGAACCTTAGTTTTGATTGAGCCGTTCTGAAACACTCTTTCTGTAGAAAATGCAAGTGGAGATTCGGAGCGCTAAGAGGGTAATAGTGGAAAAAGGAATGTCTCCAAATATAAACTACACAGAATCATTCTGTGAAACTTCTTTCTGATCTGTGCATTCAGCTAACAGAGTTAAACCATACTTTTGATTGAGCAGATCTGAACACTCTTTCTGTAGAAAATGCAACTGGACATTTGGAGCGCTAAGAGAGTAGTAGTGGAAAAAGGAATATATTCAAATATAAACTACACAGAAACATTCTATGAAACTTCTTTCTGATCTGAGCATTCAGCTAACAGAGTTAAACCATACTTTTGTTTGAGCAGTTTTGAAACACTCTGTCTGTAGAAAATGCAACTGGACATTCGTAGCGCTAAGTGGGTAATAGTGGAAAAAAGAATATGTTCAAATATAAACTACACAGAATCATTCTGTGAAACTTCTTTCTGTTCTGTGCATTCAACTAACAGAGTTGAACCTTACTTTTGATTGAGCCGTTCTGAAACACTCTTTCTGTAGAAACAGCAATTGGACATTCTGAGCGCTAAGAGGCCTATATTGGGAAAAAGAATGTCTACAAATAAAAACTACACAGAAGAATTGTGTGAAACTTATTTCTGTTCTGTTTGTTCAAATAAAAGAGTTGAACCTTTGTTTTGATAGAGCCGTTCTGAAACACTCTTTCTGTAGAAAATGCAAGTGGAGATTCGGAGCGCTAAGAGGGTAATAGTGGAAAAAGGAATGTCTCCAAATATAAACTACACAGAATCATTCTGTGAAACTTCTTTCTGATCTGTGCATTCAGCTAACAGAGTTAAACCATACTTTTGATTGAGCAGATCTGAACACTCTTTCTGTAGAAAATGCAACTGGACATTTGGAGCGCTAAGAGCGTAGTAGTGGAAAAAGGAATATATTCAAATATAAACTACACAGAAGCATTCTGTGAAACTTCTTTCTGATCTGAGCATTCAGCTAACAGAGTTAAACCATACTTTTGATTGAGCAGTTTTGAAACACTCTGTCTGTAGAAAATGCAACTGGACATTCGTAGCGCTAAGTGGGTAATAGTGGAAAAAAGAGTATGTTCAAATATAAACTACACAGAAGCATTGTATGAAACTACTTTCTGTTCTGTGCATTCAACTAACAGAGTTGAACCTTACTTTTGATTGAGCCTTTCTGAAACACTCTTTCTGTAGAAACTGCAATTGGACATTCTGAGCGCTAAGAGGCCTCTATTGGGAAAAATAATATCTTCAGATAAAAACTACACAGAAGCATTGTGTGAAACTTATTTCTGATATGTTCATTAAGCTAACAGAGTTATACCATACTTTGGATTGCGCAGTTCTGAAAACTCTTTCTGTAGAAAATTCAAGTGGACATTCGGAGCGCTAAGAGGGTAATAGTGGAAAAAGGAATATATTCAAATATAAACTACACAGTAGCATTCAGTGAAAATTCTTTCTGTTCTGTGCATTCAACTAACAGAGTTGAACCTTACTTTTGATTGAGCCGTTCTGAAACACTCTTTCTGTAGAAACTGCAATTGGACATGCTAAGCGCTAAGAGGCCTACATTGGGAAAAAGAATATCTTCAAATAAAAACTACACAGATGCATTCTGTGAAACTTATTTCTGATCTGTAAATTCAGTTAACAGAGATAAAACATATTTTTGATTGAGCAGTTATGAAACACTCTTTTTGTAGAAAATGCAAGTGGAGATTCGGAGCGCTAAGAGGGTAATAGTGGAAAAAGGAATGTCTTCAAATATAAACTACACAGAATCATTCGGTGAAACTTCTTTCTGATCTGTGCATTCAGCTAACAGAGTTAAAACATACTTTTGATTGAGCAGATCTGAACACTCTTTCTGTAGAAAATGCAACTGGACATTTGGAGCGCTAAGAGAGTAGTAGTGGAAAAAGGAATATATTCAAATATAAACTGCACAGAAGCATTCTGTGAAACTTCTTTCTGATCTGAGCATTCAGCTAACAGAGTTAAACCATACTTTTGATTGAGCAGTTTTGAAACACTCTGTCTGTAGAAAATGCAACTGGACATTCGTAGCGCTAAGTGGGTAATAGTGGAAAAAAGAATATGTTCAAATATAAACTACACAGAAGCATTGTATGAAACTTCTTTCTGTTCTGTGCATTCAACTAACAGAGTTGAACCTTACTTTTGATTGAGCCGTTCTGAAACACTCTTTCTGTAGAAACTGCAATTGGACTTTCTGAGCGCTAAGAGGCCTATATTGGGAAAAAGAATGTCTACAAATAAAAACTACACAGAAGAATTGTGTGAAACTTCTTTCTGTTCTGTTTGTTCAACTAAAAGAGTTGAACCTTAGTTTTGATTGAGCCGTTCTGAAACACTCTTTCTGTAGAAAATGCAAGTGGAGATTCGGAGCGCTAAGAGGGTAATAGTGGAAAAAGGAATGTCTCCAAATATAAACTACACAGAATCATTCTGTGAAACTTCTTTCTGATCTGTGCATTCAGCTAACAGAGTTAAACCATACTTTTGATTGAGCAGATCTGAACACTCTTTCTGTAGAAAATGCAACTGGACATTTGGAGCGCTAAGAGAGTAGTAGTGGAAAAAGGAATATATTCAAATATAAACTACACAGAAACATTCTATGAAACTTCTTTCTGATCTGAGCATTCAGCTAACAGAGTTAAACCATACTTTTGTTTGAGCAGTTTTGAAACACTCTGTCTGTAGAAAATGCAACTGGACATTCGTAGCGCTAAGTGGGTAATAGTGGAAAAAAGAATATGTTCAAATATAAACTACACAGAAGCATTCTGTGAAACTTCTTTCTGTTCTGTGCATTCAACTAACAGAGTTGAACCTTACTTTTGATTGAGCCGTTCTGAAACACTCTTTCTGTAGAAACAGCAATTGGACATTCTGAGCGCTAAGAGGCCTATATTGGGAAAAAAATGTCTACAAATAAAAACTACACAGAAGAATTGTGTGAAACTTATTTCTGTTCTGTTTGTTCAAATAAAAGAGTTGAACCTTTGTTTTGATAGAGCCGTTCTGAAACACTCTTTCTGTAGAAAATGCAAGTGGAGATTCGGAGCGCTAAGAGGGTAATAGTGGAAAAAGTAATGTCTCCAAATATAAACTACACAGAATCATTCTGTGAAACTTCTTTCTGATCTGTGCATTCAGCTAACAGAGTTAAACCATACTTTTGATTGAGAAGATCTGAACACTCTTGCTTTGGAAAATGCAACTGGACATTTGGAGCGCTAAGAGAGTAGTAGTTGAAAAAGGAATATTTTCAAATATAAACTACACAGAAGCATTCTGTGAAACTTCTTTCTGATCTGAGCATTCAGCTAACAGAGTTAAACCATACTTTTGATTGAGCACTTTTGAAACACTCTGTCTGTAGAAAATGCAACTGGACATTCGTAGCGCTAAGTGGGTAATAGTGGAAAAAAGAATATGTTCAAATATAAACTACACAGAAGCATTGTATGAAACTACTTTCTGTTCTGTGCATTCAATTAACAGAGTTGAACCTTACTTTTGATTGAGCCTTTCTGAAACACTCTTTCTGTAGAAACTTCAATTGGACATTCTGAGCGCTAAGAGGCCTCTATTGGGAAAAATAATATCTTCAAATAAAAACTACACAGAAGCATTGTGTGAAACATATTTCTGATATGTTCATTAAGCTAACAGAGTTAAACCATACTTTGGATTGCGCAGTTCTGAACACTCTTTCTGTAGAAAATGCAAGTGGTCATTCGGAGCGCTAAGAGGGTAATAGTGGAAAAAGGAATATATTCAAATATAAACAACACAGTAGAATTCTGTGAAAATTCTTTCTGTTCTGTGCATTCAACTAACAGAGTTGAACCTTACTTTTGATTGAGCCGTTCTGAAACACTCTTTCTGTAGAAACTGCAATTGGACATGCTAAGCGCTAAGAGGCCTACATTGGGAAAAAGATTATCTTCAAATAAAAACTACACAGATGCATTCTGTGAAACTTATTTCTGATCTGTAAATTCAGTTAACAGAGATAAAACATATTTTTGATTGAGCAGTTATGAAACACTCTTTTTGTAGAAAATGCAAGTGGAGATTCGGAGCGCTAAGAGGGTAATAGTGGAAAAAGGAATGTCTTCAAATATAAACTACACAGAATCATTCGGTGAAACTTCTTTCTGATCTGTGCATTCAGCTAACAGAGTTAAACCATACTTTTGATTGAGCAGATTTGAACACTCTTTCTGTAGAAAATACAACTGGACATTTGGAGCGCTAAGAGCGTAGTAGTGGAAAAAGGAATATATTCAAATATAAACTACACAGAAGCATTCTGTGAAACTTCTTTCTGATCTGAGCATTCAGCTAACAGAGTTAAACCATACTTTTGATTGAGCAGTTTTGAAACACTCTGTCTGTAGAAAATGCAACTGTACATTCGTAGCGCTAAGTGGGTAAGAGTGGAAAAAAGAATATGTTCAAATATAAACTACACAGAAGCATTGTATGAAACTTCTTTCTGTTCTGTGCATTCAACTAACAGAGTTGAACCTTACTTTTGATTGAGCCGTTCTGAAACACTCTTTCTGTAGAAACTGCAATTGGACATTCTGAGCGCTAAGAGGCCTATATTGGGAAAAAGAATGTCTACAAATAAAAACTACACAGAAGAATTGTGTGAAACTTCTTTCTGTTCTGTTTGTTCAACTAAAAGAGTTGAACCTTAGTTTTGATTGAGCCGTTCTGAAACACTCTTTCTGTAGAAAATGCAAGTGGAGATTCGGAGCGCTAAGAGGGTAATAGTGGAAAAAGGAATGTCTCCAAATATAAACTACACAGAATCATTCTGTGAAACTTCTTTCTGATCTGTGCATTCAGCTAACAGAGTTAAACCATACTTTTGATTGAGCAGATCTGAACACTCTTTCTGTAGAAAATGCAACTGGACATTTGGAGCGCTAAGAGAGTAGTAGTGGAAAAAGGAATATATTCAAATATAAACTACACAGAAACATTCTATGAAACTTCTTTCTGATCTGAGCATTCAGCTAACAGAGTTAAACCATACTTTTGTTTGAGCAGTTTTGAAACACTCTGTCTGTAGGAAATGCAACTGGACATTCGTAGCGCTAAGTGGGTAATAGTGGAAAAAAGAATATGTTCAAATATAAACTACACAGAAGCATTCTGTGAAACTTCTTTCTGTTCTGTGCATTCAACTAACAGAGTTGAACCTTACTTTTGATTGAGCCGTTCTGAAACACTCTTTCTGTAGAAACAGCAATTGGACATTCTGAGCGCTAAGAGGCCTATATTGGGAAAAAGAATGTCTACAAATAAAAACTACACAGAAGAATTATGTGAAACTTATTTCTGTTCTGTTTGTTCAAATAAAAGAGTTGAACCTTGGTTTTGATAGAGCCGTTCTGAAACACTCTTTCTGTAGAAAATGCAAGTGGAGATTCGGAGCGCTAAGAGGGTAATAGTGGAAAAAGGAATGTCTCCAAATATAAACTACACAGAATCATTCTGTGAAACTTCTTTCTGATCTGTGCATTCAGCTAACAGAGTTAAACCATACTTTTGATTGAGCAGATCTGAACACTCTTTCTGTAGAAAATGCAACTGGACATTTGGAGCGCTAAGAGCGTAGTAGTGGAAAAAGGAATATATTCAAATATAAACTACACAGAAGCATTCTGTGAAACTTCTTTCTGATCTGAGCATTCAGCTAACAGAGTTAAACCATACTTTTGATTGAGCAGTTTTGAAACACTCTGTCTGTAGAAAATGCAACTGGACATTCGTAGCGCTAAGTGGGTAATAGTGGAAAAAAGAGTATGTTCAAATATAAACTACACAGAAGCATTGTATGAAACTACTTTCTGTTCTGTGCATTCAACTAACAGAGTTGAACCTTACTTTTGATTGAGCCTTTCTGAAACACTCTTTCTGTAGAAACTGCAATTGGACATTCTGAGTGCTAAGAGGCCTCTATTGGGAAAAATAATATCTTCAGATAAAAACTACACAGAAGCATTGTGTGAAACTTATTTCTGATATGTTCATTAAGCTAACAGAGTTATACCATACTTTGGATTGCGCAGTTCTGAAAACTCTTTCTGTAGAAAATGCAAGTGGACATTCGGAGCGCTAAGAGGGTAATAGTGGAAAAAGGAATATATTCAAATATAAACTACACAGTAGCATTCAGTGAAAATTCTTTCTGTTCTGTGCATTCAACTAACAGAGTTGAACCTTACTTTTGATTGAGCCGTTCTGAAACACTCTTTCTGTAGAAACTGCAATTGGACATGCTAAGCGCTAAGAGGCCTACATTGAGAAAAAGAATATCTTCAAATAAAAACTACACAGATGCATTCTGTGAAACTTATTTCTGATCTGTAAATTCAGTTAACAGAGATAAAACATATTTTTGATTGAGCAGTTATGAAACACTCTTTTTGTAGGAAATGCAAGTGGAGATTCGGAGCGCTAAGAGGGTAATAGTGGAAAAAGGAATGTCTTCAAATATAAACTACACAGAATCATTCGGTGAAACTTCTTTCTGATCTGTGCATTCAGCTAACAGAGTTAAAACATACTTTTGATTGAGCAGATCTGAACACTCTTTCTGTAGAAAATGCAACTGGACATTTGGAGCGCTAAGAGAGTAGTAGTGGAAAAAGGAATATATTCAAATATAAACTACACAGAAGCATTCTGTGAAACTTCTTTCTGATCTGAGCATTCAGCTAACAGAGTTAAACCATACTTTTGATTGAGCAGTTTTGAAACACTCTGTCTGTAGAAAATGCAACTGGACATTCGTAGCGCTAAGTGGGTAATAGTGGAAAAAAGAATATGTTCAAATATAAACTACACAGAAGCATTGTATGAAACTTCTTTCTGTTCTGTGCATTCAACTAACAGAGTGAACCTTACTTTTGATTGAGCCGCTCTGAAACACTCTTTCTGTAGAAACTGCAATTGGACATTCTGAGCGCTAAGAGGCCTCTATTGGGAAAAATAATATCTTCAGATAAAAACTACACAGAAGCATTGTGTGAAACTTATTTCTGATATGTTCATTAAGCTAACAGAGTTAAACCATACTTTTGATTGCGCAGTTCTGAACACTCTTTCTGTAGAAAATGCAAGTGGACATTCGGAGCGCTAAGAGGGTAATAGTGGAAAAAGGAATATATTCAAATATAAACTACACAGTAGCATTCTGTGAAAATTCTTTCTGTTCTGTGCATTCAACTAACAGAGTTGAACCTTACTTTTGATTGAGCCGTTCTGAAACACTCTTTCTGTAGAAACTGCAATTGGACATGCTAAGCGCTAAGAGGCCTATATTGGGAAAAAGAATATCTTCAAATAAAAACTACACAGATGCATTCTGTGAAACTTATTTCTGATCTGTAAATTCAGTTAACAGAGATAAAACATATTTTTGATTGAGCAGTTATGAAACACTCTTTTTGTAGAAAATGCAAGTGGAGATTCGGAGCGCTAAGAGGGTAATAGTGGAAAAAGGAATGTCTTCAAATGTAAACTACACAGAATCATTCGGTGAAACTTCTTTCTGATCTGTGCATTCAGCTAACAGAGTTAAACCATACTTTTGATTGAGCAGATCTGAACACTCTTTCAGTAGAAAATGCAACTGGACATTTGGAGCGCTAAGAGCGTAGTAGTGGAAAAAGGAATATATTCAAATATAAACTACACAGAAGCATTCTGTGAAACTTCTTTCTGATCTGAGCATTCAGCTAACAGAGTTAAACCATACTTTTGATTGAGCAGTTTTGAAACACTCTGTCTGTAGAAAATGCAACTGGACATTCGTAGCGCTAAGTGGGTAATAGTG
Source organism: Symphalangus syndactylus (assembly GCF_028878055.3). Taxonomy (NCBI): domain Eukaryota; kingdom Metazoa; phylum Chordata; class Mammalia; order Primates; family Hylobatidae; genus Symphalangus; species Symphalangus syndactylus. The sequence goes on from NC_072438.2 coordinate 110,732,407, forward strand.
GAAAAAAGAATATGTTCAAATATAAACTACACAGAAGCATTGTATGAAACTTCTTTCTGTTCTGTTTGTTCAACTAAAAGAGTTGAACCTTAGTTTTGATTGAGCCGTTCTGAAACACTCTTTCTGTAGAAAATGCAAGTGGAGATTCGGAGCGCTAAGAGGTTAATAGTGGAAAAAGGAATGTCTCCAAATATAAACTACACAGAATCATTCTGTGAAACTTCTTTCTGATCTGTGCATTCAGCTAACAGAGTTAAACCATACTTTTGATTGAGCAGATCTGAACACTCTTTCTGTAGAAAATGCAACTGGACATTTGGAGCGCTAAGAGAGTAGTAGTGGAAAAAGGAATATATTCAAATATAAACTACACAGAAACATTCTATGAAACTTCTTTCTGATCTGAGCATTCAGCTAACAGAGTTAAACCATAATTTTGTTTGAGCAGTTTTGAAACACTCTGTCTGTAGAAAATGCAACTGGACATTCGTAGCGCTAAGTGGGTAATAGTGGAAAAAAGAATATGTTCAAATATAAACTACACAGAAGCATTCTGTGAAACTTCTTTCTGTTCTGTGCATTCAACTAACAGAGTTGAACCTTACTTTTGATTGAGCCGTTCTGAAACACTCTTTCTGTAGAAACAGCAATTGGACATTCGGATCGCTAAAAGGCCTATATTGGGAAAAAGAATGTCTACAAATAAAAACTACACAGAAGAATTGTGTGAAACTTCTTTCTGTTCTATTTGTTCAAATAAAAGAGTTGAACCTTTGTTTTGATTGAGCCGTTCTGAAACACTCTTTCTGTAGAAAATGCAAGTGGAGATTCGGAGCGCTAAGAGGGTAATAGTGGAAAAAGGAATCTCTCCAAATATAAACTACACAGAATCATTCTGTGAAACTTCTTTCTGATCTGTGCATTCAGCTAACAGAGATAAACCATACTTTTGATTGAGCAGATCTGAACACTCTTTCTGTAGAAAATGCAACTGGACATTTGGAGCGCTAAGAGCGTAGTAGTGGAAAAAGGAATATATTCAAATATAAACTACACAGAAGCATTCTGTGAACCTTCTTTCTGATCTGAGCATTCAGCTAACAGAGTTAAACCATACTTTTGATTGAGCAGTTTTGAATCACTCTGTCTGTAGAAAATGCAACTGGACATTCGTAGCGCTAAGTGGGTAATAGTGGAAAAAAGAGTATGTTCAAATATAAACTACACAGAAGCATTGTATGAAACTTCTTTCTGTTCTGTGCATTCAACTAACAGAGTTGAACCTTACTTTTGATTGAGCCTTTCTGAAACACTCTTTCTGTAGAAACTGCAATTGGACATTCTGAGCGCTAAGAGGCCTCTATTGGGAAAAATAATATCTTCAGATAAAAACTACACAGAAGCATTGTGTGAAACTTATTTCTGATATGTTCATTAAGCTAACAGAGTTATACCATACTTTGGATTGCGCAGTTCTGAAAACTCTTTCTGTAGAAAATGCAAGTGGACATTCGGAGCGCTAAGAGGGTAATAGTGGAAAAAGGAATATATTCAAATATAAACTACACAGTAGCATTCAGTGAAAATTCTTTCTGTTCTGTGCATTCAACTAACAGAGTTGAACCTTACGTTTGATTGAGCCGTTCTGAAACACTCTTTCTGTAGAAACTGCAATTGGACATGCTAAGCGCTAAGAGGCCTACATTGGGAAAAAGAATATCTTCAAATAAAAACTACACAGATGCATTCTGTGAAACTTATTTCTGATCTGTAAATTCAGTTAACAGAGATAAAACATATTTTTGATTGAGCAGTTATGAAACACTCTTTTTGTAGAAAATGCAAGTGGAGATTCGGAGCGCTAAGAGGGTAATAGTGGAAAAAGGAATGTCTTCAAATATAAACTACACAGAATCATTCGGTGAAACTTCTTTCTGATCTGTGCATTCAGCTAACAGAGTTAAACCATACTTTTGATTGAGCAGATCTGAACACTCTTTCTGTAGAAAATGCAACTGGACATTTGGAGCGCTAAGAGAGTAGTAGTGGAAAAATGAATATATTCAAATATAAACTACACAGAAGCATTCTGTGAAACTTCTTTCTGATCTGAGCATTCAGCTAACAGAGTTAAACCATACTTTTGATTGAGCAGTTTTGAAACACTCTGTCTGTAGAAAATGCAACTGGACATTCGTAGCGCTAAGTGGGTAATAGTGGAAAAAAGAGTATGTTCAAATATAAACTACACAGAAGCATTGTATGAAACTACTTTCTGTTCTGTGCATTCAACTAACAGAGTTGAACCTTACTTTTGATTGAGCCTTTCTGAAACACTCTTTCTGTAGAAACTGCCATTGGACATTCTGAGCGCTAAGAGGCCTCTATTGGGAAAAATAATATCTTCAAATAAAAACTACACAGAAGCATTGTGTGAAACTTATTTCTGATATGTTCATTAAGCTAACAGAGTTAAACCATACTTTTGATTGCGCAGTTCTGAACACTCTTTCTGTAGAAAATGCAAGTGGACATTCGGAGCGCTAAGAGGGTAATAGTGGAAAAAGGAATATATTCAAATATAAACTACACAGTAGCATTCTGTGAAAATTCTTTCTGTTCTGTGCATTCAAGTAACAGAGTTGAACCTTACTTTTGATTGAGCCGTTCTGAAACACTCTTTCTGTAGAAACTGCAATTGGACATGCTAAGCGCTAAGAGGCCTACATTGGGAAAAAGAATATCTTCAAATAAAAACTACACAGATGCATTCTGTGAAACTTATTTCTGATCTGTAAATTCAGTTAACAGAGATAAAACATATTTTTGATTGAGCAGTTATGAAACACTCTTTTTGTAGAAAATGCAAGTGGAGATTCGGAGCGCTAAGAGGGTAATAGTGGAAAAAGGAATGTCTTCAAATATAAACTACACAGAATCATTCGGTTAAACTTCTTTCTGATCTGTGCATTCAGCTAACAGTGTTAAACCATACTTTTGATTGAGCAGATCTGAACACTCTTTCTGTAGAAAATGCAACTGGACATTTGGAGCGCTAAGAGCGTAGTAGTGGAAAAAGGAATATATTCAAATATAAACTACACAGAAGCATTCTGTGAAACTTCTTTCTGATCTGAGCATTCAGCTAACAGAGTTAAACCATACTTTTGATTGAGCAGTTTTGAAACTGTCTGTAGAAAATGCAACTGGACATTCGTAGCGCTAAGTGGGTAATAGTGGAAAAAAGAATATGTTCAAATATAAACTACACAGAAGCATTCTGTGAAACTTCTTTCTGTTCTGTGCATTCAACTAACAGAGTTGAACCTTACTTTTGATTGAGCCTTTCTGAAACACTCTTTCTGTAGAAACTGCAATTGGACATTCTGAGCGCTAAGAGGCCTATATTGGGAAAAAGAATGTCTACAAATAAAAACTACACAGAAGAATTTTGTGAAACTTCTTTCTGTTCTGTTTGTTCAAATAAAAGAGTTGAACCTTTGTTTTGATTGAGCCGTTCTGAAACACTCTTTCTGTAGAAAATGCAATTGGAGATTCGGAGCGCTAAGAGGGTAATAGTGGAAAAAGGAATGTCTCCAAATATAAACTACACAGAATCATTCTGTGAAACTTCTTTCTGATCTGTGCATTCAGCTAACAGAGTTAAACCATACTTTTGATTGAGCAGATCTGAACACTCTTTCTGTAGAAAATGCAACTGGACATTTGGAGCGCTAAGAGAGTAGTAGTGGAAAAAGGAATATATTCAAATATAAACTACACAGAAGCATTCTGTGAAACTTCTTTCTGATCTGAGCATTCAGCTAACAGAGTTAAACCATACTTTTGATTGAGCAGTTTTGAAACACTCTGTCTGTAGAAAATGCAACTGGACATTCGTAGCGCTAAGTGGGTAATAGTGGAAAAAAGAGTATGTTCAAATATAAACTACACAGAAGCATTGTATGAAACTTCTTTCTGTTCTGTGCATTCAACTAACAGAGTTGAACCTTACTTTTGATTGAGCCTTTCTGAAACACTCTTTCTGTAGAAACTGCAATTGGACATTCTGAGCGCTAAGAGGCCTCTATTGGGAAAAATAATATCTTCAAATAAAAACTACACAGAAGCATTGTGTGAAACTTATTTCTGATATGTTCATTAAGCTAACAGAGTTAAACCATACTTTTGATTGCGCAGTTCTGAACTCTCTTTCTGTAGAAAATGCAAGTGGACATTCGGAGCGCTAAGAGGGTAATAGTGGAAAAAGGAATATATTCAAATATAAACTACACAGTAGCATTCTGTGAAAATTCTTTCTGTTCTGTGCATTCAAGTAACAGAGTTGAACCTTACTTTTGATTGAGCCGTTCTGAAACACTCTTTCTGTAGATACTGCAATTGGACATGCTAAGCGCTAAGAGGCCTACATTGGGAAAAAGAATATCTTCAAATAAAAACTACACAGATGAATTCTGTGAAACTTATTTCTGATCTGTAAATTCAGTTAACAGAGATAAAACATATTTTTGATTGAGCAGTTATGAAACACTCTTTTTGTAGAAAATGCAAGTGGAGATTCGGAGCGCTAAGAGCGTAATAGTGGAAAAAGGAATGTCTTCAAATATAAACTACACAGAATCATTCGGTGTAACTTCTTTCTGATCTGTGCATTCAGCTAACAGAGTTAAACCATACTTTTGATTGAGCAGATCTGAACACTCTTTCTGTAGAAAATGCAACTGGACATTTGGAGCGCTAAGAGCGTAGTAGTGCAAAAGGGAATATATTCAAATATAAACTACACAGAAGCATTCTGTGAAACTTCTTTCTGATCTGAGCATTCAGCTAACAGAGTTAAACCATACTTTTGATTGAGCAGTTTTGAAACACTCTGTCTGTAGAAAATGCAACTGGACATTCGTAGCGCTAAGTGGGTAATAGTGGAAAAAAGAATATGTTCAAATATAAACTACACAGAAGCATTCTGTGAAACTTCTTTCTGTTCTGTGCATTCAACTAACAGAGTTGAACCTTACTTTTGATTGAGCCGTTCTGAAACACTCTTTCTGTAGAAACTGCAATTGGACATTTTGAGCGCTAAGAGGCCTATATTGGGAAAAAGAATGTCTACAAATAAGAACAACACAGAAGAATTGTGTGAAACTTCTTTCTGTTCTGTTTGTTCAAATAAAAGAGTTGAACCTTTGTTTTGATTGAGCCGTTCTGAAACACTCTTTCTGTAGAAAATGCAAGTGGAGATTCGGAGCGCTAAGAGGGTAATAGTGGAAAAAGGAATGTCTCCAAATATAAACTACACAGAATCATTCTGTGAAACTTCTTTCTGATCTGTGCATTCAGCTAACAGAGTTAAACCATACTTCTGATTGAGCAGATCTGAACACTCTTTCTGTAGAAAATGCAACTGGACATTTGGAGCGCTAAGAGAGTAGTAGTGGAAAAAGGAATATATTCAAATATAAACTACACAGAAGCATTCTGTGAAACTTCTTTCTGATCTGAGCATTCAGCTAACAGAGTTAAACCATACTTTTGATTGAGCAGTTTTGAAACACTCTGTCTGTAGAAAATGCAACTGGACATTCGTAGCGCTAAGTGGGTAATAGTGGAAAAAAGAGTATGTTCAAATATAAACTACACAGAAGCATTGTATGAAACTTCTTTCTGTTCTGTGCATTCAACTAACAGAGTTGAACCTTACTTTTGATTGAGCCTTTCTGAAACACTCTTTCTGTAGAAACTGCAATTGGACATTCTGAGCGCTAAGAGGCCTCTATTGGGAAAAATAATATCTTCAGATAAAAACTACACAGAAGCATTGTGTGAAACTTATTTCCGATATGTTCATTAAGCTAACAGAGTTATACCATACTTTGGATTGCGCAGTTCTGAAAACTCTTTCTGTAGAAAATGCAAGTGGACATTCGGAGCGCTAAGAGGGTAATAGTGGAAAAAGGAATATATACAAATATAAACTACACAGTAGCATTCTGTGAAAATTCTTTCTGTTCTGTGCATTCAACTAACAGAGTTGAACCTTACTTTTGATTGAGCCGTTCTGAAACACTCTTTCTGTAGAAACTGCAATTGGACATGCTAAGCGCTAAGAGGCCTACATTGGGAAAAAGAATATCTTCAAATAAAAACTACACAGATGCATTCTGTGAAACTTATTTCTGATCTGTAAATTCAGTTAACAGAGATAAAACATATTTTTGATTGAGCAGTTATGAAACACTCTTTTTGTAGAAAATGCAAGTGGAGATTCGGAGCGCTAAGAGGGTAATAGTGGAAAAAGGAATGTCTTCAAATATAAACTACACAGAATCATTCGGTGAAACTTCTTTCTGATCTGTGCATTCAGCTAACAGAGTTAAACCATACTTTTGATTGAGCAGATCTGAACACTCTTTCTGTAGAAAATGCAACTGGACATTTGGAGCGCTAAGGGCGTAGTAGTGGAAAAAGGAATATATTAAAATATAAACTACACAGAAGCATTCTGTGAAACTTCTTTCTGATCTGAGCATTCAGCTAACAGAGTTAAACCATACTTTTGATTGAGCAGTTTTGAAACACTCTGTCTGTAGAAAATGCAACTGGACATTCGTAGCGCTAAGTGGGTAATAGTGAAAAAAAGAATATGTTCAAATATAAACTACACAGAAGCATTGTATGAAACTTCTTTCTGTTCTGTGCATTCAACTAACAGAGTTGAACCTTACTTTTGATTGAGCCGTTCTGAAACACTCTTTCTGTAGAAACTGCAATTGGACATTCTGAGCGCTGAGAGGCCTATATTGGGAAAAAGAATGTCTACAAATAAAAACTACACAGAAGAATTGTGTGAAACTTCTTTCTGTTCTGTTTGTTCAACTAAAAGAGTTGAACCTTAGTTTTGATTGAGCCGTTCTGAAACACTCTTTCTGTAGAAAATGCAAGTGGAGATTCGGAGCGCTAAGAGGGTAATAGTGGAAAAAGGAATGTCTCCAAATATAAACTACACAGAATCATTCTGTGAAACTTCTTTCTGATCTGTGCATTCAGCTAACAGAGTTAAACCATACTTTTGATTGAGCAGATCTGAACACTCTTTCTGTAGAAAATGCAACTGGACATTTGGAGCGCTAAGAGAGTAGTAGTGGAAAAAGGAATATATTCAAATATAAACTACACAGAAGCATTCTGTGAAACTTCTTTCTGATCTGAGCATTCAGCTAACAGAGTTAAACCATACTTTTGATTGAGTAGTTTTGAAACACTCTGTCTGTAGAAAATGCAACTGGACATTCGTAGCGCTAAGTGGGTAATAGTGGAAAAAAGAGTATGTTCAAATATAAACTACACAGAAGCATTGTATGAAACTTCTTTCTGTTCTGTGCATTCAACTAACAGAGTTGAACCTTACTTTTGATTGAGCCTTTCTGAAACACTCTTTCTGTAGAAACTGCAATTGGACATTCTGAGCGCTAAGAGGCCTCTATTGGGAAAAATAATATCTTCAGATAAAAACTACACAGAAGCATTGTGTGAAACTTATTTCTGATATGTTCATTAAGCTAACAGAGTTATACCATACTTTGGATTGCGCAGTTCTGAAAACTCTTTCTGTAGAAAATGCAAGTGGACATTCGGAGCGCTAAGAGGGTAATAGTGGAAAAAGGAATATATTCAAATATAAACTACACAGTAGCATTCTGTGAAAATTCTTTCTGTTCTGTGCATTCAACTAACAGAGTTGAACCTTACTTTTGATTGAGCAGTTCTGAAACACTCTTTCTGTAGAAACTGCAATTGGACATGCTAAGCGCTAAGAGGCCTACATTGGGAAAAAGAATATCTTCAAATAAAAACTACACAGATGCATTCTGTGAAACTTATTTCTGATCTGTAAATTCAGTTAACAGAGATAAAACTTATTTTTGATTGAGCAGTTATGAAACACTCTTTTTGTAGAAAATGCAAGTGGAGATTCGGAGCGCTAAGAGGGTAATAGTGGAAAAAGTAATGTCTTCAAATATAAACTACACAGAATCATTCGGTGAAACTTCTTTCTGATCTGTGCATTCAGCTAACAGAGTTAAACCATACTTTTGATTGAGCAGATCTGAACACTCTTTCTGTAGAAAATGCAACTGGACATTTGGAGCGCTAAGAGCGTAGTAGTGGAAAAAGGAATATATTCAAATATAAACTACACAGAAGCATTCTGTGAAACTTCTTTCTGATCTGAGCATTCAGCTAACAGAGTTAAACCATACTTTTGATTGAGCAGATTTGAAACACTCTGTCTGTAGAAAATGCAACTGGACATTCGTAGCGCTAAGTGGGTAATAGTGGAAAAAAGAATATGTTCAAATATAAACTACACAGAAGCATTGTATGAAACTTCTTTCTGTTCTGTGCATTCAACTAACAGAGTTGAACCTTACTTTTGATTGAGCCGTTCTGAAACACTCTTTCTGTAGAAACTGCAATTGGACATTCTGAGCGCTAAGAGGCCTCTATTGGGAAAAAGAATGTCTACAAATAAAAACTACACAGAAGAATTGTGTGAAACTTCTTTCTGTTCTGTTTGTTCAACTAAAAGAGTTGAACCTTAGTTTTGATTGAGCCGTTCTGAAACACTCTTTCTGTAGAAAATGCAAGTGGAGATTCGGAGCGCTAAGAAGGTAATAGTGGAAAAAGGAATGTCTCCAAATATAAACTACACAGAATCATTCTGTGAAATTTCTTTCTGATCTGTGCATTCAGCTAACAGAGTTAAACCATACTTTTGATTGAGCAGATCTGAACACTCTTTCTGTAGAAAATGCAACTGGACATTTGGAGCGCTAAGAGAGTAGTAGTGGAAAAAGGAATATATTCAAATATAAACTACACAGAAGCATTCTGTGAAACTTCTTTCTGATCTGAGCATTCAGCTAACAGAGTTAAACCATACTTTTGATTGAGCAGTTTTGAAACACTCTGTCTGTAGAAAATGCAACTGGACATTCGTAGCGCTAAGTGGGTAATAGTGGAAAAAAGAATATGTTCAAATATAAACTACACAGAAGCATTGTATGAAACTTCTTTCTGTTCTGTGCATTCAACTAACAGAGTGAACCTTACTTTTGATTGAGCCGTTCTGAAACACTCTTTCTGTAGAAACTGCAATTGGACATTCTGAGCGCTAAGAGGCCTCTATTGGGAAAAATAATATCTTCAGATAAAAACTACACAGAAGCATTGTGTGAAACTTATTTCTGATATGTTCATTAAGCTAACAGAGTTAAACCATACTTTTGATTGCGCAGTTCTGAACACTCTTTCTGTAGAAAATGCAAGTGGACATTCGGAGCGCTAAGAGGGTAATAGTGGAAAAAGGAATATATTCAAATATAAACTACACAGTAGCATTCTGTGAAAATTCTTTCTGTTCTGTGCATTCAACTAACAGAGTTGAACCTTACTTTTGATTGAGCCGTTCTGAAACACTCTTTCTGTAGAAACTGCAATTGGACATGCTAAGCGCTAAGAGGCCTATATTGGGAAAAATAATATCTTCAAATAAAAACTACACAGATGCATTCTGTGAAACTTATTTCTGATCTGTAAATTCAGTTAACAGAGATAAAACATATTTTTGATTGAGCAGTTATGAAACACTCTTTTTGTAGAAAATGCAAGTGGAGATTCGGAGCGCTAAGAGGGTAATAGTGGAAAAAGGAATGTCTTCAAATGTAAACTACACAGAATCATTCGGTGAAACTTCTTTCTGATCTGTGCATTCAGCTAACAGAGTTAAACCATACTTTTGATTGAGCAGATCTGAACACTCTTTCTGTAGAAAATGCAACTGGACATTTGGAGCGCTAAGAGCGTAGTAGTGGAAAAAGGAATATATTCAAATATAAACTACACAGAAGCATTCTGTGAAACTTCTTTCTGATCTGAGCATTCAGCTAACAGAGTTAAACCATACTTTTGATTGAGCAGTTTTGAAACACTCTGTCTGTAGAAAATGCAACTGGACATTCGTAGCGCTAAGTGGGTAATAGTGGAAAAAAGAATATGTTCAAATATAAACTACAAAGAAGCATTGTATGAAACTACTTTCTGTTCTGTGCATTCAACTAACAGAGTTGAACCTTACTTTTGATTGAGCCGTTCTGAAACACTCTTTCTGTAGAAACTGCAATTGGACATTCTGAGCGCTAAGAGGCCTATATTGGGAAAAAGAATGTCTACAAATAAAAACTACACAGAAGAATTGTGTGAAACTTCTTTCTGTTCTGTTTGTTCAACTAAAAGAGTTGAACCTTAGTTTTGATTGAGCCGTTCTGAAACACTCTTTCTGTAGAAAATGCAAGTGGAGATTCGGAGCGCTAAGAGGGTAATAGTGGAAAAAGGAATGTCTCCAAATATAAACTACACAGAATCATTCTGTGAAACTTCTTTCTGATCTGTGCATTCAGCTAACAGAGTTAAACCATACTTTTGATTGAGCAGATCTGAACACTCTTGCTTTAGAAAATGCAACTGGACATTTGGAGCACTAAGAGAGTAGTAGTGGAAAAAGGAATATATTCAAATATAAACTACACAGAAGCATTCTGTGAAACTTCTTTCTGATCTGAGCATTCAGCTAACAGAGTTAAACCATACTTTTGATTGAGCACTTTTGAAACACTCTGTCTGTAGAAAATGCAACTGGACATTCGTAGCGCTAAGTGGGTAATAGTGGAAAAAAGAGAATGTTCAAATATAAACTACACAGAAGCATTGTATGAAACTTCTTTCTGTTCTGTGCATTCAACTAAAAGAGTTGAACCTTACTTTTGATTGAGCCTTTCTGAAACACTCTTTCTGTAGAAACTGCAATTGGACATTCTGAGCGCTAAGAGGCCTCTATTGGGAAAAATAATATCTTCAGATAAAAACTACACAGAAGCATTGTGTGAAACTTATTTCTGATATGTTCATTAAGCTAACAGAGTTATAACATACTTTGGATTGCGCAGTTCTGAAAACTCTTTCTGTAGAAAATGCAAGTGGACATTCGGAGCGCTAAGAGTGTAATAGTGGAAAAAGGAATATATTCAAATATAAACTACACAGTAGCATTCTGTGAAAATTCTTTCTGTTCTGTGCATTCAACTAACAGAGTTGAACCTTACTTTTGATTGAGCCGTTCTGAAACACTCTTTCTGTAGAAACTGCAATTGGACATGCTAAGCGCTAAGAGGCCTACATTGGGAAAAAGAATATCTTCAAATAAAAACTACACAGATGCATTCTGTGAAACTTATTTCTGATCTGTAAATTCTGTTAACAGAGATAAAATATATTTTTGATTGAGCAGTTATGAAACACTCTTTTTGTAGAAAATTTAAGTGGAGATTCGGAGCCCTAAGAGGGTAATAGTGGAAAAAGGAATGTCTTCAAATATAAACTACACAGAATCATTCGGTGAAACTTCTTTCTGATCTGTGCATTCAGCTAACAGAGTTAAACCATACTTTTGATTGAGCAGATCTGAACACTCATTCTGTAGAAAATGCAACTGGACATTTGGAGCGCTAAGAGCGTAGTAGTGGAAAAAGGAATATATTCAAATATAAACTACACAGAAGCATTCTGTGAAACTTCTTTCTGATCGAGCATTCACCTAACAGAGTTAAACCATACTTTTGATTGAGCAGTTTTGAAACACTCTGTCTGTAGAAAATGCAACTGGACATTCGTAGCGCTAAGTGGGTAATAGTGGAAAAAAGAATATGTTCAAATATAAACTACACAGAAGCATTGTATGAAACTTCTTTCTGTTCTGTGCATTCAACTAACAGAGTGAACCTTACTTTTGATTGAGCCGTTCTGAAACACTCTTTCTGTAGAAACTGCAATTGGACATTCTGAGCGCTAAGAGGCCTCTAATGGGAAAAATAATATCTTCAGATAAAAACTACACAGAAGCATTGTGTGAAACTTATTTCTGATATGTTCATTAAGCTAACAGAGTTAAACCATACTTTTGATTGCGCAGTTCTGAACACTCTTTCTGTAGAAAATGCAAGTGGACATTCGGAGAGCTAAGAGGGTAATAGTGGAAAAAGGAATATATTCAAATATAAACTACACAGTAGCATTCTGTGAAAATTCTTTCTGTTCTGTGCATTCAACTAACAGAGTTGAACCTTACTTTTGATTGAGCCGTTCTGAAACACTCTTTCTGTAGAAACTGCAATTGGACATGCTAAGCGCTAAGAGGCCTATATTGGGAAAAAGAATATCTTCAAATATAAACTACACAGATGCATTCTGTGAAACTTATTTCTGATCTGTAAATTCAGTTAACAGAGATAAAACATATTTTTGATTGAGCAGTTATGAAACACTCTTTTTGTAGAAAATGCAAGTGGAGATTCGGAGCGCTAAGAGGGTAATAGTGGAAAAAGGAATGTCTTCAAATATAAACTACACAGAATCATTCGGTGAAACTTCTTTCTGATCTGTGCATTCAGCTAACAGAGTTAAACCATATATTGATTGAGCAGATCTGAACACTCTTTCTGTAGAAAATGCAACTGGACATTTGGAGCGCTAAGAGCGTAGTAGTGGAAAAAGGAATATATTCAAATATAAACTACACAGAAGCATTCTGTGAAACTTCTTTCTGATCTGAGCATTCAGCTAACAGAGTTAAACCATACTTTTGATTGAGCAGTTTTGAAACACTCTGTCTGTAGAAAATGCAACTGGACATTCGTAGCGCTAAGTGGGTAATAGTGGAAAAAGGAATATGTTCAAATATAAACTACACAGAAGCATTGTATGAAACTTCTTTCTGTTCTGTGCATTCAACTAACAGAGTTGAACCTTACTTTTGATTGAGCCGTTCTGAAACACTCTTTCTGTAGAAACTGCAATTGGACATTCTGAGCGCTAAGAGGCCTATATTGGGAAAAAGAATGTCTACAAATAAAAACTACACAGAAGAATTGTGTGAAACTTCTTTTTGTTCTGTTTGTTCAACTAAAAGAGTTGAACCTTAGTTTTGATTGAGCCGTTCTGAAACATTCTTTCTGTAGAAAATGCAAGTGGAGTTTCGGAGCGCTAAGAGGGTAATAGTGGAAAAAGGAATGTCTCCAAATATAAACTACACAGAATCATTCTGTGAAACTTCTTTCTGATCTGTGCATTCAGCTAACAGAGTTAAACCATACTTTTGATTGAGCAGATCTGAACACTCTTTCTGTAGAAAATGCAACTGGACATTTGGAGCGCTAAGAGAATAGTAGTGGAAAAAGGAATATATTCAAATATAAACTACACAGAAGCATTCTGTGAAACTTCTTTCTGATTTGAGCATTCACCTAACAGAGTTAAACCATACTTTTGATTGAGCAGTTTTGAAACACTCTGTCTGTAGAAAATGCAACTGGACATTCGTAGCGCTAAGCGGGTAATAGTGGAAAAAAGAATATATTCAAATATAAACTACACAGAAGCATTGTATGAAACTTCTTTCTGTTCTGTGCATTCAACTAACAGAGTTGAACCTTACTTTTGATTGAGCCGTTCTGAAATACTCTTTCTGTAGAAACTGCAATTGGACATTCTGAGCGCTAAGAGGCCTATATTGGGAAAAAAAATATCTTCAGATAAAAACTACACAGAAGCATTGTGTGAAACTTATTTCTGATATGTTCATTAAGCTAACAGAGTTAAACCATACTTTTGATTGCGCAGTTCTGAACACTCTTTCTGTAGAAAATGCAAGTGGACATTCGGAGCGCTAAGAGGGTAATAGTGGAAAAAGGAATATATTCAAATATAAACTACACAGTAGCATTCTGTGAAAATTCTTTCTGTTCTGTGCATTCAACTAACAGAGTTGAACCTTACTTTTGATTGAGCCGTTCTGAAACACTCTTTCTGTAGAAACTGCAATTGGACATTCTGAGCGCTAAGAGGTCTATATTGGGAAAAAGAATGTCTACAAATAAAAACTACACAGAAGAATTGTGTGAAACTTCTTTCTGTTCTGTTTGTTCAACTAAAAGAGTTGAACCTTAGTTTTGATTGAGCCGTTCTGAAACACTCTTTCTGTAGAAAATGCAAGTGGAGATTCGGAGCGCTAAGAGGGTAATAGTGGAAAAAGGAATGTCTCCAAATATAAACTACACAGAATCATTCTGTGAAACTTCTTTCTGATCTGTGCATTCAGCTAACAGAGTTAAACCATACTTTTGATTGAGCAGATCTGAACACTCTTTCTGCAGAAAATGCAACTGGACATTTGGAGCGCTAAGAGAGTAGTAGTGGAAAAAGGAATATATTCAAATATAAACTACACAGAAACATTCTATGAAACTTCTTTCTGATCTGAGCATTCAGCTAACAGAGTTAAACCATACTTTTGTTTGAGCAGTTTTGAAACACTCTGTCTGTAGAAAATGCAACTGGACATTCGTAGCGCTAAGTGGGTAATAGTGGAAAAAAGAATATGTTCAAATATAAGTTACACAGAAACATTGTATGAAACTTCTTTCTGTTCTGTGCATTCAACTAACAGAGTTGAACCTTACTTTTGATTGAGCCTTTCTGAAACACTCTTTCTGTAGAAACTGCAATTGGACTTTCTGAGCGCTAAGAGGCCTCTATTGGGAAAAATAATATCTTCAAATAAAAACTACACAGAAGCATTGTGTGAAACTTATTTCTGATATGTTCATTAAGCTAACAGAGTTAAACCATACTTTTGATTGCGCAGTTCTGAACACTCTTTCTGTAGAAAATTCAAGTGGACATTCGGAGCGCTAAGAGGGTAATAGTGGAAAAAGGAATATATTCAAATATAAACTACACAGTAGCATTCTGTGAAAATTCTTTCTATTCTGTGCATTCAACTAACAGAGTTGAACCCTACTTTTGATTGAGCCGTTCTGAAACACTCTTTCTGTAGAAACTGCAATTGGACATGCTAAGCGCTAAGAGGCCTACATTGGGAAAAAGAATATCTTCAAATAAAAACTACACAGATGCATTCTGTGAAACTTATTTCTGATCTGTAAATTCAGTTAACAGAGATAAAACATATTTTTGATTGAGCAGTTATGAAACACTCTTTTTGTAGAAAATGCAAGTGGAGATTCGGAGCGCTAAGAGGGTAATAGTGGAAAAAGGAATGTCTTCAAATATAAACTACACAGAATCATTCGGTGAAACTTCTTTCTGATCTGTGCATTCAGCTAACAGAGTTAAACCATACTTTTGATTGAGCAGATCTGAACACTCTTTCTGCAGAAAATGCAACTGGACATTTGGAGCGCTAAGAGCGTAGTAGTGGAAAATGGAATATATTCAAATATAAACTACACAGAAGCATTCTGTGAAACTTCTTTCTGATCTGAGCATTCAGCTGACAGAGTTAAACCATACTTTTGATTGAGCAGTTTTGAAACACTCTGTCTGTAGAAAATGCAACTGGACATTCGTAGCGCTAAGTGGGTAATAGTGGAAAAAAGAATATGTTCAAATATAAACTACACAGAATCATTGTATGAAACTTCTTTCTGTTCTGTGCATTCAACTAGCAGAGTTGAACCTTACTTTTGATTGAGCCGTTCTGAAACACTCTTTCTGTAGAAACTGCAATTAGACATTCTGAGCGCTAAGAGGCCTATATTGGGATAAAGAATGTCTACAAATAAAAACTACACAGAAGAATTGTGTGAAACTTCTTTCTGTTCTGTTTGTTCAACTAAAAGAGTTGAACCTTAGTTTTGATTGAGCCGTTCTGAAACACTCTTTCTGTAGAAAATGCAAGTGGAGATTCGGAGCGCTAAGAGGGTAATAGTGGAAAAGGAATGTCTCCAAATATAAACTACACAGAATCATTCTGTGAAACTTCTTTCTGATCTGTGCATTCAGCTAACAGAGTTAAACCATACTTTTGATTGAGCAGATCTGAACACTCTTTCTGTAGAAAATGCAACTGGACATTTGGAGCGCTAAGAGAGTAGTAGTGGAAAAAGGAATATATTCAAATATAAACTACACAGAAGCATTCTGTGAAACTTCTTTCTGATCTGAGCATTCAGCTAACAGAGTTAAACCATACTTTTGATTGAGCAGTTTTGAAACACTCTGTCTGTAGAAAATGCAACTGGACATTCGTAGCGCTAAGTGGGTAATAGTGGAAAAAAGAATATGTTCAAATATAAACTACACAGAAGCATTGTATGAAACTTCTTTCTGTTCTGTGCATTCAACTAACAGAGTTGAACCTTACTTTTGATTGAGCCTTTCTGAAACACTCTTTCTGTAGAAACTGCAATTGGACATTCTGAGCGCTAAGAGGCCTATATTGGGAAAAATAATATCTTCAAATAAAAACTACACAGAAGCATTGTGTGAAACTTATTACTGATATGTTCATTAAGCTAACAGAGTTAAACCATACTTTTGATTGCGCAGTTCTGAACACTCTTTCTGTAGAAAATGCAAATGGACATTCGGAGCGCTAAGAGGGTAATAGTGGAAAAAGGAATATATTCAAATATAAACTACACAGTAGCATTCTGTGAAAATTCTTTCTGTTCTGTGCATTCAACTAACAGAGTTGAACCTTACTTTTGATTGAGCCGTTCTGAAACACTCTTTCTGTAGAAACTGCAATTGGACATGCTAAGCGCTAAGAGGCCTATATTGGGAAAAAGAATATCTTCAAATATAAACTACACAGATGCATTCTGTGAAACTTATTTCTGATCTGTAAATTCAGTTAACAGAGATAAAAGATATTTTTGATTGAGCAGGTATGAAACACTCTTTTTGTAGAAAATGCAAGTGGAGATTCGGAGCACTAAGTGGGTAATAGTGGAAAAAGGAATATCTTCAAATAAAAACTACACAGAATCATTCGGTGAAACTTCTTTCTGATCTGTGCATGCAGCTAACAGAGTTGAACCATACTTTTGATTGAGCAGATCTGAACACTCTTTCTGTAGAAAATGCAACTGGACATTTGGGGCGCTAAGAGCATAGTAGTGGAAAAAGGAATATATTCAAATATAAACTACACAGAAGCATTCTGTGAAACTTCTTTCTGATCTGAGCATTCAGCTAACAGAGTTAAACCATACTTTTGATTGAGCAGTTTTGAAACACTCTGTCTGTAGAAAATGCAACTGGACATTCGTAGCGCTAAGTGGGTAATAGTGGAAAAAAGAATATGTTCAAATATAAACTACACAGAAGCATTGTATGAAACTTCTTTCTGTTCTGTGCATTCAACTAACAGAGATGAACCTTACTTTCGATTGAGCCGTTCTGAAACACTCTTTCTGTAGAAACTGCAATTGGACATTCTGAGCGCTAAGAGGCCTATATTGGGAAAAAGAATGTCTACAAATAAAAACTACACAGAAGCATTGTGTGAAACTTATTTCTGATATGTTCATTAAGCTAACAGAGTTAAACCATACTTTTGATTGCGCAGTTCTGAACACTCTTTCTGTAGAAAATGCAAGTGGACATTCGGAGCGCTAAGAGGGTAATAGTGGAAAAAGGAATATATTCAAATATAAACTACACAGTAGCATTCTGTGAAAATTGTTTCTGTTCTGTGCATTCAACTAACAGAGTTGAACCTTACTTTTGATTGAGCCGTTCTGATACACTCTTTCTGTAGAAACTGCCATTGGACAGGCTAAGCGCTAAGAGGCCTACATTGGGAAAAAGAATATCTTCAAATGAAAACTACACAGATGCATTCTGTGAAACTTATTTCTGATCTGTAAATTCAGTTAACAGAGATAAAACATATTTTTGATTGAGCAGTTATGAAACACTCTTTCTGTAGAAAATGCAAGTGGAGATTCGGAGCGCTAAGAGGGTAATAGTGGAAAAAGGAACGTCTTCAAATATAAACTACACAGAATCATTCTGTGAAACTTCTTTCTGATCTGTGCATTCAGCTAACAGAGTTAAACCATAGTTTTGATTGAGCAGATCTGAACACTCTTTCTATAGAAAATGCAACTGGACATTTGGAGCCCTAAGAGAGTAGTAGTGGAAAAAGTAATATATTCAAATATAAACTACACAGAAGAATTCTGTGAAACTTCTTTCTGATCTGAGCATTCAGCTAACAGAGTTAAACCATACTTTTGATTGAGCAGTTTTGAAACACTCTGTCTGTAGAAAATGCAACTGGACATTCGTAGCGCTAAGTGGGTAATAGTGGAAAAAAGAATATGTTCAAATATAAACTACACAGAAGCATTGTATGAAACTTCTTTCTGTTCTGTGCATTCAACTAACAGAGTTGAACCTTACTTTTGATTGAGCCGTTCTGAAACACTCTTTCTGTAGTAACTGCAATTGGACATTCTGAGCGCTAAGAGGCCTATATTGGGAAAAAGAATGTCTACAAATAAAAACTACACAGAAGAATTGTGTGAAACTTCTTTCTGTACTGTTTGTTCAACTAAAAGTGTTGAACCTTAGTTTTGATTGAGCCGTTCAGAAACACTCTTTCTGTAGAAAATGCAAGTGGAGATTCGGAGCGCTAAGAGGGTAATAGTGGAAAAGGACTGTCTCCAAATATAAACTACACAGAATCATTCTGTGAAACTTCTTTCTGATCTGTGCATTCAGCTAACAGAGTTAAACCATACTTTTGATTGAGCAGATCTGAACACTCTTTCTGTAGAAAATGCAACTGGACATTTGGAGCGCTAAGAGAGTAGTAGTGGAAAAAGGAATATATTCAAATATAAACTACACAGAAGCATTCTGTGAACCTTCTTTCTGATCTGAGCATTCAGCTAACAGAGTTAAACCATACTTTTGATTGAGCAGTTTTGAAACACTCTGTCTGTAGAAAATGCAACTGGACATTCGTAGCGCTAAGTGGGTAATAGTGGAAAAAAGAATATGTTCAAATATAAACTACACAGAAGCATTGTATGAAACTTCTTTCTGTTCTGTGCATTCAACTAACAGAGTTGAACCTTACTTTTGATTGAGCCTTTCTGAAACACTCTTTCTGTAGAAACTGCAATTGGACATTCTGAGCGCTAAGAGGCCTATATTGGGAAAAATAATATCTTCAAATAAAAACTACACAGAAGCATTGTGTGAAACTTATTACTGATATGTTCATTAAGCTAACAGAGTTAAACCATACTTTTGATTGCGCAGTTCTGAACACTCTTTCTGTAGAAAATGCAAATGGACATTCGGAGCGCTAAGCGGGTAATAGTGGAAAAAGGAATATATTCAAATATAAACTACACAGTAGCATTCTGTGAAAATTCTTTCTGTTCTGTGCATTCAACTAACAGAGTTGAACCTTACTTTTGATTGAGCCGTTCTGAAACACTCTTTCTGTAGAAACTGCAATTGGACATGCTAAGCGCTAAGAGGCCTATATTGGGAAAAAGAATATCTTCAAATATAAACTACACAGATGCATTCTGTGAAACTTATTTCTGATCTGTAAATTCAGTTAACAGAGATAAAAGATATTTTTGATTGAGCAGGTATGAAACACTCTTTTTGTAGAAAATGCAAGTGGAGATTCGGAGCACTAAGAGGGTAATAGTGGAAAAAGGAATATCTTCAGATATAAACTACACAGAATCATTCGGTGAAACTTCTTTCTGATCTGTGCATGCAGCTAACAGAGTTAAACCATACTTTTGATTGAGCAGATCTGAACACTCTTTCTGTAGAAAATGCAACTGGACATTTGGAGCGCTAAGAGCGTAGTAGTGGAAAAAGGAATATATTCAAATATAAACTACACAGAAGCATTCTGTGAAACTTCTTTCTGATCTGAGCATTCAGCTAACAGAGTTAAACCATACTTTTGATTGAGCAGTTTTGAAAAACTCTGTCTGTAGAAAATGCAACTGGACATTCGTAGCGCTAAGTGTGTAATAGTGGAAAAAAGAATATGTTCAAATATAAACTACACAGAAGCATTGTATGAAACTTCTTTCTGTTCTGTGCATTCAACTAACAGAGATGAACCTTACTTTTGATTGAGCCGTTCTGAAACACTCTTTCTGTAGAAACTGCAATTGGACATTCTGAGCGCTAAGAGGCCTATATTGGGAAAAAGAATGTCTACAAATAAAAACTACACAGAAGAATTGTGTGAAACTTCTTTCTGTTCTGTTTGTTCAACTAAAAGAGTTGAACCTTAGTTTTGATTGAGCCGTTCTGAAACACTCTTTCTGTAGAAAATGCAAGTGGAGATTCGGAGCGCTAAGAGGGTAATAGTGGAAAAAGGAATGTCTCCAAATATAAACTACACAGAATCATTCTGTGAAACTTCTTTCTGATCTGTGCATTCAGCTAACAGAGTTAAACCATACTTTTGATTGAGCAGATCTGAACACTCTTTCTGTAGAAAATGCAACTGGACATTTGGAGCGCTAAGAGAGTAGTAGTGGAAAAAGGAATATATTCAAATATAAACTACACAGAAGCATTCTGTGAAACTTCTTTGTGATCTGAGCATTCAGCTAACAGAGTTAAACCATACTTTTGATTGAGCAGTTTTGAAACACTCTGTCTGTAGAAAATGCAACTGGACATTCGTAGCGCTAATTGGGTAATAGTGGAAAAAAGAATATGTTCAAATATAAACTACACAGAAGCATTGTATGAAACTTCTTTCTGTTCTGTGCATTCAACTAACAGAGTTGAACCTTACTTTTGATTGAGCCACTCTGAAACACTCTTTCTGTAGAAACTGCAATTGGACATTCTGAGCGCTAAGAGGCCTATATTGGGAAAAATAATATCTTCAAATAAAAACTACACAGAAGCATTGTGTGAAGCTTATTACTGATATGTTCATTAAGCTAACAGAGTTCAACCATACTTTTGATTGCGCAGTTCTGAACACTCTTTCTGTAGAAAATGCAAGTGGACATTCGGAGCGCTAAGAGGGTAATAGTGGAAAAAGGAATATATTCAAATATAAACTACACAGTAGCATTCTGTGAAAATTCTTTCTGTTCTGTGCATTCAACTAACAGAGTTGAACCTTACTTTTGATTGAGCCGTTCTGAAACACTCTTTCTGTAGAAACTGCAATTGGACATGCTAAGCGCTAAGAGGCCTATATTGGGAAAAAAATATCTTCAAATAAAAACTACACAGATGCATTCTGTGAAACTTATTTCTGATCTGTAAATTCAGTTAACAGAGATAAAACATATTTTTGATTGAGCAGATATGAAACACTCTTTTTGTAGAAAATGCAAGTGGAGATTCGGAGCGCTAAGAGGGTAATAGTGGAAAAAGGAATGTCTTCAAATATAAACTACACAGAATCATTCGGTGAAACTTCTTTCTGATCTGTGCATTCAGCTAACAGAGTTAAACCATACTTTTGATTGAGCAGATCTGAACACTCTTTCTGTAGAAAATGCAACTGGACATTTGGAGCGCTAAGAGCGTAGTAGTGGAAAAAGGAATATATTCAAATATAAACTACACAGAAGCATTCTGTGAAACTTCTTTCTGATCTGAGCATTCAGCTAACAGAGTTAAACCATACTTTTCATTGAGCAGTTTTGAAACACTCTGTCTGTAGAAAATGCAACTGGACATTCGTAGCGCTAAGTGGGTAATAGTGGAAAAAAGTATATGTTCAAATATAAACTACACAGAAGCATTGTATGAAACTTCTTTCTGTTCTGTGAATTCAACTAACAGAGTTGAACCTTACTTTTGATTGAGCCGTTCTGAAACACTCTTTCTGTAGAAACTGCAATTGGACATTCTGAGCGCTAAGAGGCCTATATTGGGAAAAAGAATATCTTCAAATAAAAACTACACAGATGCATTCTGTAAAACTTATTTCTGATCTGTAAATTCAGTTAACAGAGATAAAACATATTTTTGATTGAGCAGTTATGAAACACTCTTTTTGTAGAAAATGCAAGTGGAGATTCGGAGCGCTAAGAGGGTAATAGTGGAAAAAGTAATGTCTTCAAATATAAACTACACAGAATCATTCGGTGAAACTTCTTTCTGATCTGTGCATTCAGCTAACAGAGTTAAACCATACTTTTGATTGAGCAGATCTGAACACTCTTTCTGTAGAAAATGCAACTGGACATTTGGAGCGCTAAGAGTGTAGTAGAGGAAAAAGGAATATATTCATATATAAACTACACAGAAGCATTCTGTGAAACTTCTTTCTGATCTGAGCATTCAGCTAACAGAGTTAAACCATACTTTTGATTGAGCAGTTTTGAAACACTCTGTCTGTAGAAAATGCAACTGGACATTCGTAGCACTAAGTGGGTAATAGTGGAATAAAGAATATGTTCAAATATAAACTACACAGAAGCATTGTATGAAACTTCTTTCTGTTCTGTGCATTCAACTAAGAGAGTTGAACCTTACTTTTGATTGAGCCGTTCTGAAACACTCTTTCTGTAGAAACTGCAATTGGACATTTTGAGCGCTAAGAGGCCTATATTGGGAAAAAGAATGTCTACAAATAAAAACTACACAGAAGAATTGTGTGAAACTTCTTTCTGTTCTGTTTGTTCAACTAAAAGAGTTGAACCTTAGTTTTGATTGAGCCGTTCTGAAACACTCTTTCTGTAGAAAATGCAAGTGGAGATTCGGAGCGCTAAGATCTGAGAACTAGAAATACCATTTGACCCAGCCATCCCATTACTGGGTATATACCCAAAGGACTATAAATCATGCTGCTATAAAGACACATGCACACGTATGTTTATTGCGGCACTATTCACAATAGCAAAGAGTTGGAACCAACCCAAATGTCCAACAACGATAGACTGGATTAAGAAAATGTGGCACATATACACCATGGAATACTATGCAGCCATAAAAAATGATGAGTTCGTGTCCTTTGTAGGGACATGGATGAAACTGGAAAACATC
Source organism: Symphalangus syndactylus (assembly GCF_028878055.3). Lineage (NCBI taxonomy): Eukaryota > Metazoa > Chordata > Mammalia > Primates > Hylobatidae > Symphalangus > Symphalangus syndactylus. The sequence continues at coordinate 110,755,360 of NC_072438.2, forward strand.
ATTCTCAGTAAACTATCGCAAGGACAAAAAACCAAACACCGCATGTTCTCACTCATAGGTAGGAATTGAACAATGAGAACTCATGGACACAGGAAGGGGAACATCACGCTCCAGGGACTGTTGTGGGGTGGGGGGAGGGGGGAGGGACAGCATTAGGAGATACACCTAATGCTAAATGACGAATTAGTGGGGGCAGGAAATCAACATGGCACATGGATACATATGTAACAAACCTGCACATTGTGCACATGTACCCTAAAACCCTAAAGTATAATAAAAAAAAAAAAAGAAAAAAAAAAAAAAAAAAAAAAGAGGGTAATAGTGGAAAAAGGAATGTCTCCAAATATAAACTACACAGAATCATTCTGTGAAACTTCTTTCTGATCTGTGCATTCAGCTAACAGAGTTAAACCATACTTTTGATTGAGCAGATCTGAACACTCTTTCTGTAGAAAATGCAACTGGACATTTGGAGCGCTAAGAGAGTAGTAGTGGAAAAAGGAATATATTCAAATATAAACTACACAGAAGCATTCTGTGAAACTTCTTTCTGATCTGAGCATTCAGCTAACAGAGTTAAACCATACTTTTGATTGAGCAGTTTTGAAACACTCTGTCTGTAGAAAATGCAACTGGACATTCGTAGCGCTAAGTGGGTAATAGTGGAACAAAGAATATGTTCAAATATAAACTACACAGAAGCATTGTATGAAACTTCTTTCTGTTCTGTGCATTCAACTAACAGAGTTGAACCTTACTTTTGATTGAGCCGTTCTGAAACACTCTTTCTGTAGAAAATGCAATTGGACATTCTGAGCGCTAAGAGGCCTATATTGGGAAAAAGAATATCTTCAAATAAAAACTACACAGATGCATTCTGTGAAACTTATTTCTGATCTGTAAATTCAGTTAACAGAGATAAAACATATTTTTGATTGAGCAGTTATGAAACACTCTTATTGTAGAAAATGCAAGTGGAGATTCGGAGCGCTAAGAGGGTAATAGTGGAAAAAGGAATGTCTTCAAATATAAACTACACAGAATCATTCGGTGAAACTTCTTTCTGATCTGTGCATTCAGCTAACAGAGTTAAACCATACTTTTGATTGAGCAGATCTGAACACTCTTTCTGTAGAAAATGCAACTGGACATTTGGAGCGCTAAGAGCGTAGTAGAGGAAAAAGGAATATATTCAAATATAAACTACACAGAAGCATTCTGTGAAACTTCTTTCTGATCTGAGCATTCAGCTAACAGAGTTAAACCATACTTTTGATTGAGCAGTTTTGAAACACTCTGTCTGTAGAAAATGCAACTGGACATTCGTAGCGCTAAGTGGGTAATAGTGGACAAAAGAATATGTTCAAATATAAACTATACAGAAGCATTGTATGAAACTTCTTTCTGTTCTGTGCATTCAACTAACAGAGTTGAACCTTACTTTTGATTGAGCCGTTCTGAAACACTCTTTCTGTAGAAACTGCAATTGGACATTCTGAGCTCTAAGAGGCCTATATTGGGAAAAAGAATGTCTACAAATAAAAACTACACAGAAGAATTGTGTGAAACTTCTTTCTGTTCTGTTTGTTCAACTAAAGAGTTGAACCTTAGTTTTGATTGATCCGTTCTGAAACACTCTTTCTGTAGAAAATGCAAGTGGAGATTCGGAGCGCTAAGAGGGTAAGAGTGGAAAAAGGAATGTCTCCAAATATAAACTACACAGAATCATTCTGTGAAACTTCTTTCTGATCTGTGCATTCAGCTAACAGAGTTAAACCATACTTTTGATTGAGCAGATCTGAACACTCTTTCTGTAGAAAATGCAACTGGACATTTGGAGCGCTAAGAGAGTAGTAGTGGAAAAAGGAATATATTCAAATATAAACTACCCAGAAGCATTCTGTGAAACTTCTTTCTGATCTGAGCATTCAGCTAACAGATTTAAACCATACTTTTGATTGAACAGTTTTGAAACACTCTGTCTGTAGAAAATGCAACTGGACATTCGTAGCGCTTAGTGGGTAATAGTGGAAAAAGGAATATATTCAAATATAAACTACACAGTAGCATTCTCTGAAAATTCTTTCTGTTCTGTGCATTCAACTAACAGATTTGAACCTTACTTTTGATTGAGCCGTTCTGAAACACTCTTTCTGTAGAAACTGCAATTGGACATGCTAAGCGCTAAGAGGCCTATATTGGGAAAAAGAATATCTTCAAATAAAAACTACACAGATGCATTCTGTGAAACTTATTTCTGATCTGTAAATTCAGTTAACAGAGATAAAACATATTTTTGATTGAGCAGTTATGAAACACTCTTTTTGTAGAAATTGCAAGTTTAGATTCAGAGCGCTAGGTGGGTAATAGTGGAAAAAGGAAGATCTTCAAATATAAACTACACAGAATCATTCGGTGAAACTTCTTTCTGATCTGTGCATTCAGCTAACAGAGTTAAACCATACTTTTGATTGAGCAGATCTGAACACTCTTTCTGTAGAAAATGCAACTGGACGTTTGGAGCGCTAAGAGCGTAGTAGTGGAAAAAGTAATATATTCAAATATAAACTACACAGAAGCATTCTGTGAAACTTCTTTCTGATCTGAGCATTCAGCTAACAGAGTTAAACCATACATTTGATTGAGCAGTTTTGAAACACTCTGTCTGTACAAAATGCAACTGGACATTCGTAGCGCTAAGTGGGTAATAGTGGAAAAAAGAATATGTTCAAATATAAACTACACAGAAGCATTGTATGAAACTTCTTTCTGTTCTGTGCATTCAACTAACAGAGTTGAACCTTACTTTTGATTGAGCCGTTCTGAAACACTCTTTCTGTAGAAACTGCAATTGGACATTCTGAGCGCTAAGAGGCCTATATTGGGAAAAAGAATGTCTACAAATAAAAACTACACAGAAGAATTGTGTGAAACTTCTTTCTGTTCTGTTTGTTCAACTAAAAGAGTTGAACCTTATTTTTGATTGAGCCGTTCTGAAACACTCTTTCTGTAGAAAATGCAAGTGGAGATTCGGAGCGCTAAGAGGGTAATAGTGGAAAAAGGAATGTCTCCAAATATAAACTACACAGAATCATTCTGTGAAACTTCTTTCTGATCTGTGCATTCAGCTAACAGAGTTAAACCATACTTTTGATTGAGCAGATCTGAACACTCTTTCTGTAGAAAATGCAACTGGACATTTGGAGCGCTAAGAGCCTAGTAGTGGAAAAAGGAATATATTCAAATATAAACTACACAGAAGCATTCTGTGAAACTTCTTTCTGATCTGAGCATTCAGCTAACAGAGTTAAACCATACTTTTGATTGAGCAGTTTTGAAACACTCTGTCTGTAGAAAATGCAACTGGACATTCGTAGCGCTAAGTGGGTATTAGTGGAAAAAACAAAATGTTCAAATATAAACTACACAGAAGCATTGTATGAAACTGCTTTCTGTTCTGTGCATTCAACTAACAGAGTTGAACCTTACTTTTGATTGAGCCGTTCTGAAACACTCTTTCTGTAGAAACTGCAATTGGACATTCTGAGCGCTAAGAGGCCTATATTGGGAAAAAGAATGTCTACAAATAAAAACTACACAGAAGAATTGTGTGAAACTTCTTTCTGTTCTGTTTGTTCAACTAAAAGAGTTGAACCTTAGTTTTGATTGAGCCGTTCTGAAACACTCTTTCTGTAGAAAATGCAAGTGGAGATTCGGAGCGCTAAGAGGGTAATAGTGGAAAAAGGAATGTCTCCAAATATAAACTACACAGAATCATTCTGTGAAACTTCTTTCTGATCTGTACATTCAGCTAACAGAGTTAAACCATACTTTTGATTGAGCAGATCTGAACACTCTTTCTGTAGAAAATGCAACTGGACATTTGGAGCGCTAAGAGAGTAGTAGTGGAAAAAGGAATATATTCAAATATAAACTACACAGAAGCATTCTGTGAAAATTCTTTCTGATCTGAGCATTCAGCTAACAGAGTTAAACCATACTTTTGATTGAGCAGTTTTGAAACACTCTGTCTGTAGAAAATCCAACTGGACATTCGTAGCGTTAAGTGGGTAATACTGGAAAAAAGAATATGTTCAAATATAAACTACACAGAAGCATTGTATGAAACTTCTTTCTGTTCTGTGCATTCAACTAACAGAGTTGAACCTTACTTTTGATTGAGCCTTTCTGAAACACTCTTTCTGTAGAAACTGCAATTGGACATTCTGAGTGCTAAGAGGCCTCTATTGGGAAAAATAATATCTTCAAATAAAAACTACACAGAAGCATTGTGTGAAACTTATTTCTGATATGTTCATTAAGCTAACAGAGTTAAACCATACTTTTGATTGTGCAGTTCTGAACACTCTTTCTGTAGAAAATGCAAGTGGACATTCGGAGCGCTAAGAGGGTAATAGTGGAAAAAGGAATATATTCAAATATAAAGTACACAGTAGCATTCTGTGAAAATTCTTTCTGTTCTGTGCATTCAACTAACAGAGTTGAACCTTACTTTTGATTGAGCCGTTCTGAAACACTCTTTCTGTACAAACTGCAATTGGACATGCTAAGCGCTAAGAGGCCTACATTGGGAAAAAGAATATCTTCAAATAAAAACTACACAGATGCATTCTGTGAAACTTATTTCTGATCTGTAAATTCAGTTAACAGAGATAAAACATATTTTTGATTGAGCAGTTATGAAACACTCTTTTTGTAGAAAATGCAAGTGGAGATTCGGAGCGCTAAGAGGGTAATAGTGGAAAAAGGAATGTCTTCAAATATAAACTACACAGAATCATTCGGTGAAACTTCTTTCTGATCTGTGCATTCAGCTAACAGAGTTAAACCATACTTTTGATTGAGCAGATCTGAACACTCTTTCTGTAGAAAATGCAACTGGACATTTGGAGCGCTAAGAGCGTAGTAGTGGAAAAAGGAATATATTCAAATATAAACTACACAGAAGCATTCTGTGAAACTTCTTTCTGATCTGAGCATTCAGCTAACAGAGTTAAACCATACTTTTGATTGAGCAGTTTTGAAACACTGTGTCTGTAGAAAATGCAACTGGACATTCGTAGCGCTAAGTGGGTATTAGTGGAAAAAACAAAATGTTAAAATATAAACTACACAGAAGCATTGTATGAAACTTCTTTCTGTTCTGTGCATTCAACTAACAGAGTTGAACCTTACTTTTGATTGAGCCGTTCTGAAACACTCTTTCTGTAGAAACTGCAATTGGACATTCTGAGCGCTAAGAGGCCTATACTGGGAAAAAGAATGTCTACAAATAAAAACTACACAGGAGAATTGTGTGAAACTTCTTTCTGTTCTGTTTGTTCAACTAAAAGAGTTGAACCTTAGTTTTGATTGAGCCGTTCTGAAACACTCATTCTGTAGAAAATGTAAGTGGAGATTCGGAGCGCTAAGAGGGTAATAGTGGAAAAAGGAATGTCTCCATATATAAACTACACAGAATCATTCGGTGAAACTTCTTTCTGATCTGTGCATTCAGCTAACAGAGTTAAACCATACTTTTGATTGAGCAGATCTGAACACTCTTTCTGTAGAAAATGCAACTGGACATTTGGAGCGCTAAGAGAGTAGCAGTGGAAAAAGGAATATATTCAAATATAAACTACACAGAAGCATTCTGTGAAACTTCTTTCTGATCTGAGCATTCAGCTAACAGAGTTAAACCATACTTTTGATTGAACAGTTTTGAAACACTCTGTCTGTAGAAAATGCAACTGGACATTCGTAGCGCTTAGTGGGTAATAGTGGAAAAAGGAATATATTCAAATATAAACTACACAGTAGCATTCTCTGAAAATTCTTTCTGTTCTGTGCATTCAACTAACAGATTTGAACCTTACTTTTGATTGAGCCGTTCTGAAACACTCTTTCTGTAGAAACTGCAATTGGACATGCTAAGCGCTAAGAGGCCTATATTGGGAAAAAGAATATCTTCAAATAAAAACTACACAGATGCATTCTGTGAAACTTATTTCAGATCTGTAAATTCAGTTAACAGAGATAAAACATATTTTTGATTGAGCAGTTATGAAACACTCTTTTTGTAGAAATTGCAAGTTTAGATTCGGAGCGCTAAGTGGGTAATAGTGGAAAAAGGGAGATCTTCAAATATAAACTACACAGAATCATTCGGTGAAACTTCTTTCTGTTCTGTGCATTCAGCTAACAGAGTTAAACCATACTTTTGATTGAGCAGATCTGAACACTCTTTCTGTAGAAAATGCAACTGGACATTTGGAGCGTTAAGAGCGTAGTAGTGGAAAAAGTAATATATTCAAATATAAACTACACAGAAGCATTCTGTGAAACTACTTTCTGATCTGAGCATTCAGCTAACAGAGTTAAACCATACTTTTGATTGAGCAGTTTTGAAACACTCTGTCTGTACAAAATGCAACTGGACATTCGTAGCGCTAAGTGGGTAATAGTGGAAAAAAGAATATGTTCAAATATAAACTACACAGAAGCATTGTATGAAACTTCTTTCTGTTCTGTGCATTCAACTAACAGAGTTGAACCTTACTTTTGATTGAGCCGTTCTGAAACACTCTTTCTGTAGAAACTGCAATTGGACACTCTGAGTGCTAAGAGGCCTATATTGGGAAAAAGAATGTCTACAAATAAAAACTACACAGAAGAATTGTGTGAAACTTCTTTCTGTTCTGTTTGTTCAACTAAAAGAGTTGAACCTTATTTTTGATTGAGCCGTTCTGAAACACTCTTTCTGTAGAAAATGCAAGTGGAGATTCGGAGCGCTAAGAGGGTAATAGTGGAAAAAGGAATGTCTCCAAATATAAACTACACAGAATCATTCTGTGAAACTTCTTTCTGATCTGTGCATTCAGCTAACAGAGTTAAACCATACTTTTGATTGAGCAGATCTGAACACTCTTTCTGTAGAAAATGCAACTGGACATTTGGAGCGCTAAGAGCCTAGTAGTGGAAAAAGGAATATATTCAAATATAAACTACACAGAAGCATTCTGTGAAACTTCTTTCTGATCTGAGCATTCAGCTAACAGAGTTAAACCATACTTTTGATTGAGCAGTTTTGAAACACTCTGTCTGTAGAAAATGCAACTGGACATTCGTAGCGCTAAGTGGGTATTAGTGGAAAAAACAAAATGTTCAAATATAAACTACACAGAAGCATTGTATGAAACTTCTTTCTGTTCTGTGCATTCAACTAACAGAGTTGAACCTTACTTTTGATTGAGCCGTTCTGAAACACTCTTTCTGTAGAAACTGCAATTGGACATTCTGAGCGCTAACAGGCCTATATTGGGAAAAAGAATGTCTACAAATAAAAACTACACAGAAGAATTGTGTGAAACTTCTTTCTGTTCTGTTTGTTCAACTAAAAGAGTTGAACCTTAGTTTTGATTGAGCCGTTCTGAAACACTCTTTCTGTAGAAAATGCAAGTGGAGATTCGGAGCGCTAAGAGTGTAATAGTGGAAAAAGGAATGTCTCCAAATATAAACTACACAGAATCGTTCTGTGAAACTTCTTTCTGATCTGTACATTCAGCTAACAGAGTTAAACCATACTTTTGATTGAGCAGATCTGAACACTCTTTCTGTAGAAAATGCAACTGGACATTTGGAGCGCTAAGAGCCTAGTAGTGGAAAAAGGAATATATTCAAATATAAACTACACAGAAGCATTCTGTGAAACTTCTTTCTGATCTGAGCATTCAGCTAACAGAGTTAAACCATACTTTTGATTGAGCAGTTTTGAAACACTCTGTCTGTAGAAAATGCAACTGGACATTCGTAGCGCTAAGTGGGTATTAGTGGAAAAAACAAAATGTTCAAATATAAACTACACAGAAGCATTGTATGAAACTTCTTTCTGTTCTGTGCATTCAACTAACAGAGTTGAACCTTACTTTTGATTGAGCCGTTCTGAAACACTCTTTCTGTAGAAACTGCAATTGGACATTCTGAGCGCTAAGAGGCCTATATTGGGAAAAAGAATGTCTACAAATAAAAACTACACAGAAGAATTGTGTGAAACTTCTTTCTGTTCTGTTTGTTCAACTAAAAGAGTTGAACCTTAGTTTTGATTGAGCCGTTCTGAAACACTCTTTCTGTAGAAAATGCAAGTGGAGATTCGGAGCGCTAAGAGGGTAATAGTGGAAAAAGGAATGTCTCCAAATATAAACTACACAGAATCATTCTGTGAAACTTCTTTCTGATCTGTACATTCAGCTAACAGAGTTAAACCATACTTTTGATTGAGCAGATCTGAACACTCTTTCTGTAGAAAATGCAACTGGACATTTGGAGCGCTAAGAGAGTAGTAGTGGAAAAAGGAATATATTCAAATATAAACTACACAGAAGCATTCTGTGAAAATTCTTTCTGATCTGAGCATTCAGCTAACAGAGTTAAACCATACTTTTGATTGAGCAGTTTTGAAACACTCTGTCTGTAGAAAATCCAACTGGACATTCGTAGCGTTAAGTGGGTAATACTGGAAAAAAGAATATGTTCAAATATAAACTACACAGAAGCATTGTATGAAACTTCTTTCTGTTCTGTGCATTCAACTAACAGAGTTGAACCTTACTTTTGATTGAGCCTTTCTGAAACACTCTTTCTGTAGAAACTGCAATTGGACATTCTGAGTGCTAAGAGGCCTCTATTGGGAAAAATAATATCTTCAAATAAAAACTACACAGAAGCATTGTGTGAAACTTATTTCTGATATGTTCATTAAGCTAACAGAGTTAAACCATACTTTTGATTGCGCAGTTCTGAACACTCTTTCTGTAGAAAATGCAAGTGGACATTCGGAGCGCTAAGAGGGTAATAGTGGAAAAAGGAATATATTCAAATATAAAGTACACAGTAGCATTCTGTGAAAATTCTTTCTGTTCTGTGCATTCAACTAACAGAGTTGAACCTTACTTTTGATTGAGCCGTTCTGAAACACTCTTTCTGTACAAACTGCAATTGGACATGCTAAGCGCTAAGAGGCCTACATTGGGAAAAAGAATATCTTCAAATAAAAACTACACAGATGCATTCTGTGAAACTTATTTCTGATCTGTAAATTCAGTTAACAGAGATAAAACATATTTTTGATTGAGCAGTTATGAAACACTCTTTTTGTAGAAAATGCAAGTGGAGATTCGGAGCGCTAAGAGGGTAATAGTGGAAAAAGGAATGTCTTCAAATATAAACTACACAGAATCATTCGGTGAAACTTCTTTCTGATCTGTGCATTCAGCTAACAGAGTTAAACCATACTTTTGATTGAGCAGATCTGAACACTCTTTCTGTAGAAAATGCAACTGGACATTTGGAGCGCTAAGAGCGTAGTAGTGGAAAAAGGAATATATTCAAATATAAACTACACAGAAGCATTCTGTGAAACTTCTTTCTGATCTGAGCATTCAGCTAACAGAGTTAAACCATACTTTTGATTGAGCAGTTTTGAAACACTGTGTCTGTAGAAAATGCAACTGGACATTCGTAGCGCTAAGTGGGTATTAGTGGAAAAAACAAAATGTTAAAATATAAACTACACAGAAGCATTGTATGAAACTTCTTTCTGTTCTGTGCATTCAACTAACAGAGTTGAACCTTACTTTTGATTGAGCCGTTCTGAAACACTCTTTCTGTAGAAACTGCAATTGGACATTCTGAGCGCTAAGAGGCCTATACTGGGAAAAAGAATGTCTACAAATAAAAACTACACAGGAGAATTGTGTGAAACTTCTTTCTGTTCTGTTTGTTCAACTAAAAGAGTTGAACCTTAGTTTTGATTGAGCCGTTCTGAAACACTCATTCTGTAGAAAATGTAAGTGGAGATTCGGAGCGCTAAGAGGGTAATAGTGGAAAAAGGAATGTCTCCATATATAAACTACACAGAATCATTCGGTGAAACTTCTTTCTGATCTGTGCATTCAGCTAACAGAGTTAAACCATACTTTTGATTGAGCAGATCTGAACACTCTTTCTGTAGAAAATGCAACTGGACATTTGGAGCGCTAAGAGAGTAGCAGTGGAAAAAGGAATATATTCAAATATAAACTACACAGAAGCATTCTGTGAAACTTCTTTCTGATCTGAGCATTCAGCTAACAGAGTTAAACCATACTTTTGATTGAACAGTTTTGAAACACTCTGTCTGTAGAAAATGCAACTGGACATTCGTAGCGCTTAGTGGGTAATAGTGGAAAAAGGAATATATTCAAATATAAACTACACAGTAGCATTCTCTGAAAATTCTTTCTGTTCTGTGCATTCAACTAACAGATTTGAACCTTACTTTTGATTGAGCCGTTCTGAAACACTCTTTCTGTAGAAACTGCAATTGGACATGCTAAGCGCTAAGAGGCCTATATTGGGAAAAAGAATATCTTCAAATAAAAACTACACAGATGCATTCTGTGAAACTTATTTCAGATCTGTAAATTCAGTTAACAGAGATAAAACATATTTTTGATTGAGCAGTTATGAAACACTCTTTTTGTAGAAATTGCAAGTTTAGATTCGGAGCGCTAAGTGGGTAATAGTGGAAAAAGGGAGATCTTCAAATATAAACTACACAGAATCATTCGGTGAAACTTCTTTCTGTTCTGTGCATTCAGCTAACAGAGTTAAACCATACTTTTGATTGAGCAGATCTGAACACTCTTTCTGTAGAAAATGCAACTGGACATTTGGAGCGCTAAGAGCGTAGTAGTGGAAAAAGTAATATATTCAAATATAAACTACACAGAAGCATTCTGTGAAACTACTTTCTGATCTGAGCATTCAGCTAACAGAGTTAAACCATACTTTTGATTGAGCAGTTTTGAAACACTCTGTCTGTACAAAATGCAACTGGACTTTCGTAGCGCTAAGTGGGTAATAGTGGAAAAAAGAATATGTTCAAATATAAACTACACAGAAGCATTGTATGAAACTTCTTTCTGTTCTGTGCATTCAACTCACAGAGTTGAACCTTACTTTTGATTGAGCCGTTCTGAAACACTCTTTCTGTAGAAACTGCAATTGGACACTCTGAGTGCTAAGAGGCCTATATTGGGAAAAAGAATGTCTACAAATAAAAACTACACAGAAGAATTGTGTGAAACTTCTTTCTGTTCTGTTTGTTCAACTAAAAGAGTTGAACCTTATTTTTGATTGAGCCGTTCTGAAACACTCTTTCTGTAGAAAATGCAAGTGGAGATTCGGAGCGCTAAGAGGGTAATAGTGGAAAAAGGAATGTCTCCAAATATAAACTACACAGAATCATTCTGTGAAACTTCTTTCTGATCTGTGCATTCAGCTAACAGAGTTAAACCATACTTTTGATTGAGCAGATCTGAACACTCTTTCTGTAGAAAATGCAACTGGACATTTGGAGCGCTAAGAGCCTAGTAGTGGAAAAAGGAATATATTCAAATATAAACTACACAGAAGCATTCTGTGAAACTTCTTTCTGATCTGAGCATTCAGCTAACAGAGTTAAACCATACTTTTGATTGAGCAGTTTTGAAACACTCTGTCTGTAGAAAATGCAACTGGACATTCGTAGCGCTAAGTGGGTATTAGTGGAAAAAACAAAATGTTCAAATATAAACTACACAGAAGCATTGTATGAAACTTCTTTCTGTTCTGTGCATTCAACTAACAGAGTTGAACCTTACTTTTGATTGAGCCGTTCTGAAACACTCTTTCTGTAGAAACTGCAATTGGACATTCTGAGCGCTAACAGGCCTATATTGGGAAAAAGAATGTCTACAAATAAAAACTACACAGAAGAATTGTGTGAAACTTCTTTCTGTTCTGTTTGTTCAACTAAAAGAGTTGAACCTTAGTTTTGATTGAGCCGTTCTGAAACACTCTTTCTGTAGAAAATGCAAGTGGAGATTCGGAGCGCTAAGAGTGTAATAGTGGAAAAAGGAATGTCTCCAAATATAAACTACACAGAATCGTTCTGTGAAACTTCTTTCTGATCTGTACATTCAGCTAACAGAGTTAAACCATACTTTTGATTGAGCAGATCTGAACACTATTTCTGTAGAAAATGCAACTGGACATTTGGAGCGCTAAGAGAGTAGTAGTGGAAAAAGGAATATATTCAAATATAAACTACACAGAAGCATTCTGTGAAACTTCTTTCTGATCTGAGCATTCAGCTAACAGAGTTAAACCATACTTTTGATTGAGCAGTTTTGAAACACTCTGTCTGTAGAAAATGCAACTGGACATTCGTAGCGCTAAGTGGGTAATACTGGAAAAAAGAATATGTTCAAATATAAACTACACAGAAGCATTGTATGAAACTTCTTTCTGTTCTGTGCATTCAACTAACAGAGTTGAACCTTACTTTTGATTGAGCCTTTCTGAAACACTCTTTCTGTAGAAACTGCAATTGGACATTCTCAGCGCTAAGAGGCCTCTATTGGGAAAAATAATATCTTCAAATAAAAACTACACAGAAGCATTGTGTGAAACTTATTTCTGATATGTTCATTAAGCTAACAGAGTTAAACCATACTTTTGATTGCGCAGTTCTGAACACTCTTTCTGTAGAAAATGCAAGTGGACATTCGGAGCGCTAAGAGGGTAATAGTGGAAAAAGGAATATATTCAAATATAAAGTACACAGTAGCATTCTGTGAAAATTCTTTCTGTTCTGTGCATTCAACTAACAGAGTTGAACCTTACTTTTGATTGAGCCGTTCTGAAACACTCTTTCTGTACAAATGCAATTGGACATGCTAAGCGTTAAGAGGCCTACATTGGGAAAAAGAATATCTTCAAATAAAAACTACACAGATGCATTCTGTGAAACTTATTTCTGATCTGTAAATTCAGTTAACAGAGATAAAACATATTTTTGATTGAGCAGTTATGAAACACTCTTTTTGTAGAAAATGCAAGTGGAGATTCGGAGCGCTAAGAGGGTAATAGTGGAAAAAGGAATGTCTTCAAATATAAACTACACAGAATCATTCGGTGAAACTTCTTTCTGATCTGTGCATTCAGCTAACAGAGTTAAACCATACTTTTCATTGAGCAGATCTGAACACTCTGTCTGTAGAAAATGCAACTGGACATTTGGAGCGCTAAGAGCATAGTAGTGGAAAAAGGAATATATTCAAATATAAACTACACAGAAGCATTCTGTGAAACTTCTTTCTGATCTGAGCATTCAGCTAACAGACTTAAACCATACTTTTGATTGAGCAGTTTTGAAACACTCTGTCTGTAGAAAATGCAACTGGACATTCGTAGCGCTAAGTGGGTAATAGTGGAAAAAAGAATATGTTCAAAATATAAACTACACAGTAGCATTCTGTGAAAATTCTTTCTGTTCTGTGCATTCAACTAACAGAGTTGAACCTTACTTTTGATTGAGCCGTTCTAAAACACTCTTTGTGTACAAACTGCAATTGGACATGCTAAGCGCTAAGAGGCCTATATTGGGAAAAACAATATCTTCAAATAAAAACTACACAGATGCATTCTGTGAAACTTATTTCTGATCTGTAAATTCAGTTAACAGAGATAAAACATATTTTTGACTGAGCAGTTATGAAACACTGTTTTTGTAGAAAATGCAAGTGGAGATTCGGAGCGCTAAGAGGGTAATAGTGGAAAAAGGAATGTCTTCAAATATAAACTACACAGAATCATTCGGTGAAACTTCTTTCTGATCTGTGCATTCAGCTAACAGAGTTAAAGCATACTTTTGATTGAGCAGATCTGAACACTCTTTCTGTAGAAAATGCAACTGGACATTTGGAGCACTAAGAGCCTAGTAGTGGAAAAATGAATGTATACAAATATAAACTACACAGAAGCATTCTGTGAAACTTCTTTCTGATCTGAGCATTCAGCTAACAGAGTTAAACCATACTTTTGATTGAGCAGTTTTGAAACACTCTGTCTGTAGAAAATGCAACTGGACATTCGTAGCGCTAAGTGGGTATTAGTGGAAAAAACAAAATGTTCAAATATAAACTACACAGAAGCATTGTATGAAACTGCTTTCTGTTCTGTGCATTCAACTAAGAGAGTTGAACCTTACTTTTGATTGAGCCGTTCTGAAACACTCTTTCTGTAGAAACTGCAATTGGACATTCTGAGCGCTAAGAGGCCTATATTGGGAAAATGAATGTCTACAAATAAAAACTACACAGAAGAATTGTGTGAAACTTCTTTCTGTTCTGTTTGTACAACTAAAAGAGTTGAACCTTAGTTTTGATTGAGCCGTTCTGAAACACTCTTTCTGTAGAAAATGCAAGTGGAGATTCGGAGCGCTAAGAGGGTAATAGTGGAAAAAGGAATGTCTCCAAATATAAACTACAGAGAATCATTCTGTGAAACTTCTTTCTGATCTGTACATTCAGCTAACAGAGTTAAACCATACTTTTGATTGAGCAGATCTGAACACTCTTTCTGTAGAAAATGCAACTGGACATTTGGAGCGCTAAGAGAGTAGTAGTGGAAAAAGGAATATATTCAAATATAAACTACACAGAAGCATTCTGTGAAACTTCTTTCTGATCTGAGCATTAAGCTAACAGAGTTAAACCATACTTTTGATTGAGCAGTTTTGAAACACTCTGTCTGTAGAAAATGCAACTGGACATTCGTAGCGTTAAGTGGGTAATACTGGAAAAAAGAATATGTTCAAATATAAACTACACAGAAGCATTGTATGAAACTTCTTTCTGTTCTGTGCATTCAACTAACAGAGTTGAACCTTACTTTTGATTGAGCCTTTCTGAAACACTCTTTCTGTAGAAACTGCAATTGGACATTCTGAGCGCTAAGAGGCCTCTATTGGGAAAAATAATATCTTCAAATAAAAACTACACAGAAGCATTGTGTGAAACTTATTTCTGATATGTTCATTAAGCTAACAGAGTTAAACCATACTTTTGATTGCGCAGTTCTGAACACTCTTTCTGTAGAAAATGCAAGTGGACATTCGGAGCGCTAAGAGGGTAATAGTGGAAAAAGGAATATATTCAAATATAAAGTACACAGTAGCATTCTGTGAAAATTCTTTCTGTTCTGTGCATTCAACTAACAGAGTTGAACCTTACTTTTGATTGAGCCGTTCTGAAACACTCTTTCTGTACAAACTGCAATTGGACATGTTAAGCGCTAAGAGGCCTACATTGGGAAAAAGAATATCTTCAAATAAAAACTACACAGATGCATTCTGTGAAACTTATTTCTGATCTGTAAATTCAGTTAACAGAGATAAAACATATTTTTGATTGAGCAGTTATGAAACACTCTTTTTGTAGAAAATGCAAGTGGAGATTCGGAGCGCTAAGAGGGTAATAGTGGAAAAAGGAATGTCTTCAAATATAAACTACACAGAATCATTCGGTGAAACTTCTTTCTGATCTGTGCATTCAGCTAACAGAGTTAAACCATACTTTTGATTGAGCAGATCTGAACACTCTTTCTGTAGAAAATGCAACTGGACATTTGGAGCGCTAAGAGCGTAGTAGTGGAAAAAGGAATATATTCAAATATAAACTACACAGAAGCATTCTGTGAAACTTCTTTCTGATCTGAGCATTCAGCTAACAGAGTTAAACCATACTTTTGATTGAGCAGTTTTGAAACACTCTGTCTGTAGAAAATGCAACTGGACATTCGTAGCGCTAAGTGGGTATTAGTGGAAAAAACAAAATGTTCAAATATAAACTACACAGAAGCATTGTATGAAACTTCTTTCTGTTCTGTGCATTCAACTAACAGAGTTGAACCTTACTTTTGATTGAGCCGTTCTGAAAAACTCTTTCTGTAGAAACTGCAATTGGACATTCTGAGCGCTAAGAGGCCTATACTGGGAAAAAGAATGTCTACAAATAAAAACTACACAGGAGAATTGTGTGAAACTTCTTTCTGTTCTGTTTGTTCAACTAAAAGAGTTGAACCTTAGTTTTGATTGAGCCGTTCTGAAACACTCTTTCTGTAGAAAATGCAAGTGGAGATTCGGAGCGCTAAGAGGGTAATAGTGGAAAAAGGAATGTCTCCATATATAAACTACACAGAATCATTCGGTGAAACTTCTTTCTGATCTGTGCATTCAGCTAACAGAGTTAAACCATACTTTTGATTGAGCAGATCTGAACACTCTTTCTGTAGAAAATGCAGCTGGACATTTGGAGCGCTAAGAGAGTAGTAGTGGAAAAAGGAATATATTCAAATATAAACTACACAGAAGCATTCTGTGAAACTTCTTTCTGATCTGAGCATTCAGCTAACAGAGTTAAACCATACTTTTGATTGAACAGTTTTGAAACACTCTGTCTGTAGAAAATGCAACTGGACATTCGTAGCGCTTAGTGGGTAATAGTGGAAAAAGCAATATATTCAAATATAAACTACACAGTAGCATTCTCTGAAAATTCTTTCTGTTCTGTGCATTCAACTAACAGATTTGAACCTTACTTTTGATTGAGCCGTTCTGAAACACTCTTTCTGTAGAAACTGCAATTGGACATGCTAAGCGCTAAGAGGCCTATATTGGGAAAAAGAATATCTTCAAATAAAAACTACACAGATGCATTCTGTGAAACTTATTTCTGATCTGTAAATTCAGTTAACAGAGATAAAACATATTTTTGATTGAGTAGTTATGAAACACTCTTTTTGTAGAAATTGCAAGTTTAGATTCGGAGCGCTAAGTGGGTAATAGTGGAAAAAGGGAGATCTTCAAATATAAACTACACAGAATCATTCGGTGAAACTTCTTTCTGATCTGTGCATTCAGCTAACAGAGTTAAACCATACTTTTGATTGAGCAGATCTGAACACTCTTTCTGTAGAAAATGCAACTGGACATTTGGAGCGCTAAGAGCGTAGTAGTGGAAAAAGTAATATATTCAAATATAAACTACACAGAAGCATTCTGTGAAACTACTTTCTGATCTGAGCATTCAGCTAACAGAGTTAAACCATACTTTTGATTGAGCAGTTTTGAAACACTCTGTCTGTACAAAATGCAACTGGACATTCGTAGCGCTAAGTGGGTAATAGTGGAAAAAATAATATGTTCAAATATAAACTACACAGAAGCATTGTATGAAACTTCTTTCTGTTCTGTGCATTCAACTAACAGAGTTGAACCTTACTTTTGATTGAGCCGTTCTGAAACACTCTTTCTGTAGAAACTGCAATTGGACATTCTGAGCGCTAAGAGGCCTATATTGGGAAAAAGAATGTCTACAAATAAAAACTACACAGAAGAATTGTGTGAAACTTCTTTCTGTTCTGTTTGTTCAACTAAAAGAGTTGAACCTTATTTTTGATTGAGCCGTTCTGAAACACTCTTTCTGTAGAAAATGCAAGTGGAGATTCGGAGCGCTAAGATGGTAATAGTGGAAAAAGGAATGTCTCCAAATATAAACTACACAGAATCATTCTGTGAAACTTCTTTCTGATCTGTGCATTCAGCTAACAGAGTTAAACGATACTTTTGATTGAGCAGATCTGAACACTCTTTCTGTAGAAAATGCAACTGGACATTTGGAGCGCTAAGAGCCTAGTAGTGGAAAAAGGAATATATTCAAATATAAACTACACAGAAGCATTCTGTGAAACTTCTTTCTGATCTGAGCATTCAGCTAACAGTGTTAAACCATACTTTTGATTGAGCAGTTTTGAAACACTCTGTCTGTAGAAAATGCAACTGGACATTCGTAGCGCTAAGTGAGTATTAGTGGAAAAAACAAAATGTTCAAATATAAACTACACAGAAGCATTGTATGAAACTTCTTTCTGTTCTGTGCATTCAACTAACAGAGTTGAACCTTACTTTTGATTGAGCCGTTCTGAAACACTCTTTCTGTAGAAACTGCAATTGGACATTCTGAGCGCTAACAGGCCTATATTGGGAAAAAGAATGTCTACAAATAAAAACTACACAGAAGAATTGTGTGAAACTTCTTTCTGTTCTGTTTGTTCAACTAAAAGAGTTGAACCTTAGTTTTGATTGAGCCGTTCTGAAACACTCTTTCTGTAGAAAATGCAAGTGGAGATTCGGAGCGCTAAGAGTGTAATAGTGGAAAAAGGAATGTCTCCAAATATAAACTACACAGAATCATTCTGTGAAACTTCTTTCTGATCTGTACATTCAGCTAACAGAGTTAAACCATACTTTTGATTGAGCAGATCTGAACACTCTTTCTGTAGAAAATGCAACTGGACATTTGGAGCGCTAAGAGAGTAGTAGTGGAAAAAGGAATATATTCAAATATAAACTACACAGAAGCATTCTGTGAAACTTCTTTCTGATCTGAGCATTCAGCTAACAGAGTTAAACCATACTTTTGATTGAGCAGTTTTGAAACACTCTGTCTGTAGAAAATGCAACTGGACATTCGTAGCGCTAAGTGGGTAATACTGGAAAAAAGAATATGTTCAAATATAAACTACACAGAAGCATTGTATGAAACTTCTTTCTGTTCTGTGCATTCAACTTACAGAGTTGAACCTTACTTTTGATTGAGCCTTTCTGAAACACTCTTTCTGTAGAAACTGCAATTGGACATTCTCAGCGCTAAGAGGCCTCTATTGGGAAAAATAATATCTTCAAATAAAAACTACACAGAAACATTGTGTGAAACTTATTTCTGATATGTTCATTAAGCTAACAGAGTTAAACCATACTTTTGATTGCGCAGTTCTGAACACTCTTTCTGTAGAAAATGCAAGTGGACATTCGGAGCGCTAAGAGGGTAATAGGGGAAAAAGGAATATATTCAAATATAAAGTACACAGTAGCATTCTGTGAAAATTCTTTCTGTTCTGTGCATTCAACTAACAGAGTTGAACCTTACTTTTGATTGAGCCGTTCTGAAACACTCTTTCTGTACAAACTGCAATTGGACATGCTAAGCGCTAAGAGGCCTACATTGGGAAAAAGAATATCTTCAAATAAAAACTACACAGATGCATTCTGTGAAACTTATTTCTGATCTGTAAATTCAGTTAACAGAGATAAAACATATTTTTGATTGAGCAGTTATGAAACACTCTTTTTGTAGAAAATGCAAGTGGAGATTCGGAGCGCTAAGAGGGTAATAGTGGAAAAAGGAATGTCTTCAAATATAAACTACACAGAATCATTCGGTGAAACTTCTTTCTGATCTGTGCATTCAGCTAACAGAGTTAAACCATACTTTTCATTGAGCAGATCTGAACACTCTTTCTGTAGAAAATGCAACTGGACATTTGGAGCGCTAAGAGCGTAGTAGTGGAAAAAGAAATATATTCAAATATAAACCACACAGAAGCATTCTGTGAAACTTCTTTCTGATCTGAGCATTCAGCTAACAGAGTTAAACCATACTTTTGATTGAGCAGTTTTGAAACACTCTGTCTGTAGAAAATGCAACTGGACATTCGTAGCGCTAAGTGGGTAATAGTGGAAAAAAGAATATGTTCAAATATAAACTACACAGTAGCATTCTGTGAAAATTCTTTCTGTTCTGTGCATTCAACTAACAGAGTTGAACCTTACTTTTGATTGAGCCGTTCTAAAACACTCTTTCTGTAGAAACTGCAATTGGACATGCTAAGCGCTAAGAGGCCTATATTGAGAAAAACAATATCTTCAAATAAAAACTACACAGATGCATTCTGTGAAACTTATTTCTGATCTGTAAATTCAGTTAACAGAGATAAAACATATTTTTGACTGAGCAGTTATGAAACACTGTTTTTGTAGAAAATGCAAGTGGAGATTCGGAGCGCTAAGAGGGTAATAGTGGAGAAAGGAATGTCTTCAAATATAAACTACACAGAATCATTCGGTGAAACTTCTTTCTGATCTGTGCATTCAGCTAACAGAGTTAAACAGTACTTTTGATTGAGCAGATCTGGACACTCTTTCTGTAGAAAATGCAACTGGACATTTGGAGCACTAAGAGCCTAGTAGTGGAAAAAGGAATATATACAAATATAAACTACACAGAAGCATTCTGTGAAACTTCTTTCTGATCTGAGCATTCAGCTAACAGAGTTAAACCATACTTTTGATTGAGCAGTTTTGAAACACTCTGTCTGTTGAAAATGCAACTGGACATTCGTAGGGCTATGTGGGTAATAGTGGAAAAAACAATATGTTCAAATATAAACTACACAGAAGCATTGTATGAAACTTCTTTCTGTTCTGTGCATTCAACTAACAGAGTTGAACCTTACTTTTGATTGAGCCGTTCTGAAACTCTCTTTCTGTAGAAACTGCAATTGGACATTCTGAGCGCTAAGAGGCCTATATTGGGAAAAAGAATGTCTACAAATAAAAACTACACAGAAGAATTGTGTGAAACTTCTTTCTGTTCTGTTTGTTCAACTAAAAGAGTTGAACCTTAGTTTTGATTGAGCCGTTCTGAAACACTCTTTCTGTAGAAAATGCAAGTGGAGATTCGGAGCGCTAAGAGGGTAATAGTGGAAAAAGGAATGTCTCCAAATATAAACTACACAGAATCATTCTGTGAAACTTCTTTCTGATCTGTGCATTCAGCTAACAGAGTTAAACCATACTTTTGATTGAGCAGATCTGAACACTCTTTCTGTAGAAAATGCAACTGGACATTTGGAGCGCTAAGAGAGTAGTAGTGGAAAAAGGAATATATTCAAATATAAACTACACAGAAGCATTCTGTGAAACTTCTTTCTGATCTGAGCATTCAGCTAACAGAGTTAAACCATACTTTTGATTGAGCAGTTTTGAAACACTCTGTCTGTAGAAAATGCAACTGGACATTCGTAGCGCTAAGTGGGTAATAGTGGAAAAAAGAATATGTTCAAATATAAACTACACAGAAGCATTGTATGAAACTTCTTTCTGTTCTGTGCATTCAACTAACAGAGTTGAACCTTACTTTTGATTGAGCCTTTCTGAAACACTCTTTCTGTAGAAACTGCAATTGGACATTCTGAGCGCTAAGAGGCCTATATTGGGAAAAATAATGTCTTCAAATAAAAACTACACAGAAGCATTGTGTGAAACTTATTTCTGATATGTTCATTAAGCTAAGAGAGTTAAACCATACTTTTGATTGCGCAGTTCTGAACACTCTTTCTGTAGAAAATGCAAGTGGACATTCGGAGCGCTGAGAGGGTAATAGTGGAAAAAGGAATATATTCAAATATAAAGTACACAGTAGCATTCTGTGAAAATTCTTTCTGTTCTGTGCATTCAACTAACAGAGTTGAACCTTACTTTTGATTGAGCCGTTCTGAAACACTCTTTCTGTACAAACTGCAATTGGACATGCTAAGCGCTAAGAGGCCTACATTGGGAAAAAGAATATCTTCAAATAAAAACTACACAGATGCATTCTGTGAAACTTATTTCTGATCTGTAAATTCAGTTAACAGAGATAAAACATATTTTTGATTGAGCAGTTATGAAACACTCTTTTTGTAGAAAATGCAAGTGGAGATTCGGAGCGCTAAGAGGGTAATAGTGGAAAAAGGAATGTCTTCAAATATAAACTACACAGAATCATTCGGTGAAACTTCTTTCTGATCTGTGCATTCAGCTAACAGAGTTAAACCATACTTTTCATTGAGCAGATCTGAACACTCTGTCTGTAGAAAATGCAACTGGACATTTGGAGCGCTAAGAGCGTAGTAGTGGAAAAAGGAATATATTCAAATATAAACTACACAGAAGCATTCTGTGAAACTTCTTTCTGATCTGAGCATTCAGCTAACAGAGTTAAACCATACTTTTGATTGAGCAGTTTTGAAACACTCTGTCTGTAGAAAATGCAACTGGACATTCGTAGCGCTAAGTGGGTAATAGTGGAAAAAAGAATATGTTCAAATATAAACTACACAGAAGCATTCTGTGAAAATTCTTTCTGTTCTGTGCATTCAACTAACAGAGTTGAACCTTACTTTTGATTGAGCCGTTCTAAAATACTCTTTCTGTAGAAACTGCAATTGGACATGCTAAGCGCTAAGAGGCCTATATTGGGAAAAACAATATCTTCAAATAAAAACTACACAGATGCATTCTGTGAAACTTATTTCTGATCTGTAAATTCAGTTAACAGAGATAAAACATATTTTTGACTGAGCAGTTATGAAACACTGTTTTTGTAGAAAATGCAAGTGGAGATTGGGAGCGCTAAGAGGGTAATAGTGGAAAAAGGAATGTCTTCAAATATAAACTACACAGAATCATTCGGTGAAACTTCTTTCTGATCTGTGCATTCAGCTAACAGAGTTAAACCATACTTTTGATTGAGCAAATCTGAACACTCTTTCTGTAGAAAATGCAACTGGACATTTGCAGCACTAAGAGCCTAGTAGTGGAAAAATGAATATATACAAATATAAACTACACAGAAGCATTCTGTGAAACTTCTTTCTGATCTGAGCATTCAGCTAACAGAGTTAAACCATAATTTTGATTGAGCAGTTTTGAAACACTCTGTCTGTAGAAAATGCAACTGGACATTCGTAGCGCTAAGTGGGTATTAGTGGAAAAAACAAAATGTTCAAATATAAACTACACAGAAGCATTGTATGAAACTTCTTTCTGTTCTGTGCATTCAACTAACAGAGTTGAACCTTACTTTTGATTGAGCCGTTCTGAAACACTCTTTCTGTAGAAACTGCAATTGGACATTCTGAGCGCTAAGAGGCCTATATTGGGAAAAAGAATGTCTACAAATAAAAACTACACAGAAGAATTGTGTGAAACTTCTTTCTGTTCTGTTTGTTCAACTAAAAGAGTTGAACCTTAGTTTTGATTGAGCCGTTCTGAAACACTCTTTCTGTAGAAAATGCAAGTGGAGATTCGGAGCGCTAAGAGGGTAATAGTGGAAAAAGGAATGTCTCCAAATATAAACTACACAGAATCATTCTGTGAAACTTCTTTCTGATCTGTACATTCAGCTAACAGAGTTAAACCATACTTTTGATTGAGCAGATCTGAACACTCTTTCTGTAGAAAATGCAACTGGACATTTGGAGCGCTAAGAGAGTAGTAGTGGAAAAAGGAATATGTTCAAATATAAACTACACAGAATCATTCTGTGAAACTTCTTTCTGATCTGAGCATTCAGCTAACAGAGTTAAACCATACTTTTGATTGAGCAGTTTTGAAACACTCTGTCTGTAGAAAATGCAACTGGACATTCGTAGCGCTAAGTGGGTAATACTGGAAAAAAGAATATGTTCAAATATAAACTACACAGAAGCATTGTATGAAACTTCTTTCTGTTCTGTGCATTCAACTAAAAGAGTTGAACCTTACTTTTGATTGAGCCTTTCTGAAACACTCTTTCTGTAGAAACTGCAATTGGACATTCTGAGCGCTAAGAGGCCTCTATTGGGAAAAATAATATCTTCAAATAAAAACTACACAGAAGCATTGTGTGAAACTTATTTCTGATATGTTCATTAAGCTAACAGAGTTAAACCATACTTTTGATTGCGCAGTTCTGAACACTCTTTCTGTAGAAAATGCAAGTGGACATTCGGAGCGCTAAGAGGGTAATTGTGGAAAAAGGAATATATTCAAATATAAAGTACCCAGTAGCATTCTGTGAAAATTCTTTCTGTTCTGTGCATTCAACTAACAGAGTTGAACCTTACTTTTGATTGAGCCGTTCTGAAACACTCTTTCTGTACAAACTGCAATTGGACATGCTAAGCGCTAAGAGGCCTACATTGGGAAAAAGAATATCTTCAAATAAAAACTACACAGATGCATTCTGTGAAACTTATTTCTGATCTGTAAATTCAGTTAACAGAGATAAAACATATTTTTGATTGAGCAGTTATGAAACACTCTTTTTGTAGAAAATGCAAGTGGAGATTCGGAGCGCTAAGAGGGTAATAGTGGAAAAAGGAATGTCTTCAAATATAAACTACACAGAATCATTCGGTGAAACTTCTTTCTGATCTGTGCATTCAGCTAACAGAGTTAAACCATAATTTTGATTGAGCAGATCTGAACACTCTTTCTGTAGAAAATGCAACTGGACATTTGGAGCGCTAAGAGCGTAGTAGTGGAAAAAGAAATATATTCAAATATAAACTACACAGAAGCATTCTGTGAAACTTCTTTCTGATCTGAGCATTCAGCTAACAGAGTTAAACCATACTTTTGATTGAGCAGTTTTGAAACACTCTGTCTGTAGAAAATGCAACTGGACATTCGTAGCGCTAAGTGGGTAATAGTGGAAAAAAGAATATGTTCAAATATAAACTACACAGTAGCATTCTGTGAAAATTCTTTCTGTTCTGTGCATTCAACTAACAGAGTTGAACCTTACTTTTGATTGAGCCGTTCTAAAACACTCTTTCTGTAGAAACTGCAATTGGACATGCTAAGCGCTAAGAGGCCTATATTGAGAAAAACAATATCTTCAAATAAAAACTACACAGATGCATTCTGTGAGACTTATTTCTGATCTGTAAATTCAGTTAACAGAGATAAAACATATTTTTGACTGAGCAGTTATGAAACACTGTTTTTGTAGAAAATGCAAGTGGAGATTCGGAGCGCTAAGAGGGTAATAGTGGAAAAAGGAATGTCTTCAAATATAAACTACACAGAATCATTCGGTGAAACTTCTTTCTGATCTGTGCATTCAGCTAACAGAGTTAAACCATACTTTTGATTGAGCAGATCTGAACACTCTTTCTGTAGAAAATGCAACTGGACATTTGGAGCACTAAGAGCCTACTAGTGGAAAAAGGAATATATACAAATATAAACTACACAGAAGCATTCTGTGAAACTTCTTTCTGATCTGAGCATTCAGCTAACAGAGTTAAACCATACTTTTGATTGAGCAGTTTTGAAACACTCTGTCTGTTGAAAATGCAACTGGACATTCGTAGCGCTATGTGGGTAATAGTGGAAAAAACAATATGTTCAAATATAAACTACACAGAAGCATTGTATGAAACTTCTTTCTGTTCTGTGCATTCAACTAACAGAGTTGAACCTTACTTTTGATTGAGCCGTTCTGAAACACTCTTTCTGTAGAAACTGCAATTGGACATTCTGAGCGCTAAGAGGCCTATATTGGGAAAAAGAATGTCTACAAATAAAAACTACACAGAAGAATTGTGTGAAACTTCTTTCTGTTCTGTTTGTTCAACTAAAAGAGTTGAACCTTAGTTTTGATTGAGCCGTTCTGAAACACTCTTTCTGTAGAAAATGCAAGTGGAGATTCGGAGCGCTAAGAGGGTAATAGTGGAAAAAGGAATGTCTCCAAATATAAACTACACAGAATCATTCTGTGAAACTTCTTTCTGATCTGTGCATTCAGCTAACAGAGTTAAACCATACTTTTGATTGAGCAGATCTGAACACTCTTTCTGTAGAAAATGCAACTGGACATTTGGAGCGCTAAGAGAGTAGTAGTGGAAAAAGGAATATATTCAAATATAAACTACACAGAAGCATTCTGTGAAACTTCTTTCTGATCTGAGCATTCAGCTAACAGAGTTAAACCATACTTTTGATTGAGCAGTTTTGAAACACTCTGTCTGTAGAAAATGCAACTGGACATTCGTAGCGCTAAGTGGGTAATGGTGGAAAAAAGAATATGTTCAAATATAAACTACACAGAAGCATTGTATGAAACTTCTTTCTGTTCTGTGCATTCAACTAACAGAGTTGAACCTTACTTTTGATTGAGCCTTTCTGAAACACACTTTCTGTAGAAACTGCAATTGGACATTCTGAGCGCTAAGAGGCCTTTATTGGGAAAAATAATATCTTCAAATAAAAACTACACAGAAGCATTGTGTGAAACTTATTTCTGATATGTTCATTAAGCTAACAGAGTTAAACCATACTTTTGATTGCGCAGTTCTGAACACTCTTTCTGTAGAAAATGCAAGTGGACATTCGGAGCGCTGAGAGGGTAATAGTGGAAAAAGGAATATATTCAAATATAAACTACACAGTAGCATTCTGTGAAAATTCTTTCTGTTCTGTGCATTCAACTAACAGAATTGAACCTTACTTTTGATTGAGCCGTTCTGAAACACTCTTTCTGTACAAACTGCAATTGGACATGCTAAGCGCTAAGAGGCCTACATTGGGAAAAAGAATATCTTCAAATAAAAACTACACAGATGCATTCTGTGAAACTTATTTCTGATCTGTAAATTCAGTTAACAGAGATAAAACATATTTTTGATTGAGCAGTTATGAAACACTCTTTTTGTAGAAAATGCAAGTGGAGATTCGGAGCGCTAAGAGGGTAATAGTGGAAAAAGGAATGTCTTCAAATATAAACTACACAGAATCATTCGGTGAAACTTCTTTCTGATCTGTGCATTCAGCTAACAGAGTTAAACCATAATTTTGATTGAGCAGATCTGAACACTCTTTCTGTAGAAAATGCAACTGGACATTTGGAGCGCTAAGAGCGTAGTAGTGGAAAAAGAAATATATTCAAATATAAACTACACAGAAGCATTCTGTGAAACTTCTTTCTGATCTGAGCATTCAGCTAACAGAGTTAAACCATACTTTTGATTGAGCAGTTTTGAAACACTCTGTCTGTAGAAAATGCAACTGGACATTCGTAGCGCTAAGTGGGTAATAGTGGAAAAAAGAATATGTTCAAATATAAACTACACAGTAGCATTCTGTGAAAATTCTTTCTGTTCTGTGCATTCAACTAACAGAGTTGAACCTTACTTTTGATTGAGCCGTTCTAAAACACTCTTTCTGTAGAAACTGCAATTGGACATGCTAAGCGCTAAGAGGCCTATATTGAGAAAAACAATATCTTCAAATAAAAACTACACAGATGCATTCTGTGAGACTTATTTCTGATCTGTAAATTCAGTTAACAGAGATAAAACATATTTTTGACTGAGCAGTTATGAAACACTGTTTTTGTAGAAAATGCAAGTGGAGATTCGGAGCGCTAAGAGGGTAATAGTGGAAAAAGGAATGTCTTCAAATATAAACTACACAGAATCATTCGG
The DNA here is from genome assembly GCF_028878055.3 of Symphalangus syndactylus. Lineage (NCBI taxonomy): Eukaryota > Metazoa > Chordata > Mammalia > Primates > Hylobatidae > Symphalangus > Symphalangus syndactylus. The sequence continues at coordinate 110,782,360 of NC_072438.2, forward strand.
TGAAACTTCTTTCTGATCTGTGCATTCAGCTAACAGAGTTAAACCATACTTTTGATTGAGCAGATCTGAACACTCTTTCTGTAGAAAATGCAACTGGACATTTGGAGCACTAAGAGCCTACTAGTGGAAAAAGGAATATATACAAATATAAACTACACAGAAGCATTCTGTGAAACTTCTTTCTGATCTGAGAATTCAGCTAACAGAGTTAAACCATACTTTTGATTGAGCAGTTTTGAAACACTCTGTCTGTTGAAAATGCAACTGGACATTCGTAGCGCTATGTGGGTAATAGTGGAAAAAACAATATGTTCAAATATAAACTACACAGAAGCATTGTATGAAACTTCTTTCTGTTCTGTGCATTCAACTAACAGAGTTGAACCTTACTTTTGATTGAGCCGTTCTGAAACACTCTTTCTGTAGAAACTGCAATTGGACATTCTGAGCGCTAAGAGGCCTATATTGGGAAAAAGAATGTCTACAAATAAAAACTACACAGAAGAATTGTGTGAAACTTCTTTCTGTTCTGTTTGTTCAACTAAAAGAGTTGAACCTTAGTTTTGATTGAGCCGTTCTGAAACACTCTTTCTGTAGAAAATGCAAGTGGAGATTCGGAGCGCTAAGAGGGTAATAGTGGAAAAAGGAATGTCTCCAAATATAAACTACACAGAATCATTCTGTGAAACTTCTTTCTGATCTGTGCATTCAGCTAACAGAGTTAAACCATACTTTTGATTGAGCAGATCTGAACACTCTTTCTGTAGAAAATGCAACTGGACATTTGGAGCGCTAAGAGAGTAGTAGTGGAAAAAGGAATATATTCAAATATAAACTACACAGAAGCATTCTGTGAAACTTCTTTCTGATCTGAGCATTCAGCTAACAGAGTTAAACCATACTTTTGATTGAGCAGTTTTGAAACACTCTGTCTGTAGAAAATGCAACTGGACATTCGTAGCGCTAAGTGGGTAATGGTGGAAAAAAGAATATGTTCAAATATAAACTACACAGAAGCATTGTATGAAACTTCTTTCTGTTCTGTGCATTCAACTAACAGAGTTGAACCTTACTTTTGATTGAGCCTTTCTGAAACACACTTTCTGTAGAAACTGCAATTGGACATTCTGAGCGCTAAGAGGCCTTTATTGGGAAAAATAATATCTTCAAATAAAAACTACACAGAAGCATTGTGTGAAACTTATTTCTGATATGTTCATTAAGCTAACAGAGTTAAACCATACTTTTGATTGCGCAGTTCTGAACACTCTTTCTGTAGAAAATGCAAGTGGACATTCGGAGCGCTGAGAGGGTAATAGTGGAAAAAGGAATATATTCAAATATAAACTACACAGTAGCATTCTGTGAAAATTCTTTCTGTTCTGTGCATTCAACTAACAGAGTTGAACCTTACTTTTGATTGAGCCGTTCTGAAACACTCTTTCTGTACAAACTGCAATTGGACATGCTAAGCGCTAAGAGGCCTACATTGGGAAAAAGAATATCTTCAAATAAAAACTACACAGATGCATTCTGTGAAACTTATTTCTGATCTGTAAATTCAGTTAACAGAGATAAAACATATTTTTGATTGAGCAGTTATGAAACACTCTTTTTGTAGAAAATGCAAGTGGAGATTCGGAGCGCTAAGAGGGTAATAGTGGAAAAAGGAATGTCTTCAAATATAAACTACACAGAATCATTCGGTGAAACTTCTTTCTGATCTGTGCATTCAGCTAACAGAGTTAAACCATACTTTTGATTGAGCAGATCTGAACACTCTTTCTGTAGAAAATGCAACTGGACATTTGGAGCGCTAAGAGCGTAGTAGTGGAAAAAGGAATATATTCAAATATAAACTACACAGAAGCATTCTGTGAAACTTCTTTCTGATCTGAGCATTCAGCTAACAGAGTTAAACCATACTTTTGATTGAGCAGTTTTGAAACACTCTGTCTGTAGAAAATGCAACTGGACATTCGTAGCGCTAAGTGGGTAATAGTGGAAAAAAGAATATGCTCAAATATAAACTACACAGAAGCATTGTATGAAACTTCTTTCTGTTCTGTGCATTCAACTAACAGAGTTGAACCTTACTTTTGATTGAGCCGTTCTGAAACACTCTTTCTGTAGAAACTGCAATTGGACATTCTGAGCGCTAAGAGGCCTATATTGGGAAAAAGAATGTCTACAAATAAAAACTACACAGAAGAATTGTGTGTAACTTCTTTCTGTTCTGTTTGTTCAACAAAAAGAGTTGAACCTTAGTTTTGATTGAGACGTTCTGAAACACTCTTTGTGTAGAAACTGCAATTGGACATTCTGAGCGCTAAGAGGCCTATATTGGGAAAAGGAATGTCTACAAATAAAAACTACAGAGAAGAATTGTGTGAAACTTCTTTCTGTTCTGTTTGTTCAACTTAAAGAGTTGAACCTTAGTTTTGATTGAGCCGTTCTGAAACACTCTTTCTGTAGAAAATGCAAGTGGAGATTCGGAGCGCTAAGAGGGTAATAGTGGAAAAAGGAATGTCTCCAAATATAAACTACACAGAATCATTCTGTGAAACTTCTTTCTGATCTGTGCATTCAGCTAACAGAGTTAAACCATACTTTTGATTGAGCAGATCTGAACACTCTTTCTGTAGAAAATGCAACTGGACATTTGGAGCGCTAAGAGAGTAGTAGTGGAAAAAGGAATATATTCAAATATAAACTACGCAGAAGCATTCTGTGAAACTTCTTTCTGATCTGAGCATTCAGCTAACAGAGTTAAACCATACTTTTGATTGAGCAGTTTTGAAACACTCTGTCTGTAGAAAATGCAACTGGACATTCGTAGCGCTAAGTGGGTAATAGTGGAAAAAAGAATATGTTCAAATACAAACTACACAGAAGCATTGTATGAAACTTCTTTCTGTTCTGTGCATTCAACTAACAGAGTTGAACCTTACTTTTGATTGAGCCTTTCTGAAACACTCTTTCTGTAGAAACTGTAATTGGACATTCTGAGCGCTAAGAGGCCTCTATTGGGAAAAATAATATCTTCAAATAAAAACTACACAGAAGCATTGTGTGAAACTTATTTCTGATATGTTCATTAAGCTAACAGAGTTAAACCATAGTTTTGATTGCGCAGTTCTGAACACTCTTTCTGTAGAAAATGCAAGTGGACATTCGGAGCGCTGAGAGGGTAATAGTGGAAAAAGTAATATATTCAAATATAAACTACACAGTAGCATTCTGTGAAAATTCTTTCTGTTCTGTGCATTCAACTAACAGAGTTGAACCTTACTTTTGATTGAGCCGTTCTGAAACACTCTTTCTGTACAAACTGCAATTGGACATGCTAAGTGCTAAGAGGCCTACATTGGGAAAAAGAATATCTTCAAATAAAAACTACACAGATGCATTCTGTGAAACTTATTTCTGATCTGTAAATTCAGTTAACAGAGATAAAACATGTTTTTGATTGAGCAGTTATGAAACACTCTTTTTGTAGAAAATGCAAGTGGAGATTCGCAGCGCTAAGAGGGTAATAGTGGAAAATGGAATGTCTCCAAATATAAACTACACAGAATCATTCTGTGAAAATTCTTTCTGATCTGTGCATTCAGCTAACAGAGTTAAACCATACTTTTGATTGAGCAGATCTGAAGACTCTTTCTGTAGAAAATGCAAATGGACATTTGGAGCGCTAAGAGAGTAGTAGTGGAAAAAGGAATATATTCAAATATAAACTACACAGAAGCATTCTGTGAAACTTCTTTCTGATCTGAGAATTCAGCTAACAGAGTTAAACCATACTTTTGATTGAGCAGTTTGAAACACTCTGTCTGTAGAAAATGCAACTGGACATTCGTAGCGCTAAGTGGGTAATACTGGAAAAAAGAATATGTTCAAATATAAACTACACAGAAGCATTGTATGAAACTTCTTTCTGTTCTGTGCATTCAACTAACAGAGTTGAACCTTACTTTTGATTGAGCCTTTCTGAAACACTCTTTCTGTAGAAACTGCAATTGGACATTCTGAGCGCTAAGAGGCCTATATTGGGAAAAATAATATCTTCAAATAAAGACTACACAGAAGCGTTGTCTGAAACTTATTTCTGACATGTTCATTAAGCTAACAGAGTTAAACCATACTTTTGATTGTGCAGTTCTGAACACTCTTTCTGTAGAAAATGCAAGTGGACATTCGGAGCGCTAATAGGGTAATAGTGGAAAAAGGAATATATTCAAATATAAACTACACAGTAGCATTCTGTGAAAATTCTTTCTGTTCTGTGCATTCAACTAACAGAGTTGAACATTACTTTCGATTGAGCCGTTCTGAAACACTCTTTCTGTAGAAACTGCCATTGGACATGCTAAGCGCTAAGAGGCCTACATTGGGAAAAAGAATATCTTCAAATAAAAACTACACAGATGCATTCTGTGAAACTTATTTCTGATCTGTAAATTCAGTTAACAGAAATAAAACATATTTTTGATTGAGCAGTTATGAAACACTCTTTTTGTAGAAAATGCAAGTGGAGATTCGGAGCGCTAAGAGGGTAATAGTGGAAAAAGGAATGTCTTCAAATATAAACTACACAGAATCATTCGGTGAAACTTCTTTCTGATCTGTGCATTCAGCTAACAGAGTTAAACCATACTTTTGATTGAGCAGATCTGAACACTCTTTCTGTAGAAAATGCAACTGGACATTTGGAGCGCTAAGAGCGTAGTAGTGGAAAAAGGAATATATTCAAATATAAACTACACAGAAGCATTCTGTGAAACTTCTTTCTGATCTGAGCATTCAGCTAACAGAGTTAAACCATACTTTTGATTGAGCAGTTTTGAAACACTCTGTCTGTAGAAAATGCAACTGGACATTCGTAGCGCTAAGTGGGTGATAGTGGAAAAAAGAATATGCTCAAATATAAACTACACAGAAGCATTGTATGAAACTTCTTTCTGTTCTGTGCATTCAACTAACAGAGTTGAACCTTTCTTTTGATTGAGCCGTTCTGAAACACTCTTTGTGTAGAAACTGCAATTGGACATTCTGAGCGCTAAGAGGCCTATATTGGGAAAAGGAATGTCTACAAATAAAAACTACAGAGAAGAATTGTGTGAAACTTCTTTCTGTTCTGTTTGTTCAACTAAAAGAGTTGAACCTTAGTTTTGATTGAGCCGTTCTGAAACACTCTTTCTGTAGAAAATGCAAGTGGAGATTCGGAGCGCTAAGAGGGTAATAGTGGAAAAAGGAATGTCTCCAAATATAAACTACACAGAATCATTCTGTGAAACTTCTTTCTGATCTGTGCATTCAGCTAACAGAGTTAAACCATACTTTTGATTGAGCAGATCTGAACACTCTTTCTGTAGAAAATGCAACTGGACATTTGGAGCGCTAAGAGAGTAGTAGTGGAAAAAGGAATATATTCAAATATAAACTACACAGAAGCATTCTGTGAAACTTCTTTCTGATCTGAGCATTCAGCTAACAGAGTTAAACCATACTTTTGATTGAGCAGTTTTGAAACACTCTGTCTGTAGAAAATGCAACTGGACATTCGTAGCGCTAAGTGGGTAATGGTGGAAAAAAGAATATGTTCAAATATAAACTACACAGAAGCATTGTATGAAACTTCTTTCTGTTCTGTGCATTCAACTAACAGAGTTGAACCTTACTTTTGATTGAGCCTTTCTGAAACACACTTTCTGTAGAAACTGCAATTGGACATTCTGAGCGCTAAGAGGCCTTTATTGGGAAAAATAATATCTTCAAATAAAAACTACACAGAAGCATTGTGTGAAACTTATTTCTGATATGTTCATTAAGCTAACAGAGTTAAACCATACTTTTGATTGCGCAGTTCTGAACACTCTTTCTGTAGAAAATGCAAGTGGACATTCGGAGCGCTGAGAGGGTAATAGTGGAAAAAGGAATATATTCAAATATAAACTACACAGTAGCATTCTGTGAAAATTCTTTCTGTTCTGTGCATTCAACTAACAGAATTGAACCTTACTTTTGATTGAGCCGTTCTGAAACACTCTTTCTGTACAAACTGCAATTGGACATGCTAAGCGCTAAGAGGCCTACATTGGGAAAAAGAATATCTTCAAATAAAAACTACACAGATGCATTCTGTGAAACTTATTTCTGATCTGTAAATTCAGTTAACAGAGATAAAACATATTTTTGATTGAGCAGTTATGAAACACTCTTTTTGTAGAAAATGCAAGTGGAGATTCGGAGCGCTAAGAGGGTAATAGTGGAAAAAGGAATGTCTTCAAATATAAACTACACAGAATCATTCGGTGAAACTTCTTTCTGATCTGTGCATTCAGCTAACAGAGTTAAACCATAATTTTGATTGAGCAGATCTGAACACTCTTTCTGTAGAAAATGCAACTGGACATTTGGAGCGCTAAGAGCGTAGTAGTGGAAAAAGAAATATATTCAAATATAAACTACACAGAAGCATTCTGTGAAACTTCTTTCTGATCTGAGCATTCAGCTAACAGAGTTAAACCATACTTTTGATTGAGCAGTTTTGAAACACTCTGTCTGTAGAAAATGCAACTGGACATTCGTAGCGCTAAGTGGGTAATAGTGGAAAAAAGAATATGTTCAAATATAAACTACACAGTAGCATTCTGTGAAAATTCTTTCTGTTCTGTGCATTCAACTAACAGAGTTGAACCTTACTTTTGATTGAGCCGTTCTAAAACACTCTTTCTGTAGAAACTGCAATTGGACATGCTAAGCGCTAAGAGGCCTATATTGAGAAAAACAATATCTTCAAATAAAAACTACACAGATGCATTCTGTGAGACTTATTTCTGATCTGTAAATTCAGTTAACAGAGATAAAACATATTTTTGACTGAGCAGTTATGAAACACTGTTTTTGTAGAAAATGCAAGTGGAGATTCGGAGCGCTAAGAGGGTAATAGTGGAAAAAGGAATGTCTTCAAATATAAACTACACAGAATCATTCGGTGAAACTTCTTTCTGATCTGTGCATTCAGCTAACAGAGTTAAACCATACTTTTGATTGAGCAGATCTGAACACTCTTTCTGTAGAAAATGCAACTGGACATTTGGAGCACTAAGAGCCTACTAGTGGAAAAAGGAATATATACAAATATAAACTACACAGAAGCATTCTGTGAAACTTCTTTCTGATCTGAGCATTCAGCTAACAGAGTTAAACCATACTTTTGATTGAGCAGTTTTGAAACACTCTGTCTGTTGAAAATGCAACTGGACATTCGTAGCGCTATGTGGGTAATAGTGGAAAAAACAATATGTTCAAATATAAACTACACAGAAGCATTGTATGAAACTTCTTTCTGTTCTGTGCATTCAACTAACAGAGTTGAACCTTACTTTTGATTGAGCCGTTCTGAAACACTCTTTCTGTAGAAACTGCAATTGGACATTCTGAGCGCTAAGAGGCCTATATTGGGAAAAAGAATGTCTACAAATAAAAACTACACAGAAGAATTGTGTGAAACTTCTTTCTGTTCTGTTTGTTCAACTAAAAGAGTTGAACCTTAGTTTTGATTGAGCCGTTCTGAAACACTCTTTCTGTAGAAAATGCAAGTGGAGATTCGGAGCGCTAAGAGGGTAATAGTGGAAAAAGGAATGTCTCCAAATATAAACTACACAGAATCATTCTGTGAAACTTCTTTCTGATCTGTGCATTCAGCTAACAGAGTTAAACCATACTTTTGATTGAGCAGATCTGAACACTCTTTCTGTAGAAAATGCAACTGGACATTTGGAGCGCTAAGAGAGTAGTAGTGGAAAAAGGAATATATTCAAATATAAACTACACAGAAGCATTCTGTGAAACTTCTTTCTGATCTGAGCATTCAGCTAACAGAGTTAAACCATACTTTTGATTGAGCAGTTTTGAAACACTCTGTCTGTAGAAAATGCAACTGGACATTCGTAGCGCTAAGTGGGTAATGGTGGAAAAAAGAATATGTTCAAATATAAACTACACAGAAGCATTGTATGAAACTTCTTTCTGTTCTGTGCATTCAACTAACAGAGTTGAACCTTACTTTTGATTGAGCCTTTCTGAAACACACTTTCTGTAGAAACTGCAATTGGACATTCTGAGCGCTAAGAGGCCTTTATTGGGAAAAATAATATCTTCAAATAAAAACTACACAGAAGCATTGTGTGAAACTTATTTCTGATATGTTCATTAAGCTAACAGAGTTAAACCATACTTTTGATTGCGCAGTTCTGAACACTCTTTCTGTAGAAAATGCAAGTGGACATTCGGAGCGCTGAGAGGGTAATAGTGGAAAAAGGAATATATTCAAATATAAACTACACAGTAGCATTCTGTGAAAATTCTTTCTGTTCTGTGCATTCAACTAACAGAGTTGAACCTTACTTTTGATTGAGCCGTTCTGAAACACTCTTTCTGTACAAACTGCAATTGGACATGCTAAGCGCTAAGAGGCCTACATTGGGAAAAAGAATATCTTCAAATAAAAACTACACAGATGCATTCTGTGAAACTTATTTCTGATCTGTAAATTCAGTTAACAGAGATAAAACATATTTTTGATTGAGCAGTTATGAAACACTCTTTTTGTAGAAAATGCAAGTGGAGATTCGGAGCGCTAAGAGGGTAATAGTGGAAAAAGGAATGTCTTCAAATATAAACTACACAGAATCATTCGGTGAAACTTCTTTCTGATCTGTGCATTCAGCTAACAGAGTTAAACCATACTTTTGATTGAGCAGATCTGAACACTCTTTCTGTAGAAAATGCAACTGGACATTTGGAGCGCTAAGAGCGTAGTAGTGGAAAAAGGAATATATTCAAATATAAACTACACAGAAGCATTCTGTGAAACTTCTTTCTGATCTGAGCATTCAGCTAACAGAGTTAAACCATACTTTTGATTGAGCAGTTTTGAAACACTCTGTCTGTAGAAAATGCAACTGGACATTCGTAGCGCTAAGTGGGTAATAGTGGAAAAAAGAATATGCTCAAATATAAACTACACAGAAGCATTGTATGAAACTTCTTTCTGTTCTGTGCATTCAACTAACAGAGTTGAACCTTACTTTTGATTGAGCCGTTCTGAAACACTCTTTCTGTAGAAACTGCAATTGGACATTCTGAGCGCTAAGAGGCCTATATTGGGAAAAAGAATGTCTACAAATAAAAACTACACAGAAGAATTGTGTGTAACTTCTTTCTGTTCTGTTTGTTCAACAAAAAGAGTTGAACCTTAGTTTTGATTGAGACGTTCTGAAACACTCTTTGTGTAGAAACTGCAATTGGACATTCTGAGCGCTAAGAGGCCTATATTGGGAAAAGGAATGTCTACAAATAAAAACTACAGAGAAGAATTGTGTGAAACTTCTTTCTGTTCTGTTTGTTCAACTTAAAGAGTTGAACCTTAGTTTTGATTGAGCCGTTCTGAAACACTCTTTCTGTAGAAAATGCAAGTGGAGATTCGGAGCGCTAAGAGGGTAATAGTGGAAAAAGGAATGTCTCCAAATATAAACTACACAGAATCATTCTGTGAAACTTCTTTCTGATCTGTGCATTCAGCTAACAGAGTTAAACCATACTTTTGATTGAGCAGATCTGAACACTCTTTCTGTAGAAAATGCAACTGGACATTTGGAGCGCTAAGAGAGTAGTAGTGGAAAAAGGAATATATTCAAATATAAACTACGCAGAAGCATTCTGTGAAACTTCTTTCTGATCTGAGCATTCAGCTAACAGAGTTAAACCATACTTTTGATTGAGCAGTTTTGAAACACTCTGTCTGTAGAAAATGCAACTGGACATTCGTAGCGCTAAGTGGGTAATAGTGGAAAAAAGAATATGTTCAAATACAAACTACACAGAAGCATTGTATGAAACTTCTTTCTGTTCTGTGCATTCAACTAACAGAGTTGAACCTTACTTTTGATTGAGCCTTTCTGAAACACTCTTTCTGTAGAAACTGTAATTGGACATTCTGAGCGCTAAGAGGCCTCTATTGGGAAAAATAATATCTTCAAATAAAAACTACACAGAAGCATTGTGTGAAACTTATTTCTGATATGTTCATTAAGCTAACAGAGTTAAACCATAGTTTTGATTGCGCAGTTCTGAACACTCTTTCTGTAGAAAATGCAAGTGGACATTCGGAGCGCTGAGAGGGTAATAGTGGAAAAAGTAATATATTCAAATATAAACTACACAGTAGCATTCTGTGAAAATTCTTTCTGTTCTGTGCATTCAACTAACAGAGTTGAACCTTACTTTTGATTGAGCCGTTCTGAAACACTCTTTCTGTACAAACTGCAATTGGACATGCTAAGTGCTAAGAGGCCTACATTGGGAAAAAGAATATCTTCAAATAAAAACTACACAGATGCATTCTGTGAAACTTATTTCTGATCTGTAAATTCAGTTAACAGAGATAAAACATGTTTTTGATTGAGCAGTTATGAAACACTCTTTTTGTAGAAAATGCAAGTGGAGATTCGCAGCGCTAAGAGGGTAATAGTGGAAAATGGAATGTCTCCAAATATAAACTACACAGAATCATTCTGTGAAAATTCTTTCTGATCTGTGCATTCAGCTAACAGAGTTAAACCATACTTTTGATTGAGCAGATCTGAAGACTCTTTCTGTAGAAAATGCAAATGGACATTTGGAGCGCTAAGAGAGTAGTAGCGGAAAAAGGAATATATTCAAATATAAACTACACAGAAGCATTCTGTGAAACTTCTTTCTGATCTGAGAATTCAGCTAACAGAGTTAAACCATACTTTTGATTGAGCAGTTTGAAACACTCTGTCTGTAGAAAATGCAACTGGACATTCGTAGCGCTAAGTGGGTAATACTGGAAAAAAGAATATGTTCAAATATAAACTACACAGAAGCATTGTATGAAACTTCTTTCTGTTCTGTGCATTCAACTAACAGAGTTGAACCTTACTTTTGATTGAGCCTTTCTGAAACACTCTTTCTGTAGAAACTGCAATTGGACATTCTGAGCGCTAAGAGGCCTATATTGGGAAAAATAATATCTTCAAATAAAGACTACACAGAAGCGTTGTCTGAAACTTATTTCTGACATGTTCATTAAGCTAACAGAGTTAAACCATACTTTTGATTGTGCAGTTCTGAACACTCTTTCTGTAGAAAATGCAAGTGGACATTCGGAGCGCTAATAGGGTAATAGTGGAAAAAGGAATATATTCAAATATAAACTACACAGTAGCATTCTGTGAAAATTCTTTCTGTTCTGTGCATTCAACTAACAGAGTTGAACATTACTTTCGATTGAGCCGTTCTGAAACACTCTTTCTGTAGAAACTGCCATTGGACATGCTAAGCGCTAAGAGGCCTACATTGGGAAAAAGAATATCTTCAAATAAAAACTACACAGATGCATTCTGTGAAACTTATTTCTGATCTGTAAATTCAGTTAACAGAAATAAAACATATTTTTGATTGAGCAGTTATGAAACACTCTTTTTGTAGAAAATGCAAGTGGAGATTCGGAGCGCTAAGAGGGTAATAGTGGAAAAAGGAATGTCTTCAAATATAAACTACACAGAATCATTCGGTGAAACTTCTTTCTGATCTGTGCATTCAGCTAACAGAGTTAAACCATACTTTTGATTGAGCAGATCTGAACACTCTTTCTGTAGAAAATGCAACTGGACATTTGGAGCGCTAAGAGCGTAGTAGTGGAAAAAGGAATATATTCAAATATAAACTACACAGAAGCATTCTGTGAAACTTCTTTCTGATCTGAGCATTCAGCTAACAGAGTTAAACCATACTTTTGATTGAGCAGTTTTGAAACACTCTGTCTGTAGAAAATGCAACTGGACATTCGTAGCGCTAAGTGGGTGATAGTGGAAAAAAGAATATGCTCAAATATAAACTACACAGAAGCATTGTATGAAACTTCTTTCTGTTCTGTGCATTCAACTAACAGAGTTGAACCTTTCTTTTGATTGAGCCGTTCTGAAACACTCTTTGTGTAGAAACTGCAATTGGACATTCTGAGCGCTAAGAGGCCTATATTGGGAAAAGGAATGTCTACAAATAAAAACTACAGAGAAGAATTGTGTGAAACTTCTTTCTGTTCTGTTTGTTCAACTAAAGAGTTGAACCTTAGTTTTGATTGAGCCGTTCTGAAACACTCTTTCTGTAGAAAATGCAAGTGGAGATTCGGAGCGCTAAGAGGGTAATAGTGGAAAAAGGAATGTCTCCAAATATAAACTACACAGAATCATTCTGTGAAACTTCTTTCTGATCTGTGCATTCAGCTAACAGAGTTAAACCATACTTTTGATTGAGCAGATCTGAACACTCTTTCTGTAGAAAATGCAACTGGACATTTGGAGCGCTAAGAGAGTAGTAGTGGAAAAAGGAATATATTCAAATATAAACTACACAGAAGCATTCTGTGAAACTTCTTTCTGATCTGAGCATTCAGCTAACAGAGTTAAACCATACTTTTGATTGAGCAGTTTTGAAACACTCTGTCTGTAGAAAATGCAACTGGACATTCGTAGCGCTAAGTGGGTAATAGTGGAAAAAAGAATATGTTCAAATATAAACTACACAGAAGCATTGTATGAAACTTCTTTCTGTTCTGTGCATTCAACTAACAGAGTTGAACCTTACTTTTGATTGAGCCTTTCTGAAACACCCTTTCTGTAGAAACTGCAATTGGACATTCTGAGCGCTAAGAGGCCTATATTGGGAAAAATAATATCTTCAAATAAAAACTACACAGAAGCATTGTGTGAAACTTATTTCTAATATGTTCATTAAGCTAACAGAGTTAAACCATACATTTGATTGCGCAGTTCTGAACACTCTTTCTGTAGAAAATGCAAGTGGACATTCGGAGCGCTGAGAGGGTAATAGTGGAAAAAGGAATATATTCAAATATAAACTACACAGTAGCATTCTGTGAAAATTCTTTCTGTTCTGTGCATTCAACTAACAGAGTTGAACCTTACTTTTGATTGAGCCGTTCTGAAACACTCTTTCTGTACAAACTGCAATTGGACATGCTAAGCGCTAAGAGGCCTACATTGGGAAAAAGAATATCTTCAAATAAAAACTACACAGATGCATTCTGTGAAACTTATTTCTGATCTGTAAATTCAGTTAACAGAGATAAAACATATTTTTGATTGAGCAGTTATGAAACACTCTTTTTGTAGAAAATGCAAGTGGAGATTCGCAGCGCTAAGAGGGTAATAGTGGAAAAAGGAATGTCTCCAAATATAAACTACACAGAATCATTCGGTGAAACTTCTTTCTGATCTGTGCATTCAGCTAACAGTGTTAAAGCATACTTTTGATTGAGCAGATCTGAAGACTCTTTCTGTAGAAAATGCAACTGGACATTTGGAGCGCTAAGAGAGTAGTAGTGGAAAAAGGAATATATTCAAATATAAACTACACAGAATCATTCTGTGAAACTTCTTTCTGATCTGAGAATTCAGCTAACAGAGTTAAACCATACTTTTGATTGAGCAGTTTTGAAACACTCTGTCTGTAGAAAATGCAACTGGACATTTGTAGCGCTAAGTGGGTAATACTGGAAAAAAGAATATGTTCAAATATAAACTACACAGAAGCATTGTATGAAACTTCTTTCTGTTCTGTGCATTCAACTAACAGAGTTGAACCTTACTTTTGATTGAGCCTTTCTGAAACACTCTTTCTGTAGAAACTGCAATTGGACATTCTGAGCGCTAAGAGGCATATATTGGGAAAAATAATATCTTCAAATAAAGACTACACAGAAGCGTTGTGTGAAACTTATTTCTGACATGTTCATTAAGCTAACAGAGTTAAACCATACTTTTGATTGTGCAGTTCTGAACACTCTTTCTGTAGAAAATGCAAGTGGACTTTCGGAGCGCTAAGAGGGTAATAGTGGAAAAGAATATATTCAAATATAAACTACACAGTAGCATTCTGTGAAAATTCTTTCTGTTCTGTGCATTCAACTAACAGAGTTGAACATTACTTTTGATTGAGCCGTTCTGAAACACTCTTTCTGTAGAAACTGCAATTGGACATGCTAAGCGCTAAGAGGCCTACATTGGGAAAAAGAATATCTTCAAATAAAAACTACACAGATGCATTCTGTGAAACTTATTTCTGATCTGTAAATTCAGTTAACAGAGATAAAACATATTTTTGATTGAGCAGTTACGAAACACTCTTTTTGTAGAAAATGCAAGTGGAGATTCGGAGCGCTAAGAGGGTAATAGTGGAAAAAGGGATGTCTTCAATTATAAACTACACAGAATCATTCGGTGAAACTTCTTTCTGATCTGTGCATTCAGCTAACAGAGTTAAACCATACTTTTGATTGAGCAGATCTGAACACTCTTTCTGTAGAAAATGCAACTGGACATTTGGAGCGCTAAGAGCGTAGTAGTGGAAAAAGGAATATATTCAAATATAAACTACACAGAAGCATTCTGTGAAACTTCTTTCTGATCTGAGCATTCAGCTAACAGAGTTAAACCATACTTTTGATTGAGCAGTTTTGAAACACTCTGTCTGTAGAAAATGCAACTGGACATTCGTAGCGCTAAGTGGGTAATAGTGGAAAAAAGAATATGTTCATATATAAACTACACAGAAACATTGTATGAAACTTCTTTCTGTTCTGTGCATTCAACTAACAGAGTTGAACCTTACTTTTGATTGAGCCGTTCTGAAACACTCTTTCTGTAGAAATTGCAATTGGACATTCTGAGCGCTAAGAGGCCTATATTGGGAAAAAGAATGTCTACAAATAAAAACTACACAGAAGAATTGTGTGAAACTTCTTTCTGTTCTGTTTGTTCAACTAAAAGAGTTGAACCTTAGTTTTGATTGAGCCGTTCTGAAACACTCTTTCTGTAGAAAATGCAAGTGGAGATTCGGAGCGCTAAGAGGCTAATAGTGGAAAAAGGAATGTCTCCAAATATAAACTACACAGAATCATTCTGTGAAACTTCTTTCTGATCTGTGCATTCAGCTAACAGAGTTAAACCATACTTTTGATTGAGCAGATCTGAACACTCTTTCTGTAGAAAATGCAACTGGACATTTGGAGCGATAAGAGAGTAGTAGTGGAAAAAGGAATATATTCAAATATAAACTACACAGAAGCATTCTGTGAAACTTCTTTCTGATCTGAGCATTCAGCTAACAGAGTTAAACCATACTTTTGATTGAGCAGTTTTGAAACACTCTGTCTGTAGAAAATGCAACTGGACATTCGTAGCGCTAAGTGGGTAATAGTGGAAAAAAGAATATGTTCAAATATAAACTACACAGAAGCATTGTATGAAACTTCTTTCTGTTCTGTGCATTCAACTAACAGAGTTGAACCTTACTTTTGATTGAGCCGTTCTGAAACACTCTTTCTGTAGAAACTGCAATTGGACATTCTGAGCGCTAAGAGGCCTATATTGGGAAAAATAATGTCTACAAATAAAAACTACACAGAAGAATTGTGTGAAACTACTTTATGTTCTGTTTGTTCAACTAAAAGAGTTGAACCTTAGTTTTGATTGAGCCGTTCTGAAACACTCTTTCTGTAGAAAATGCAAGTGGAGATTCGGAGCGCTAAGAGGCTAATAGTGGAAAAAGGAATGTCTCCAAATATAAACTACACAGAATCATTCTGTGAAACTTCTTTCTGATCTGTGCATTCAGCTAACAGGGTTAAACCATACTTTTGATTGAGCAGATCTGAACACTCTTTCTGTAGAAAATGCAACTGGACATTTGGAGCGCTAAGAGAGTAGTAGTGGAAAAAGGAATATATTCAAATATAAACTACACAGAAGCATTCTGTGAAACTTCTTTCTGATCTGAGCATTCAGCTAACAGAGTTAAACCATACTTTTGATTGAGCAGTTTTGAAACACTCTGTCTGTAGAAAATGCAACTGGACATTCGTAGCGCTAAGTGGGTAATAGTGGAAAAAAGAATATGTTCAAATATAAACTACACAGAAGCATTGTATGAAACTTCTTTCTGTTCTGTGCATTCAACTAACAGAGTTGAACCTTACTTTTGATTGAGCCTTTCTGAAACACTCTTTCTGTAGAAACTGCCATTGGACATTCTGAGCGCTAAGAGGCCTATATTGGGAAAAATAATATCTTCAAATAAAAACTACACAGAAGCATTGTGTGAAACTTATTTCTGATATGTTCATTAAGCTAACAGAGTTAAACCATACTTTTGATTGCGCAGTTCTGAACACTCTTTCTGTAGAAAATGCAAGTGGACATTCGGAGCGCTAAGAGGGTAATAGTGGAAAAAGGAATATATTCAAATATAAACTACACAGTAGCATTCTGTGAAAATTCTTTCTGTTCTGTGCATTCAACTAACAGAGTTGAACCTTACTTTTGATTGAGCCGTTCTGAAACACTCTTTCTGTAGAAACTGCAATTGGACATGCTAAGCGCTAAGAGGCCTACATTGGGAAAAAGAATATCTTCAAATAAAAACTACACAGATGCATTCTGTGAAACTTATTTCTGATCTGTAAATTCAGTTAACAGAGATAAAACATATTTTTGATTGAGCAGTTATGAAACACTCTTTTTGTAGAAAATGCAAGTGGAGATTCGCAGCGCTAAGAGGGTAATAGTGGAAAAAGGAATGTCTCCAAATATAAACTACACAGAATCATTCTGTGAAACTTCTTTCTGATCTGTGCATTCAGCTAACAGAGTTAAACCATACTTTTGATTGAGCAGATCTGAACACTCTTTCTGTAGAAAATGCAACTGGACATTTGGAGCGCTAAGAGAGTAGTAGTGGAAAAAGGAATATATTCAAATATAAACTACACAGAAGCATTCTGTGAAACTTCTTTCTGATCTGAGAATTCAGCTAACAGAGTTAAACCATACTTTTGATTGAGCAGTTTTGAAACACTCTGTCTGTAGAAAATGCAACTGGACATTCGTAGCGCTAAGTGGGTAATACTGGAAAAAAGAATATGTTCAAATATAAACTACACAGAAGCATTGTATGAAACTTCTTTCTGTTCTGTGCATTCAACTAACAGAGTTGAACCTTACTTTTGATTGAGTCTTTCTGAAACACTCTTTCTGTAGAAACTGCAATTGGACATTCTGAGCGCTAAGAGGCCTATACTGGGAAAAATAATATCTTCAAATAAAAACTACACAGAAGCGTTGTGTGAAACTTATTTCTGATATGTTCATTAAGCTAACAGAGTTAAACCATACTTTTGATTGCGCAGTTCTGAACACTCCTTCTGTAGAAAATGCAAGTGGACATTCGGAGCGCTGAGAGGGTAATAGTGGAAAAAGGAATATATTCAAATATAAACTACACAGTAGCATTCTGTGAAAATTCTTTCTGTTCTGTGCATTCAACTAACAGAGTTGAACCTTACTTTTGATTGAGTCTTTCTGAAACACTCTTTCTGTAGAAACTGCAATTGGACATGCTAAGCGCTAAGAGGCCTACATTGGGAAAAAGAATAGCTTCAAATAAAAACTACACAGATGCATTCTGTGAAACTTATTTCTGATCTGTAAATTCAGTTAACAGACATAAAACATATTTTTGATTGAGCAGTTACGAAACACTCTTTTTGTAGAAAATGCAAGTGGAGATTCGGAGCGCTAAGAGGGTAATAGTGGAAAAAGGGATGTCTTCAAATATAAACTACACAGAATCATTCGGTGAAACTTCTTTCTGATCTGTGCATTCAGCTAACAGAGTTAAACCATACTTTTGATTGAGCAGATCTGAACACTCTTTCTGTAGAGAATGCAACTGGACATTTGGAGCGCTAAGAGCGTAGTAGTGGAGAAAGGAATATATTCAAATATAAACTACACAGAAGCATTCTGTGAAACTTCTTTCTGATCTGAGCATTCAGCTAACAGAGTTAAACCATACTTTTGATTGAGCAGTTTTGAAACACTCTGTCTGTAGAAAATGCAGCTGGACATTCGTAGCGCTAAGTGGGTAATAGTGGAAAAAAGAATATGTTCATATATAAACTACACAGAAACATTGTATGAAACTTCTTTCTGTTCTGTGCATTCAACTAACAGAGTTGAACCTTACTTTTGATTGAGCCGTTCTGAAACACTCTTTCTGTAGAAACTGCAATTGGACATTCTGAGCGCTAAGAGGCCTATATTGGGAAAAAGAATGTCTACAAATAAAAACTACACAGAAGAATTGTGTGAAACTACTTTCTGTTCTGTTTGTTCAACTAAAAGAGTTGAACCTTAGTTTTGATTGAGCCGTTCTGAAACACTCTTTCTGTAGAAAATGCAAGTGGAGATTCGGAGCGCTAAGAGGCTAATAGTGGAAAAAGGAATGTCTCCAAATATAAACTACACAGAATCATTCTGTGAAACTTCTTTCTGATCTGTGCATTCAGCTAACAGAGTTAAACCATACTTTTGATTGAGCAGATCTGAACACTCTTTCTGTAGAAAATGCAACTGGACATTTGGAGCGCTAAGAGAGTAGTAGTGGAAAAAGGAATATATTCAAATATAAACTACACAGAAGCATTCTGTGAAACTTCTTTCTGATCTGAGCATTCAGCTAACAGAGTTAAACCATACTTTTGATTGAGCAGTTTTGAAACACTCTGTCTGTAGGAAATGCAACTGGACATTCGTAGCGCTAAGTGGGTAACAGTGGAAAAAAGAATATGTTCAAATATAAACTACACAGAAGCATTGTATGAAACTACTTTATGTTCTGTGCATTCAACTAACAGAGTTGAACCTTACTTTTGATTGAGCCATTCTGAAACACTCTTTCTGTAGAAACTGCAATTGGACATTCTGAGCGCTAAGAGGCCTATATTGGGAAAAAGAATGTCTACAAATAAAAACTACACAGAAGAATTGTGTGAAAATTCTTTCTGTTCTGTTTTTTCAACTAAAAGAGTTGAACCTTAGTTTTGATTGAGCCGTTCTGAAACACTCTTTCTGTAGAAAATGCAAGTGGAGATTCAGAGCGCTAAGAGGGTAATAGTGGAAAAAGGAATGTCTCCAAATATAAAATACACAGAATCATTCTGTGAAACTTCTTTCTGATCTGTGCATTCAGCTAACAGAGTTAAACCATACTTTTGATTGAGCAGATCTGAACACTCTTTCTGTAGAAAATGCAACTGGACATTTGGAGCGCTAAGAGAGTAGTAGTGGAAAAAGGAATATATTCAAATATAAACTACACAGAATCATTCTGTGAAACTTCTTTCTGATGTGAGCATTCAGCTAACAGAGTTAAACCATACTTTTGATTGAGCAGTTTTGAAACACTCTGTCTGTAGAAAATGCAACTGGACATTCGTAGCGCTAAGTGGGTAATAGTGGAAAAAAGAATATGTTCAAATATAAACTACACAGAAGCATTGTATGAAACTTCTTTCTGTTCTGTGCATTCAACTAACAGAGTTGAACCTTACTTTTGATTGAGCCTTTCTGAAACACTCTTTCTGTAGAAACTGCCATTGGACATTCTGAGGGCTAAGAGGCCTATATTGGGAAAAATAATATCTTCAAATAAAAACTACACAGAAGCATTGTGTGAAACTTATTTCTGATATGTTCATTAAGCTAACAGAGTTAAACCATACTTTTGATTGCGCAGTTCTGAACACTCTTTCTGTAGAAAATGCAAGTGGACATTCGGAGCGCTAAGAGGGTAATAGTGGAAAAAGGAATATATTCAAATATAAACTACACAGTAGCATTCTGTGAAAATTCTTTCTGTTCTGTGCATTCAACTAACAGTGTTGAACCTTACTTTTGATTGAGCCGTTCTGAAACACTCTTTCTGTAGAAACTGCAATTGGACAGGCTAAGCGCTAAGAGGCCTACATTGGGAAAAAGAATATCTTCAAATAAAAACTACACAGATGCATTCTGTGAAATTTATTTCTGATCTGTATATTCAGTTAACAGAGATAAAACATATTTTTGATTGAGCAGTTATGAAACACTGTTTTTGTAGAAAATGCAAGTGGAGATTCGGAGCGCTAAGAGGGTAATAGTGGAAAAAGGAATGTCTTCAAATATAAACTACACAGAATCATTCGGTGAAACTTCTTTCTGATCTGTGCATTCAGCTAACAGAGTTAAACCATACTTTTGATTGAGCAGATCTGAACACTCTTTCTGTAGAAAATGCAACAGGACATTTGGAGCGCTAAGAGCGTAGTAGTGGAAAAAGGAATATATTCAAATATAAACTACACAGAAGCATTCTGTGAAACTTCTTTCTGATCTGAGCATTCATCTAACAGAGTTAAACCATACTTTTGATTGAGCAGATCTGAACACTCTTTCTGTAGAAAATGCAACTTATCATTTGGAGCGCTAAGAGCGTAGTAGTGGAAAAAGGAATATATTCAAATATAAACTACACAAAAGCATTCTGTGAAACTTCTTTCTGATCTGAGCATTCAGCTAAAAGAGTTAAACCATACTTTTGATTGAGCAGTTTTGAAACACTCTGTCTGTACAAAATGCAACTGGACATTCGTAGCGCTAAGTGGGTAATAGTGGAAAAAAGAATAAGTTCAAATACAAACTACACAGAAGCATTGTATGAAACTTCTTTCTGTTCTGTGCATTCAACTAACAGAGTTGAACCTTACTTTTGATTGAGCCGTTCTGAAACACTCTTTCTTTAGAAACTGCAATTGGACATTCTGAGCGCTAAGAGGCCTATATTGGGAAAAAGAATGTCTACAAATAAAAACTACACAGAAGAATTGTGTGAAACTTCTTTCTGTTCTGTTTGTTCAACTAAAAGAGTTGAACCTTAGTTTTGATTGAGCCGTTCTGAAACACTCTTTCTGTAGAAAATGCAAGTGGAGATTCGGAGCGCTAAGAGGGTAATAGTGGAAAAAGGAATGTCTCCAAATATAAACTACACAGAATCATTCTGTGAAACTTCTTTCTGATCTGTGCATTCAGCTAACAGAGTTAAACCATACTTTTGATTGAGCAGATCTGAACACTCTTTCTGTAGAAAATGCAACTGGACATTTGGAGCGCTAAGAGAGTAGTAGTGGAAAAAGGAATATATTCAAATATAAACTACACAGAAGCATTCTGTGAAACTTCTTTCTGATCTGAGCATTCAGCTAACAGAGTTAAACCATACTTTTGATTGAGCAGTTTTGAAACACTCTGTCTGTAGAAAATGCAACTGGACATTCGTAGCGCTAAGTGGGTAATAGTGGAAAAAAGAATATGCTCAAATATAAACTACACAGAAGCACTGTATGAAACTTCTTTCTGTTCTGTGCATTCAACTAACAGAGTTGAACTTTTCTTTTGATTGAGCCGTTCGGAAACACTCTTTCTGTAGAAACTGCAATTG
Organism: Symphalangus syndactylus; assembly: GCF_028878055.3. Classification (NCBI taxonomy): domain Eukaryota; kingdom Metazoa; phylum Chordata; class Mammalia; order Primates; family Hylobatidae; genus Symphalangus; species Symphalangus syndactylus. Next base: position 110,803,789 of record NC_072438.2, read on the forward strand.
GACATTCTGAGCGCTAAGAGGCCTATATTGGGAAAAAGAATGTCTACAAATAAAAACTACAGAGAAGAATTGTGTGAAACTTCTTTCTGTTCTGTTTGTTCAACTAAAAGAGTTGAACCTTAGTTTTGATTGAGCCGTTCTGAAACACTCTTTCTGTAGAAAATGCAAGTGGAGATTCCGAGCGCTAAGAGGGTAATAGTGGAAAAAGGAATGTCTCCAAATATAAACTACACAGAATCATTCTGTGAAACTTCTTTCTGATCTGTGCATTCAGCTAACAGAGTTAAACCATACTTTTGATTGAGCAGATCTGAACACTCTTTCTGTAGAAAATGCAACTGGACATTTGGAGCGCTAAGAGAGTAGTAGTGGAAAAAGGAATATATTCAAATATAAACTACACAGAAGCATTCTGTGAAACTTCTTTCTGATCTGAGCATTCAGCTAACAGAGTTAAACCATACTTTTGATTGAGCAGTTTTGAAACACTCTGTCTGTAGAAAATGCAACTGGACATTCGTAGCGATAAGTGGGTAATAGTGGAAAAAAGAATATGTTCAAATAGAAACTACACAGAAGCATTGTATGAAACTTCTTTCTGTTCTGTGCATTCAACTAACAGAGTTGAACCTTACTTTTGATTGAGCGTTTCTGAAACACTCTTTCTGTAGAAACTGCAATTGGACATTCTGAGCGCTAAGAGGCCTCTATTGGGAAAAATAATATCTTCAAATAAAAACTACACAGAAGCATTGTGTGAAACTTATTTCTGATATGTTCATTAAGCTAACAGAGTTAAACCATACTTTTGATTGCGCAGTTCTGAACACTCTTTCTGTAGAAAATGCAAGTGGACATTCGGAGCGCTAAGAGGGTAATAGTGGAAAAAGGAATATATTCAAATATAAAGTACACAGTAGCATTCTGTGAAAATTCTTTCTGTTCTGTGCATTCAACTAACAGAGTTGAACCTTACTTTTGATTGAGCCGTTCTGAAACACTCTTTCTGTACAAACTGCAATTGGACATGCTAAGCGCTAAGAGGCCTACATTGGGAAAAAGAATATCTTCAAATAAAAACTACACAGATGCATTCTGTGAAACTTATTTCTGATCTGTATATTCAGTTAACAGAGATAAAACATATTTTTGATTGAGCAGTTATGAAACACTCTTTTTGTAGAAAATGCAAGTGGAGATTCGGAGCGCTAAGAGGGTAATAGTGGAAAAAGGAATGCCTTCAAATATAAACTACACAGAATCATTCGGTGAAACTTCTTTCTGATCTGTGCATTCAGCTAACAGAGTTAAACCATACTTTTGATTGAGCAGATCTGAACACTCTTTCTGTAGAAAATGCAACTTGACATTTGGAGCGCTAAGAGCGTAGTAGTGGAAAAAGGAATATATTCAAATATAAACTACACAGAAGCATTCTGTGAAACTTCTTTCTGATCTGAGCATTCAGCTAACAGAGTTAAACCATACTTTTGATTGAGCAGATTTGAAACACTCTGTCTGTAGAAAATGAAACTGGACATTCGTAGCGCTAAGTGGGTAATAGTGGAAAAAAGAATAAGTTCAAATATAAACTACACAGAAGCATTGTATGAAACTTCTTTCTGTTCTGTGCATTCAACTAACAGAGTTGAACCTTACTTTTGATTGAGCTGTTCTGAAACACTCTTTCTGTAGAAACTGCCATTGGACATTCTGAGCGCTAAGAGGCCTATATTGGGAAAAAGAATGTCTACAAAAAAAACTACACAGAAGAATTGTGTGAAACTTCTTTCTGTTCTGTTTGTTCAACTAAAAGAGTTGAACCTTAGTTTTGATTGAGCCGTTCTGAAACACTCTTTCTGTAGAAAATGCTAGTGGAGATTCGGAGCGCTAAGAGGGTAATAGTGAAAAAAGGAATGTCCCCAAATATAAACTACACAGAATCATTCTGTGAAACTTCTTTCTGATCTGTGCATTCAGCTAACAGAGTTAAACCATACTTTTGATTGAGCAGATCTGAACACTCTTTCTGTAGAAAATGCAACTGGACATTTGGAGCGCTAAGAGTGTAGTAGTGGAAAAAGGAATATATTCAAATATAAACTACACAGAAGCATTCTGTGTAACTTCTTTCTGATCTGAGCATTCAGCTAACAGAGTTAAACCATACTTTTGATTGAGCAGTTTTGAAACACTCTGTCTGTAGAAAATGCAACTGGACATTCGTAGCGCTACGTGGGTAATAGTGGAAAAAAGAATATGTTCAAATATAAAGTACACAGAAGCATTGTATGAAACTTCTTTCTGTTCTGTGCATTCAAATAACAGAGTTGAACCTTACTTTTGATTGAGCCTTTCTGAAACACTCTTTCTGTAGAAACTGCCATTGGACATTCTGAGCGCTAAGAGGCCTATATTGGGAAAAATAATATCTTCAAATAAAAACTACACAGAAGCATTGTGTGAAACTTATTTCTGATATGTTCATTAAGCTAACAGAGTTAAACCATACTTTTGATTGCGCAGTTCTGAACACTCTTTCTGTAGAAAATGCAAGTGGACATTCGGAGCGCTAAGAGGGTAATAGTGGAAAAAGGAATATATTCAAATATAAACTACACAGTAGCATTCTGTGAAAATTCTTTCTGTTCTGTGCATTCAACTAACAGAGTTGAACCTTACTTTTGATTGAGCCGTTCTGAAACACTCTTTCTGTAGAAACTGCAATTGGACATGCTAAGCGCTAAGAGGCCTACATTGGGAAAAAGAATATCTTCAAATAAAAACTACACAGATGCATTCTGTGAAACTTATTTCTGATCTGTAAATTCAGTTAACAGAGATAAAACATATTTTTGATTGAGCAGTTATGAAACACTCTTTTTGTAGAAAATGCAAGTGGAGTTTCGGAGCGCTAAGAGGGTAATAGTGGAAAAAGGAATGTCTTCAAATATAAACTACACAGAATCATTCGGTGAAACTTCTTTCTGATCTGTGCATTCAGCTAACAGAGTTAAACCATACTTTTGATTGAGCAGATCTGAGCACTCTTTCTGTAGAAAATGCAACTGGACATTTGGAGCGCTAAGAGCGTAGTAGTGGAAAAAGGAATATATTCAAATATAAACTACACAGAAGCATTCTGTGAAACTTCTTTCTGATCTGAGCATTCAGCTAACAGATTTAAACCATACTTTTGATTGAGCAGTTTTGAAACACTCTGTCTGTAGGAAATGCAACTGGACATTCGTAGCGCTAAGTGGGTAATAGTGGAAAAAAGAATATGTTCAAATATAAACTACACAGAAGCATTGTGTGAAAGTACTTTCTGTTCTGTGCATTCAACTAACAGAATTGAACCTTACTTTTGATTGAGCCGTTCTAAAACACTCTTTCTGTAGAAACTGCAATTGGACAATCTGAGCGCTAAGAGGCCTATATTGGGAAAAAGAATGTCTACAAATAAAAACTACACAGAAGAATTGTGTGAAAATACTTTCTGTTCTGTTGTTCAACTAAAAGAGTTGAACCTTAGTTTTGATTGAGCCGTTCTGAAACACTCTTTCTGTAGAAAATGCAAGTGGAGATTCGGAGCGCTAAGAGGGTAATAGTGGAAAAAGGAATGTCTCCAAATATAAACTACACAGAATCATTCTGTGAAAATTCTTTCTGATCTGTGCATTCAGCTAACAGAGTTAAACCATACTTTTGATTGAGCAGATCTGAACACTCTTTCTGTAGAAAATGCAACTGGACATTTGGAGCGCTAAGAGAGTAGTAGTGGAAAAAGGAATATATTCAAATATAAACTACACAGAAGCATTCTGTGAAACTTCTTTCTGATGTGAGCATTCAGCTAACAGAGTTAAACCATACTTTTGATTGAGCAGTTTTGAAACACTCTGTCTGTAGAAAATGCAACTGGACATTCGTAGCGCTAAGTGGGTAATAGTGGAAAAAAGAATATGTTCAAATATAAACTACACAGAAGCATTGTATGAAACTTCTTTCTGTTCTGTGCATTCAACTAACAGAGTTGAACCTTACTTTTGATTGAGCCTTTCTGAAACACTCTTTCTGTAGAAACTGCCATTGGACATTCTGAGGGCTAAGAGGCCTATATTGGGAAAAATAATATCTTCAAATAAAAACTACACAGAAGCATTGTGTGAAACTTATTTCTGATATGTTCATTAAGCTAACAGAGTTAAACCATACTTTTGATTGCGCAGTTCTGAACACTCTTTCTGTAGAAAATGCAAGTGGACATTCGGAGCGCTAAGAGGGTAATAGTGGAAAAAGGAATATATTCAAATATAAACTACACAGTAGCATTCTGTGAAAATTCTTTCTGTTCTGTGCATTCAACTAACAGAGTTGAACCTTACTTTTGATTGAGCCGTTCTGAAACACTCTTTCTGTAGAAACTGCAATTGGACATGCTAAGCGCTAAGAGGTCTACATTGGGAAAAAGAATATCTTCTAATAAAAACTACACAGATGCATTCTGTGAAACTTATTTCTGATCTGTAAATTCAGTTAACAGAGATAAAACATATTTTTGATTGAGCAGTTATGAAACACTCTTTTTGTAGAAAATGCAAGTGGAGATTCGGAGCGCTAAGAGGGTAATAGTGGAAAAAGGAATGTCTTCAAATATAAACTACACAGAATCATTCGGTGAAACTTCTTTCTGATCTGTGCATTCAGCTAACAGAGTTAAACCATACTTTTGATTGAGCAGATCTGAACACTCTTTCTGTAGAAAATGCAACTGGACATTTGGAGCGCTAAGAGCGTAGTAGTGGAAAAAGGAATATATTCAAATATAAACTACACAGAAGCATTCTGTGAAACTTCTTTCTGATCTGAGCATTCAGCTAACAGAGTTAAACCATACTTTTGATTGAGCAGTTTTGAAACACTCTGTCTGTAGAAAATGCAACTGGACATTCGTAGGGCTAATTGGGTAACAGTGGAAAAAAGAATATGTTCAAATATAAACTACACAGAAGCATTGTATGAAACTTCTTTCTGTTCTGTGCATTCAACTAACAGAATTGAACCTTACTTTTGATTGAGCCGTTCTGAAACACTCTTTCTGTAGAAACTGCAATTGGACATTCTGAGCGCTAAGAGGCCTATATTGGGAAAAAGAATGTCTACAAATAAAAACTACACAGAAGAATTGTGTGAAACGTCTTTCTGTTCTGTTTGTTCAACTAAAAGAGTTGAACCTTAGTTTTGATTGAGCCGTTCTGAAACACTCTTTCTGTAGAAAATGCAAGTGGAGATTCGGAGCGCTAAGAGGGTAATAGTGGAAAAAGGAATGTCTCCAAATATAAACTACACAGAATCATTCTGTGAAACTTCTTTCTGATCTGTGCGTTCAGCTAACAGAGTTAAACCATACTTTTGATTGAGCAGATCTGAACACTCTTTCTGTAGAAAATGCAACTGGACATTTGGAGCGCTAAGAGAGTAGTAGTGGAAAAAGGAATATATTCAAATATAAACTACACAGAAGCATTCTGTGAAACTTCTTTGTGATCTGAGCATTCAGCTAACAGAGTTAAACCATACTTTTGATTGAGCAGTTTTGAAACACTCTGTCTGTAGAAAATGCAACTGGACATTCGTAGCGCTAAGTGGGTAATAGTGGAAAAAAGAATATGTTCAAATATAAACTACACAGAAGCATTGTATGAAACCTCTTTCTGTTCTGTGCATTCAACTAACAGAGTTGAACCTTACTTTTGATTGAGCCTTTCTGAAACACTCTTTCTGTAGAAACTGTAATTGGACATTCTGAGCGCTAAGAGGCCTATATTGGGAAAAATAATATCTTCAAATAAAAACTACACAGAAGCATTGTGTGAAACTTATTTCTGATATGTTCATTAAGCTAACAGAGTTAAACCATACTTTTGATTGCGCAGTTCTGAACACTCTTTCTGTAGAAAATGCAAGTGGACATTCGGAGCGCTAAGAGGGTAATAGTGGAAAAAGGAATATATTCAAATATAAACTACACAGTAGCATTCTGTGAAAATTCTTTCTGTTCTGTGCATTCAACTAACAGAGTTGAACCTTACTTTTGATTGAGCCGTTCTGAAACACTCTTTCTGTAGAAACTGCAATTGGACATGCTAAGCGCTAAGAGGCCTACATTGGGAAAAAGAATATCTTCAAATAAAAACTACACAGATGCATTCTGTGAAACTTATTTCTGATCTGTAAATTCAGTTAACAGAGATAAAACATATTTTTGATTGAGCAGTTATTAAACACTCTTTTTGTAGAAAATGCAAGTGGAGATTCGGAGCGCTAAGAGGGTAATAGTGGAAAAAGGAATGTCTTCAAATATAAACTACACAGAATCATTCGGTGAAACTTCTTTCTGATCTGTGCATTCAGTTAACAGAGTTAAACCATACTTTTGATTGAGCAGATCTGAACACTCTTTCTGTAGCAAATGCAACTGGACATTTGGAGCGCTAAGAGCGTAGTAGTGGAAAAAGGAATATATTCAAATATAAACTACACAGAAGCATTCTGTGAAACTTCTTTCTGGTCTGAGCATTCAGCTAACAGAGTTAAACCATACTTTTGATTGAGCAGTTTTGAAACTCTCTGTCTGTAGAAAATGCAACCGGACATTCGTAGCGCTAAGTGGGTAATAGTGGAAAAAAGAATATGTTCAAATATAAACTACACAGAAGCATTGTATGAAACTTCTTTCTGTTCTGTGCATTCAACTAACAGAGTTGAACCTTACTTTTGATTGAGCCTTTCTGAAACACTCTTTCTGTATAAACTGCAATTGGACATTCTGAGCGCTAAGAGGCCTATATTGGGAAAAATAATATCTTCAAATAAAAACTACACAGAAGCATTGTGTGAAACTTATTTCTGATATGTTTGTTCAACTAAAAGTGTTGAACCTTAGTTTTGATTGAGCCGTTCTGAAACACTCTTTCTGTAGAAAATGCAAGTGGACATTCGGAGCGCTAAGAGGGTAATAGTGGAAAAAGGAATGTCTCCAAATATAAACTACACAGAATTATTCTGTGAAACTTCTTTCTGATCTGTGCATTCAGCTAACAGAGTTAAACCATACTTTTGATTGAGCAGATCTGAACACTCTTTCTGTAGAAAATGCAACTGGACATTTGGAGCGCTAAGAGAGTAGTAGTGGAAAAAGGAATATATTCAAATATAAACTACACAGAAGCATTCTGTGAAACTTCTTTCTGATCTGAGCATTCAGCTAACAGAGTTAAACCATACTTTTGATTGAGCAGTTTTGAAACACTCTGTCTGCACAAAATGCAACTGGACATTCGTAGCGCTAAGTGGGTAATAGCGGAAAAAAGAATATGTTCAAATATAAACTACACAGAAGCGTTGTATGAAACTTCTTTCTGTTCTGTGCATTCAACTAACAGAGTTGAAACTTACTTTTGATTGAGCCTTTCTGAAACACTCTTTCTGTAGAAACTGCAATTGAACATTCTGAGCGCTAAGAGGCCTATATTGGGAAAAATAATATCTTCAAATAAAAACTACACAGAAGCATTGTGTGAAACTTATTTCTGATATGTTCATTAAGCTAACAGAGTTAATCCATACTTTTGATTGCGCAGTTCTGAACACTCTTTCTGTAGAAAATGCAAGTGGACATTCGGAGCGCTAAGAGGGTAATAGTGGAAAAAGGAATATATTCAAATATAAACTACACAGTAGCATTCTGTGAAAATTCTTTCTGTTCTGTGCATTCAACTAACAGAGTTGAACCTTACTTTTGATTGAGCCGTTCTGAAACACTCTTTCTGTAGAAACTGCAATTGGACATGCTAAGCGCTAAGAGTCCTACATTGGGAAAAAGAATATCTTCAAATAAAAACTACACAGATGCATTCTGTGAAACTTATTTCTGATCTGTAAATTCAGTTAACAGAGATAAATCATATTTTTGATTGAGCAGTTATGAAACACTCTTTTTGTAGAAAATGCAAGTGGAGATTCGGAGCGCTAAGAGGGTAATAGTGGAAAAAGGAATGTCTTCAAATATAAACTACACAGAATCATTCGGTGAAACTTCTTTCTGATCTGTGCATTCAGCTAACAGAGTTAAACCATACTTTTGATTGAGCAGATCTGAACACACTTTCTGTAGAAAATGCAACTGGACATTTGGAGCGCTAAGAGCGTAGTAGTGGAAAAAGGAATATATTCAAATATAAACTACACAGAAGCATTCTGTGAAATTTCTTTCTGATCTGAGCATTCAGCTAACAGAGTTAAACCATACTTTTGATTGAGCAGTTTTGAAACACTCTGTCTGTAGAAAATGCAACTGGACATTCGTAGCGCTAAGTGGGTAATAGTGGAAAAAAGAATATGTTCAAATAGAAACTACACAGAAGCATTGTATGAAACTTCTTTCTGTTCTGTGCATTAAACTAACAGAGTTGAACCTTACTTTTGATTGAGCCGTTCTGAAACACTCTTTCTGTAGAAACTGCAATTGGACATTCTGAGCGCTAAGAGGCCTATATTGGGAAAAATAATATCTTCAAATAAAAACTACACAGAAGCATTGTGTGAAACTTATTTCTGATATGTTTGTTCAACTAAAAGTGTTGAACCTTAGTTTGATTGAGCCGTTCTGAAACACTCTTTCTGTAGAAAATGCAAGTGGACATTCGGAGCGCTAAGAGGGTAATAGTGGAAAAAGGAATGTCTCCAAATATAAACTACACAGAATTATTCTGTGAAACTTCTTTCTGATCTGTGCATTCAGCTAACAGAGTTAAACCATACTTTTGATTGAGCAGATCTGAACACTCTTTCTGTAGAAAATGCAACTGGGCATTTGGAGCGCTAAGAGAGTAGTAGTGGAAAAAGGAATATATTCAAATATAAACTACACAGAAGCATTCTGTGAAACTTCTTTCTGATCTGAGCATTCAGCTAACAGAGTTAAACCATACTTTTGATTGAGCAGTTTTGAAACACTCTGTCTGTACAAAATGCAACTGGACATTCGTAGCGCTAAGTGGGTAATAGTGGAAAAAAGAATATGTTCAAATATAAACTACACAGAAGCGTTGTATGAAACTTCTTTCTGTTCTGTGCATTCAACTAACAGAGTTGAACCTTACTTTTGATTGAGCCTTTCTGAAACACTCTTTCTGTAGAAACTGCAATTGGACATTCTGAGCGCTAAGAGGCCTATATTGGGAAAAATAATATCTTCAAATAAAAACTACACAGAAGCATTGTGTGAAACTTATTTCTGATATGTTCATTAAGCTAACAGAGTTAATCCATACTTTTGATTGCGCAGTTCTGAACACTCTTTCTGTAGAAAATGCAAGTGGACATTCGGAGCGCTAAGAGGGTAATAGTGGAAAAAGGAATATATTCAAATATAAACTACACAGTAGCATTCTGTGAAAATTCTTTCTGTTCTGTGCATTCAACTAACAGAGTTGAACCTTACTTTTGATTGAGCCGTTCTGAAACACTCTTTCTGTAGAAACTGCAATTGGACATGCTAAGCGCTAAGAGTCCTACATTGGGAAAAAGAATATCTTCAAATAAAAACTACACAGATGCATTCTGTGAAACTTATTTCTGATCTGTAAATTCAGTTAACAGAGATAAATCATATTTTTGATTGAGCAGTTATGAAACACTCTTTTTGTAGAAAATGCAAGTGGAGATTCGGAGCGCTAAGAGGGTAATAGTGGAAAAAGGAATGTCTTCAAATATAAACTACACAGAATCATTCGGTGAAACTTCTTTCTGATCTGTGCATTCAGCTAACAGAGTTAAACCATACTTTTGATTGAGCAGATCTGAACACTCTTTCTGTAGAAAATGCAACTGGACATTTGGAGCGCTAAGAGCGTAGTAGTGGAAAAAGGAATATATTCAAATATAAACTACACAGAAGCATTCTGTGAAATTTCTTTCTGATCTGAGCATTCAGCTAACAGAGTTAAACCATACTTTTGATTGAGCAGTTTTGAAACACTCTGTCTGTAGAAAATGCAACTGGACATTCGTAGCGCTAAGTGGGTAATAGTGGAAAAAAGAATATGTTCAAATATAAACTACACAGAAGCATTGTATGAAACTTCTTTCTGTTCTGTGCATTCAACTAACAGAGTTGAACCTTACTTTTGATTGAGCCGTTCTGAAACACTCTTTCTGTAGAAACTGCAATTGGACATTCTGAGCGCTAAGAGGCCTATATTGGGAAAAATAATGTCTACAAATAAAAACTACACAGAAGAATTGTGTGAAACTACTTTATGTTCTGTTTGTTCAACTAAAAGAGTTGAACCTTAGTTTTGATTGAGCCGTTCTGAAACACTCTTTCTGTAGAAAATGCAAGTGGAGATTCGGAGCGCTAAGAGGGTAATAGTGGAAAAAGGAATGTCTCCAAATATAAACTACACAGAATCATTCTGTGAAACTTCTTTCTGATCTGTGCATTCAGCTAACAGAGTTAAACCATACATTTGATTGAGCAGATCTGAACACTCTTTCTGTAGAAAATGCAACTGGACATTTGGAGCGCTAAGAGAGTAGTAGTGGAAAAAGGAATATATTCAAATATAAACTACACAGAAGCATTCTGTGAAACTTCTTTCTGATCTGAGCATTTAGCTAACAGAATTAAACCATAATTTTGATTGAGCAGTTTTGAAACACTCTGTCTGTATAAAATGCAACTGGACATTCGTAGCGCTAAGTGGGTAATAGTGGAAAAAAGAATATGTTCAAATATAAACTACACAGAAGCGTTGTATGAAACTTCTTTCTGTTCTGTGCATTCAACTAACAGAGTTGAACCTTACTTTTGATTGAGCCTTTCTGAAACACTCTTTCTGTAGAAACTGCAATTGGACATTCTGAGCGCTAAGAGGCCTATATTGGGAAAAATAATATCTTCAAATAAAAACTACACAGAAGCATTGTGTGAAACTTATTTCTGATATGTTCATTAAGCTAACAGAGTTAATCCATACTTTTGATTGCGCAGTTCTGAACACTCTTTCTGTAGAAAATGCAAGTGGACATTCGGAGCGCTAAGAGGGTAATAGTGGAAAAAGGAATATATTCAAATATAAACTACACAGTAGCATTCTGTGAAAATTCTTTCTGTTCTGTGCATTCAACTAACAGAGTTGAACCTTACTTTTGATTGAGCCGTTCTGAAACACTCTTTCTGTAGAAACTGCAATTGGACATGCTAAGCGCTAAGAGTCCTACATTGGGAAAAAGAATATCTTCAAATAAAAACTACACAGATGCATTCTGTGAAACTTATTTCTGATCTGTAAATTCAGTTAACAGAGATAAATCATATTTTTGATTGAGCAGTTATGAAACACTCTTTTTGTAGAAAATGCAAGTGGAGATTCGGAGCGCTAAGAGGGTAATAGTGGAAAAAGGAATGTCTTCAAATATAAACTACACAGAATCATTCGGTGAAACTTCTTTCTGATCTGTGCATTCAGCTAACAGAGTTAAACCATACTTTTGATTGAGCAGATCTGAACACTCTTTCTGTAGAAAATGCAACTGGACATTTGGAGCGCTAAGAGCGTAGTAGTGGAAAAAGGAATATATTCAAATATAAACTACACAGAAGCATTCTGTGAAATTTCTTTCTGATCTGAGCATTCAGCTAACAGAGTTAAACCATACTTTTGATTGAGCAGTTTTGAAACACTCTGTCTGTAGAAAATGCAACTGGACATTCGTAGCGCTAAGTGGGTAATAGTGGAAAAAAGAATATGTTCAAATATAAACTACACAGAAGCATTGTATGAAACTTCTTTCTGTTCTGTGCATTCAACTAACAGAGTTGAACCTTACTTTTGATTGAGCCGTTCTGAAACACTCTTTCTGTAGAAACTGCAATTGGACATTCTGAGCGCTAAGAGGCCTATATTGGGAAAAATAATGTCTACAAATAAAAACTACACAGAAGAATTGTGTGAAACTACTTTATGTTCTGTTTGTTCAACTAAAAGAGTTGAACCTTAGTTTTGATTGAGCCGTTCTGAAACACTCTTTCTGTAGAAAATGCAAGTGGAGATTCGGAGCGCTAAGAGGGTAATAGTGGAAAAAGGAATGTCTCCAAATATAAACTACACAGAATCATTCTGTGAAACTTCTTTCTGATCTGTGCATTCAGCTAACAGAGTTAAACCATACATTTGATTGAGCAGATCTGAACACTCTTTCTGTAGAAAATGCAACTGGACATTTGGAGCGCTAAGAGAGTAGTAGTGGAAAAAGGAATATATTCAAATATAAACTACACAGAAGCATTCTGTGAAACTTCTTTCTGATCTGAGCATTTAGCTAACAGAATTAAACCATAATTTTGATTGAGCAGTTTTGAAACACTCTGTCTGTATAAAATGCAACTGGACATTCGTAGCGCTAAGTGGGTAATAGTGGAAAAAAGAATATGTTCAAATATAAACTACACAGAAGCATTGTATGAAACTTCTTTCTGTTCTGTGCATTCAACTAACAGAGTTGAACCTTACTTTTGATTGAGCCTTTCGGAAACACTCTTTCTGTAGAAACTGCAATTGGACATTCTGAGCGCTAAGAGGCCTATATTGGGAAAAATAATATCTTCAAATAAAAACTACACAGAAGCATTGTGTGAAACTTATTTCTGATATGTTCATTAAGCTAACAGAGTTAAACCATACTATTGATTGCACAGTTCTGAACACTCTTTCTGTAGAAAATGCAAGTGGACATTCGGATCGCTAAGAGGGTAATAGTGGAAAAAGGAATATATTCAAATATAAACTACACAGTAGCATTCTGTGAAAATTCTTTCTGTTCTGTGCATTCAACTAACAGATTTGAACCTTACTTTTGATTGAGCCGTTCTGAAACACTCTTTCTGTAGAAACTGCAATTGGACATCCTAAGCGCTAAGATTCCTACATTGGGAAAAAGAATATCTTCAAATAAAAACTACACAGATGCATTCTGTGAAACTTATTTCTGATCTGTAAATTCAGTTAACAGAGATAAAACATATTTTTGATTGAGCAGTTATGAAACACTCTTTTTGTAGAAAATGCAAGTGGAGATTCGGAGCGCTAAGAGGGTAATAGTGGAAAAAGGAATGTCTTCAAATATAAACTACACAGAATCATTCGGTGAAATTTCTTTCTGATCTGTGCATTCAGCTAACAGAGTTAAACCATACTTTTGATTGAGCAGATCTGAACACTCTTTCTGCAGAAAATGCAACTGGACATTTGGAGCGCTAAGAGGGTAGTAGTGGAAAAAGGAATATATTCAAATATAAACTACAAAGAAGAATTCTGTGAAACTCCTTTCTGATCTGAGCATTCAGCTAACAGAGTTAAACCATACTTTTGATTGAGCAGTTTTGAAACACTCTGTCTGTAGAAAATGCAACTGGAGATTCGTAGCGCTAAGTGGGTAATAGTGGAAAAAAGAATATGTTCAAATATAAACTACACAGAATCATTGTATGAAACTTCTTTCTGTTCTGTGCAATCAACTAACAGAGTTGAACCTTACTTTTGATTGAGCCGTTCTGAAACACTCTTTCTGTAGAAACTGCAATTGGACATTCTGAGCGCTAAGAGGCCTATATTGGGAAAAAGAATGTCTACAAATAAAAACTACACAGAAGAATTGTGTGAAACTTCTTTCTGTTCTCTTTGTTCAACTAAAAGAGTTGAACCTTAGTTTTGATTGAGCCGTTCTGAAACACTCTTTCTTTAGAAACTGCAATTGGACATGCTAAGCGCTAAGAGCCCTACATTGGGAAAAATAATATCTTCAAATAAAAACTACACAGATGCATTCTGTGAAACTTATTTCTGATCTGTAAATTCAGTTAACAGAGATAAATCATATTTTTGATTGAGCAGTTATGAAACACTCTTTTTGTAGAAAATGCAAGTGGAGATTCGGAGCGCTAAGAGGGTAATAGTGGAAAAAGGAATGTCTTCAAATATAAACTATACAGAATCATTCGGTGAAACTTCTTTCTGATCTGTGCATTCAGCTAACAGAGTTAAACCATACTTTTGATTGAGCAGATCTGAACACTCTTTCTGTAGAAAATGCAACTGGACATTTGGAGCGCTAAGAGCGTAGTAGTGGAAAAAGGAATATATTCAAATATAAACTACACACAAGCATTCTGTGAAACTTCTTTCTGATCTGAGCATTCAGCTAACAGAGTTAAACCATACTTTTGATTGAACAGTTTTGAAACACTCTGTCTGTAGAAAATGCAACTGGACATTCGTAGCGCTAAGTGGGTAATAGTGGAAAAAAGAATATGTTCAAATATAAACTACACAGAAGCATTGTATGAAACTTCTTTCTGTTCTGTGCATTCAACTAACAGAGTTGAACCTTACTTTTGATTGAGCCTTTCTGAAACACTCTTTCTGTAGAAACTGCAATTGGACATTCTGAGCGCTAAGAGACCTATATTGGGAAAAATAATATCTTCAAATAAAAACTACACAGAAGCATTGTGTGAAACATATTTCTGATATGTTCATTAAGCTAACAGAGTTAAACCATACTTTTGATTGCGCAGTTCTGAACACTCTTTCTGTAGAAAATGCAAGTGGACATTCGGAGCGCTAAGAGGGTAATAGTGGAAAAAGGAATATATTCAAATATAAACTACACAGTAGCATTCTGTGAAAATTCTTTCTGTTCTGTGCATTCAACTAACAGAGTTGAACCTTACTTTTGATTGAGCCGTTCTGAAACACTCTTTCTGTAGAAACTGCAATTGGACATGCTAAGCGCTAAGACGCCTACATTGGGAAAAAGAATATCTTCAAATAAAAACTACACAGATGCATTCTGTGAAACTTATTTCTGATCTGTAAATTCAGTTAACAGAGATAAAACATATTTTTGATTGAGCAGTTATGAAACACTCTTTTTGTAGAAAATGCAAGGGGAGATTCGGAGCGCAAAGATTGTAATAGTGGAAAAAGGAATGTCTTCAAATATAAACTACACAGAATCATTCGGTGAAACTTCTTTCTGATCTGTGCATTCAGCTAACAGAGTTAAACCATACTTTTGATTGAGCAGATCTGAACACTCTTTCTGTAGAAAATGCAACTGGACATTTGGAGCGCTAAGAGCGTAGTAGTGGAAAAAGGAATATATTCAAATATAAACTACACAGAAGCATTCTGTGAAACTTCTTTCTGATCTGAGCACTCAGCTAACAGAGTTAAACCATATTTTTGATTGAGCAGTTTTGAAACCCTCTGTCTGTAGAAAATGCAACTGGACATTCGTAGGGCTAATTGGGTAACAGTGGAAAAAAGAATATGTTCAAATATAAACTACACAGAAGCATTGTATGAAACTTCTTTCTGTTCTGTGCATTCAACTAACAGAATTGAACCTTACTTTTGATTGAGCCGTTCTGAAACACTCTTTCTGTAGAAACTGCAATTGGACATTCTGAGCGCTAAGAGGCCTATATTGGGAAAAAGAATGTCTACAAATAAAAACTACACAGAAGAATTGTGTGAAACGTCTTTCTGTTCTGTTTGTTCAACTAAAAGAGTTGAACCTTAGTTTTGATTGAGCCGTTCTGAAACACTCTTTCTGTAGAAAATGCAAGTGGAGATTCGGAGCGCTAAGAGGGTAATAGTGGAAAAAGGAATGTCTCCAAATATAAACTACACAGAATCATTCTGTGAAACTTCTTTCTGATCTGTGCGTTCAGCTAACAGAGTTAAACCATACTTTTGATTGAGCAGATCTGAACACTCTTTCTGTAGAAAATGCAACTGGACATTTGGAGCGCTAAGAGAGTAGTAGTGGAAAAAGGAATATATTCAAATATAAACTACACAGAAGCATTCTGTGAAACTTCTTTCTGATCTGAGCATTCAGCTAACAGAGTTAAACCATACTTTTGATTGAGCAGTTTTGAAACACTCTGTCTGTAGAAAATGCAACTGGACATTCGTAGCGCTAAGTGGGTAATAGTGGAAAAAAGAATATGTTCAAATATAAACTACACAGAAGCATTGTATGAAACCTCTTTCTGTTCTGTGCATTCAACTAACAGAGTTGAACCTTACTTTTGATTGAGCCTTTCTGAAACACTCTTTCTGTAGAAACTGCAATTGGACATTCTGAGCGCTAAGAGGCCTATATTGGGAAAAATAATATCTTCAAATAAAAACTACACAGAAGCATTGTGTGAAACTTATTTCTGATATGTTCATTAAGCTAACAGAGTTAAACCATACTTTTGATTGCGCAGTTCTGAACACTCTTTCTGTAGAAAATGCAAGTGGACATTCGGAGCGCTAAGAGGGTAATAGTGGAAAAAGGAATATATTCAAATATAAACTACACAGTAGCATTCTGTGAAAATTCTTTCTGTTCTGTGCATTCAACTAACAGAGTTGAACCTTACTTTTGATTGAGCCGTTCTGAAACACTCTTTCTGTAGAAACTGCAATTGGACATGCTAAGCGCTAAGAGGCCTACATTGGGAAAAAGAATATCTTCAAATAAAAACTACACAGATGCATTCTGTGAAACTTATTTCTGATCTGTAAATTCAGTTAACAGAGATAAAACATATTTTTGATTGAGCAGTTATTAAACACTCTTTTTGTAGAAAATGCAAGTGGAGATTCGGAGCGCTAAGAGGGTAATAGTGGAAAAAGGAATGTCTTCAAATATAAACTACACAGAATCATTCGGTGAAACTTCTTTCTGATCTGTGCATTCAGTTAACAGAGTTAAACCATACTTTTGATTGAGCAGATCTGAACACTCTTTCTGTAGCAAATGCAACTGGACATTTGGAGCGCTAAGAGCGTAGTAGTGGAAAAAGGAATATATTCAAATATAAACTACACAGAAGCATTCTGTGAAACTTCTTTCTGGTCTGAGCATTCAGCTAACAGAGTTAAACCATACTTTTGATTGAGCAGTTTTGAAACTCTCTGTCTGTAGAAAATGCAACCGGACATTCGTAGCGCTAAGTGGGTAATAGTGGAAAAAAGAATATGTTCAAATATAAACTACACAGAAGCATTGTATGAAACTTCTTTCTGTTCTGTGCATTCAACTAACAGAGTTGAACCTTACTTTTGATTGAGCCTTTCTGAAACACTCTTTCTGTATAAACTGCAATTGGACATTCTGAGCGCTAAGAGGCCTATATTGGGAAAAATAATATCTTCAAATAAAAACTACACAGAAGCATTGTGTGAAACTTATTTCTGATATGTTTGTTCAACTAAAAGTGTTGAACCTTAGTTTTGATTGAGCCGTTCTGAAACACTCTTTCTGTAGAAAATGCAAGTGGACATTCGGAGCGCTAAGAGGGTAATAGTGGAAAAAGGAATGTCTCCAAATATAAACTACACAGAATTATTCTGTGAAACTTCTTTCTGATCTGTGCATTCAGCTAACAGAGTTAAACCATACTTTTGATTGAGCAGATCTGAACACTCTTTCTGTAGAAAATGCAACTGGACATTTGGAGCGCTAAGAGAGTAGTAGTGGAAAAAGGAATATATTCAAATATAAACTACACAGAAGCATTCTGTGAAACTTCTTTCTGATCTGAGCATACAGCTAACAGAATTAAACCATACTTTTGATTGAGCAGTTTTGAAACACTCTGTCTGCACAAAATGCAACTGGACATTCGTAGCGCTAAGTGGGTAATAGCGGAAAAAAGAATATGTTCAAATATAAACTACACAGAAGCGTTGTATGAAACTTCTTTCTGTTCTGTGCATTCAACTAACAGAGTTGAAACTTACTTTTGATTGAGCCTTTCTGAAACACTCTTTCTGTAGAAACTGCAATTGGACATTCTGAGCGCTAAGAGGCCTATATTGGGAAAAATAATATCTTCAAATAAAAACTACACAGAAGCATTGTGTGAAACTTATTTCTGATATGTTCATTAAGCTAACAGAGTTAATCCATACTTTTGATTGCGCAGTTCTGAACACTCTTTCTGTAGAAAATGCAAGTGGACATTCGGAGCGCTAAGAGGGTAATAGTGGAAAAAGGAATATATTCAAATATAAACTACACAGTAGCATTCTGTGAAAATTCTTTCTGTTCTGTGCATTCAACTAACAGAGTTGAACCTTACTTTTGATTGAGCCGTTCTGAAACACTCTTTCTGTAGAAACTGCAATTGGACATGCTAAGCGCTAAGAGTCCTACATTGGGAAAAAGAATATCTTCAAATAAAAACTACACAGATGCATTCTGTGAAACTTATTTCTGATCTGTAAATTCAGTTAACAGAGATAAATCATATTTTTGATTGAGCAGTTATGAAAAACTCTTTTTGTAGAAAATGCAAGTGGAGATTCGGAGCGCTAAGAGGGTAATAGTGGAAAAAGGAATGTCTTCAAATATAAACTACACAGAATCATTCGGTGAAACTTCTTTCTGATCTGTGCATTCAGCTAACAGAGTTAAACCATACTTTTGATTGAGCAGATCTGAACACACTTTCTGTAGAAAATGCAACTGGACATTTGGAGCGCTAAGAGCGTAGTAGTGGAAAAAGGAATATATTCAAATATAAACTACACAGAAGCATTCTGTGAAATTTCTTTCTGATCTGAGCATTCAGCTAACAGAGTTAAACCATACTTTTGATTGAGCAGTTTTGAAACACTCTGTCTGTAGAAAATGCAACTGGACATTCGTAGCGCTAAGTGGGTAATAGTGGAAAAAAGAATATGTTCAAATAGAAACTACACAGAAGCATTGTATGAAACTTCTTTCTGTTCTGTGCATTAAACTAACAGAGTTGAACCTTACTTTTGATTGAGCCGTTCTGAAACACTCTTTCTGTAGAAACTGCAATTGGACATTCTGAGCGCTAAGAGGCCTATATTGGGAAAAATAATATCTTCAAATAAAAACTACACAGAAGCATTGTGTGAAACTTATTTCTGATATGTTTGTTCAACTAAAAGTGTTGAACCTTAGTTTGATTGAGCCGTTCTGAAACACTCTTTCTGTAGAAAATGCAAGTGGACATTCGGAGCGCTAAGAGGGTAATAGTGGAAAAAGGAATGTCTCCAAATATAAACTACACAGAATTATTCTGTGAAACTTCTTTCTGATCTGTGCATTCAGCTAACAGAGTTAAACCATACTTTTGATTGAGCAGATCTGAACACTCTTTCTGTAGAAAATGCAACTGGGCATTTGGAGCGCTAAGAGAGTAGTAGTGGAAAAAGGAATATATTCAAATATAAACTACACAGAAGCATTCTGTGAAACTTCTTTCTGATCTGAGCATTCAGCTAACAGAGTTAAACCATACTTTTGATTGAGCAGTTTTGAAACACTCTGTCTGTACAAAATGCAACTGGACATTCGTAGCGCTAAGTGGGTAATAGTGGAAAAAAGAATATGTTCAAATATAAACTACACAGAAGCGTTGTATGAAACTTCTTTCTGTTCTGTGCATTCAACTAACAGAGTTGAACCTTACTTTTGATTGAGCCTTTCTGAAACACTCTTTCTGTAGAAACTGCAATTGGACATTCTGAGCGCTAAGAGGCCTATATTGGGAAAAATAATATCTTCAAATAAAAACTACACAGAAGCATTGTGTGAAACTTATTTCTGATATGTTCATTAAGCTAACAGAGTTAATCCATACTTTTGATTGCGCAGTTCTGAACACTCTTTCTGTAGAAAATGCAAGTGGACATTCGGAGCGCTAAGAGGGTAATAGTGGAAAAAGGAATATATTCAAATATAAACTACACAGTAGCATTCTGTGAAAATTCTTTCTGTTCTGTGCATTCAACTAACAGAGTTGAACCTTACTTTTGATTGAGCCGTTCTGAAACACTCTTTCTGTAGAAACTGCAATTGGACATGCTAAGCGCTAAGAGTCCTACATTGGGAAAAAGAATATCTTCAAATAAAAACTACACAGATGCATTCTGTGAAACTTATTTCTGATCTGTAAATTCAGTTAACAGAGATAAATCATATTTTTGATTGAGCAGTTATGAAACACTCTTTTTGTAGAAAATGCAAGTGGAGATTCGGAGCGCTAAGAGGGTAATAGTGGAAAAAGGAATGTCTTCAAATATAAACTACACAGAATCATTCGGTGAAACTTCTTTCTGATCTGTGCATTCAGCTAACAGAGTTAAACCATACTTTTGATTGAGCAGATCTGAACACTCTTTCTGTAGAAAATGCAACTGGACATTTGGAGCGCTAAGAGCGTAGTAGTGGAAAAAGGAATATATTCAAATATAAACTACACAGAAGCATTCTGTGAAATTTCTTTCTGATCTGAGCATTCAGCTAACAGAGTTAAACCATACATTTGATTGAGCAGTTTTGAAACACTCTGTCTGTAGAAAATGCAACTGGACATTCGTAGCGCTAAGTGGGTAATAGTGGAAAAAAGAATATGTTCAAATATAAACTACACAGAAGCATTGTATGAAACTTCTTTCTGTTCTGTGCATTCAACTAACAGAATTGAACCTTACTTTTGATTGAGCCGTTCTGAAACACTCTTTCTGTAGAAACTGCAATTGGACATTCTGAGGGCTAAGAGGCCTATATTGGGAAAAATAATGTCTACAAATAAAAACTACACAGAAGAATTGTGTGAAACTACTTTATGTTCTGTTTGTTCAACTAAAAGAGTTGAACCTTAGTTTTGATTGAGCCGTTCTGAAACACTCTTTCTGTAGAAAATGCAAGTGGAGATTCGGAGCGCTAAGAGGGTAATAGTGGAAAAAGGAATGTCTCCAAATATAAACTACACAGAATCATTCTGTGAAACTTCTTTCTGATCTGTGCATTCAGCTAACAGAGTTAAACCATACATTTGATTGAGCAGATCTGAACACTCTTTCTGTAGAAAATGCAACTGGACATTTGGAGCGCTAACAGAGTAGTAGTGGAAAAAGGAATATATTCAAATATAAACTACACAGAAGCATTCTGTGAAACTTCTTTCTGATCTGAGCATTTAGCTAACAGAATTAAACCATAATTTTGATTGAGCAGTTTTGAAACACTCTGTCTGTATAAAATGCAACTGGACATTCGTAGCGCTAAGTGGGTAATAGTGGAAAAAAGAATATGTTCAAATATAAACTACACAGAAGCATTGTATGAAACTTCTTTCTGTTCTGTGCATTCAACTAACAGAGTTGAACCTTACTTTTGATTGAGCCTTTCGGAAACACTCTTTCTGTAGAAACTGCAATTGGACATTCTGAGCGCTAAGAGGCCTATATTGGGAAAAATAATATCTTCAAATAAAAACTACACAGAAGCATTGTGTGAAACTTATTTCTGATATGTTCATTAAGCTAACAGAGTTAAACCATACTATTGATTGCACAGTTCTGAACACTCTTTCTGTAGAAAATGCAAGTGGACATTCGGATCGCTAAGAGGGTAATAGTGGAAAAAGGAATATATTCAAATATAAACTACACAGTAGCATTCTGTGAAAATTCTTTCTGTTCTGTGCATTCAACTAACAGATTTGAACCTTACTTTTGATTGAGCCGTTCTGAAACACTCTTTCTGTAGAAACTGCAATTGGACATCCTAAGCGCTAAGATTCCTACATTGGGAAAAAGAATATCTTCAAATAAAAACTACACAGATGCATTCTGTGAAACTTATTTCTGATCTGTAAATTCAGTTAACAGAGATAAAACATATTTTTGATTGAGCAGTTATGAAACACTCTTTTTGTAGAAAATGCAAGTGGAGATTCGGAGCGCTAAGAGGGTAATAGTGGAAAAAGGAATGTCTTCAAATATAAACTACACAGAATCATTCGGTGAAACTTCTTTCTGATCTGTGCATTCAGCTAACAGAGTTAAACCATACTTTTGATTGAGCAGATCTGAACACTCTTTCTGCAGAAAATGCAACTGGACATTTGGAGCGCTAAGAGGGTAGTAGTGGAAAAAGGAATATATTCAAATATAAACTACACAGAAGAATTCTGTGAAACTCCTTTCTGATCTGAGCATTCAGCTAACAGAGTTAAACCATACTTTTGATTGAGCAGTTTTGAAACACTCTGTCTGTAGAAAATGCAACTGGAGATTCGTAGCGCTAAGTGGGTAATAGTGGAAAAAAGAATATGTTCAAATATAAACTACACAGAAGCATTGTATGAAACTTCTTTCTGTTCTGTGCAATCAACTAACAGAGTTGAACCTTACTTTTGATTGAGCCGTTCTGAAACACTCTTTCTGTAGAAACTGCAATTGGACATTCTGAGCGCTAAGAGGCCTATATTGGGAAAAAGAATGTCTACAAATAAAAACTACACAGAAGAATTGTGTGAAACTTCTTTCTGTTCTCTTTGTTCAACTAAAAGAGTTGAACCTTAGTTTTGATTGAGCCGTTCTGAAACACTCTTTCTTTAGAAACTGCAATTGGACATGCTAAGCGCTAAGAGCCCTACATTGGGAAAAATAATATCTTCAAATAAAAACTACACAGATGCATTCTGTGAAACTTATTTCTGATCTGTAAATTCAGTTAACAGAGATAAAACATATTTTTGATTGAGCAGTTATGAAACACTCTTTTTGTAGAAAATGCAAGTGGAGATTCGGAGCGCTAAGAGGGTAATAGTGGAAAAAGGAATGTCTTCAAATATAAACTATACAGAATCATTCGGTGAAACTCCTTTCTGATCTGTGCATTCAGCTAACAGAGTTAAACCATACTTTTGATTGAGCAGATCTGAACACTCTTTCTGTAGAAAATGCAACTGGACATTTGGAGCGCTAAGAGCGTAGTAGTGGAAAAAGGAATATATTCAAATATAAACTACACACAAGCATTCTGTGAAACTTCTTTCTGATCTGAGCATTCAGCTAACAGAGTTAAACCATACTTTTGATTGAACAGTTTTGAAACACTCTGTCTGTAGAAAATGCAACTGGACATTCGTAGCGCTAAGTGGGTAATAGTGGAAAAAAGAATATGTTCAAATATAAACTACACAGAAGCATTGTATGAAACTTCTTTCTGTTCTGTGCATTCAACTAACAGGGTTGAACCTTACTTTTGATTGAGCCTTTCTGAAACACTCTTTCTGTAGAAACTGCAATTGGACATTCTGAGCGCTAAGAGACCTATATTGGGAAAAATAATATCTTCAAATAAAAACTACACAGAAGCATTGTGTGAAACATATTTCTGATATGTTCATTAAGCTAACAGAGTTAAACCATACTTTTGATTGCGCAGTTCTGAACACTCTTTCTGTAGAAAATGCAAGTGGACATTCGGAGCGCTAAGAGGGTAATAGTGGAAAAAGGAATATATTCAAATATAAACTACACAGTAGCATTCTGTGAAAATTCTTTCTGTTCTGTGCATTCAACTAACAGAGTTGAACCTTACTTTTGATTGAGCCGTTCTGAAACACTCTTTCTGTAGAAACTGCAATTGGACATGCTAAGCGCTAAGACGCCTACATTGGGAAAAAGAATATCTTCAAATAAAAACTACACAGATGCATTCTGTGAAACTTATTTCTGATCTGTAAATTCAGTTAACAGAGATAAAACATATTTTTGATTGAGCAGTTATGAAACACTCTTTTTGTAGAAAATGCAAGTGGAGATTCGGAGCGCAAAGATTGTAATAGTGGAAAAAGGAATGTCTTCAAATATAAACTACACAGAATCATTCGGTGAAACTTCTTTCTGATCTGTGCATTCAGCTAACAGAGTTAAACCATACTTTTGATTGAGCAGATCTGAACACTCTTTCTGTAGAAAATGCAACTGGACATTTGGAGCGCTAAGAGCGTAGTAGTGGAAAAAGGAATATATTCAAATATAAACTACACAGAAGCATTCTGTGAAACTTCTTTCTGATCTGAGCACTCAGCTAACAGAGTAAAACCATACTTTTGATTGAGCAGTTTTGAAACACTCTGTCTGTAGAAAATGCAACTGGACATTCGTAGCGCTAAGTGGGTAATACTGGAAAAAAGAATATGTTCAAATAGAAACTACACAGAAGCATTGTATGAAACTTCTTTCTGTTCTGTGCATTCAACTAACAGAGTTGAACCTTACTTTTGATTGAGCCGTTCTGAAACACTCTTTCTGTAGAAACTGCAATTCTACATTCTGAGCGCTAAGAGGCCTATATTGGGAAAAAGAATGTCTACAAATAAAAACTACACAGAAGAATTGTGTGAAACTTCTTTCTGTTCTGTTTGTTCAACTAAAAGAGTTGAACCTTAGTTTTGATTGAGCCGTTCTGAAACACTCTTTCTGTAGAAAATGCAAGTGGAGATTCGGAGCGCTAAGAGGGTAATAGTGGAAAAAGTAATGTCTCCAAATATAAACTACACAGAATCATTCTGTGAAACTTCTTTCTGATCTGTGCATTCAGTTAACAGAATTAAACCATACTTTGGATTGAGCAATTTTGAAACACTCTGTCTGTAGAAAATGCAACTGGACATTCGTAGCGCTAAGTGGGTAATAGTGGAAAAAATATATGTTCAAATATAAACTACACAGAAGCATTGTGTGAAACTTATTTCTGATATGTTCATTAAGCTAACAGAGTTAAACCATACTTTTGATTGCGCAGTTCTGAACACTCTTTCTGTAGAAAATTCAAGTGGACATTCGGAGCGCTAAGAGGGTAATAGTGGAAAAAGGAATATATTCAAATATAAACTACACAGTAGCATTCTGTGAAAATTCTTTCTGTTCTGTGCATTCAACTAACAGAGTTGAACCTTACTTTTGATTGAGCCGTTCTGAAACACTCTTTCTGTAGAAACTGCAATTGGACATGCTAAGCGCTAAGAGGCCTACATTGGGAAAAATAATATCTTCAAATAAAAACTACACAGATGCATTCTGTGAAACTTATTTCTGATCTGTAAATTCAGTTAACAGAGATAAAACATATTTTTGATTGAGCAGTTATGAAACCTTCTTTTTGTAGAAAATGCAAGTGGAGATTCGGAGCGCTAAGAGGGTAATAGTGGAAAAAGGAATGTCTTCAAATATAAACTACACAGAATCATTCGGTGAAACTCCTTTCTGATCTGTGCATTCAGCTAACAGAGTTAAACCATACTTTTGATTGAGCAGATCTGAACACCCTTTCTGTAGAAAATGCAACTGGACATTTGGAGCGCTAAGAGCGTAGTAGTGGAAAAAGTATTATATTCAAATATAAACTACACAGAAGCATTCTGTGAAACTTCTTTCTGATCTGAGCATTCAGCTAACACAGTTAAACCATACTTTTGATTGAGCAGTTTTGAAACACTCTCTCTGTAGAAAATGCAACTGGAGATTCGTAGCGCTAAGTGGGTAATAGTGGAAAAAAGAATATGTTCAAATATAAACTACACAGAAGCATTGTATGAAACTTCTTTCTGTTCTGTGCAATCAACTAACAGAGTTGAACCTTACTTTTGATAGAGCCGTTCTGAAACACTCTTTCTGTAGAAACTGCAATTGGACATTCTGAGCGCTAAGAGGCCTATATTGGGAAAAAGAATGTCTACAAATAAAAACTACACAGAAGAATTGTGTGAAACTTCTTTCTGTTCTCTTTGTTCAACTAAAAGAGTTGAACCTTAGTTTTGATTGAGCCGTTCTGAAACACTCTTTCTGTAGAAAATGCAAGTGGAGATTCGGAGCGCTAAGAGGGTAATAGTGGAAAAAGGAATGTCTCCAAATATAAACTACACAGAATCATTCTGTGAAACTTCTTTCTGATCTGTGCATTCAGCTAACAGAGTTAAACCATACTTTTGATTGAGCAGATCTGAACACACTTTCTGTAGAAAATGCAACTGGACATTTGGAGCGCTAAGAGCGTAGTAGTGGAAAAAGGAATATATTCAAATATAAACTACACAGAAGCATTCTGTGAAACTTCTTTCTGATCTGAGCATTCAGCTAACAGAGTTAAACCATACTTTTGATAGAGCAGTTTTGAAACACTCTGTCTGTAGAAAACGCAACTGGACATTCGTAGCGCTAAGTGGGTAATAGTGGAAAAAAGAATATGTTCAAATAGAAACTACACAGAAAAATTGTGTGAAACTTCTTTCTGTTCTGTTTGTTCAACTAAAAGAGTTGAACCTTAGTTTTGATTGAGCCGTTCTGAAACACTCTTTCTGTAGAAAATGCAAGTGGAGATTCGGAGCGCTAAGAGGGTAATAGTGGAAAAAGTAATGTCTCCAAATATAAACTACACAGAATCATTCTGTGAAACTTCTTTCTGATCTGTGCATTCAGTTAACAGAATTAAACCATACTTTGGATTGAGCAATTTTGAAACACTCTGTCTGTAGAAAATGCAACTGGACATTCGTAGCGCTAAGTGGGTAATAGTGGAAAAAATATATGTTCAAATATAAACTACACAGAAGCATTGTGTGAAACTTATTTCTGATATGTTCATTAAGCTAACAGAGTTAAACCATACTTTTGATTGCGCAGTTCTGAACACTCTTTCTGTAGAAAATTCAAGTGGACATTCGGAGCGCTAAGAGGGTAATAGTGGAAAAAGGAATATATTCAAATATAAACTACACAGAAGAATTGTGTGAAACTTCTTTCTGTTCTGTTTGTTCAACTAAAAGAGTTGAACCTTAGTTTTGATTGAGCCGTTCTGAAACACTCTTTCTGTAGAAAATGCAAGTGGAGATTCGGAGCGCTAAGAGGGTAATAGTGGAAAAAGGAATGTCTCCAAATATAAACTACACAGAATTATTCTGTGAAACTTCTTTCTGATCTGAGCATTCAGATAACACAGTTAAACCATACTTTTGATTGAGCAGTTTTGAAACACTCTGTCTGTAGAAAATGCAACTGGACATTCGTAGCGCTAAGTGGGTAATAGTGGAAAAAAGAATATGCTCAAATATAAACTACACAGAAGCATTGTATGAAACTTCTTTCTGTTCTGTGCAATCAACTAACAGAGTTGAACCTTACTTTTGATTGAGCCGTTCTGAAACACTCTTTCTGTAGAAACTGCAATTGGACATTCTGAGCGCTAAGAGGCCTATATTGGGAAAAAGAATGTCTACAAATAAAAACTACACAGAAGAATTGTGTGAAATTTCTTTCTGTTCTCTTTGTTCAACTAAAAGAGTTGAACCTTAGTTTTGATTGAGCCGTTCTGAAACACTCTTTCTGTAGAAAATGCAAGTGGAGATTAGGAGCGCTAAGAGGGTAATAGTGGAAAAAGGAATGTCTCCACATATAAACTACACAGAATCATTCTGTGAAACTTCTTTCTGATCTGTGCATTCAGCTAACAGAGTTAAACCATACTTTTGATTGAGCAGATCTGAACACACTTTCTGTAGAAAATGCAACTGGACATTTGGAGCGCTAAGAGAGTAGTAGTGGAAAAAGGAATATATTCAAATATAAACTACACAGAAGCATTCTGTGAAACTTCTTTCTGATCTGAGCATTCAGCTAACAGAGTTAAAACATACTTTTGATTGAGCAGTTTTGAAACACTCTGTCTGTAGAAAATGCAACTGGACATTCGTAGCGCTAAGTGGGTAAGAGTGGAAAAAAGAATATGTTCAAATATAAACTACACAGAAGCATTGTATGAAACTTCTTTCTGTTCTGTGCATTCAACTAACAGAGTTGAACCTTACTTTTGATTGAGCCTTTCTGAAACACTCTTTCTGTAAAAACTGCAATTGGACATTCTGAGCGCTAAGAGGCCTCTATTGGGAAAAATAATATCTTCAAATAAAAACTACACAGAAGCATTGTGTGAAACTTATTTCTGATATGTTCATTAAGCTAACAGGGTTAAACCATACTTTTGATTGCGCAGTTCTGAACACTCTTTCTGTAGAAAATGCAAGTGGACATTCGGAGCGCTAAGAGGGTAATAGTGGAAAAAGGAATATATTCAAATATAAACTACACAGTAGCATTCTGTGAAAATTCTTTCTGTTCTGTGCATTCAACTAACAGAGTTGAACCTTACTTTTGATTGAGCCGTTCTGAAACACTCTTTCTGTAGAAACTGCAATTGGACATGCTAAGCGCTAAGAGGCCTACATTGGGAAAAAGAATATCTTCAAATAAAAACTACACAGATGCATTCTGTGAAACTTATTTCTGATCTGTAAATTCAGTTAACAGAGATAAAACATATTTTTGATTGAGCAGTTATGAAACACTCTTTTTGTAGAAAATGCAAGTGGAGATTCGGAGCGCTAAGAGGGTAATAGTGGAAAAAGGAATGTCTTCAAATATAAACTACACAGAATCATTCGGTGAAACTTCTTTCTGATCTGTGCATTCAGCTAACAGAGTTAAACCATACTTTTGATTGAGCAGATCTGAACACTCTTTCTGTAGAGAATGCAAATGGACATTTGGAGCGCTAAGAGCGTAGTAGTGGAAACAGGAATATATTCAAATATAAACTACACAGAAGCATTCTGTGAAACTTCTTTCTGATCTGAGCATTCAGCTAACAGAGTTAAACCATACTTTTGATTGAGCAGTTTTGAAACTGTCTGTAGAAAATGCAACTGGACATTCGTAGCGCTAAGTGGGTAATAGTGGAAAAAAGAATATGTTCAAATAGAAACTACACAGAAAAATTGTGTGAAACTTCTTTCTGTTCTGTTTGTTGAACTAAAAGAGTTGAACCTTAGTTTTGATTTAGCCGTTCTGAAACACTCTTTCTGTAGAAAATGCAAGTGGAGATTCGGAGCGCTAAGAGGGTAATAGTGGAAAAAGGAATGTCTCCAAATATAAACTACACAGAATCATTCTGTGAAACTTCTTTCTGATCTGTGCATTCAGCTAACAGAGTTAAACCATACTTTGGATTGAGCAATTTTGAAACACTCTGTCTGTAGAAAATGCAACTGGACATTCGTAGCGCTAAGTGGGTAATAGTGGAAAAAAGTATATGTTCAAATATAAACTACACAGAAGCATTGTGTGAAACTTATTTCTGATATGTTCATTAAGCTAACAGAGTTAAACCATACTTTTGTTTGCGCAGTTCTGAACACTCTTTCTGTAGAAAATGCAAGTGGACATTCGGAGCGCTAAGAGGGTAATAGTGGAAAAAGGAATATATTCAAATATAAACTACACAGTAGCATTCTGTGAAAATTCTTTCTGTTCTGTGCATTCAACTAACAGAGTTGAACCTTACTTTTGATTGAGCCGTTCTGAAACACTCTTTCTGTAGAAACTGCAATTGGACATGCTAAGCGCTAAGAGGCCTACATTGGGAAAAAGAATATCTTCAAATAAAAACTACACAGATGCATTCTGTGAAACTTATTTCTGATCTGTAAATTCAGTTAACAGAGATAAAACATATTTTTGATTGAGCAGTTATGAAACACTCTTTTTGTAGAAAATGCAAGTGGAAATTCGGAGCGCTAAGAGGGTAATAGTGGAAAAAGGAATGTCTTCAAATATAAACTACACAGAATCATTCGGTGAAACTTCTTTCTGATCTGTGCATTCAGCTAACAGAGTTAAACCATACTTTTCATTGAGCAGATCTGAACACCCTTTCTGTAGAAAATGCAACTGGACATTTGGAGCGCTAAGAGCGTAGTAGTGGAAAAAGGATTATATTCAAATATAAACTACAGAGAAGCATTCTGTGAAACTTCTTTCTGATCTGAGCATTCAGCTAACACAGTTAAACCATACTTTTGATTGAGCAGTTTTGAAACACTCTCTCTGTAGAAAATGCAACTGGAGATTCGTAGCGCTAAGTGGGTAATAGTGGAAAAAAGAATATGTTCAAATATAAACTACACAGAAGCATTGTATGAAACTTCTTTCTGTTCTGTGCAATCAACTAACAGAGTTGAACCTTACTTTTGATTGAGCCGTTCTGAAACACTCTTTCTGTAGAAACTGCAATTGGACATTCTGAGCGCTAAGAGGCCTATATTGGGAAAAATAATATCTTCAAATAAAAACTACACAGAAGCATTGTGTGAAACTTATTTCCGATATGTTCATTAGGCTAACAGAGTTAAACCATACTTTTGATTGCGCAGTTCTGAACACTCTTTCTGTAGAAAATGCAAGTGGACATTCGGAGCGCTAAGAGGGTAATAGTGGAAAAAGGAATATATTCAAATATAAACTACACAGTAGCATTCTGTGAAAATTCTTTCTGTTCTGTGGATTCAACTAACAGAGTTGAACCTTACTTTTGATTGAGCCGTTCTGAGACACTCTTTCTGTACAAACTGCAATTGGACATGCTAAGCGCTAAGAGGCCTACATTGGGAAAAAGAATATCTTCAAATAAAAACTACACAGATGCATTCTGTGAAACTTATTTCTGATCTGTAAATTCAGTTAACAGAGATAAAACATATTTTTGATTGAGCAGTTATGAAACACTCTTTTTGTAGAAAATGCAAGTGGAGATTCGGAGCGCTAAGTGGGTAATAGTGGAAAAAGGAATGTCTTCAAATATAAACTACACAGTAGCATTCTGTGAAAATTCTTTCTGTTCTGTGCATTCAACTAACAGAGTTGAACCTTACTTTTGATTGAGCCGTTCTGAAACACTCTTTCTGTAGAAACTGCAATTGGACATGCTAAGCGCTAAGACGCCTACATTGGGAAAAAGAATATCTTCAAATAAAAACTACACAGATGCATTCTGTGAAACTTATTTCTGATCTGTAAATTCAGTTAACAGAGATAAAACATATTTTTGATTGAGCAGTTATGAAACACTCTTTTTGTAGAAAATGCAAGTGGAGATTCGGAGCGCAAAGATTGTAATAGTGGAAAAAGGAATGTCTTCAAATATAAACTACACAGAATCATTCGGTGAAACTTCTTTCTGATCTGTGCATTCAGCTAACAGAGTTAAACCATACTTTTGATTGAGCAGATCTGAACACTCTTTCTGTAGAAAATGCAACTGGACATTTGGAGCGCTAAGAGCGTAGTAGTGGAAAAAGGAATATATTCAAATATAAACTACACAGAAGCATTCTGTGAAACTTCTTTCTGATCTGAGCACTCAGCTAACAGAGTAAAACCATACTTTTGATTGAGCAGTTTTGAAACACTCTGTCTGTAGAAAATGCAACTGGACATTCGTAGCGCTAAGTGGGTAATACTGGAAAAAAGAATATGTTCAAATAGAAACTACACAGAAGCATTGTATGAAACTTCTTTCTGTTCTGTGCATTCAACTAACAGAGTTGAACCTTACTTTTGATTGAGCCGTTCTGAAACACTCTTTCTGTAGAAACTGCAATTCTACATTCTGAGCGCTAAGAGGCCTATATTGGGAAAAAGAATGTCTACAAATAAAAACTACACAGAAGAATTGTGTGAAACTTCTTTCTGTTCTGTTTGTTCAACTAAAAGATTTGAACCTTAGTTTTGATTGAGCCGTTCTGAAACACTCTTTCTGTAGAAAATGCAAGTGGAGATTCGGAGCGCTAAGAAGGTAATAGTGGAAAAAGGAATGTCTCCAAATATAAACTACACAGAATCATTCTGTGAAACTTCTTTCTGATCTGTGCATTCAGCTAACAGACTTAAACCATACTTTTGATTGAGCAGATCTGAACACTCTTTCTGTAGAAAATGCAACTGGACATTTGGAGCGCTAAGAGAGTAGTAGTGGAAAAAGGAATATATTCAAATATAAACTACACAGAAGCATTCTGTGAAACTTCTTTCTGATCTGAGCATTCAGCTAACAGAGTTAAACCATACTTTTGATTGAGGAGTTTTGAAACACTCTGTCTGTAGAAAATGCAACTGGACATTCGTAGCGCTAAGTGGGTAATAGTGGAAAAAAGAATATGTTCAAATATAAACTACACAGAAGCATTGTATGAAACTTCTTTCTGTTCTGTGCATTCAACTAACAGAGTTGAACCTTAGTTTTGATTGAGCCTTTCTGAAACACTCTTTCTGTAGAAACTGCAATTGGACATGCTAAGCGCTAAGAGGCCTACATTGGGAAAAAGAATATCTTCAAATAAAAACTACACAGATGCATTCTGTGAAACTTATTTCTGATCTGTAAATTCAGTTAACAGAGATAAAACATATTTTTGATTGAGCAGTTATGAAACACTCTTTTTGTAGAAAATGCAAGTGGAGATTCGGAGCGCTAAGTGGGTAATAGTGGAAAAAGGAATGTCTTCAAATATAAACTACACAGAATCATTCGGTGAATCTTCTTTCTGATCTGTGCATTCAGCTAACAGAGTTAAACCATACTTTTGATTGAGCAGATCTGAACACTCTTTCTGTAGAAAATGCAACTGGACATTTGGAGCGCTAAGAGCGTAGTACTGGAAAAAGGAATATATTCAAATATAAACTACACAGAAGCATTCTGTGAAACTTCTTTCTGATCTGAGCATTCAGCTAACAGAGTT
This sequence comes from Symphalangus syndactylus, assembly GCF_028878055.3. Taxonomy (NCBI): domain Eukaryota; kingdom Metazoa; phylum Chordata; class Mammalia; order Primates; family Hylobatidae; genus Symphalangus; species Symphalangus syndactylus. The sequence goes on from NC_072438.2 coordinate 110,836,328, forward strand.
AAACCATACTTTTGATTGAGCAGCTTTGAAACACTCTGTCTGTAGAAAATGCAACTGGACATTCGTAGCGCTAAGTGGGTAATAGTGGAAAAAAGAATATGTTCAAATATAAACTACACAGAAGCATTGTATGAAACTTCTTTCTGTTCTGTGCATTCAACTAACAGAGTTGAACCTTACTTTTGATTGAGCCTTTCTGAAACACTCTTTCTGTAAAAACTGCAAATGGACATTCTGAGCGCTAAGAGGCCTCTATTGGGAAAAATAATATCTTCAAATAAAAACTACACAGAAGCATTGTGTGAAACTTATTTCTGATATGTTCATTAAGCTAACAGGGTTAAACCATACTTTTGATTGCGCTTTTCTGAACACTCTTTCTGTAGAAAATAAAGTGGACATTCGGAGCGCTAAGAGGGTAATAGTGGAAAAAGGAATATATTCAAATATAAACTACACAGTAGCATTCTGTGAAAATTCTTTCTGTTCTGTGCATTCAACTAACAGAGTTGAACCTTACTTTTGATTGAGCAGTTTTGAAACACTCTGTCTGTAGAAAATGCAACTGGACATTCGTAGCGCTAAGTGGGTAATAGTGGAAAAAAGTATATGTTCAAATAGAAACTACACAGAAGAATTGTGTGAAACTTCTTTCTGTTCTGTTTGTTCAACTAAAAGAGTTGAACCTTAGTTTTGATTGAGCCGTTCTGAAACACTCTTTCTGTAGAAAATGCAAGTGGAGATTCGGTGCGCTAAGAGGGTAATAGTGGAAAAAGGAATGTCTCCAAATATAAACTACACAGAATTATTCTGTGAAACTTCTTTCTGATCTGAGCATTCAGATAACACAGTTAAACCATACTTTTGATTGAGCAGTTTTGAAACACTCTGTCTGTAGAAAATGCAACTGGACATTCGTAGCGCTAAGTGGGTAATAGTGGAAAAAAGAATATGCTCAAATATAAACTACACAGAAGCATTGTATGAAACTTCTTTCTGTTCTGTGCAATCAACTAACAGAGTTGAACCTTACTTTTGATTGAGCCGTTCTGAAACACTCTTTCTGTAGAAACTGCAATTGGACATTCTGAGCGCTAAGAGGCCTATATTGGGAAAAAGAATGTCTACAAATAAAAACTACACAGAAGAATTGTGTGAAATTTCTTTCTGTTCTCTTTGTTCAACTAAAAGAGTTGAACCTTAGTTTTGATTGAGCCGTTCTGAAACACTCTTTCTGTAGAAAATGCAAGTGGAGATTAGGAGCGCTAAGAGGGTAATAGTGGAAAAAGGAATGTCTCCAAATATAAACTACACAGAATCATTCTGTGAAACTTCTTTCTGATCTGTGCATTCAGCTAACAGAGTTAAACCATACTTTTGATTGAGCAGATCTGAACACTCTTTCTGTAGAAAATGCAACTGGACATTTGGAGCGCTAAGATAGTAGTGGAAAAAGGAATATATTCAAATATAAACTACACAGAAGCATTCTGTGAAACTTCTTTCTGATCTGAGCATTCAGCTAACAGAGTTAAACCATACTTTTGATTGAGCAGTTTTGAGACACTCTGTCTGTAGAAAATGCAACTGGACATTCGTAGCGCTAAGTGGGTAATAGTGGAAAAAAGAATATGTTCAAATATAAACTACACAGAAGCATTGTATGAAACTTCTTTCTGTTCTGTGCATTCAACTAACAGAGTTGAACCTTACTTTTGATTGAGCCTTTCTGAAACACTCTTTCTGTAGAAACTGCAATTGGACATTCTGAGCGCTAAGATGCCTATATTGGGAAAAATAATATCTTCAAATAAAAACTACACAGAAGCATTGTGTGAAACTTATTTCTGATATGTTCATTTAGCTAACAGAGTTAAACCATACTTTTGATTGTGCAGTTCTGAACACTCTTTCTGTAGAAAATGCAAGTGGACATTCGGAGCGCTAAGAGGGTAATAGTGTAAAAAGGAATATATTCAAATATAAACTACACAGTAGCATTCTGTGAAAATTCTTTCTGTTCTGTGCATTCAACTAACAGAGTTGAACCTTACTTTTGATTGAGCCGTTCTGAAACACTCTTTCTGTAGAAACTACAATTGAACATGCTAAGCGCTAAGAGGCCTACATTGGGAAAAAGAATATATTCAAATAAAAACTACACAGATGCATTCTGTGAAACTTATTTCTGATCTGTAAATTCAGTTAACAGAGATAAAACATATTTTTGATTGAGCAGTTATGAAACACTCTTTTTGTAGAAAATGCAAGTGGAGATTCGGAGCGCTAAGAGGGTAATAGTGGAAAAAGGAATGACTTCAAATATAAACTACACAGAATCATTCGGTGAAATTTCTTTCTGATCTGTGCATTCAGCTAACAGAGTTAAACCATACTTTTGATTGAGCAGATCTGAACACTCTTTCTGTAGAAAATGCAACTGGACATTTGGAGCGCTAAGAGCGTAGTAGTGGAAAAAGGAATATATTCAAATATAAACTACACAGAAGCATTCTGTGAAACTTCTTTCTGATCTGATCATTCAGCTAACACAGTTAAACCATACTTTTGATTGAGCAGTTTTGAAACACTCTGTCTGTAGAAAATGCAACTGGACATTCGTAGCGCTAAGTGGGTAATATTGGAAAAAAAATATGTTCAAATATAAACTACACAGAAGCATTGTATGAAACTTCTTTCTGTTCTGTGCATTCAACTAACAGAGTTGAACCTTACTTTTGATTGAGCCTTTCTGAAACACTCTTTCTGTAGAAACTGCAATTGGACATTCTGAGCGCTAAGATGCCTATATTGGGAAAAATAATATCTTCAAATAAAAACAACACAGCAGCATTGTGTGAAACTTATTTCTGATATGTTCATTAAGCTAACAGAGTTAAACCATACTTTTGATTGCGCAGTTCTGAACTCTCTTTCTGTAGAAAATGCAAGTGGACATTCGGAGCGCTAAGAGGGTAATAGTGGAAAAAGGAATGTCTCCAAATATAAACTACACAGAATCATTCTGTGAAACTTCTTTCTGATCTGTGCATTCAGCTAACAGAGTTAAACCATACTTTTGATTGAGCAGATCTGAACACTCTTTCTGTAGAAAATGCAACTGGACATTTGGAGGGCTAAGAGAGTAGTAGTGGAAAAAGGAATATATTCAAATATAAACTACACAGAAGCATTCTGTGAAACTTCTTTCTGATCTGAGCATTCAGCTAACAGAGTTAAACCATACTTTTGATTGAGCAGTTTTGAAACACTCTGTCTGTAGAAAATGCAACTGGACATTCGTAGCGCTAAGTGGGTAATAGTGGAAAAAAGAATATGTTCAAATATAAACTACACAGAAGCATTGTATGAAACTACTTTCTGTTCTGTGCATTCAACTATCAGAGTTGAACCTTACTTTTGATTGAGCCTTTCTGAAACACTCTTTCTGTAGAAACTGCAATTGGACATTCTGAGCGCTAAGAGGCCTATATTGGGAAAAATAATATCTTCAAATAAAAACTACACAGAAGCATTGTGTGAAACTTATTTCCGATATGTTCATTAGGCTAACAGAGTTAAACCATACTTTTGATTGCGCAGTTCTGAACACTCTTTCTGTAGAAAATGCAAGTGGACATTCGGAGCGCTAAGAGGGTAATAGTGGAAAAAGGAATATATTCAAATATAAACTACACAGTAGCATTCTGTGAAAATTCTTTCTGTTCTGTGCATTCAACTAACAGAGTTGAACCTTACTTTTGATTGAGCCGTTCTGAGACACTCTTTCTGTACAAACTGCAATTGGACATGCTAAGCGCTAAGAGGCCTACATTGGGAAAAAGAATATCTTCAAATAAAAACTACACAGATGCATTCTGTGAAACTTATTTCTGATCTGTAAATTCAGTTAACAGAGATAAAACATATTTTTGATTGAGCAGTTATGAAACACTCTTTTTGTAGAAAATGCAAGTGGAGATTCGGAGCGCTAAGTGGGTAATAGTGGAAAAAGGAATGTCTTCAAATATAAACTACACAGAATCATTCGGTGAAACTTCTTTCTGATCTGTGCATTCAGCTAACAGAGTTAAACCATACTTTTGATTGAGCAGATCTGAACACTCTTTCTGTAGAAAATGCAACTGGACATTTGGAGCGCTAAGAGCGTAGTAGTGGAAAAAGGAATATATTCAAATATAAACTACACAGAAGCATTCTGTGAAACTTCTTTCTGATCTGATCATTCAGCTAACAGAGTTAAACCATACTTTTGATTGAGCAGTTTTGAAACACTCTGTCTGTAGAAAATGCAACTGGACATTCGTAGCGCTAAGTGGGTAATAGTGGAAAAAAGAATATGTTCAAATATAAACTACACAGAAGCATTGTATGAAACTTCTTTCTGTTCTGTGCATTCAACTAACAGAGTAGAACCTTACTTTTGATTGAGCCTTTCTGAAACACTCTTTCTGTAGAAACTGCAATTGGACATTCTGAGCGCTAAGATGCCTATATTGGGAAAAATAATATCTTCAAATAAAAACTACACAGCAGCATTGTGTGAAACTTATTTCTGATCTGTAAATTCAGTTAACAGAGATAAAATATATTTTTGATTGAGCAGTTATGAAACACTCTTTTTGTAGAAAACGCAAGTGGAGATTTGGAGCGCTAAGTGGGTAATAGTGGAAAAAGGAATGTCTTCAAATATAAACTACACAGAATCATTCGGTGAAACTTCTTTCTGATCTGTGCATTCAGCTAACAGAGTTAAACCATACTTTTGATTGAGCAGATCTGAACACTCTTTCTGTAGAAAATGCAACTGGACATTTGGAGCGCTAAGAGCGTAGTAGTGGAAAAAGGAATATATTCAAATATAAACTACACAGAAGAATTCTGTGAAACTTATTTCTGATCTGAGCATTCAGCTAACAGAGTTAAACCATACTTTTGATTGAGCAGTTTTGAAACACTCTGTCTGTAGAAAATGCAACTGGACATTCGTAGCGCTAAGTGGGTAACAGTGGAAAAAAGAATATGTTCAAATATAAACTACACAGAAGCATTGTATGAAACTACTTTCTGTTCTGTGCATTCAACTAACAGAGTTGAACCTTACTTTTGATTGAGCCTTTCTGAAACACTCTTTCTGTAGAAACTGCAATTGGACATTCTGAGCTCTAAGATGCCTATATTGGGAAAAATAATATCTTCAAATAAAAACTACACAGCAGCATTGTGTGAAACTTATTTCTGATATGTTCATTAAGCTAACAGAGTTAAACCATACTTTTGATTGCGCAGTTCTGAACACTCTTTCTGTAGAAAATGCAAGTGGACATTCGGAGCGCTTAGAGGGTAATAGTGGAAAAAGGAATATATTCAAATATAAACTACACAGTAGCATTCTGTGAAAATTCTTTCTGTTCTGTGCATTCAACTAACAGAGTTGAACCTTACTTTTGATTGAGCCGTTCTGAAACACTCTTTCTGTAGAAACTGCAATTGGACATGCTAAGCGCTAAGAGTCCTACATTGGGAAAAAGAATATCTTCAAATAAAAACTACACAGATGCATTCTGTGAAACTTATTTCTGATCTGTAACTTCAGTTAACAGAGATAAAACATATTTTTGATTGAGCAGTTATGAAACACTCTTTTTGTAGAAAATGCAAGTGGAGATTTGGAGCGCTAAGTGGGTAATAGTGGAAAAAGGAATGTCTTCAAATATAAACTACACAGAATCATTCGGTGAAACTTCTTTCTGATCTGTGCATTCAGCTAACAGAGTTAAACCATACTTTTGATTGAGCAGATCTGAACACTCTTTCTGTAGAAAATGCAACTGGACATTTGGAGCGCTAAGAGCGTAGTAGTGGAAAAAGGAATATATTCAAATATAAACTACACAGAATCATTCTGTGAAACTTCTTTCTGATCTGAGCATTCAGCTAACACAGTTAAACCATACTTTTGATTGAGCAGTTTTGAAACACTCTGTCTGTAGAAAATGCAACTGGACATTCGTAGCGCTAAGTGGGTAATAGTGGAAACAAGAATATGTTCAAATATAAACTACACAGAAGCATTGTATGAAACTTCTTTCTGTTCTGTGCATTCAACTAACAGAGTTGAACCTTACTTTTGATTGAGCCGTTCTGAAACACTCTTTCTGTAGAAACTGCAATTGGACATTCTGAGCGCTAAGAGGCCTATATTGGGAAAAATTATATCTTCAAATAAAAACTACACAGAAGCATTGTGTGAAACTTATTTCTGATATGTTCATTAAGCTAACAGAGTTAAACCATACTTTTGATTGCGCAGTTCTGAACACTCTTTCTGTAGAAAATTCAAGTGGACATTCGGAGCGCTAAGAGTTTAATAGTGGAAAAAGGAATATAGTCAAATATAAACTACACAGTAGCATTCTGTGAAAATTTTTTCTGTTCTGTGCATTCAACTAACAGAATTGAACCTTACTTTTGATTGAGCCGTTCTGAAACACTCTTTCTGTAGAAACTGCAATTGGACATGCTAAGCGCTAAGAGGCCTACATTGGGAAAAAGAATATCTTCAAATAAAAACTACACAGATGCATTCTGTGAAACTTATTTCTGATCTGTAAATTCAGTTAACAGAGATAAAACATATTTTTGATTGAGCAGTTATGAAACACTCTTTTTGTAGAAAATGCAAGTGGAGATTCGGAGCGCTAAGAGGGTAATAGTGGAAAAAGGAATGTCTTCAAATATAAACTACACAGAATCATTCGGTGAAACTTCTTTCTGATCTGTGCATTCAGCTAACAGAGTTGAACCATAATTTTGATTGAGCAGATCTGAACACCCTTTCTGTAGAAAATGCAACTGGACATTTGGAGCGCTAAGAGAGTAGTAGTGGAAAAAGGAATATATTCAAATATAAACTACACAGAAGCATTCTGTGAAACTTCTTTCTGATCTGAGCATTCAGCTAACAGAGTTAAACCATACTTTTGATTGAGCAGTTTTGAAACACTCTGTCTGTAGAAAATGCAACTGGACATTCGTAGCGCTAATTGGGTAATAGTGGAAAAAAGAATATGTTCAAATATAAACTACACAGAAGCATTGTATGAAACTTCTTTCTGTTCTGTGCATTCAACTATCAGAGTTGAACCTTACTTTTGATTGAGCCTTTCTGAAACACTCTTTCTGTAGAAACTGCAATTGGACATTCTGAGCGCTAAGAGGCCTATATTGGGAAAAATAATATCTTCAAATAAAAACTACACAGAAGCATTGTGTGAAACTTATTTCCGATATGTTCATTAAGCTAACAGAGTTAAACCATACTTTTGATTGCGCAGTTCTGAACACTCTTTCTGTAGAAAATGCAAGTGGACATTCGGAGCGCTAAGAGGGTAATAGTGGAAAAAGGAATATATTCAAATATAAACTACACAGTAGCATTCTGTGAAAATTCTTTCTTTTCTGTGCATTCAACTAACAGAGTTGAACCTTACTTTTGATTGAGCCGTTCTGAAACACTCTTTCTGTAGAAACTGCAATTGGACATGCTAAGCGCTAAGAGGCCTACATTGGGAAAAAGAATATCTTCAAATAAAAACTACACAGATGCATTCTGTGAAACTTATTTCTGATCTGTAAATTCAGTTAACAGAGATAAAACATATTTTTGATTGAGCAGTTATGAAACACTCTTTTTGTAGAAAATGCAAGTGGAGATTCGGAGCGCTAAGTGGATAATAGTGGAAAAAGGAATGTCTTCAAATATAAACTACACAGAATCATTCGGTGAAACTTCTTTCTGATCTGTGCATTCAGCTAACAGAGTTAAACCATACTTTTGATTGAGCAGATCTGAACACTCTTTCTGTAGAAAATGCAACTGGACATTTGGAGCGCTAAGAGCGTAGTAGTGGAAAAAGGAATATATTCAAATATAAACTACACAGAAACATTCTGTGAAACTTCTTTCTGATCTGAGCACTCAGCTAACAGAGTAAAACCATACTTTTGATTGAGCAGTTTTGAAACACTCTGTCTGTAGAAAATGCAACTGGACATTCGTAGCGCTAAGTGGGTAATAGTGGAAAAAAGAATATGTTCAAATATAAACTACACAGAAGCATTGTATGAAAATTCTTTCTGTTCTGTGCATTCAACTAACAGAGTTGAACCTTACTTTTGATTGAGCCGTTCTGAAACACTCTTTCTGTAGAAACTGCAATTGGACATTCTGAGCGCTAAGAGGCCTATATTGGGAAAAAGAATGTCTACAAATAAAAACTACACAGAAGAATTGTGTGAAACTTCTTTCTGTTCCGTTTGTTCAAAAAAAAGAGTTGAACCTTAGTTTTGATTGAGCCGTTCTGAAACACTCTTTCTGTAGAAAATGCAAGTGGAGATTCGGAGCGCTAAGAGGGTAATAGTGGAAAAAGGAATGTCTCCAAATATAAACTACACAGAATCATTCTGTGAAACTTCTTTCTGATCTGTGCATTCAGCTAACAGAGTTAAACCATACTTTTGATTGAGCAGATCTGAACACTCTTTCTGTAGAAAATGCAACTGGACATTTGGAGCGCTAAGAGAGTAGTAGTGGAAAAAGGAATATATTCAAATATAAACTACACAGAAGCATTCTGTGAAACTTCTTTCTGATCTGAGCATTCAGCTAACAGAGTTAAACCATACTTTTGATTGAGCAGTTTTGAAACACTCTGTCTGTAGAAAATGCAACTGGACATTCATAGCGCTAAGTGGGTAATAGTGGAAAAAAGAATATGTTCAAATATAAACTACACAGAAGCATTGTATGAAACTTCTTTCTGTTCTGTGCATTCAAATAACAGAGTTGAACCTTACTTTTGATTGAGCCTTTCTGAAACACTCTTTCTGTAGAAACTGCAATTGGACATTCTGAGCGCTAAGATGCCTATATTGGGAAAAATAATATCTTCAAATAAAAACTACACAGAAGCATTGTGTGAAACTTATTTCTGATATGTTCATTAAGCTAACAGGGTTAAACCATACTTTTGATTGCGCAGTTCTGAACACTCTTTCTGTAGAAAATGCAAGTGGACATTCGGAGCGCTAAGAGGGTAATAGTGGAAAAAGGAATATATTCAAATATAAACTACACAGTAGCATTCTGTGAAAATTCTTTCTGTTCTGTGCATTCAACTAACAGAGTTGAACCTTACTTTTGATTGAGCCGTTCTGAAACACTCTTTCTGTAGAAACTGCAATTGGACATGCTAAGCGCTAAGAGGCCTACATTGGGAAAAGAATATCTTCAAATAAAAACTACACAGATGCATTCTGTGAAACTTATTTCTGATCTGTAAATTCAGTTAACAGAGATAAAACATATTCTTGATTGAGCAGTTATGAAACACTCTTTTTGTAGAAAATGCAAGTGGAGATTCGGAGCTCTAAGAGGGTAATAGTGGAAAAAGGAATGTCTTCAATTATAAACTACACAGAATCATTCGGTGAAACTTCTTTCTGATCTGTGCATTCAGCTAACAGAGTTAAACCATACTTTTGATTGAGCAGATCTTAACACTCTTTCTGTAGAAAATGCAACTGGACATTTGGAGCGCTAAGAGCGTAGTAGTGGAAAAAGGAATATATTCAAATATAAACTACACAGAAGCCTTCTGTGAAACTTCTTTCTGATCTGAGCATTCAGCTAACAGAGTTAAACCATACTTTTGATTGAGCAGTTTTGAAACACTCTGTCTGTAGAAAATGCAACTGGACATTCGTAGCGCTAAGTGGGTAATAGTGGAAAAAAGAATATGTTCAAATAGAAACTACACAGAAGCATTGTATGAAACTTCTTTCTGTTCTGTGCATTCAACTAACAGAGTTGAACCTTACTTTTGATTGAGCCTTTCTGAAACACTCTTTCTGTAGAAACTGCAATTGGACATGCTAAGCGCTAAGAGGCCTACATTGGGAAAAAGAATATCTTCAAATAAAAACTACACAGATGCATTCTGTGAAACTTATTTCTGATCTGTAAATTCAGTTAACAGAGATAAATCATATTTTTGATTGAGCAGTTATGAAACACTCTTTTTGTAGAAAATGCAAGTGGAGATTCGGAGCGCTAAGTGGGTAATAGTGGAAAAAGGAATGTCTTCAAATATAAACTACACAGAATCATTCGGTGAAACTTCTTTCTGATCTGTGCATTCAGCTAACAGAGTTAAACCATACTTTTGATTGAGCAGATCTGAACACTCTTTCTGTAGAAAATGCAACTGGACAGTTGGAGCGCTAAGAGCGTAGTAGTGGAAAAAGGAATATATTCAAATATAAACTACACAGAAGCATTCTGTGAAACTTCTTTCTGATCTGAGCATCCAGCTAACAGAGTTAAACCATACTTTTGATTGAGCAGCTTTGAAACACTCTGTCTGTAGAAAATGCAACTGGACATTCGTAGCGCTAAGTGGGTAATAGTGGAAAAAAGAATATGTTCAAATATAAACTACACAGAAGCATTGTATGAAACTTCTTTCTGTTCTGTGCATTCAACTAACAGAGTTGAACCTTACTTTTGATTGAGCCTTTCTGAAACACTCTTTCTGTAAAAACTGCAATTGGACATTCTGAGCGCTAAGAGGCTTCTATTGGGAAAAAAAATATCTTCAAATAAAAACTACACAGAAGCATTGTGTGAAACTTATTTCTGATATATTCATTAAGCTAACAGGGTTAAACCATACTTTTGATTGCGCAGTTCTGAACACTCTTTCTGTAGAAAATAAAGTGGACATTCGGAGCGCTAAGAGGGTAATAGTGGAAAAAGGAATATATTCAAATATAAACTACACAGTAGCATTCTGTGAAAATTCTTTCTGTTCTGTGCATTCAACTAACAGAGTTGAACCTTACTTTTGATTGAGCCGTTCTGAAACACTCTTTCTGTAGAAACTGCAATTGGACATGCTAAGCGCTAAGAGGCCTACATTGGGAAAAAGAATATCTTCAAATAAAAACTACACAGATGCATTCTGTGAAACTTATTTCTGATCTGTAAATTCAGTTAACAGAGATAAAACATATTTTTGATTGAGCAGTTATGAAACACTCTTTTTGTAGAAAATGCAAGTGGAGATTCGGAGAGCTAAGAGGGTAATAGTGGAAAAAGGAATGTCTTCAAATATAAACTACACAGAATCATTCGGTGAAACTTCTTTCTGATCTGTGCATTCAGCTAACAGAGTTAAACCATACTTTTGATTGAGCAGATCTGAACACTCTTTCTGTAGAAAATGCAACTGGACATTTGGAGCGCTAAGAGCGTAGTAGTGGAAAAAGGAATATATTCAAATATAAACTACACAGAAGCATTCTGTGAAACTTCTTTCTGATCTGTGCATTCAGCTAACAGAGTTAAACCATACTTTTGATTGAGCAGTTTTGAAACACTCTGTCTGTAGAAAATGCAACTGGACATTCGTAGCGCTAAGTGGGTAATAGTGGAAAAAAGAATATGTTCAAATAGAAACTACACAGAAGAATTGTGTGAAACTTCTTTCTGTTCTGTTTGTTCAACTAAAAGGGTTGAACCTTAGTTTTGATTGAGCCGTTCTGAAACACTCTTTCTGTAGAAAATGCAAGTGGAGATTCGGAGCGCTAAGAGGGTAATAGTGGAAAAAGGAATGTCTCCAAATATAAACTACACAGAATTATTCTGTGAAACTTCTTTCTGATCTGAGCATTCAGATAACACAGTTAAACCATACTTTTGATTGAGCAGTTTTGAAACACTCTCTCTGTAGAAAATGCAACTGGAGATTCATAGCGCTAAGTGGGTAATAGTGGAAAAAAGAATATGTTCAAATATAAACTACACAGAAGCATTGTATGAAACATCTTTCTGTTCTGTGCAATCAACTAACAGAGTTGAACCTTACTTTTGATTGAGCCGTTCTGAAACACTCTTTCTGTAGAAACTGCAATTGGACATTCTGAGCGCTAAGAGGCCTATATTGGGAAAAAGAATGTCTACAAATAAAAACTACACAGAAGAATTGTGTGAAACTTCTTTCTGTTCTCTTTGTTCAACTAAAAGAGTTGAACCTTAGTTTTGATTGAGCCGTTCTGAAACACTCTTTCTGTAGAAAATGCAAGTGGAGATTAGGAGCGCTAAGAGGGTAATAGTGGAAAAAGGAATGTCTCCAAATATAAACTACACAGAATCATTCTGTGAAACTTCTTTCTGATCTGGGCATTCAGCTAACAGAGTTAAACCATACTTTTGATTGAGCAGATTTGAACACTCTTTCTGTAGAAAGTGCAACTGGACATTTGGAGCGCTAAGAGAGTAGTAGTGGAAAAAGGAATATATTCAAATATAAACTACACAGAAGCATTCTGTGAAACTTCTTTCTGATCTGAGCATTCAGCTAACATAGTTAAACCATACTTTTGATTGAGCAGTTTTGAAACACTCTGTCTGTAGAAAATGCAACTGGACATTCGTAGCGCTAAGTGGGTAATAGTGGAAAAAAGAATATGTTCAAATATAAACTACACAGAAGCATTGTATGAAACTTCTTTCTGTTCTGTGCATTCAACTAACAGAGTTGAACCTTACTTTTGATTGAGCCTTTCTGAAACACTCTTTCTGTAGAAACTGCAATTGGACATTCTGAGCGCTAAGATGCCTATATTGGGAAAAATAATATCTTCAAATAAAAACTACACAGCAGAATTGTGTGAAACTTATTTCTGATATGTTCATTTAGCTAACAGAGTTAAACCATACTTTTGATTGCGCAGTTCTGAACACTCTTTCTGTAGAAAATGCAAGTGGACATTCGGAGCGCTAAGAGGGTAATAGTGTAAAAAGGAATATATTCAAATATAAACTACACAGTAGCATTCTGTGAAAATTCTTTCTGTTCTGTGCATTCAACTAACAGAGTTGAACCTTACTTTTGATTGAGCCGTTCTGAAACACTCTTTCTGTAGAAACTGCAATTGAACATGCTAAGCGCTAAGAGGCCTACATTGGGAAAAAGAATATCTTCAAATAAAAACTACACAGATGCATTCTGTGAAACTTATTTCTGATCTGTAAATTCAGTTAACAGAGATAAAACATATTTTTGATTGAGCAGTTATGAAATACTCTTTTTGTAGAAAATGCAAGTGGAGATTCGGAGCGCTAAGAGGGTAATAGTGGAAAAAGGAATGTCTTCAAATATAAACTACACAGAATCATTCGGTGAAACTTCTTTCTGATCTGTGCATTCAGCTAACAGAGTTAAACCATACTTTTGATTGAGCAGATCTGAACACTCTTTCTGTAGAAAATGCAACTGGACATTTGGAGCGCTAAGAGCGTAGTAGTGGAAAAAGGAATATATTCAAATATAAACTACACAGAAGCATTCTGTGAAACTTCTTTCTGATCTGATCATTCAGCTAACAGAGTTAAACCATACTTTTGATTGAGCAGTTTTGAAACACTCTGTCTGTAGAAAATGCAACTGGACATTCGTAGCGCTAAGTGGGTAATATTGGAAAAAAAATATGTTCAAATATAAACTACACAGAAGCATTGTATGAAACTTCTTTCTGTTCTGTGCATTCAACTAACAGAGTTGAACCTTACTTTTGATTGAGCCTTTCTGAAACACTCTTTCTGTAGAAACTGCAATTGGACATTCTGAGCGCTAAGATGCCTATATTGGGAAAAATAATATCTTCAAATAAAAACTACACAGCAGCATTGTGTGAAACTTATTTCTGATATGTTCATTAAGCTAACAGAGTTAAACCATACTTTTGATTGCGCAGTTCTGAACTCTCTTTCTGTAGAAAATGCAAGTGGACATTCGGAGCGCTAAGAGGGTAATAGTGGAAAAAGGAATGTCTCCAAATATAAACTACACAGAATCATTCTGTGAAACTTCTTTCTGATCTGTGCATTCAGCTAACAGAGTTAAACCATACTTTTGATTGAGCAGATCTGAACACTCTTTCTGTAGAAAATGCAACTGGACATTTGGAGGGCTAAGAGAGTAGTAGTGGAAAAAGGAATATATTCAAATATAAACTACACAGAAGCATTCTGTGAAACTTCTTTCTGATCTGAGCATTCAGCTAACAGAGTTAAACCATACTTTTGATTGAGCAGTTTTGAAACACTCTGTCTGTAGAAAATGCAACTGGACATTCGTAGCGCTAAGTGGGTAATAGTGGAAAAAAGAATATGTTCAAATATAAACTACACAGAAGCATTGTATGAAACTTCTTTCTGTTCTGTGCATTCAACTATCAGAGTTGAACCTTACTTTTGATTGAGCCTTTCTGAAACACTCTTTCTGTAGAAACTGCAATTGGACATTCTGAGCGCTAAGAGGCCTATATTGGGAAAAATAATATCTTCAAATAAAAACTACACAGAAGCATTGTGTGAAACTTATTTCCGATATGTTCATTAAGCTAACAGAGTTAAACCATACTTTTGATTGCGCAGTTCTGAACACTCTTTCTGTAGAAAATGCAAGTGGACATTCGGAGCGCTAAGAGGGTAATAGTGGAAAAAGGAATATATTCAAATATAAACTACACAGTAGCATTCTGTGAAAATTCTTTCTGTTCTGTGCATTCAACTAACAGAGTTGAACATTACTTTTGATTGAGCCGTTCTGAAACACTCTTTCTGTAGAAACTGCAATTGGACATGCTAAGCGCTAAGAGGCCTACATTGGGAAAAAGAATATCTTCAAATAAAAACTACACAGATGCATTCTGTGAAACTTATTTCTGATCTGTAAATTCAGTTAACAGAGATAAAACATATTTTTGATTGAGCAGTTATGAAACACTCTTTTTGTAGAAAATGCAAGTGGAGATTCGGAGCGCTAAGTGGGTAATAGTGGAAAAAGGAATGTCTTCAAATATAAACTACACAGAATCATTCGGTGAAACTTCTTTCTGATCTGTGCATTCAGCTAACAGAGTTAAACCATACTTTTGATTGAGCAGATCTGAACACTCTTTCTGTAGAAAATGCAACTGGACATTTGGAGCGCTAAGAGCGTAGTAGTGGAAAAAGGAATATATTCAAATATAAACTACACAGAAGCATTCTGTGAAACTTCTTTCTGATCTGATCATTCAGCTAACAGAGTTAAACCATACTTTTGATTGAGCAGTTTTGAAACACTCTGTCTGTAGAAAATGCAACTGGACATTCGTAGCGCTAAGTGGGTAATAGTGGAAAAAAGAATATGTTCAAATATAAACTACACAGAAGCATTGTATGAAACTTCTTTCTGTTCTGTGCATTCAACTAACAGAGTAGAACCTTACTTTTGATTGAGCCTTTCTGAAACAATCTTTCTGTAGAAACTGCAATTGGACATTCTGAGCGCTAAGATGGCTATATTGGGAAAAATAATATCTTCAAATTAAAACTACACAGCAGCATTGTGTGAAACTTATTTCTGATATGTTCATTAAGCTAACAGAGTTAAACCATACTTTTGATTGCGCCGTTCTGAACACTCTTTCTGTATAAAATGCAAGTGGACATTCGGAGCGCTAAGAGGGTAATATTGGAAACAGGAATATATTCAAATATAAACTACACAGTAGCATTCTGTGAAAATTCTTTCTGTTCTGTGCATTCAACTAACAGAGTTGAACCTTACTTTTGATTGAGCCGTTCTGAAACACTCTTTCTGTAGAAACTGCAATTGGACATGCTAAGCGCTAAGAGGCCTACATTGGGAAAAAGAATATCTTCAAATAAAAACTACACAGATGCATTCTGTGAAACTTATTTCTGATCTGTAAATTCAGTTAACAGAGATAAAACATATTTTTGATTGAGCAGTTATGAAACACTCTTTTTGTAGAAAATGCAAGTGGAGATTCGGAGCGCTAAGAGGGTAATAGTGGAAAAAGGAATGTCTTCAAATATAAACTATACAGAATCATTCGGTGAAACTTATTTCTGATCTGTGCATTCAGCTAACAGAGTTAAACCATACTTTTGATTGAGCAGATCTGAACACTCTTTCTGTAGAAAATGCAACTGGACATTTGGAGCGCTAAGAGCGTAGTAGTGGAAAAAGGAATATATTCAAATATAAACTACACAGAAGCATTCTGTGAAACTTCTTTCTGATCTGAGCATTCAGCTAACAGAGTTAAACCATACTTTTGATTGAGCAGTTTTGAAACACTCTGTCTGTAGAAAATGCAACTGGACATTCGTAGCGCTAAGTGGGTAATAGTGGAAAAAAGAATATGTTCAAATAGAAACTACACAGAAAAATTGTGTGAAACTTCTTTCTGTTCTGTTTGTTCAACTAAAAGAGTTGAACCTTAGTTTTGATTGAGCCGTTCTGAAACACTCTTTCTGTAGAAAATGCAAGTGGAGATTCGGAGCGCTAAGAGGGTAATAGTGGAAAAAGTAATGTCTCCAAATATAAACTACACAGAATCATTCTGTGAAACTTCTTTCTGATCTGTGCATTCAGTTAACAGAATTAAACCATACTTTGGATTGAGCAATTTTGAAACACTCTGTCTGTAGAAAATGCAACTGGACATTCGTAGCGCTAAGTGGGTAATAGTGGAAAAAATATATGTTCAAATATAAACTACACAGAAGCATTGTGTGAAACTTATTTCTGATATGTTCATTAAGCTAACAGAGTTAAACCATACTTTTGATTGCGCAGTTCTGAACACTCTTTCTGTAGAAAATTCAAGTGGACATTCGGAGCGCTAAGAGGGTAATAGTGGAAAAAGGAATATATTCAAATATAAACTACACAGTAGCATTCTGTGAAAATTCTTTCTGTTCTGTGCATTCAACTAACAGAGTTGAACCTTACTTTTGATTGAGCCGTTCTGAAACACTCTTTCTGTAGAAACTGCAATTGGACATGCTAAGCGCTAAGAGGCCTACATTGGGTAAAATAATATCTTCAAATAAAAACTACACAGATGCATTCTGTGAAACTTATTTCTGATCTGTAAATTCAGTTAACAGAGATAAAACATATTTTTGATTGAGCAGTTATGAAACCTTCTTTTTGTAGAAAATGCAAGTGGAGATTCGGAGCGCTAAGAGGGTAATAGTGGAAAAAGGAATGTCTCCAAATATAAACTACACAGAATCATTCTGTGAAACTTCTTTCTGATCTGTGCATTCAGCTAACAGAGTTAAACCATACTTTTGATTGAGCAGATCTGAACACTCTTTCTGTAGAAAATGCAACTGGACATTTGGAGGGCTAAGAGAGTAGTAGTGGAAAAAGGAATATATTCAAATATAAACTACACAGAAGCATTCTGTGAAACTTCTTTCTGATCTGAGCATTCAGCTAACAGAGTTAAACCATACTTTTGATTGAGCAGTTTTGAAACACTCTGTCTGTAGAAAATGCAACTGGACATTCGTAGCGCTAAGTGGGTAATAGTGGAAAAAAGAATATGTTCAAATATAAACTACACAGAAGCATTGTATGAAACTTCTTTCTGTTCTGTGCATTCAACTATCAGAGTTGAACCTTACTTTTGATTGAGCCTTTCTGAAACACTCTTTCTGTAGAAACTGCAATTGGACATTCTGAGCGCTAAGAGGCCTATATTGGGAAAAATAATATCTTCAAATAAAAACTACACAGAAGCATTGTGTGAAACTTATTTCCGATATGTTCATTAAGCTAACAGAGTTAAACCATACTTTTGATTGCGCAGTTCTGAACACTCTTTCTGTAGAAAATGCAAGTGGACATTCGGAGCGCTAAGAGGGTAATAGTGGAAAAAGGAATATATCCAAATATAAACTACACAGTAGCATTCTGTGAAAATTCTTTCTGTTCTGTGCATTCAACTAACAGAGTTGAACCTTACTTTTGATTGAGCCGTTCTGAAACACTCTTTCTGTAGAAACTGCAATTGGACATGCTAAGCGCTAAGAGGCCTACATTGGGAAAAAGAATATCTTCAAATAAAAACTACACAGATGCATTCTGTGAAACTTATTTCTGATCTGTAAATTCAGTTAACAGAGATAAAACATATTTTTGATTGAGCAGTTATGAAACACTCTTTTTGTAGAAAATGCAAGTGGAGATTCGGAGCGCTAAGTGGGTAATAGTGGAAAAAGGAATGTCTTCAAATATAAACTACACAGAATCATTCGGTGAAACTTCTTTCTGATCTGTGCATTCAGCTAACAGAGTTAAACCATACTTTTGATTGAGCAGATCTGAACACTCTTTCTGTAGAAAATGCAACTGGACATTTGGAGCGCTAAGAGCGTAGTAGTGGAAAAAGGAATATATTCAAATATAAACTACACAGAAGCATTCTGTGAAACTTCTTTCTGATCTGATCATTCAGCTAACAGAGTTAAACCATACTTTTGATTGAGCAGTTTTGAAACACTCTGTCTGTAGAAAATGCAACTGGACATTCGTAGCGCTAAGTGGGTAATAGTGGAAAAAAGAATATGTTCAAATATAAACTACACAGAAGCATTGTATGAAACTTCTTTCTGTTCTGTGCATTCAACTAACAGAGTAGAACCTTACTTTTGATTGAGCCTTTCTGAAACACTCTTTCTGTAGAAACTGCAATTGGACATTCTGAGCGCTAAGATGCCTATATTGGGAAAAATAATATCTTCAAATAAAAACTACACAGCAGCATTGTGTGAAACTTATTTCTGATATGTTCATTAAGCTAACAGAGTTAAACCATACTTTTGATTGCGCAGTTCTGAACACTCTTTCTGTAGAAAATGCAAGTGGACATTCGGAGCGCTAAGAGGGTAATATTGGAAAAAGGAATATATTCAAATATAAACTACACAGTAGCATTCTGTGAAAATTCTTTCTGTTCTGTGCATTCAACTAACAGAGTTGAACCTTACTTTTGATTGAGCCGTTCTGAAACACTCTTTCTGTAGAAACTGCAATTGGACATGCTAAGCGCTAAGAGGCCTACATTGGGAAAAAGAATATCTTCAAATAAAAACTACACAGATGCATTCTGTGAAACTTATTTCTGATCTGTAAATTCAGTTAACAGAGATAAAACATATTTTTGATTGAGCAGTTATGAAACACTCTTTTTGTAGAAAATGCAAGTGGAGATTCGGAGCGCTAAGAGGGTAATAGTGGAAAAAGGAATGTCTTCAAATATAAACTATACAGAATCATTCGGTGAAACTTATTTCTGATCTGTGCATTCAGCTAACAGAGTTAAACCATACTTTTGATTGAGCAGATCTGAACACTCTTTCTGTAGAAAATGCAACTGGACATTTGGAGCGCTAAGAGCGTAGTAGTGGAAAAAGGAATATATTCAAATATAAACTACACAGAAGCATTCTGTGAAACTTCTTTCTGATCTGAGCATTCAGCTAACAGAGTTAAACCATACTTTTGATTGAGCAGTTTTGAAACACTCTGTCTGTAGAAAATGCAACTGGACATTCGTAGCGCTAAGTGGGTAATAGTGGAAAAAAGAATATGTTCAAATAGAAACTACACAGAAAAATTGTGTGAAACTTCTTTCTGTTCTGTTTGTTCAACTAAAAGAGTTGAACCTTAGTTTTGATTGAGCCGTTCTGAAACACTCTTTCTGTAGAAAATGCAAGTGGAGATTCGGAGCGCTAAGAGGGTAATAGTGGAAAAAGTAATGTCTCCAAATATAAACTACACAGAATCATTCTGTGAAACTTCTTTCTGATCTGTGCATTCAGTTAACAGAATTAAACCATACTTTGGATTGAGCAATTTTGAAACACTCTGTCTGTAGAAAATGCAACTGGACATTCGTAGCGCTAAGTGGGTAATAGTGGAAAAAATATATGTTCAAATATAAACTACACAGAAGCATTGTGTGAAACTTATTTCTGATATGTTCATTAAGCTAACAGAGTTAAACCATACTTTTGATTGCGCAGTTCTGAACACTCTTTCTGTAGAAAATTCAAGTGGACATTCGGAGCGCTAAGAGGGTAATAGTGGAAAAAGGAATATATTCAAATATAAACTACACAGTAGCATTCTGTGAAAATTCTTTCTGTTCTGTGCATTCAACTAACAGAGTTGAACCTTACTTTTGATTGAGCCGTTCTGAAACACTCTTTCTGTAGAAACTGCAATTGGACATGCTAAGCGCTAAGAGGCCTACATTGGGAAAAATAATATCTTCAAATAAAAACTACACAGATGCATTCTGTGAAACTTATTTCTGATCTGTAAATTCAGTTAACAGAGATAAAACATATTTTTGATTGAGCAGTTATGAAACCTTCTTTTTGTAGAAAATGCAAGTGGAGATTCGGAGCGCTAAGAGGGTAATAGTGGAAAAAGGAATGTCTTCAAATATAAACTACACAGAATCATTCGGTGAAACTCCTTTCTGATCTGTGCATTCAGCTAACAGAGTTAAACCATACTTTTGATTGAGCAGATCTGAACACCCTTTCTGTAGAAAATGCAACTGGACATTTGGAGCGCTAAGAGCGTAGTAGTGGAAAAAGGATTATATTCAAATATAAACTACACAGAAGCATTCTGTGAAACTTCTTTCTGATCTGAGCATTCAGCTAACACAGTTAAACCATACTTTTGATTGAGCAGTTTTGAAACACTCTCTCTGTAGAAAATGCAACTGGAGATTCGTAGCGCTAAGTGGGTAATAGTGGAAAAAAGAATATGTTCAAATATAAACTACACAGAAGCATTGTATGAAACTTCTTTCTGTTCTGTGCAATCAACTAACAGAGTTGAACCTTACTTTTGATAGAGCCGTTCTGAAACACTCTTTCTGTAGAAACTGCAATTGGACATTCTGAGCGCTAAGAGGCCTATATTGGGAAAAAGAATGTCTACAAATAAAAACTACACAGAAGAATTGTGTGAAACTACTTTCTGTTCTCTTTGTTCAACTAAAAGAGTTGAACCTTAGTTTTGATTGAGCCGTTCTGAAACACTCTTTCTGTAGAAAATGCAAGTGGAGATTTGGAGCGCTAAGAGGGTAATAGTGGAAAAAGGAATGTCTCCAAATATAAACTACACAGAATCATTCTGTGAAACTTCTTTCTGATCTGTGCATTCAGCTAACAGAGTTAAACCATACTTTTGATTGAGCAGATCTGAACACACTTTCTGTAGAAAATGCAACTGGACATTTGGAGCGCTAAGAGAGTAGTAGTGGAAAAAGGAATATATTCAAATATAAACTACACAGAAGCATTCTGTGAAACTTCTTTCTGATCTGAGCATTCAGCTAACAGAGTTAAAACATACTTTTGATTGAGCAGTTTTGAAACACTCTGTCTGTAGAAAATGCAACTGGACATTCGTAGCGCTAAGTGGGTAATAGTGGAAAAAAGAATATGTTCAAATATAAACTACACAGAAGCATTGTATGAAACTTCTTTCTGTTCTGTGCATTCAACTAACAGAGTTGAACCTTACTTTTGATTGAGCCTTTCTGAAACACTCTTTCTGTAAAAACTGCAAATGGACATTCTGAGCGCTAAGAGGCCTCTATTGGGAAAAATAATATCTTCAAATAAAAACTACACAGAAGCATTGTGTGAAACTTATTTCTGATATGTTCATTAAGCTAACAGGGTTAAACCATACTTTTGATTGCGCAGTTCTGAACACTCTTTCTGTAGAAAATGCAAGTGGACATTCGGAGCGCTAAGAGGGTAATAGTGGAAAAAGGAATATATTCAAATATAAACTACACAGTAGCATTCTGTGAAAATTCTTTCTGTTCTGTGCATTCAACTAACAGAGTTGAACCTTACTTTTGATTGAGCCGTTCTGAAACACTCTTTCTGTAGAAACTGCAATTGGACATGCTAAGCGCTAAGAGGCCTACATTGGGAAAAAGAATATCTTCAAATAAAAACTACACAGATGCATTCTGTGAAACTTATTTCTGATCTGTAAATTCAGTTAACAGAGATAAAACATATTTTTGATTGAGCAGTTATGAAACACTCTTTTTGTAGAAAATGCAAGTGGAAATTCGGAGCGCTAAGAGGGTAATAGTGGAAAAAGGAATGTCTTCAAATATAAACTACACAGAATCATTCGGTGAAACTTCTTTCTGATCTGTGCATTCAGCTAACAGAGTTAAACCATACTTTTCATTGAGCAGATCTGAACACCCTTTCTGTAGAAAATGCAACTGGACATTTGGAGCGCTAAGAGCGTAGTAGTGGAAAAAGGATTATATTCAAATATAAACTACAGAGAAGCATTCTGTGAAACTTCTTTCTGATCTGAGCATTCAGCTAACACAGTTAAACCATACTTTTGATTGAGCAGTTTTGAAACACTCTCTCTGTAGAAAATGCAACTGGAGATTCGTAGCGCTAAGTGGGTAATAGTGGAAAAAAGAATATGTTCAAATATAAACTACACAGAAGCATTGTATGAAACTTCTTTCTGTTCTGTGCAATCAACTAACAGAGTTGAACCTTACTTTTGATTGAGCCGTTCTGAAACACTCTTTCTGTAGAAACTGCAATTGGACATTCTGAGCGCTAAGAGGCCTATATTGGGAAAAAGAATGTCTACAAATAAAAACTACACAGAAGAATTGTGTGAAACTTCTTTCTGTTCTCTTTGTTCAACTAAAAGAGTTGAACCTTAGTTTTGATTGAGCCGTTCTGAAACACTCTTTCTTTAGAAACTGCAATTGGACATGCTAAGCGCTAAGAGCCCTACATTGGGAAAAAGAATATCTTCAAATAAAAACTACACAGATGCATTCTGTGAAACTTATTTCTGATCTGTAAATTCAGTTAACAGAGATAAAACATATTTTTGATTGAGCAGTTATGAAACACTCTTTTTGTAGAAAATGCAAGTGGAGATTCGGAGCGCTAAGTGGGTAATAGTGGAAAAAGGAATGTCTTCAAATATAAACTACACAGAATCATTCGGTGAAACTTCTTTCTGATCTGTGCATTCAGCTAACAGAGTTAAACCATACTTTTGATTGAGCAGATCTGAACACTCTTTCTGTAGAAAATGCAACTGGACATTTGGAGCGCTAAGAGCGTAGTAGTGGAAAAAGGAATATATTCAAATATAAACTACACAGAAGCATTCTGTGAAACTTCTTTCTGATCTGATCATTCAGCTAACAGAGTTAAACCATACTTTTGATTGAGCAGTTTTGAAACACTCTGTCTGTAGAAAATGCAACTGGACATTCGTAGCGCTAAGTGGGTAATAGTGGAAAAAAGAATATGTTCAAATATAAACTACACAGAAGCATTGTATGAAACTTCTTTCTGTTCTGTGCATTCAACTAACAGAGTAGAACCTTACTTTTGATTGAGCCTTTCTGAAACACTCTTTCTGTAGAAACTGCAATTGGACATTCTGAGCGCTAAGATGCCTATATTGGGAAAAATAATATCTTCAAATAAAAACTACACAGCAGCATTGTGTGAAACTTATTTCTGATATGTTCATTAAGCTAACAGAGTTAAACCATACTTTTGATTGCGCAGTTCTGAACACTCTTTCTGTAGAAAATGCAAGTGGACATTCGGAGCGCTAAGAGGGTAATATTGGAAAAAGGAATATATTCAAATATAAACTACACAGTAGCATTCTGTGAAAATTCTTTCTGTTCTGTGCATTCAACTAACAGAGTTGAACCTTACTTTTGATTGAGCCGTTCTGAAACACTCTTTCTGTAGAAACTGCAATTGGACATGCTAAGCGCTAAGAGGCCTACATTGGGAAAAAGAATATCTTCAAATAAAAACTACACAGATGCATTCTGTGAAACTTATTTCTGATCTGTAAATTCAGTTAACAGAGATAAAACATATTTTTGATTGAGCAGTTATGAAACACTCTTTTTGTAGAAAATGCAAGTGGAGATTCGGAGCGCTAAGAGGGTAATAGTGGAAAAAGGAATGTCTTCAAATATAAACTATACAGAATCATTCGGTGAAACTTATTTCTGATCTGTGCATTCAGCTAACAGAGTTAAACCATACTTTTGATTGAGCAGATCTGAACACTCTTTCTGTAGAAAATGCAACTGGACATTTGGAGCGCTAAGAGCGTAGTAGTGGAAAAAGGAATATATTCAAATATAAACTACACAGAAGCATTCTGTGAAACTTCTTTCTGATCTGAGCATTCAGCTAACAGAGTTAAACCATACTTTTGATTGAGCAGTTTTGAAACACTCTGTCTGTAGAAAATGCAACTGGACATTCGTAGCGCTAAGTGGGTAATAGTGGAAAAAAGAATATGTTCAAATAGAAACTACACAGAAAAATTGTGTGAAACTTCTTTCTGTTCTGTTTGTTCAACTAAAAGAGTTGAACCTTAGTTTTGATTGAGCCGTTCTGAAACACTCTTTCTGTAGAAAATGCAAGTGGAGATTCGGAGCGCTAAGAGGGTAATAGTGGAAAAAGTAATGTCTCCAAATATAAACTACACAGAATCATTCTGTGAAACTTCTTTCTGATCTGTGCATTCAGTTAACAGAATTAAACCATACTTTGGATTGAGCAATTTTGAAACACTCTGTCTGTAGAAAATGCAACTGGACATTCGTAGCGCTAAGTGGGTAATAGTGGAAAAAATATATGTTCAAATATAAACTACACAGAAGCATTGTGTGAAACTTATTTCTGATATGTTCATTAAGCTAACAGAGTTAAACCATACTTTTGATTGCGCAGTTCTGAACACTCTTTCTGTAGAAAATTCAAGTGGACATTCGGAGCGCTAAGAGGGTAATAGTGGAAAAAGGAATATATTCAAATATAAACTACACAGTAGCGTTCTGTGAAAATTCTTTCTGTTCTGTGCATTCAACTAACAGAGTTGAACCTTACTTTTGATTGAGCCGTTCTGAAACACTCTTTCTGTAGAAACTGCAATTGGACATGCTAAGCGCTAAGAGGCCTACATTGGGAAAAATAATATCTTCAAATAAAAACTACACAGATGCATTCTGTGAAACTTATTTCTCATCTGTAAATTCAGTTAACAGAGATAAAACATATTTTTGATTGAGCAGTTATGAAACCTTCTTTTTGTAGAAAATGCAAGTGGAGATTCGGAGCGCTAAGAGGGTAATAGTGGAAAAAGGAATGTCTTCAAATATAAACTACACAGAATCATTCGGTGAAACTCCTTTCTGATCTGTGCATTCAGCTAACAGAGTTAAACCATACTTTTGATTGAGCAGATCTGAACACCCTTTCTGTAGAAAATGCAACTGGACATTTGGAGCGCTAAGAGCGTAGTAGTGGAAAAAGGATTATATTCAAATATAAACTACACAGAAGCATTCTGTGAAACTTCTTTCTGATCTGAGCATTCAGCTAACACAGTTAAACCATACTTTTGATTGAGCAGTTTTGAAACACTCTCTCTGTAGAAAATGCAACTGGAGATTCGTAGCGCTAAGTGGGTAATAGTGGAAAAAAGAATATGTTCAAATATAAACTACACAGAAGCATTGTATGAAACTTCTTTCTGTTCTGTGCAATCAACTAACAGAGTTGAACCTTACTTTTGATAGAGCCGTTCTGAAACACTCTTTCTGTAGAAACTGCAATTGGACATTCTGAGCGCTAAGAGGCCTATATTGGGAAAAAGAATGTCTACAAATAAAAACTACACAGAAGAATTGTGTGAAACTACTTTCTGTTCTCTTTGTTCAACTAAAAGAGTTGAACCTTAGTTTTGATTGAGCCGTTCTGAAACACTCTTTCTGTAGAAAATGCAAGTGGAGATTTGGAGCGCTAAGAGGGTAATAGTGGAAAAAGGAATGTCTCCAAATATAAACTACACAGAATCATTCTGTGAAACTTCTTTCTGATCTGTGCATTCAGCTAACAGAGTTAAACCATACTTTTGATTGAGCAGATCTGAACACACTTTCTGTAGAAAATGCAACTGGACATTTGGAGCGCTAAGAGAGTAGTAGTGGAAAAAGGAATATATTCAAATATAAACTACACAGAAGCATTCTGTGAAACTTCTTTCTGATCTGAGCATTCAGCTAACAGAGTTAAAACATACTTTTGATTGAGCAGTTTTGAAACACTCTGTCTGTAGAAAATGCAACTGGACATTCGTAGCGCTAAGTGGGTAATAGTGGAAAAAAGAATATGTTCAAATATAAACTACACAGAAGCATTGTATGAAACTTCTTTCTGTTCTGTGCATTCAACTATCAGAGTTGAACCTTACTTTTGATTGAGCCTTTCTGAAACACTCTTTCTGTAAAAACTGCAAATGGACATTCTGAGCGCTAAGAGGCCTCTATTGGGAAAAATAATATCTTCAAATAAAAACTACACAGAAGCATTGTGTGAAACTTATTTCTGATATGTTCATTAAGCTAACAGGGTTAAACCATACTTTTGATTGCGCAGTTCTGAACACTCTTTCTGTAGAAAATGCAAGTGGACATTCGGAGCGCTAAGAGGGTAATAGTGGAAAAAGGAATATATTCAAATATAAACTACACAGTAGCATTCTGTGAAAATTCTTTCTGTTCTGTGCATTCAACTAACAGAGTTGAACCTTACTTTTGATTGAGCCGTTCTGAAACACTCTTTCTGTAGAAACTGCAATTGGACATGCTAAGCGCTAAGAGGCCTACATTGGGAAAAAGAATATCTTCAAATAAAAACTACACAGATGCATTCTGTGAAACTTATTTCTGATCTGTAAATTCAGTTAACAGAGATAAAACATATTTTTGATTGAGCAGTTATGAAACACTCTTTTTGTAGAAAATGCAAGTGGAAATTCGGAGCGCTAAGAGGGTAATAGTGGAAAAAGGAATGTCTTCAAATATAAACTACACAGAATCATTCGGTGAAACTTCTTTCTGATCTGTGCATTCAGCTAACAGAGTTAAACCATACTTTTCATTGAGCAGATCTGAACACCCTTTCTGTAGAAAATGCAACTGGACATTTGGAGCGCTAAGAGCGTAGTAGTGGAAAAAGGATTATATTCAAATATAAACTACAGAGAAGCATTCTGTGAAACTTCTTTCTGATCTGAGCATTCAGCTAACACAGTTAAACCATACTTTTGATTGAGCAGTTTTGAAACACTCTCTCTGTAGAAAATGCAACTGGAGATTCGTAGCGCTAAGTGGGTAATAGTGGAAAAAAGAATATGTTCAAATATAAACTACACAGAAGCATTGTATGAAACTTCTTTCTGTTCTGTGCAATCAACTAACAGAGTTGAACCTTACTTTTGATTGAGCCGTTCTGAAACACTCTTTCTGTAGAAACTGCAATTGGACATTCTGAGCGCTAAGAGGCCTATATTGGGAAAAAGAATGTCTACAAATAAAAACTACACAGAAGAATTGTGTGAAAC
This sequence comes from Symphalangus syndactylus, assembly GCF_028878055.3. Classification (NCBI taxonomy): domain Eukaryota; kingdom Metazoa; phylum Chordata; class Mammalia; order Primates; family Hylobatidae; genus Symphalangus; species Symphalangus syndactylus. Next base: position 110,863,765 of record NC_072438.2, read on the forward strand.
TTCTTTCTGTTCTCTTTGTTCAACTAAAAGAGTTGAACCTTAGTTTTGATTGAGCCGTTCTGAAACACTCTTTCTTTAGAAACTGCAATTGGACATGCTAAGCGCTAAGAGCCCTACATTGGGAAAAAGAATATCTTCAAATAAAAACTACACAGATGCATTCTGTGAAACTTATTTCTGATCTGTAAATTCAGTTAACAGAGATAAAACATATTTTTGATTGAGCAGTTATGAAACACTCTTTTTGTAGAAAATGCAAGTGGAGATTCGGAGCGCTAAGAGGGTAATAGTGGAAAAAGGAATGTCTTCAAATATAAACTATACAGAATCATTCGGTGAAACTTCTTTCTGATCTGTGCATTCAGCTAACAGAGTTAAACCATACTTTTGATTGAGCAGATCTGAACACTCTTTCTGTAGAAAATGCAACTGGACATTTGGAGCGCTAAGAGCGTAGTAGTGGAAAAAGGAATATATTCAAATATAAACTACACAGAAGCATTCTGTGAAACTTCTTTCTGATCTGAGCATTCAGCTAACAGAGTTAAACCATACTTTTGATTGAACAGTTTTGAAACACTCTGTCTGTAGAAAATGCAACTGGACATTCGTAGCGCTAAGTGGGTAATAGTGGAAAAAAGAATATGTTCGAATATAAACTACACAGAAGCATTGTATGAAACTTCTTTCTGTTCTGTGCATTCAACTAACAGGGTTGAACCTTACTTTTGATTGAGCCTTTCTGAAACACTCTTTCTGTAGAAACTGCAATTGGACATTCTGAGCGCTAAGAGACCTATATTGGGAAAAAAAATATCTTCAAATAAAAACTACACAGAAGCATTGTGTGAAACATATTTCTGATATGTTCATTAAGCTAACAGAGTTAAACCATACTTTTGATTGCGCAGTTCTGAACACTCTTTCTGTAGAAAATGCAAGTGGACATTCGGAGCGCTAAGAGGGTAATAGTGGAAAAAGGAATATATTCAAATATAAACTACACAGTAGCATTCTGTGAAAATTCTTTCTGTTCTGTGCATTCAACTAACAGAGTTGAACCTTACTTTTGATTGAGCCGTTCTGAAACACTCTTTCTGTAGAAACTGCAATTGGACATGCTAAGCGCTAAGAGGCCTACATTGGGAAAAAGAATATCTTCAAATAAAAACTACACAGATGCATTCTGTGAAACTTATTTCTGATCTGTAAATTCAGTTAACAGAGATAAAACATATTTTTGATTGAGCAGTTATGAAACACTCTTTTTGTAGAAAATGCAAGTGGAAATTCGGAGCGCTAAGAGGGTAATAGTGGAAAAAGGAATGTCTTCAAATATAAACTACACAGAATCATTCGGTGAAACTTCTTTCTGATCTGTGCATTCAGCTAACAGAGTTAAACCATACTTTTCATTGAGCAGATCTGAACACCCTTTCTGTAGAAAATGCAACTGGACATTTGGAGCGCTAAGAGCGTAGTAGTGGAAAAAGGATTATATTCAAATATAAACTACAGAGAAGCATTCTGTGAAACTTCTTTCTGATCTGAGCATTCAGCTAACACAGTTAAACCATACTTTTGATTGAGCAGTTTTGAAACACTCTCTCTGTAGAAAATGCAACTGGAGATTCGTAGCGCTAAGTGGGTAATAGTGGAAAAAAGAATATGTTCAAATATAAACTACACAGAAGCATTGTATGAAACTTCTTTCTGTTCTGTGCAATCAACTAACAGAGTTGAACCTTACTTTTGATTGAGCCGTTCTGAAACACTCTTTCTGTAGAAACTGCAATTGGACATTCTGAGCGCTAAGAGGCCTATATTGGGAAAAAGAATGTCTACAAATAAAAACTACACAGAAGAATTGTGTGAAACTTCTTTCTGTTCTCTTTGTTCAACTAAAAGAGTTGAACCTTAGTTTTGATTGAGCCGTTCTGAAACACTCTTTCTTTAGAAACTGCAATTGGACATGCTAAGCGCTAAGAGCCCTACATTGGGAAAAAGAATATCTTCAAATAAAAACTACACAGATGCATTCTGTGAAACTTATTTCTGATCTGTAAATTCAGTTAACAGAGATAAAACATATTTTTGATTGAGCAGTTATGAAACACTCTTTTTGTAGAAAATGCAAGTGGAGATTCGGAGCGCTAAGAGGGTAATAGTGGAAAAAGGAATGTCTTCAAATATAAACTATACAGAATCATTCGGTGAAACTTCTTTCTGATCTGTGCATTCAGCTAACAGAGTTAAACCATACTTTTGATTGAGCAGATCTGAACACTCTTTCTGTAGAAAATGCAACTGGACATTTGGAGCGCTAAGAGCGTAGTAGTGGAAAAAGGAATATATTCAAATATAAACTACACAGAAGCATTCTGTGAAACTTCTTTCTGATCTGAGCATTCAGCTAACAGAGTTAAACCATACTTTTGATTGAACAGTTTTGAAACACTCTGTCTGTAGAAAATGCAACTGGACATTCGTAGCGCTAAGTGGGTAATAGTGGAAAAAAGAATATGTTCAAATATAAACTACACAGAAGCATTGTATGAAACTTCTTTCTGTTCTGTGCATTCAACTAACAGGGTTGAACCTTACTTTTGATTGAGCCTTTCTGAAACACTCTTTCTGTAGAAACTGCAATTGGACATTCTGAGCGCTAAGAGACCTATATTGGGAAAAATAATATCTTCAAATAAAAACTACACAGAAGCATTGTGTGAAACATATTTCTGATATGTTCATTAAGCTAACAGAGTTAAACCATACTTTTGATTGCGCAGTTCTGAACACTCTTTCTGTAGAAAATGCAAGTGGACATTCGGAGCGCTAAGAGGGTAATAGTGGAAAAAGGAATATATTCAAATATAAACTACACAGTAGCATTCTGTGAAAATTCTTTCTGTTCTGTGCATTCAACTAACAGAGTTGAACCTTACTTTTGATTGAGCCGTTCTGAAACACTCTTTCTGTAGAAACTGCAATTGGACATGCTAAGCGCTAAGACGCCTACATTGGGAAAAAGAATATCTTCAAATAAAAACTACACAGATGCATTCTGTGAAACTTATTTCTGATCTGTAAATTCAGTTAACAGAGATAAAACATATTTTTGATTGAGCAGTTATGAAACACTCTTTTTGTAGAAAATGCAAGTGGAGATTCGGAGCGCTAAGAGGGTAATAGTGGAAAAAGGAATGTCTTCAAATATAAACTATACAGAATCATTCGGTGAAACTTATTTCTGATCTGTGCATTCAGCTAACAGAGTTAAACCATACTTTTGATTGAGCAGATCTGAACACTCTTTCTGTAGAAAATGCAACTGGACATTTGGAGCGCTAAGAGCGTAGTAGTGGAAAAAGGAATATATTCAAATATAAACTACACAGAAGCATTCTGTGAAACTTCTTTCTGATCTGAGCATTCAGCTAACAGAGTTAAACCATACTTTTGATTGAGCAGTTTTGAAACACTCTGTCTGTAGAAAATGCAACTGGACATTCGTAGCGCTAAGTGGGTAATAGTGGAAAAAAGAATATGTTCAAATAGAAACTACACAGAAAAATTGTGTGAAACTTCTTTCTGTTCTGTTTGTTCAACTAAAAGAGTTGAACCTTAGTTTTGATTGAGCCGTTCTGAAACACTCTTTCTGTAGAAAATGCAAGTGGAGATTCGGAGCGCTAAGAGGGTAATAGTGGAAAAAGTAATGTCTCCAAATATAAACTACACAGAATCATTCTGTGAAACTTCTTTCTGATCTGTGCATTCAGTTAACAGAATTAAACCATACTTTGGATTGAGCAATTTTGAAACACTCTGTCTGTAGAAAATGCAACTGGACATTCGTAGCGCTAAGTGGGTAATAGTGGAAAAAATATATGTTCAAATATAAACTACACAGAAGCATTGTGTGAAACTTATTTCTGATATGTTCATTAAGCTAACAGAGTTAAACCATACTTTTGATTGCGCAGTTCTGAACACTCTTTCTGTAGAAAATTCAAGTGGACATTCGGAGCGCTAAGAGGGTAATAGTGGAAAAAGGAATATATTCAAATATAAACTACACAGTAGCATTCTGTGAAAATTCTTTCTGTTCTGTGCATTCAACTAACAGAGTTGAACCTTACTTTTGATTGAGCCGTTCTGAAACACTCTTTCTGTAGAAACTGCAATTGGACATGCTAAGCGCTAAGAGGCCTACATTGGGAAAAATAATATCTTCAAATAAAAACTACACAGATGCATTCTGTGAAACTTATTTCTGATCTGTAAATTCAGTTAACAGAGATAAAACATATTTTTGATTGAGCAGTTATGAAACCTTCTTTTTGTAGAAAATGCAAGTGGAGATTCGGAGCGCTAAGAGGGTAATAGTGGAAAAAGGAATGTCTTCAAATATAAACTACACAGAATCATTCGGTGAAACTCCTTTCTGATCTGTGCATTCAGCTAACAGAGTTAAACCATACTTTTGATTGAGCAGTTCTGAACACCCTTTCTGTAGAAAATGCAACTGGACATTTGGAGCGCTAAGAGCGTAGTAGTGGAAAAAGGATTATATTCAAATATAAACTACACAGAAGCATTCTGTGAAACTTCTTTCTGATCTGAGCATTCAGCTAACACAGTTAAACCATACTTTTGATTGAGCAGTTTTGAAACACTCTCTCTGTAGAAAATGCAACTGGAGATTCGTAGCGCTAAGTGGGTAATAGTGGAAAAAAGAATATGTTCAAATATAAACTACACAGAAGCATTGTATGAAACTTCTTTCTGTTCTGTGCAATCAACTAACAGAGTTGAACCTTACTTTTGATAGAGCCGTTCTGAAACACTCTTTCTGTAGAAACTGCAATTGGACATTCTGAGCGCTAAGAGGCCTATATTGGGAAAAAGAATGTCTACAAATAAAAACTACACAGAAGAATTGTGTGAAACTACTTTCTGTTCTCTTTGTTCAACTAAAAGAGTTGAACCTTAGTTTTGATTGAGCCGTTCTGAAACACTCTTTCTGTAGAAAATGCAAGTGGAGATTTGGAGCGCTAAGAGGGTAATAGTGGAAAAAGGAATGTCTCCAAATATAAACTACACAGAATCATTCTGTGAAACTTCTTTCTGATCTGTGCATTCAGCTAACAGAGTTAAACCATACTTTTGATTGAGCAGATCTGAACACACTTTCTGTAGAAAATGCAACTGGACATTTGGAGCGCTAAGAGAGTAGTAGTGGAAAAAGGAATATATTCAAATATAAACTACACAGAAGCATTCTGTGAAACTTCTTTCTGATCTGAGCATTCAGCTAACAGAGTTAAAACATACTTTTGATTGAGCAGTTTTGAAACACTCTGTCTGTAGAAAATGCAACTGGACATTCGTAGCGCTAAGTGGGTAATAGTGGAAAAAAGAATATGTTCAAATATAAACTACACAGAAGCATTGTATGAAACTTCTTTCTGTTCTGTGCATTCAACTAACAGAGTTGAACCTTACTTTTGATTGAGCCTTTCTGAAACACTCTTTCTGTAAAAACTGCAAATGGACATTCTGAGCGCTAAGAGGCCTCTATTGGGAAAAATAATATCTTCAAATAAAAACTACACAGAAGCATTGTGTGAAACTTATTTCTGATATGTTCATTAAGCTAACAGGGTTAAACCATACTTTTGATTGCGCAGTTCTGAACACTCTTTCTGTAGAAAATGCAAGTGGACATTCGGAGCGCTAAGAGGGTAATAGTGGAAAAAGGAATATATTCAAATATAAACTACACAGTAGCATTCTGTGAAAATTCTTTCTGTTCTGTGCATTCAACTAACAGAGTTGAACCTTACTTTTGATTGAGCCGTTCTGAAACACTCTTTCTGTAGAAACTGCAATTGGACATGCTAAGCGCTAAGAGGCCTACATTGGGAAAAAGAATATCTTCAAATAAAAACTACACAGATGCATTCTGTGAAACTTATTTCTGATCTGTAAATTCAGTTAACAGAGATAAAACATATTTTTGATTGAGCAGTTATGAAACACTCTTTTTGTAGAAAATGCAAGTGGAAATTCGGAGCGCTAAGAGGGTAATAGTGGAAAAAGGAATGTCTTCAAATATAAACTACACAGAATCATTCGGTGAAACTTCTTTCTGATCTGTGCATTCAGCTAACAGAGTTAAACCATACTTTTCATTGAGCAGATCTGAACACCCTTTCTGTAGAAAATGCAACTGGACATTTGGAGCGCTAAGAGCGTAGTAGTGGAAAAAGGATTATATTCAAATATAAACTACAGAGAAGCATTCTGTGAAACTTCTTTCTGATCTGAGCATTCAGCTAACACAGTTAAACCATACTTTTGATTGAGCAGTTTTGAAACACTCTCTCTGTAGAAAATGCAACTGGAGATTCGTAGCGCTAAGTGGGTAATAGTGGAAAAAAGAATATGTTCAAATATAAACTACACAGAAGCATTGTATGAAACTTCTTTCTGTTCTGTGCAATCAACTAACAGAGTTGAACCTTACTTTTGATTGAGCCGTTCTGAAACACTCTTTCTGTAGAAACTGCAATTGGACATTCTGAGCGCTAAGAGGCCTATATTGGGAAAAAGAATGTCTACAAATAAAAACTACACAGAAGAATTGTGTGAAACTTCTTTCTGTTCTCTTTGTTCAACCTAAAGAGTTGAACCTTAGTTTTGATTGAGCCGTTCTGAAACACTCTTTCTTTAGAAACTGCAATTGGACATGCTAAGCGCTAAGAGCCCTACATTGGGAAAAAGAATATCTTCAAATAAAAACTACACAGATGCATTCTGTGAAACTTATTTCTGATCTGTAAATTCAGTTAACAGAGATAAAACATATTTTTGATTGAGCAGTTATGAAACACTCTTTTTGTAGAAAATGCAAGTGGAGATTCGGAGCGCTAAGAGGGTAATAGTGGAAAAAGGAATGTCTTCAAATATAAACTATACAGAATCATTCGGTGAAACTTCTTTCTGATCTGTGCATTCAGCTAACAGAGTTAAACCATACTTTTGATTGAGCAGATCTGAACACTCTTTCTGTAGAAAATGCAACTGGACATTTGGAGCGCTAAGAGCGTAGTAGTGGAAAAAGGAATATATTCAAATATAAACTACACAGAAGCATTCTGTGAAACTTCTTTCTGATCTGAGCATTCAGCTAACAGAGTTAAACCATACTTTTGATTGAACAGTTTTGAAACACTCTGTCTGTAGAAAATGCAACTGGACATTCGTAGCGCTAAGTGGGTAATAGTGGAAAAAAGAATATGTTCAAATATAAACTACACAGAAGCATTGTATGAAACTTCTTTCTGTTCTGTGCATTCAACTAACAGGGTTGAACCTTACTTTTGATTGAGCCTTTCTGAAACACTCTTTCTGTAGAAACTGCAATTGGACATTCTGAGCGCTAAGAGACCTATATTGGGAAAAATAATATCTTCAAATAAAAACTACACAGAAGCATTGTGTGAAACATATTTCTGATATGTTCATTAAGCTAACAGAGTTAAACCATACTTTTGATTGCGCAGTTCTGAACACTCTTTCTGTAGAAAATGCAAGTGGACATTCGGAGCGCTAAGAGGGTAATAGTGGAAAAAGGAATATATTCAAATATAAACTACACAGTAGCATTCTGTGAAAATTCTTTCTGTTCTGTGCATTCAACTAACAGAGTTGAACCTTACTTTTGATTGAGCCGTTCTGAAACACTCTTTCTGTAGAAACTGCAATTGGACATGCTAAGCGCTAAGAGGCCTACATTGGGAAAAAGAATATCTTCAAATAAAAACTACACAGATGCATTCTGTGAAACTTATTTCTGATCTGTAAATTCAGTTAACAGAGATAAAACATATTTTTGATTGAGCAGTTATGAAACACTCTTTTTGTAGAAAATGCAAGTGGAAATTCGGAGCGCTAAGAGGGTAATAGTGGAAAAAGGAATGTCTTCAAATATAAACTACACAGAATCATTCGGTGAAACTTCTTTCTGATCTGTGCATTCAGCTAACAGAGTTAAACCATACTTTTCATTGAGCAGATCTGAACACCCTTTCTGTAGAAAATGCAACTGGACATTTGGAGCGCTAAGAGCGTAGTAGTGGAAAAAGGATTATATTCAAATATAAACTACAGAGAAGCATTCTGTGAAACTTCTTTCTGATCTGAGCATTCAGCTAACACAGTTAAACCATACTTTTGATTGAGCAGTTTTGAAACACTCTCTCTGTAGAAAATGCAACTGGAGATTCGTAGCGCTAAGTGGGTAATAGTGGAAAAAAGAATATGTTCAAATATAAACTACACAGAAGCATTGTATGAAACTTCTTTCTGTTCTGTGCAATCAACTAACAGAGTTGAACCTTACTTTTGATTGAGCCGTTCTGAAACACTCTTTCTGTAGAAACTGCAATTGGACATTCTGAGCGCTAAGAGGCCTATATTGGGAAAAAGAATGTCTACAAATAAAAACTACACAGAAGAATTGTGTGAAACTTCTTTCTGTTCTCTTTGTTCAACTAAAAGAGTTGAACCTTAGTTTTGATTGAGCCGTTCTGAAACACTCTTTCTTTAGAAACTGCAATTGGACATGCTAAGCGCTAAGAGCCCTACATTGGGAAAAAGAATATCTTCAAATAAAAACTACACAGATGCATTCTGTGAAACTTATTTCTGATCTGTAAATTCAGTTAACAGAGATAAAACATATTTTTGATTGAGCAGTTATGAAACACTCTTTTTGTAGAAAATGCAAGTGGAGATTCGGAGCGCTAAGAGGGTAATAGTGGAAAAAGGAATGTCTTCAAATATAAACTATACAGAATCATTCGGTGAAACTTCTTTCTGATCTGTGCATTCAGCTAACAGAGTTAAACCATACTTTTGATTGAGCAGATCTGAACACTCTTTCTGTAGAAAATGCAACTGGACATTTGGAGCGCTAAGAGCGTAGTAGTGGAAAAAGGAATATATTCAAATATAAACTACACAGAAGCATTCTGTGAAACTTCTTTCTGATCTGAGCATTCAGCTAACAGAGTTAAACCATACTTTTGATTGAACAGTTTTGAAACACTCTGTCTGTAGAAAATGCAACTGGACATTCGTAGCGCTAAGTGGGTAATAGTGGAAAAAAGAATATGTTCAAATATAAACTACACAGAAGCATTGTATGAAACTTCTTTCTGTTCTGTGCATTCAACTAACAGGGTTGAACCTTACTTTTGATTGAGCCTTTCTGAAACACTCTTTCTGTAGAAACTGCAATTGGACATTCTGAGCGCTAAGAGACCTATATTGGGAAAAATAATATCTTCAAATAAAAACTACACAGAAGCATTGTGTGAAACATATTTCTGATATGTTCATTAAGCTAACAGAGTTAAACCATACTTTTGATTGCGCAGTTCTGAACACTCTTTCTGTAGAAAATGCAAGTGGACATTCGGAGCGCTAAGAGGGTAATAGTGGAAAAAGGAATATATTCAAATATAAACTACACAGTAGCATTCTGTGAAAATTCTTTCTGTTCTGTGCATTCAACTAACAGAGTTGAACCTTACTTTTGATTGAGCCGTTCTGAAACACTCTTTCTGTAGAAACTGCAATTGGACATGCTAAGCGCTAAGACGCCTACATTGGGAAAAAGAATATCTTCAAATAAAAACTACACAGATGCATTCTGTGAAACTTATTTCTGATCTGTAAATTCAGTTAACAGAGATAAAACATATTTTTGATTGAGCAGTTATGAAACACTCTTTTTGTAGAAAATGCAAGTGGAGATTCGGAGCGCAAAGATTGTAATAGTGGAAAAAGGAATGTCTTCAAATATAAACTACACAGAATCATTCGGTGAAACTTCTTTCTGATCTGTGCATTCAGCTAACAGAGTTAAACCATACTTTTGATTGAGCAGATCTGAACACTCTTTCTGTAGAAAATGCAACTGGACATTTGGAGCGCTAAGAGCGTAGTAGTGGAAAAAGGAATATATTCAAATATAAACTACACAGAAGCATTCTGTGAAACTTCTTTCTGATCTGAGCACTCAGCTAACAGAGTAAAACCATACTTTTGATTGAGCAGTTTTGAAACACTCTGTCTGTAGAAAATGCAACTGGACATTCGTAGCGCTAAGTGGGTAATACTGGAAAAAAGAATATGTTCAAATAGAAACTACACAGAAGCATTGTATGAAACTTCTTTCTGTTCTGTGCATTCAACTAACAGAGTTGAACCTTACTTTTGATTGAGCCGTTCTGAAACACTCTTTCTGTAGAAACTGCAATTCTACATTCTGAGCGCTAAGAGGCCTATATTGGGAAAAAGAATGTCTACAAATAAAAACTACACAGAAGAATTGTGTGAAACTTCTTTCTGTTCTGTTTGTTCAACTAAAAGAGTTGAACCTTAGTTTTGATTGAGCCGTTCTGAAACACTCTTTCTGTAGAAAATGCAAGTGGAGATTCGGAGCGCTAAGAAGGTAATAGTGGAAAAAGGAATGTCTCCAAATATAAACTACACAGAATCATTCTGTGAAACTTCTTTCTGATCTGTGCATTCAGCTAACAGAGTTAAACCATACTTTTGATTGAGCAGATCTGAACACTCTTTCTGTAGAAAATGCAACTGGACATTTGGAGCGCTAAGAGAGTAGTAGTGGAAAAAGGAATATATTCAAATATAAACTACACAGAAGCATTCTGTGAAACTTCTTTCTGATCTGAGCATTCAGCTAACAGAGTTAAACCATACTTTTGATTGAGCAGTTTTGAAACACTCTGTCTGTAGAAAATGCAACTGGACATTCGTAGCGCTAAGTGGGTAATAGTGGAAAAAAGAATATGTTCAAATATAAACTACACAGAAGCATTGTATGAAACTTCTTTCTGTTCTGTGCATTCAACTAACAGAGTTGAACCTTAGTTTTGATTGAGCCTTTCTGAAACACTCTTTCTGTAGAAACTGCAATTGGACATGCTAAGCGCTAAGAGGCCTACATTGGGAAAAAGAATATCTTCAAATAAAAACTACACAGATGCATTCTGTGAAACTTATTTCTGATCTGTAAATTCAGTTAACAGAGATAAAACATATTTTTGATTGAGCAGTTATGAAACACTCTTTTTGTAGAAAATGCAAGTGGAGATTCGGAGCGCTAAGTGGGTAATAGTGGAAAAAGGAATGTCTTCAAATATAAACTACACAGAATCATTCGGTGAATCTTCTTTCTGATCTGTGCATTCAGCTAACAGAGTTAAACCATACTTTTGATTGAGCAGATCTGAACACTCTTTCTGTAGAAAATGCAACTGGACATTTGGAGCGCTAAGAGCGTAGTACTGGAAAAAGGAATATATTCAAATATAAACTACACAGAAGCATTCTGTGAAACTTCTTTCTGATCTGAGCATTCAGCTAACAGAGTTAAACCATACTTTTGATTGAGCAGCTTTGAAACACTCTGTCTGTAGAAAATGCAACTGGACATTCGTAGCGCTAAGTGGGTAATAGTGGAAAAAAGAATATGTTCAAATATAAACTACACAGAAGCATTGTATGAAACTTCTTTCTGTTCTGTGCATTCAACTAACAGAGTTGAACCTTACTTTTGATTGAGCCTTTCTGAAACACTCTTTCTGTAAAAACTGCAAATGGACATTCTGAGAGCTAAGATGCCTCTATTGGGAAAAATAATATCTTCAAATAAAAACTACACAGAAGCATTGTGTGAAACTTATTTCTGATATGTTCATTAAGCTAACAGGGTTAAACCATACTTTTGATTGCGCTTTTCTGAACACTCTTTCTGTAGAAAATAAAGTGGACATTCGGAGCGCTAAGAGGGTAATAGTGGAAAAAGGAATATATTCAAATATAAACTACACAGTAGCATTCTGTGAAAATTCTTTCTGTTCTGTGCATTCAACTAACAGAGTTGAACCTTACTTTTGATTGAGCCGTTCTGAAACACTCTTTCTGTAGAAACTGCAATTGGACATGCTAAGCGCTAAGAGGCCTACATTGGGAAAAAGAATATCTTCAAATAAAAATTACACAGATGCATTCTGTGAAACTTATTTCTGATCTGTAAATTCAGTTAACAGAGATAAAACATATTTTTGATTGAGCAGTTATGAAACACTCTTTTTGTAGAAAATGCAAGTGGAGATTCGGAGCGCTAAGAGGGTAATAGTGGAAAAAGGAATGTCTTCAAATATAAACTACACAGAATCATTCGGTGAAACTTCTTTCTGATCTGTGCATTCAGCTAACAGAGTTAAACCATACTTTTGATTGAGCAGATCTGAACACTCTTTCTGTAGAAAATGCAACTGGACATTTGGAGCGCTAAGAGCGTAGTAGTGGAAAAAGGAATATATTCAAATATAAACTACACAGAAGCATTCTGTGAAACTTCTTTCTGATCTGAGCATTCAGCTAACAGAGTTAAACCATACTTTTGATTGAGCAGTTTTGAAACACTCTGTCTGTAGAAAATGCAACTGGACATTCGTAGCGCTAAGTGGGTAATAGTGGAAAAAAGTATATGTTCAAATAGAAACTACACAGAAGAATTGTGTGAAACTTCTTTCTGTTCTGTTTGTTCAACTAAAAGAGTTGAACCTTAGTTTTGATTGAGCCGTTCTGAAACACTCTTTCTGTAGAAAATGCAAGTGGAGATTCGGAGCGCTAAGAGGGTAATAGTGGAAAAAGGAATGTCTCCAAATATAAACTACACAGAATTATTCTGTGAAACTTCTTTCTGATCTGAGCATTCAGATAACACAGTTAAACCATACTTTTGATTGAGCAGTTTTGAAACACTCTGTCTGTAGAAAATGCAACTGGACATTCGTAGCGCTAAGTGGGTAATAGTGGAAAAAAGAATATGCTCAAATATAAACTACACAGAAGCATTGTATGAAACTTCTTTCTGTTCTGTGCAATCAACTAACAGAGTTGAACCTTACTTTTGATTGAGCCGTTCTGAAACACTCTTTCTGTAGAAACTGCAATTGGACATTCTGAGCGCTAAGAGGCCTATATTGGGAAAAAGAATGTCTACAAATAAAAACTACACAGAAGAATTGTGTGAAACTTCTTTCTGTTCTCTTTGTTCAACTAAAAGTGTTGAACCTTAGTTTTGATTGAGCCGTTCTGAAACACTCTTTCTGTAGAAAATGCAAGTGGAGATTAGGAGCACTAAGAGGTTAATAGTGGAAAAAGGAATGTCTCCAAATATAAACTACACAGAATCATTCTGTGAAACTTCTTTCTGATCTGTGCATTCAGCTAACAGAGTTAAACCATACTTTTGATTGAGCAGATCTGAACACTCTTTCTGTAGAAAATGCAACTGGACATTTGGAGCGCTAAGATAGTAGTGGAAAAAGGAATATATTCAAATATAAACTACACAGAAGCCTTCTGTGAAACTTCTTTCTGATCTGAGCATTCAGCTAACAGAGTTAAACCATACTTTTGATTGAGCAGTTTTGAGACACTCTGTCTGTAGAAAATGCAACTGGACATTCGTAGCGCTAAGTGGGTAATAGTGGAAAAAAGAATATGTTCAAATATAAACTACACAGAAGCATTGTATGAAACTTCTTTCTGTTCTGTGCATTCAACTAACAGAGTTGAACCTTACTTTTGATTGAGCCTTTCTGAAACACTCTTTCTGTAGAAACTGCAATTGGACATTCTGAGCGCTAAGATGCCTATATTGGGAAAAATAATATCTTCAAATAAAAACTACACAGAAGCATTGTGTGAAACTTATTTCTGATATGTTCATTTAGCTAACAGAGTTAAACCATACTTTTGATTGCGCAGTTCTGAACACTCTTTCTGTAGAAAATGCAAGTGGACATTCGGAGCGCTAAGAGGGTAATAGTGGAAAAAGGAATATATTCAAATATAAACTACACAGTAGCATTCTGTGAAAATTCTTTCTGTTCTGTGCATTCAACTAACAGAGTTGAACCTTACTTTTGATTGAGCCGTTCTGAAACACTCTTTCTGTAGAAACTGCAATTGGACATGCTAAGCGCTAAGACGCCTACATTGGGAAAAAGAATATCTTCAAATAAAAACTACACAGATGCATTCTGTGAAACTTATTTCTGATCTGTAAATTCAGTTAACAGAGATAAAACATATTTTTGATTGAGCAGTTATGAAACACTCTTTTTGTAGAAAATGCAAGTGGAGATTCGGAGCGCAAAGATTGTAATTGTGGAAAAAGGAATGTCTCCAAATATAAACTACACAGAATCATTCGGTGAAACTTCTTTCTGATCTGTGCATTCAGCTAACAGAGTTAAACCATACTTTTGATTGAGCAGATCTGAACACTCTTTCTGTAGAAAATGCAACTGGACATTTGGAGCGCTAAGAGCGTAGTAGTGGAAAAAGGAATATATTCAAATATAAACTACACAGAAGCATTCTGTGAAACTTCTTTCTGATCTGAGCACTCAGCTAACAGAGTAAAACCATACTTTTGATTGAGCAGTTTTGAAACACTCTGTCTGTAGAAAATGCAACTGGACATTCGTAGCGCTAAGTGGGTAATACTGGAAAAAAGAATATGTTCAAATAGAAACTACACAGAAGCATTGTATGAAACTTCTTTCTGTTCTGTGCATTCAACTAACAGAGTTGAACCTTACTTTTGATTGAGCCGTTCTGAAACACTCTTTCTGTAGAAACTGCAATTCTACATTCTGAGCGCTAAGAGGCCTATATTGGGAAAAAGAATGTCTACAAATAAAAACTACACAGAAGAATTGTGTGAAACTTCTTTCTGTTCTGTTTGTTCAACTAAAAGAGTTGAACCTTAGTTTTGATTGAGCCGTTCTGAAACACTCTTTCTGTAGAAAATGCAAGTGGAGATTCGGAGCGCTAAGAAGGTAATAGTGGAAAAAGGAATGTCTCCAAATATAAACTACACAGAATCATTCTGTGAAACTTCTTTCTGATCTGTGCATTCAGCTAACAGAGTTAAACCATACTTTTGATTGAGCAGATCTGAACACTCTTTCTGTAGAAAATGCAACTGGACATTTGGAGCGCTAAGAGAGTAGTAGTGGAAAAAGGAATATATTCAAATATAAACTACACAGAAGCATTCTGTGAAACTTCTTTCTGATCTGAGCATTCAGCTAACAGAGTTAAACCATACTTTTGATTGAGCAGTTTTGAAACACTCTGTCTGTAGAAAATGCAACTGGACATTCGTAGCGCTAAGTGGGTAATAGTGGAAAAAAGAATATGTTCAAATATAAACTACACAGAAGCATTGTATGAAACTTCTTTCTGTTCTGTGCATTCAACTAACAGAGTTGAACCTTAGTTTTGATTGAGCCTTTCTGAAACACTCTTTCTGTAGAAACTGCAATTGGACATGCTAAGCGCTAAGAGGCCTACATTGGGAAAAAGAATATCTTCAAATAAAAACTACACAGATGCATTCTGTGAAACTTATTTCTGATCTGTAAATTCAGTTAACAGAGATAAAACATATTTTTGATTGAGCAGTTATGAAACACTCTTTTTGTAGAAAATGCAAGTGGAGATTCGGAGCGCTAAGTGGGTAATAGTGGAAAAAGGAATGTCTTCAAATATAAACTACACAGAATCACTCGGTGAATCTTCTTTCTGATCTGTGCATTCAGCTAACAGAGTTAAACCATACTTTTGATTGAGCAGATCTGAACACTCTTTCTGTAGAAAATGCAACTGGACATTTGGAGCGCTAAGAGCGTAGTACTGGAAAAAGGAATATATTCAAATATAAACTACACAGAAGCATTCTGTGAAACTTCTTTCTGATCTGAGCATTCAGCTAACAGAGTTAAACCATACTTTTGATTGAGCAGCTTTGAAACACTCTGTCTGTAGAAAATGCAACTGGACATTCGTAGCGCTAAGTGGGTAATAGTGGAAAAAAGAATATGTTCAAATATAAACTACACAGAAGCATTGTATGAAACTTCTTTCTGTTCTGTGCATTCAACTAACAGAGTTGAACCTTACTTTTGATTGAGCCTTTCTGAAACACTCTTTCTGTAAAAACTGCAAATGGACATTCTGAGCGCTAAGATGCCTCTATTGGGAAAAATAATATCTTCAAATAAAAACTACACAGAAGCATTGTGTGAAACTTATTTCTGATATGTTCATTAAGCTAACAGGGTTAAACCATACTTTTGATTGCGCTTTTCTGAACACTCTTTCTGTAGAAAATAAAGTGGACATTCGGAGCGCTAAGAGGGTAATAGTGGAAAAAGGAATATATTCAAATATAAACTACACAGTAGCATTCTGTGAAAATTCTTTCTGTTCTGTGCATTCAACTAACAGAGTTGAACCTTACTTTTGATTGAGCCGTTCTGAAACACTCTTTCTGTAGAAACTGCAATTGGACATGCTAAGCGCTAAGAGGCCTACATTGGGAAAAAGAATATCTTCAAATAAAAATTACACAGATGCATTCTGTGAAACTTATTTCTGATCTGTAAATTCAGTTAACAGAGATAAAACATATTTTTGATTGAGCAGTTATGAAACACTCTTTTTGTAGAAAATGCAAGTGGAGATTCGGAGCGCTAAGAGGGTAATAGTGGAAAAAGGAATGTCTTCAAATATAAACTACACAGAATCATTCGGTGAAACTTCTTTCTGATCTGTGCATTCAGCTAACAGAGTTAAACCATACTTTTGATTGAGCAGATCTGAACACTCTTTCTGTAGAAAATGCAACTGGACATTTGGAGCGCTAAGAGCGTAGTAGTGGAAAAAGGAATATATTCAAATATAAACTACACAGAAGCATTCTGTGAAACTTCTTTCTGATCTGAGCATTCAGCTAACAGAGTTAAACCATACTTTTGATTGAGCAGTTTTGAAACACTCTGTCTGTAGAAAATGCAACTGGACATTCGTAGCGCTAAGTGGGTAATAGTGGAAAAAAGTATATGTTCAAATAGAAACTACACAGAAGAATTGTGTGAAACTTCTTTCTGTTCTGTTTGTTCAACTAAAAGAGTTGAACCTTAGTTTTGATTGAGCCGTTCTGAAACACTCTTTCTGTAGAAAATGCAAGTGGAGATTCGGAGCGCTAAGAGGGTAATAGTGGAAAAAGGAATGTCTCCAAATATAAACTACACAGAATTATTCTGTGAAACTTCTTTCTGATCTGAGCATTCAGATAACACAGTTAAACCATACTTTTGATTGAGCAGTTTTGAAACACTCTGTCTGTAGAAAATGCAACTGGACATTCGTAGCGCTAAGTGGGTAATAGTGGAAAAAAGAATATGCTCAAATATAAACTACACAGAAGCATTGTATGAAACTTCTTTCTGTTCTGTGCAATCAACTAACAGAGTTGAACCTTACTTTTGATTGAGCCGTTCTGAAACACTCTTTCTGTAGAAACTGCAATTGGACATTCTGAGCGCTAAGAGGCCTATATTGGGAAAAAGAATGTCTACAAATAAAAACTACACAGAAGAATTGTGTGAAACTTCTTTCTGTTCTCTTTGTTCAACTAAAAGAGTTGAACCTTAGTTTTGATTGAGCCGTTCTGAAACACTCTTTCTGTAGAAAATGCAAGTGGAGATTAGGAGCACTAAGAGGGTAATAGTGGAAAAAGGAATGTCTCCAAATATAAACTACACAGAATCATTCTGTGAAACTTCTTTCTGATCTGTGCATTCAGCTAACAGAGTTAAACCATACATTTGATTGAGCAGATCTGAACACTCTTTCTGTAGAAAATGCAACTGGACATTTGGAGCGCTAAGATAGTAGTGGAAAAAGGAATATATTCAAATATAAACTACACAGAAGCCTTCTGTGAAACTTCTTTCTGATCTGAGCATTCAGCTAACAGAGTTAAACCATACTTTTGATTGAGCAGTTTTGAGACACTCTGTCTGTAGAAAATGCAACTGGACATTCGTAGCGCTAAGTGGGTAATAGTGGAAAAAAGAATATGTTCAAATATAAACTACACAGAAGCATTGTATGAAACTTCTTTCTGTTCTGTGCATTCAACTAACAGAGTTGAACCTTACTTTTGATTGAGCCTTTCTGAAACACTCTTTCTGTAGAAACTGCAATTGGACATTCTGAGCGCTAAGATGCCTATATTGGGAAAAATAATATCTTCAAATAAAAATTACACGGAAGCATTGTGTGAAACTTATTTCTGATATGTTCATTTAGCTAACAGAGTTAAACCATACTTTTGATTGCGCAGTTCTGAACACTCTTTCTGTAGAAAATGCAAGTGGACATTCGGAGCGCTAAGAGGGTAATAGTGTAAAAAGGAATATATTCAAATATAAACTACACAGTAGCATTCTGTGAAAATTCTTTCTGTTCTGTGCATTCAACTAACAGAGTTGAACCTTACTTTTGATTGAGCCGTTCTGAAACACTCTTTCTGTAGAAACTGCAATTGAACATGCTAAGCGCTAAGAGGCCTACATTGGGAAAAAGAATATCTTCAAATAAAAACTACACAGATGCATTCGGTGAAACTTATTTCTGATCTGTAAATTCAGTTAACAGAGATAAAACATATTTTTGATTGAGCAGTTATGAAACACTCTTTTTGTAGAAAATGCAAGTGGAGATTCGGAGCGCTAAGAGGGTAATAGTGGAAAAAGGAATGTCTTCAAATATAAACTACACAGAATCATTCGGTGAAATTTCTTTCTGATCTGTGCATTCAGCTAACAGAGTTAAACCATACTTTTGATTGAGCAGATCTGAACACTCTTTCTGTAGAAAATGCAACTGGACATTTGGAGCGCTAAGAGCGTAGTAGTGGAAAAAGGAATATATTCAAATATAAACTACACAGAAGCATTCTGTGAAACTTCTTTCTGATCTGATCATTCAGCTAACAGAGTTAAACCATACTTTTGATTGAGCAGTTTTGAAACACTCTGTCTGTAGAAAATGCAACTGGACATTCGTAGCGCTAAGTGGGTAATATTGGAAAAAAAATATGTTCAAATATAAACTACACAGAAGCATTGTATGAAACTTCTTTCTGTTCTGTGCATTCAACTAACAGAGTTGAACCTTACTTTTGATTGAGCCTTTCTGAAACACTCTTTCTGTAGAAACTGCAATTGGACATTCTGAGCGCTAAGATGCCTATATTGGGAAAAATAATATCTTCAAATAAAAACAACACAGCAGCATTGTGTGAAACTTATTTCTGATATGTTCATTAAGCTAACAGAGTTAAACCATACTTTTGATTGCGCAGTTCTGAACTCTCTTTCTGTAGAAAATGCAAGTGGACATTCGGAGCGCTAAGAGGGTAATAGTGGAAAAAGGAATGTCTCCAAATATAAACTACACAGAATCATTCTGTGAAACTTCTTTCTGATCTGTGCATTCAGCTAACAGAGTTAAACCATACTTTTGATTGAGCAGATCTGAACACTCTTTCTGTAGAAAATGCAACTGGACATTTGGAGGGCTAAGAGAGTAGTAGTGGAAAAAGGAATATATTCAAATATAAACTACACAGAAGCATTCTGTGAAACTTCTTTCTGATCTGAGCATTCAGCTAACAGAGTTAAACCATACTTTTGATTGAGCAGTTTTGAAACACTCTGTCTGTAGAAAATGCAACTGGACATTCGTAGCGCTAAGTGGGTAATAGTGGAAAAAAGAATATGTTCAAATATAAACTACACAGAAGCATTGTATGAAACTTCTTTCTGTTCTGTGCATTCAACTATCAGAGTTGAACCTTACTTTTGATTGAGCCTTTCTGAAACACTCTTTCTGTAGAAACTGCAATCGGACATTCTGAGCGCTAAGAGGCCTATATTGGGAAAAATAATATCTTCAAATAAAAACTACACAGAAGCATTGTGTGAAACTTATTTCCGATATGTTCATTAGGCTAACAGAGTTAAACCATACTTTTGATTGCGCAGTTCTGAACACTCTTTCTGTAGAAAATGCAAGTGGACATTCGGAGCGCTAAGAGGGTAATAGTGGAAAAAGGAATATATTCAAATATAAACTACACAGTAGCATTCTGTGAAAATTCTTTCTGTTCTGTGCATTCAACTAACAGAGTTGAACCTTACTTTTGATTGAGCCGTTCTGAAACACTCTTTCTGTACAAACTGCAATTGGACATGCTAAGCGCTAAGAGGCCTACATTGGGAAAAAGAATATCTTCAAATAAAAACTACACAGATGCATTCTGTGAAACTTATTTCTGATCTGTAAATTCAGTTAACAGAGATAAAACATATTTTTGATTGAGCAGTTATGAAACACTCTTTTTGTAGAAAATGCAAGTGGAGATTCGGAGCGCTAAGTGGGTAATAGTGGAAAAAGGAATGTCTTCAAATATAAACTACACAGAATCATTCGGTGAAACTTCTTTCTGATCTGTGCATTCAGCTAACAGAGTTAAACCATACTTTTGATTGAGCAGATCTGAACACTCTTTCTGTAGAAAATGCAACTGGACATTTGGAGCGCTAAGAGCGTAGTAGTGGAAAAAGGAATATATTCAAATATAAACTACACAGAAGCATTCTGTGAAACTTCTTTCTGATCTGATCATTCAGCTAACAGAGTTAAACCATACTTTTGATTGAGCAGTTTTGAAACACTCTGTCTGTAGAAAATGCAACTGGACATTCGTAGCGCTAAGTGGGTAATAGTGGAAAAAAGAATATGTTCAAATATAAACTACACAGAAGCATTGTATGAAACTTCTTTCTGTTCTGTGCATTCAACTAACAGAGTAGAACCTTACTTTTGATTGAGCCTTTCTGAAACACTCTTTCTGTAGAAACTGCAATTGGACATTCTGAGCGCTAAGATGCCTATATTGGGAAAAATAATATCTTCAAATAAAAACTACACAGCAGCATTGTGTGAAACTTATTTCTGATCTGTAAATTCAGTTAACAGAGATAAAATATATTTTTGATTGAGCAGTTATGAAACACTCTTTTTGTAGAAAACGCAAGTGGAGATTTGGAGCGCTAAGTGGGTAATAGTGGAAAAAGGAATGTCTTCAAATATAAACTACACAGAATCATTCGGTGAAACTTCTTTCTGATCTGTGCATTCAGCTAACAGAGTTAAACCATACTTTTGATTGAGCAGATCTGAACACTCTTTCTGTAGAAAATGCAACTGGACATTTGGAGCGCTAAGAGCGTAGTAGTGGAAAAAGGAATATATTCAAATATAAACTACACAGAAGAATTCTGTGAAACTTATTTCTGATCTGAGCATTCAGCTAACAGAGTTAAACCATACTTTTGATTGAGCAGTTTTGAAACACTCTGTCTGTAGAAAATGCAACTGGACATTCGTAGCGCTAAGTGGGTAACAGTGGAAAAAAGAATATGTTCAAATATAAACTACACAGAAGCATTGTATGAAACTACTTTCTGTTCTGTGCATTCAACTAACAGAGTTGAACCTTACTTTTGATTGAGCCTTTCTGAAACACTCTTTCTGTAGAAACTGCAATTGGACATTCTGAGCTCTAAGATGCCTATATTGGGAAAAATAATATCTTCAAATAAAAACTACACAGCAGCATTGTGTGAAACTTATTTCTGATATGTTCATTAAGCTAACAGAGTTAAACCATACTTTTGATTGCGCAGTTCTGAACACTCTTTCTGTAGAAAATGCAAGTGGACATTCGGAGCGCTTAGAGGGTAATAGTGGAAAAAGGAATATATTCAAATATAAACTACACAGTAGCATTCTGTGAAAATTCTTTCTGTTCTGTGCATTCAACTAACAGAGTTGAACCTTACTTTTGATTGAGCCGTTCTGAAACACTCTTTCTGTAGAAACTGCAATTGGACATGCTAAGCGCTAAGAGGCCTACATTGGGAAAAAGAATATCTTCAAATAAAAACTACACAGATGCATTCTGTGAAACTTATTTCTGATCTGTAACTTCAGTTAACAGAGATAAAACATATTTTTGATTGAGCAGTTATGAAACACTCTTTTTGTAGAAAATGCAAGTGGAGATTTGGAGCGCTAAGTGGGTAATAGTGGAAAAAGGAATGTCTTCAAATATAAACTACACAGAATCATTCGGTGAAACTTCTTTCTGATCTGTGCATTCAGCTAACAGAGTTAAACCATACTTTTGATTGAGCAGATCTGAACACTCTTTCTGTAGAAAATGCAACTGGACATTTGGAGCGCTAAGAGCGTAGTAGTGGAAAAAGGAATATATTCAAATATAAACTACACAGAATCATTCTGTGAAACTTCTTTCTGATCTGAGCATTCAGCTAACACAGTTAAACCATACTTTTGATTGAGCAGTTTTGAAACACTCTGTCTGTAGAAAATGCAACTGGACATTCGTAGCGCTAAGTGGGTAACAGTAGAAAAAAGAATATGTTCAAATATAAACTGCACAGAAGCATTGTATGAAACTACTTTCTGTTCTGTGCATTCAACTAACAGAGTTGAACCTTACTTTTGATTGAGCCTTTCTGAAACACTCTTTCTGTAGAAACTGCAATTGGACATTCTGAGCTCTAAGATGCCTATATTGGGAAAAATTATATCTTCAAATAAAAACTACACAGCAGCATTGTGTGAAACTTATTTCTGATATGTTCATTAAGCTAACAGAGTTAACCATACTTTTGATTGCGCAGTTCTGAACACTCTTTCTGTAGAAAATGCAAGTGGACATTCGGAGCGCTTAGAGGGTAATAGTGGAAAAAGGAATATATTCAAATATAAACTACACAGTAGCATTCTGTGAAAATTCTTTCTGTTCTGTGCATTCAACTAACAGAGTTGAACCTTACTTTTGATTGAGCCGTTCTGAAACACTCTTTCTGTAGAAACTGCAATTGGACATGCTAAGCGCTAAGAGGCCTACATTGGGAAAAAGAATATCTTCAAATAAAAACTACACAGATGCATTCTGTGAAACTTATTTCTGATCTGTAACTTCAGTTAACAGAGATAAAACATATTTTTGATTGAGCAGTTATGAAACACTCTTTTTGTAGAAAATGCAAGTGGAGATTTGGAGCGCTAAGTGGGTAATAGTGGAAAAAGGAATGTCTTCAAATATAAACTACACAGAATCATTCGGTGAAACTTCTTTCTGATCTGTGCATTCAGCTAACAGAGTTAAACCATACTTTTGATTGAGCAGATCTGAACACTCTTTCTGTAGAAAATGCAACTGGACATTTGGAGCGCTAAGAGCGTAGTAGTGGAAAAAGGAATATATTCAAATATAAACTACACAGAATCATTCTGTGAAACTTCTTTCTGATCTGAGCATTCAGCTAACACAGTTAAACCATACTTTTGATTGAGCAGTTTTGAAACACTCTGTCTGTAGAAAATGCAACTGGACATTCGTAGCGCTAAGTGGGTAATAGTGGAAAAAAGAATATGTTCAAATATAAACTACACAGAAGCATTGTATGAAACTTCTTTCTGTTCTGTGCATTCAACTAACAGAGTTGAACCTTACTTTTGATTGAGCCGTTCTGAAACACTCTTTCTGTAGAAACTGCAATTGGACATTCTGAGCGCTAAGAGGCCTATATTGGGAAAAATTATATCTTCAAATAAAAACTACACAGAAGCATTGTGTGAAACTTATTTCTGATATGTTCATTAAGCTAACAGAGTTAAACCATACTTTTGATTGCGCAGTTCTGAACACTCTTTCTGTAGAAAATTCAAGTGGACATTCGGAGCGCTAAGAGTTTAATAGTGGAAAAAGGAATATAGTCAAATATAAACTACACAGTAGCATTCTGTGAAAATTCTTTCTGTTCTGTGCATTCAACTAACAGAATTGAACCTTACTTTTGATTGAGCCGTTCTGAAACACTCTGTAGAAACTGCAATTGGACATGCTAAGCGCTAAGAGGCCTACATTGGGAAAAAGAATATCTTCAAATAAAAACTACACAGATGCATTCTGTGAAACTTATTTCTGATCTGTAAATTCAGTTAACAGAGATAAAACATATTTTTGATTGAGCAGTTATGAAACACTCTTTTTGTAGAAAATGCAAGTGGAGATTCGGAGCGCTAAGTGGGTAATAGTGGAAAAAGGAATGTCTTCAAATATAAACTACACAGAATCATTCGGTGAAACTTCTTTCTGATCTGTGCATTCAGCTAACAGAGTTGAACCATAATTTTGATTGAGCAGATCTGAACACCCTTTCTGTAGAAAATGCAACTGGACATTTGGAGCGCTAAGAGAGTAGTAGTGGAAAAAGGAATATATTCAAATATAAACTACACAGAAGCATTCTGTGAAACTTCTTTCTGATCTGAGCATTCAGCTAACAGAGTTAAACCATACTTTTGATTGAGCAGTTTTGAAACACTCTGTCTGTAGAAAATGCAACTGGACATTCGTAGCGCTAATTGGGTAATAGTGGAAAAAAGAATATGTTCAAATATAAACTACACAGAAGCATTGTATGAAACTTCTTTCTGTTCTGTGCATTCAACTATCAGAGTTGAACCTTACTTTTGATTGAGCCTTTCTGAAACACTCTTTCTGTAGAAACTGCAATTGGACATTCTGAGCGCTAAGAGGCCTATATTGGGAAAAATAATATCTTCAAATAAAAACTACACAGAAGCATTGTGTGAAACTTATTTCCGATATGTTCATTAAGCTAACAGAGTTAAACCATACTTTTGATTGCGCAGTTCTGAACACTCTTTCTGTAGAAAATGCAAGTGGACATTCGGAGCACTAAGAGGGTAATAGTGGAAAAAGGAATATATTCAAATATAAACTACACAGTAGCATTCTGTGAAAATTCTTTCTTTTCTGTGCATTCAACTAACAGAGTTGAACCTTACTTTTGATTGAGCCGTTCTGAAACACTCTTTCTGTAGAAACTGCAATTGGACATGCTAAGCGCTAAGAGGCCTACATTGGGAAAAAGAATATCTTCAAATAAAAACTACACAGATGCATTCTGTGAAACTTATTTCTGATCTGTAAATTCAGTTAACAGAGATAAAACATATTTTTGATTGAGCAGTTATGAAACACTCTTTTTGTAGAAAATGCAAGTGGAGATTCGGAGCGCTAAGTGGATAATAGTGGAAAAAGGAATGTCTTCAAATATAAACTACACAGAATCATTCGGTGAAAATTCTTTCTGATCTGTGCATTCAGCTAACAGAGTTAAACCATACTTTTGATTGAGCAGATCTGAACACTCTTTCTGTAGAAAATGCAACTGGACATTTGGAGCGCTAAGAGCGTAGTAGTGGAAAAAGGAATATATTCAAATATAAACTACACAGAAGCATTCTGTGAAACTTCTTTCTGATCTGATCATTCAGCTAACAGAGTTAAACCATACTTTTGATTGAGCAGTTTTGAAACACTCTGTCTGTTGAAAATGCAACTGGACATTCGTAGCGCTAAGTGGGTAATAGTGGAAAAAAGAATATGTTCAAATATAAACTACACAGAAGCATTGTATGAAACTTCTTTCTGTTCTGTGCATTCAACTAACAGGGTTGAACCTTACTTTTGATTGAGCCTTTCTGAAACACTCTTTCTGTAGAAACTGCAATTGGACATTCTGAGCGCTAAGAGACCTATATTGGGAAAAATAATATCTTCAAATAAAAACTACACAGAAGCATTGTGTGAAACATATTTCTGATATGTTCATTAAGCTAACAGTGTTAAACCATACTTTTGATTGCGCAGTTCTGAACACTCTTTCTGTAGAAAATGCAAGTGGACATTCGGAGCGCTAAGAGGGTAATAGTGGAAAAAGGAATATATTCAAATATAAACTACACAGTAGCATTCTGTGAAAATTCTTTCTGTTCTGTGCATTCAACTAACAGAGTTGAACCTTACTTTTGATTGAGCCGTTCTGAAACACTCTTTCTGTAGAAACTGCAATTGGACATGCTAAGGGCTAAGACGCCTACATTGGGAAAAAGAATATCTTCAAATAAAAACTACACAGATGCATTCTGTGAAACTTATTTCTGATCTGTAAATTCAGTTAACAGAGATAAAACATATTTTTGATTGAGCAGTTATGAAACACTCTTTTTGTAGAAAATGCAAGTGGAGATTCGGAGCGCAAAGAGGGTAATAGTGGAAAAAGGAATGTCTTCAAATATAAACTACACAGAATCATTCGGTGAAACTTCTTTCTGATCTGTGCATTCAGCTAACAGAGTTAAACCATACTTTTGATTGAGCAGATCTGAACACTCTTTCTGTAGAAAATGCAACTGGACATTTGGAGCGCTAAGAGCGTAGTAGTGGAAAAAGGAATATATTCAAATATAAACTACACAGAAGCATTCTGTGAAACTTCTTTCTGATCTGAGCACTCAGCTAACAGAGTAAAACCATACTTTTGATTGAGCAGTTTTGAAACACTCTGTCTGTAGAAAATGCAACTGGACATTCGTAGCGCTAAGTGGGTAATAGTGGAAAAAAGAATATGTTCAAATATAAACTACACAGAAGCATTGTATGAAACTTCTTTCTGTTCTGTGCATTCAACTAACAGAGTTGAACCTTACTTTTGATTGAGCCGTTCTGAAACACTCTTTCTGTAGAAACTGCAATTGGACATTCTGAGCGCTAAGAGGCCTATATTGGGAAAAAGAATGTCTACAAATAAAAACTACACAGAAGAATTGTGTGAAACTTCTTTCTGTTCTGTTTGTTCAACTAAAAGAGTTGAACCTTAGTTTTGATTGAGCCGTTCTGAAACACTCTTTCTGTAGAAAATGCAAGTGGAGATTCGGAGCGCTAAGAGGGTAATAGTGGAAAAAGGAATGTCTCCAAATATAAACTACACAGAATCATTCTGTGAAACTTCTTTCTGATCTGTGCATTCAGCTAACAGAGTTAAAACATACTTTTGATTGAGCAGATCTGAACACTCTTTCTGTAGAAAATGCAACTGGACATTTGGAGCGCTAAGAGAGTAGTAGTGGAAAAAGGAATATATTCAAATATAAACTACACAGAAGCATTCTGTGAAACTTCTTTCTGATCTGAGCATTCAGCTAACAGAGTTAAACCATACTTTTGATTGAGCAGTTTTGAAACACTCTGTCTGTAGAAAATGCAACTGGACATTCATAGCGCTAAGTGGGTAATAGTGGAAAAAAGAATATGTTCAAATATAAACTACACAGAAGCATTGTATGAAACTTCTTTCTGTTCTGTGCATTCAAATAACAGAGTTGAACCTTACTTTTGATTGAGCCTTTCTGAAACACTCTTTCTGTAGAAACTGCAATTGGACATTCTGAGCGCTAAGATGCCTATATTGGGAAAAATAATATCTTCAAATAAAAACTACACAGAAGCATTGTGTGAAACTTATTTCTGATATGTTCATTAAGCTAACAGGGTTAAACCATACTTTTGATTGCGCAGTTCTGAACACTCTTTCTGTAGAAAATGCAAGTGGACATTCGGAGCGCTAAGAGGGTAATAGTGGAAAAAGGAATATATTCAAATATAAACTACACAGTAGCATTCTGTGAAAATTCTTTCTGTTCTGTGCATTCAACTAACAGAGTTGAACCTTACTTTTGATTGAGCCGTTCTGAAACACTCTTTCTGTAGAAACTGCAATTGGACATGCTAAGCGCTAAGAGGCCTACATTGGGAAAAGAATATCTTCAAATAAAAACTACACAGATGCATTCTGTGAAACTTATTTCTGATCTGTAAATTCAGTTAACAGAGATAAAACATATTTTTGATTGAGCAGTTATGAAACACTCTTTTTGTAGAAAATGAAAGTGGAGATTCGGAGCTCTAAGAGGGTAATAGTGGAAAAAGGAATGTCTTCAATTATAAACTACACAGAATCATTCGGTGAAACTTCTTTCTGATCTGTGCATTCAGCTAACAGAGTTAAACCATACTTTTGATTGAGCAGATCTGAACACTCTTTCTGTAGAAAATGCAACTGGACATTTGGAGCGCTAAGAGCGTAGTAGTGGAAAAAGGAATATATTCAAATATAAACTACACAGAAGCCTTCTGTGAAACTTCTTTCTGATCTGAGCATTCAGCTAACAGAGTTAAACCATACTTTTGATTGAGCAGTTTTGAAACACTCTGTCTGTAGAAAATGCAACTGGACATTCGTAGCGCTAAGTGGGTAATAGTGGAAAAAAGAATATGTTCAAATAGAAACTACACAGAAGCATTGTATGAAACTTCTTTCTGTTCTGTGCATTCAACTAACAGAGTTGAACCTTACTTTTAATTGAGCCTTTCTGAAACACTCTTTCTGTAGAAACTGCAATTGGACATGCTAAGCGCTAAGAGGCCTACATTGGGAAAAAGAATATCTTCAAATAAAAACTACACAGATGCATTCTGTGAAACTTATTTCTGATCTGTAAATTCAGTTAACAGAGATAAATCATATTTTTGATTGAGCAGTTATGAAACACTCTTTTTGTAGAAAATGCAAGCGGAGATTCGGAGCGCTAAGTGGGTAATAGTGGAAAAAGGAATGTCTTCAAATATAAACTACACAGAATCATTCGGTGAAACTTCTTTCTGATCTGTGCATTCAGCTAACAGAGTTAAACCATACTTTTGATTGAGCAGATCTGAACACTCTTTCTGTAGAAAATGCAACTGGACATTTGGAGCGCTAAGAGCGTAGTAGTGGAAAAAGGAATATATTCAAATATAAACTACACAGAAGCATTCTGTGAAACTTCTTTCTGATCTGAGCATTCAGCTAACAGAGTTAAACCATACTTTTGATTGAGCAGCTTTGAAACACTCTGTCTGTAGAAAATGCAACTGGACTTTCGTAGCGCTAAGTGGGTAATAGTGGAAAAAAGAATATGTTCAAATATAAACTACACAGAAGCATTGTATGAAACTTCTTTCTGTTCTGTGCATTCAACTAACAGAGTTGACCCTTACTTTTGATTGAGCCTTTCTGAAACACTCTTTCTGTAAAAACTGCAATTGGACATTCTGAGCGCTAAGAGGCTTCTATTGGGAAAAATAATATCTTCAAATAAAAACTACACAGAAGCATTGTGTGAAACTTATTTCTGATATATTCATTAAGCTAACAGGGTTAAACCATACTTTTGATTGCGCAGTTCTGAACACTCTTTCTGTAGAAAATAAAGTGGACATTCGGAGCGCTAAGAGGGTAATAGTGGAAAAAGGAATATATTCAAATATAAACTACACAGTAGCATTCTGTGAAAATTCTTTCTGTTCTGTGCATTCAACTAACAGAGTTGAACCTTACTTTTGATTGAGCCGTTCTGAAACACTCTTTCTGTAGAAACTGCAATTGGACATGCTAAGCGCTAAGAGGCCTACATTGGGAAAAAGAATATCTTCAAATAAAAACTACACAGATGCATTCTGTGAAACTTATTTCTGATCTGTAAATTCAGTTAACAGAGATAAAACATATTTTTGATTGAGCAGTTATGAAACACTCTTTTTGTAGAAAATGCAAGTGGAGATTCGGAGAGCTAAGAGGGTAATAGTGGAAAAAGGAATGTCTTCAAATATAAACTACACAGAATCATTCGGTGAAACTTCTTTCTGATCTGTGCATTCAGCTAACAGAGTTAAACCATACTTTTGATTGAGCAGATCTGAACACTCTTTCTGTAGAAAATGCAACTGGACATTTGGAGCGCTAAGAGCGTAGTAGTGGAAAAAGGAATATATTCAAATATAAACTACACAGAAGCATTCTGTGAATCTTCTTTCTGATCTGTGCATTCAGCTAACAGAGTTAAACCATACTTTTGATTGAGCAGTTTTGAAACACTCTGTCTGTAGAAAATGCAACTGGACATTCGTAGCGCTAAGTGGGTAATAGTGGAAAAAAGAATATGTTCAAATAGAAACTACACAGAAGAATTGTGTGAAACTTCTTTCTGTTCTGTTTGTTGAACTAAAAGGGTTGAACCTTAGTTTTGATTGAGCCGTTCTGAAACACTCTTTCTGTAGAAAATGCAAGTGGAGATTAGGAGCGCTAAGAGGGTAATAGTGGAAAAAGGAATGTCTCCAAATATAAACTACACAGAATCATTCTGTGAAACTTCTTTCTGATCTGGGCATTCAGCTAACAGAGTTAAACCATACTTTTGATTGAGCAGATCTGAACACTCTTTCTGTAGAAAGTGCAACTGGACATTTGGAGCGCTAAGACAGTAGTAGTGGAAAAAGGAATATATTCAAATATAAACTACACAGAAGCATTCTGTGAAACTTCTTTCTGATCTGAGCATTCAGGTAACAGAGTTAAACCATACTTTTGATTGAGCAGTTTTGAAACACTCTGTCTGTAGAAAATGCAACTGGACATTCGTAGCGCTAAGTGGGTAATAGTGGAAAAAAGAATATGTTCAAATATAAACTACACAGAAGCATTGTATGAAACTTCTTTCTGTTCTGTGCATTCAACTAACAGAGTTGAACCTTACTTTTGATTGAGCCTTTCTGAAACACTCTTTCTGTAGAAACTGCAATTGGACATTCTGAGCGCTAAGATGCCTATATTGGGAAAAATAATATCTTCAAATAAAAACTACACAGCAGCATTGTGTGAAACTTATTTCTGATATGTTCATTTAGCTAACAGAGTTAAACCATACTTTTGATTGCGCAGTTCTGAACACTCTTTCTGTAGAAAATGCAAGTGGACATTCGGAGCGCTAAGAGGGTAATAGTGTAAAAAGGAATATATTCAAATATAAACTACACAGTAGCATTCTGTGAAAATTCTTTCTGTTCTGTGCATTCAACTAACAGAGTTGAACCTTACTTTTGATTGAGCCGTTCTGAAACACTCTTTCTGTAGAAACTGCAATTGAACATGCTAAGCGCTAAGAGGCCTACATTGGGAAAAAGAATATCTTCAAATAAAAACTACACAGATGCATTCTGTGAAACTTATTTCTGATCTGTAAATTCAGTTAACAGAGATAAAACATATTTTTGATTGAGCAGTTATGAAACACTCTTTTTGTAGAAAATGCAAGTGGAGATTCGGAGCGCTAAGAGGGTAATAGTGGAAAAAGGAATGTCTTCAAATATAAACTACACAGAATCATTCGGTGAAACTTCTTTCTGATCTGTGCATTCAGCTAACAGAGTTAAACCATACTTTTGATTGAGCAGATCTGAACACTCTTTCTGTAGAAAATGCAACTGGACATTTGGAGCGCTAAGAGCGTAGTAGTGGAAAAAGGAATATATTCAAATATAAACTACACAGAAGCATTCTGTGAAACTTCTTTCTGATCTGATCATTCAGCTAACAGAGTTAAACCATACTTTTGATTGAGCAGTTTTGAAACACTCTGTCTGTAGAAAATGCAACTGGACATTCGTAGCGCTAAGTGGGTAATATTGGAAAAAAAATATGTTCAAATATAAACTACACAGAAGCATTGTATGAAACTTCTTTCTGTTCTGTGCATTCAACTAACAGAGTTGAACCTTACTTTTGATTGAGCCTTTCTGAAACACTCTTTCTGTAGAAACTGCAATTGGACATTCTCAGCGCTAAGATGCCTATATTGGGAAAAATAATATCTTCAAATAAAAACTACACAGCAGCATTGTGTGAAACTTATTTCTGATATGTTCATTAAGCTAACAGAGTTAAACCATACTTTTGATTGCGCAGTTCTGAACTCTCTTTCTGTAGAAAA
Source organism: Symphalangus syndactylus (assembly GCF_028878055.3). Lineage (NCBI taxonomy): Eukaryota > Metazoa > Chordata > Mammalia > Primates > Hylobatidae > Symphalangus > Symphalangus syndactylus. Next base: position 110,895,580 of record NC_072438.2, read on the forward strand.
TGCAAGTGGACATTCGGAGCGCTAAGAGGGTAATAGTGGAAAAAGGAATGTCTCCAAATATAAACTACACAGAATCATTCTGTGAAACTTCTTTCTGATCTGTGCATTCAGCTAACAGAGTTAAACCATACTTTTGATTGAGCAGATCTGAACACTCTTTCTGTAGAAAATGCAACTGGACATTTGGAGGGCTAAGAGAGTAGTAGTGGAAAAAGAAATATATTCAAATATAAACTACACAGAAGCATTCTGTGAAACTTCTTTCTGATCTGAGCATTCAGCTAACAGAGTTAAACCATACTTTTGATTGAGCAGCTTTGAAACACTCTGTCTGTAGAAAATGCAACTGGACATTCGTAGCGCTAAGTGGGTAATAGTGGAAAAAAGAATATGTTCAAATATAAACTACACAGAAGCATTGTATGAAACTTCTTTCTGTTCTGTGCATTCAACTAACAGAGTTGACCCTTACTTTTGATTGAGCCTTTCTGAAACACTCTTTCTGTAAAAACTGCAATTGGACATTCTGAGCGCTAAGAGGCTTCTATTGGGAAAAATAATATCTTCAAATAAAAACTACACAAAAGCATTGTGTGAAACTTATTTCTGATATATTCATTAAGCTAACAGGGTTAAACCATACTTTTGATTGCGCAGTTCTGAACACTCTTTCTGTAGAAAATAAAGTGGACATTCGGAGCGCTAAGAGGGTAATAGTGGAAAAAGGAATATATTCAAATATAAACTACACAGTAGCATTCTGTGAAAATTCTTTCTGTTCTGTGCATTCAACTAACAGAGTTGAACCTTACTTTTGATTGAGCCGTTCTGAAACACTCTTTCTGTAGAAACTGCAATTGGACATGCTAAGCGCTAAGAGGCCTACATTGGGAAAAAGAATATCTTCAAATAAAAACTACACAGATGCATTCTGTGAAACTTATTTCTGATCTGTAAATTCAGTTAACAGAGATAAAACATATTTTTGATTGAGCAGTTATGAAACACTCTTTTTGTAGAAAATGCAAGTGGAGATTCGGAGAGCTAAGAGGGTAATAGTGGAAAAAGGAATGTCTTCAAATATAAACTACACAGAATCATTCGGTGAAACTTCTTTCTGATCTGTGCATTCAGCTAACAGAGTTAAACCATACTTTTGATTGAGCAGATCTGAACACTCTTTCTGTAGAAAATGCAACTGGACATTTGGAGCGCTAAGAGCGTAGTAGTGGAAAAAGGAATATATTCAAATATAAACTACACAGAAGCATTCTGTGAAACTTCTTTCTGATCTGTGCATTCAGCTAACAGAGTTAAACCATACTTTTGATTGAGCAGTTTTGAAACACTCTGTCTGTAGAAAATGCAACTGGACATTCGTAGCGCTAAGTGGGTAATAGTGGAAAAAAGAATATGTTCAAATAGAAACTACACAGAAGAATTGTGTGAAACTTCTTTCTGTTCTGTTTGTTGAACTAAAAGGGTTGAACCTTAGTTTTGATTGAGCCGTTCTGAAACACTCTTTCTGTAGAAAATGCAAGTGGAGATTCGGAGCGCTAAGAGGGTAATAGTGGAAAAAGGAATGTCTCCAAATATAAACTACACAGAATTATTCTGTGAAACTTCTTTCTGATCTGAGCATTCAGATAACACAGTTAAACCATACTTTTGATTGAGCAGTTTTGAAACACTCTCTCTGTAGAAATTGCAACTGGAGATTCATAGCGCTAATTGGGTAATAGTGGAAAAAAGAATATGTTCAAATATAAACTACACAGAAGCATTGTATGAAACTTCTTTCTGTTCTGTGCAATCAACTAACAGAGTTGAACCTTACTTTTGATTGAGCCGTTCTGAAACACTCTTTCTGTAGAAACTGCAATTGGACATTCTGAGCGCTAAGAGGCCTATATTGGGAAAAAGAATGTCTACAAATAAAAACTACACAGAAGAATTGTGTGAAACTTCTTTCTGTTCTCTTTGTTCAACTAAAAGAGTTGAACCTTAGTTTTGATTGAGCCGTTCTGAAACACTCTTTCTGTAGAAAATGCAAGTGGAGATTAGGAGCGCTAAGAGGGTAATAGTGGAAAAAGGAATGTCTCCAAATATAAACTACACAGAATCATTCTGTGAAACTTCTTTCTGATCTGGGCATTCAGCTAACAGAGTTAAACCATACTTTTGATTGAGCAGATCTGAACACTCTTTCTGTAGAAAGTGCAACTGGACATTTGGAGCGCTAAGACAGTAGTAGTGGAAAAAGGAATATATTCAAATATAAACTACACAGAAGCATTCTGTGAAACTTCTTTCTGATCTGAGCATTCAGGTAACAGAGTTAAACCATACTTTTGATTGAGCAGTTTTGAAACACTCTGTCTGTAGAAAATGCAACTGGACATTCGTAGCGCTAAGTGGGTAATAGTGGAAAAAAGAATATGTTCAAATATAAACTACACAGAAGCATTGTATGAAACTTCTTTCTGTTCTGTGCATTCAACTAACAGAGTTGAACCTTACTTTTGATTGAGCCTTTCTGAAACACTCTTTCTGTAGAAACTGCAATTGGACATTCTGAGCGCTAAGATGCCTATATTGGGAAAAATAATATCTTCAAATAAAAACTACACAGCAGCATTGTGTGAAACTTATTTCTGATATGTTCATTTAGCTAACAGAGTTAAACCATACTTTTGATTGCGCAGTTCTGAACACTCTTTCTGTAGAAAATGCAAGTGGACATTCGGAGCGCTAAGAGGGTAATAGTGTAAAAAGGAATATATTCAAATATAAACTACACAGTAGCATTCTGTGAAAATTCTTTCTGTTCTGTGCATTCAACTAACAGAGTTGAACCTTACTTTTGATTGAGCCGTTCTGAAACACTCTTTCTGTAGAAACTGCAATTGAACATGCTAAGCGCTAAGAGGCCTACATTGGGAAAAAGAATATCTTCAAATAAAAACTACACAGATGCATTCTGTGAAACTTATTTCTGATCTGTAAATTCAGTTAACAGAGATAAAACATATTTTTGATTGAGCAGTTATGAAACACTCTTTTTGTAGAAAATGCAAGTGGAGATTCGGAGCGCTAAGAGGGTAATAGTGGAAAAAGGAATGTCTTCAAATATAAACTACACAGAATCATTCGGTGAAACTTCTTTCTGATCTGTGCATTCAGCTAACAGAGTTAAACCATACTTTTGATTGAGCAGATCTGAACACTCTTTCTGTAGAAAATGCAACTGGACATTTGGAGCGCTAAGAGCGTAGTAGTGGAAAAAGGAATATATTCAAATATAAACTACACAGAAGCATTCTGTGAAACTTCTTTCTGATCTGATCATTCAGCTAACAGAGTTAAACCATACTTTTGATTGAGCAGTTTTGAAACACTCTGTCTGTAGAAAATGCAACTGGACATTCGTAGCGCTAAGTGGGTAATATTGGAAAAAAAATATGTTCAAATATAAACTACACAGAAGCATTGTATGAAACTTCTTTCTGTTCTGTGCATTCAACTAACAGAGTTGAACCTTACTTTTGATTGAGCCTTTCTGAAACACTCTTTCTGTAGAAACTGCAATTGGACATTCTCAGCGCTAAGATGCCTATATTGGGAAAAATAATATCTTCAAATAAAAACTACACAGCAGCATTGTGTGAAACTTATTTCTGATATGTTCATTAAGCTAACAGAGTTAAACCATACTTTTGATTGCGCAGTTCTGAACTCTCTTTCTGTAGAAAATGCAAGTGGACATTCGGAGCGCTAAGAGGGTAATAGTGGAAAAAGGAATGTCTCCAAATATAAACTACACAGAATCATTCTGTGAAACTTCTTTCTGATCTGTGCATTCAGCTAACAGAGTTAAACCATACTTTTGATTGAGCAGATCTGAACACTCTTTCTGTAGAAAATGCAACTGGACATTTGGAGGGCTAAGAGAGTAGTAGTGGAAAAAGGAATATATTCAAATATAAACTACACAGAAGCATTCTGTGAAACTTCTTTCTGATCTGAGCATTCAGCTAACAGAGTTAAACCATACTTTTGATTGAGCAGCTTTGAAACACTCTGTCTGTAGAAAATGCAACTGGACATTCGTAGCGCTAAGTGGGTAATAGTGGAAAAAAGAATATGTTCAAATATAAACTACACAGAAGCATTGTATGAAACTTCTTTCTGTTCTGTGCATTCAACTAACAGAGTTGACCCTTACTTTTGATTGAGCCTTTCTGAAACACTCTTTCTGTAAAAACTGCAATTGGACATTCTGAGCGCTAAGAGGCTTCTATTGGGAAAAATAATATCTTCAAATAAAAACTACACAAAAGCATTGTGTGAAACTTATTTCTGATATATTCATTAAGCTAACAGGGTTAAACCATACTTTTGATTGCGCAGTTCTGAACACTCTTTCTGTAGAAAATAAAGTGGACATTCGGAGCGCTAAGAGGGTAATAGTGGAAAAAGGAATATATTCAAATATAAACTACACAGTAGCATTCTGTGAAAATTCTTTCTGTTCTGTGCATTCAACTAACAGAGTTGAACCTTACTTTTGATTGAGCCGTTCTGAAACACTCTTTCTGTAGAAACTGCAATTGGACATGCTAAGCGCTAAGAGGCCTACATTGGGAAAAAGAATATCTTCAAATAAAAACTACACAGATGCATTCTGTGAAACTTATTTCTGATCTGTAAATTCAGTTAACAGAGATAAAACATATTTTTGATTGAGCAGTTATGAAACACTCTTTTTGTAGAAAATGCAAGTGGAGATTCGGAGAGCTAAGAGGGTAATAGTGGAAAAAGGAATGTCTTCAAATATAAACTACACAGAATCATTCGGTGAAACTTCTTTCTGATCTGTGCATTCAGCTAACAGAGTTAAACCATACTTTTGATTGAGCAGATCTGAACACTCTTTCTGTAGAAAATGCAACTGGACATTTGGAGCGCTAAGAGCGTAGTAGTGGAAAAAGGAATATATTCAAATATAAACTACACAGAAGCATTCTGTGAAACTTCTTTCTGATCTGTGCATTCAGCTAACAGAGTTAAACCATACTTTTGATTGAGCAGTTTTGAAACACTCTGTCTGTAGAAAATGCAACTGGACATTCGTAGCGCTAAGTGGGTAATAGTGGAAAAAAGAATATGTTCAAATAGAAACTACACAGAAGAATTGTGTGAAACTTCTTTCTGTTCTGTTTGTTGAACTAAAAGTGTTGAACCTTAGTTTTGATTGAGCCGTTCTGAAACACTCTTTCTGTAGAAAATGCAAGTGGAGATTCGGAGCGCTAAGAGGGTAATAGTGGAAAAAGGAATGTCTCCAAATATAAACTACACAGAATTATTCTGTGAAACTTCTTTCTGATCTGAGCATTCAGATAACACAGTTAAACCATACTTTTGATTGAGCAGTTTTGAAACACTCTCTCTGTAGAAATTGCAACTGGAGATTCATAGCGCTAATTGGGTAATAGTGGAAAAAAGAATATGTTCAAATATAAACTACACAGAAGCATTGTATGAAACTTCTTTCTGTTCTGTGCAATCAACTAACAGAGTTGAACCTTACTTTTGATTGAGCCGTTCTGAAACACTCTTTCTGTAGAAACTGCAATTGGACATTCTGAGCGCTAAGAGGCCTATATTGGGAAAAAGAATGTCTACAAATAAAAACTACACAGAAGAATTGTGTGAAACTTCTTTCTGTTCTCTTTGTTCAACTAAAAGAGTTGAACCTTAGTTTTGATTGAGCCGTTCTGAAACACTCTTTCTGTAGAAAATGCAAGTGGAGATTAGGAGCGCTAAGAGGGTAATAGTGGAAAAAGGAATGTCTCCAAATATAAACTACACAGAATCATTCTGTGAAACTTCTTTCTGATCTGGGCATTCAGCTAACAGAGTTAAACCATACTTTTGATTGAGCAGATCTGAACACTCTTTCTGTAGAAAGTGCAACTGGACATTTGGAGCGCTAAGACAGTAGTAGTGGAAAAAGGAATATATTCAAATATAAACTACACAGAAGCATTCTGTGAAACTTCTTTCTGATCTGAGCATTCAGGTAACAGAGTTAAACCATACTTTTGATTGAGCAGTTTTGAAACACTCTGTCTGTAGAAAATGCAACTGGACATTCGTAGCGCTAAGTGGGTAATAGTGGAAAAAAGAATATGTTCAAATATAAACTACACAGAAGCATTGTATGAAACTTCTTTCTGTTCTGTGCATTCAACTAACAGAGTTGAACCTTACTTTTGATTGAGCCTTTCTGAAACACTCTTTCTGTAGAAACTGCAATTGGACATTCTGAGCGCTAAGATGCCTATATTGGGAAAAATAATATCTTCAAATAAAAACTACACAGCAGCATTGTGTGAAACTTATTTCTGATATGTTCATTTAGCTAACAGAGTTAAACCATACTTTTGATTGCGCAGTTCTGAACACTCTTTCTGTAGAAAATGCAAGTGGACATTCGGAGCGCTAAGAGGGTAATAGTGTAAAAAGGAATATATTCAAATATAAACTACACAGTAGCATTCTGTGAAAATTCTTTCTGTTCTGTGCATTCAACTAACAGAGTTGAACCTTACTTTTGATTGAGCCGTTCTGAAACACTCTTTCTGTAGAAACTGCAATTGAACATGCTAAGCGCTAAGAGGCCTACATTGGGAAAAAGAATATCTTCAAATAAAAACTACACAGATGCATTCTGTGAAACTTATTTCTGATCTGTAAATTCAGTTAACAGAGATAAAACATATTTTTGATTGAGCAGTTATGAAACACTCTTTTTGTAGAAAATGCAAGTGGAGATTCGGAGCGCTAAGAGGGTAATAGTGGAAAAAGGAATGTCTTCAAATATAAACTACACAGAATCATTCGGTGAAACTTCTTTCTGATCTGTGCATTCAGCTAACAGAGTTAAACCATACTTTTGATTGAGCAGATCTGAACACTCTTTCTGTAGAAAATGCAACTGGACATTTGGAGCGCTAAGAGCGTAGTAGTGGAAAAAGGAATATATTCAAATATAAACTACACAGAAGCATTCTGTGAAACTTCTTTCTGATCTGATCATTCAGCTAACAGAGTTAAACCATACTTTTGATTGAGCAGTTTTGAAACACTCTGTCTGTAGAAAATGCAACTGGACATTCGTAGCGCTAAGTGGGTAATATTGGAAAAAAAATATGTTCAAATATAAACTACACAGAAGCATTGTATGAAACTTCTTTCTGTTCTGTGCATTCAACTAACAGAGTTGAACCTTACTTTTGATTGAGCCTTTCTGAAACACTCTTTCTGTAGAAACTGCAATTGGACATTCTCAGCGCTAAGATGCCTATATTGGGAAAAATAATATCTTCAAATAAAAACTACACAGCAGCATTGTGTGAAACTTATTTCTGATATGTTCATTAAGCTAACAGAGTTAAACCATACTTTTGATTGCGCAGTTCTGAACTCTCTTTCTGTAGAAAATGCAAGTGGACATTCGGAGCGCTAAGAGGGTAATAGTGGAAAAAGGAATGTCTCCAAATATAAACTACACAGAATCATTCTGTGAAACTTCTTTCTGATCTGTGCATTCAGCTAACAGAGTTAAACCATACTTTTGATTGAGCAGATCTGAACACTCTTTCTGTAGAAAATGCAACTGGACATTTGGAGGGCTAAGAGAGTAGTAGTGGAAAAAGGAATATATTCAAATATAAACTACACAGAAGCATTCTGTGAAACTTCTTTCTGATCTGAGCATTCAGCTAACAGAGTTAAACCATACTTTTGATTGAGCAGTTTTGAAACACTCTGTCTGTAGAAAATGCAACTGGATATTCGTAGCGCTAAGTGGGTAATAGTGGAAAAAAGAATATGTTCAAATATAAACTACACAGAAGCATTGTATGAAACTTCTTTCTGTTCTGTGCATTCAACTATCAGAGTTGAACCTTACTTTTGATTGAGCCTTTCTGAAACACTCTTTCTGTAGAAACTGCAATTGGACATTCTGAGCGCTAAGAGGCCTATATTGGGAAAAATAATATCTTCAAATAAAAACTACACAGAAGCATTGTGTGAAACTTATTTCCGATATGTTCATTAAGCTAACAGAGTTAAACCATACTTTTGATTGCGCAGTTCTGAACACTCTTTCTGTAGAAAATGCAAGTGGACATTCGGAGCGCTAAGAGGGTAATAGTGGAAAAAGGAATATATTCAAATATAAACTACACAGTAGCATTCTGTGAAAATTCTTTCTGTTCTGTGCATTCAACTAACAGAGTTGAACCTTACTTTTGATTGAGCCGTTCTGAAACACTCTTTCTGTAGAAACTGCAATTGGACATGCTAAGCGCTAAGAGGCCTACATTGGGAAAAAGAATATCTTCAAATAAAAACTACACAGATGCATTCTGTGAAACTTATTTCTGATCTGTAAATTCAGTTAACAGAGATAAAACTTATTTTTGATTGAGCAGTTATGAAACACTCTTTTTGTAGAAAATGCAAGTGGAGATTCGGAGCGCTAAGTGGGTAATAGTGGAAAAAGGAATGTCTTCAAATATAAACTACACAGAATCATTCGGTGAAACTTCTTTCTGATCTGTGCATTCAGCTAACAGAGTTAAACCATACTTTTGATTGAGCAGATCTGAACACTCTTTCTGTAGAAAATGCAACTGGACATTTGGAGCGCTAAGAGCGTAGTAGTGGAAAAAGGAATATATTCAAATATAAACTACACAGAAGCATTCTGTGAAACTTCTTTCTGATCTGATCATTCAGCTAACAGAGTTAAACCATACTTTTGATTGAGCAGTTTTGAAACACTCTGTCTGTAGAAAATGCAACTGGACATTCGTAGCGCTAAGTGGGTAATAGTGGAAAAAAGAATATGTTCAAATATAAACTACACAGAAGCATTGTATGAAACTTCTTTCTGTTCTGTGCATTCAACTAACAGAGTAGAACCTTACTTTTGATTGAGCCTTTCTGAAACACTCTTTCTGTAGAAACTGCAATTGGACATTCTGAGCTCTAAGATGCCTATATTGGGAAAAATTATATCTTCAAATAAAAACTACACAGCAGCATTGTGTGAAACTTATTTCTGATATGTTCATTAAGCTAACAGAGTTAAACCATACTTTTGATTGCGCAGTTCTGAACACTCTTTCTGTAGAAAATGCAAGTGGACATTCGGAGCGCTTAGAGGGTAATAGTGGAAAAAGGAATATATTCAAATATAAACTACACAGTAGCATTCTGTGAAAATTCTTTCTGTTCTGTGCATTCAACTAACAGAGTTGAACCTTACTTTTGATTGAGCCGTTCTGAAACACTCTTTCTGTAGAAACTGCAATTGGACATGCTAAGCGCTAAGAGGCCTACATTGGGAAAAAGAATATCTTCAAATAAAAACTACACAGATGCATTCTGTGAAACTTATTTCTGATCTGTAACTTCAGTTAACAGAGATAAAACATATTTTTGATTGAGCAGTTATGAAACACTCTTTTTGTAGAAAATGCAAGTGGAGATTTGGAGCGCTAAGTGGGTAATAGTGGAAAAAGGAATGTCTTCAAATATAAACTACACAGAATCATTCGGTGAAACTTCTTTCTGATCTGTGCATTCAGCTAACAGAGTTAAACCATACTTTTGATTGAGCAGATCTGAACACTCTTTCTGTAGAAAATGCAACTGGACATTTGGAGCGCTAAGAGCGTAGTAGTGGAAAAAGGAATATATTCAAATATAAACTACACAGAATCATTCTGTGAAACTTCTTTCTGATCTGAGCATTCAGCTAACACAGTTAAACCATACTTTTGATTGAGCAGTTTTGAAACACTCTGTCTGTAGAAAATGCAACTGGACATTCGTAGCGCTAAGTGGGTAATAGTGGAAAAAAGAATATGTTCAAATATAAACTACACAGAAGCATTGTATGAAACTTCTTTCTGTTCTGTGCATTCAACTAACAGAGTTGAACCTTACTTTTGATTGAGCCGTTCTGAAACACTCTTTCTGTAGAAACTGCAATTGGACATTCTGAGCGCTAAGAGGCCTATATTGGGAAAAATTATATCTTCAAATAAAAACTACACAGAAGCATTGTGTGAAACTTATTTCTGATATGTTCATTAAGCTAACAGAGTTAAACCATACTTTTGATTGCGCAGTTCTGAACACTCTTTCTGTAGAAAATTCAAGTGGACATTCGGAGCGCTAAGAGTTTAATAGTGGAAAAAGGAATATAGTCAAATATAAACTACACAGTAGCATTCTGTGAAAATTCTTTCTGTTCTGTGCATTCAACTAACAGAATTGAACCTTACTTTTGATTGAGCCGTTCTGAAACACTCTTTCTGTAGAAACTGCAATTGGACATGCTAAGCGCTAAGAGGCCTACATTGGGAAAAAGAATATCTTCAAATAAAAACTACACAGATGCATTCTGTGAAACTTATTTCTGATCTGTAAATTCAGTTAACAGAGATAAAACATATTTTTGATTGAGCAGTTATGAAACACTCTTTTTGTAGAAAATGCAAGTGGAGATTCGGAGCGCTAAGAGGGTAATAGTGGAAAAAGGAATGTCTTCAAATATAAACTACACAGAATCATTCGGTGAAACTTCTTTCTGATCTGTGCATTCAGCTAACAGAGTTGAACCATAATTTTGATTGAGCAGATCTGAACACCCTTTCTGTAGAAAATGCAACTGGACATTTGGAGCGCTAAGAGAGTAGTAGTGGAAAAAGGAATATATTCAAATATAAACTACACAGAAGCATTCTGTGAAACTTCTTTCTGATCTGAGCATTCAGCTAACAGAGTTAAACCATACTTTTGATTGAGCAGTTTTGAAACACTCTGTCTGTAGAAAATGCAACTGGACATTCGTAGCGCTAATTGGGTAATAGTGGAAAAAAGAATATGTTCAAATATAAACTACACAGAAGCATTGTATGAAACTTCTTTCTGTTCTGTGCATTCAACTATCAGAGTTGAACCTTACTTTTGATTGAGCCTTTCTGAAACACTCTTTCTGTAGAAACTGCAATTGGACATTCTGAGCGCTAAGAGGCCTATATTGGGAAAAATAATATCTTCAAATAAAAACTACACAGAAGCATTGTGTGAAACTTATTTCCGATATGTTCATTAAGCTAACAGAGTTAAACCATACTTTTGATTGCGCAGTTCTGAACAGTCTTTCTGTAGAAAATGCAAGTGGACATTCGGAGCGCTAAGAGGGTAATAGTGTAAAAAGGAATATATTCAAATATAAACTACACAGTAGCATTCTGTGAAAATTCTTTCTTTTCTGTGCATTCAACTAACAGAGTTGAACCTTACTTTTGATTGAGCCGTTCTGAAACACTCTTTCTGTAGAAACTGCAATTGGACATGCTAAGCGCTAAGAGGCCTACATTGGGAAAAAGAATATCTTCAAATAAAAACTACACAGATGCATTCTGTGAAACTTATTTCTGATCTGTATATTCAGTTAACAGAGATAAAACATATTTTTGATTGAGCAGTTATGAAACACTCTTTTTGTAGAAAATGCAAGTGGAGATTCGGAGCGCTAAGTGGATAATAGTGGAAAAAGGAATGTCTTCAAATATAAACTACACAGAATCATTCGGTGAAAATTCTTTCTGATCTGTGCATTCAGCTAACAGAGTTAAACCATACTTTTGATTGAGCAGATCTGAACACTCTTTCTGTAGAAAATGCAACTGGACATTTGGAGCGCTAAGAGCGTAGTAGTGGAAAAAGGAATATATTCAAATATAAACTACACAGAAGCATTCTGTGAAACTTCTTTCTGATCTGATCATTCAGCTAACAGAGTTAAACCATACTTTTGATTGAGCAGTTTTGAAACACTCTGTCTGTAGAAAATGCAACTGGACATTCGTAGCGCTAAGTGGGTAATAGTGGAAAAAAGAATATGTTCAAATATAAACTACACAGAAGCATTGTATGAAACTTCTTTCTGTTCTGTGCATTCAACTAACAGGGTTGAACCTTACTTTTGATTGAGCCTTTCTGAAACACTCTTTCTGTAGAAACTGCAATTGGACATTCTGAGCGCTAAGAGACCTATATTGGGAAAAATAATATCTTCAAATAAAAACTACACAGAAGCATTGTGTGAAACATATTTCTGATATGTTCATTAAGCTAACAGAGTTAAACCATACTTTTGATTGCGCAGTTCTGAACACTCTTTCTGTAGAAAATGCAAGTGGACATTCGGAGCGCTAAGAGGGTAATAGTGGAAAAAGGAATATATTCAAATATAAACTACACAGTAGCATTCTGTGAAAATTCTTTCTGTTCTGTGCATTCAACTAACAGAGTTGAACCTTACTTTTGATTGAGCCGTTCTGAAACACTCTTTCTGTAGAAACTGCAATTGGACATGCTAAGAGCTAAGACGCCTACATTGGGAAAAAGAATATCTTCAAATAAAAACTACACAGATGCATTCTGTGAAACTTATTTCTGATCTGTAAATTCAGTTAACAGAGATAAAACATATTTTTGATTGAGCAGTTATGAAACACTCTTTTTGTAGAAAATGCAAGTGGAGATTCGGAGCGCAAAGAGGGTAATAGTGGAAAAAGGAATGTCTTCAAATATAAACTACACAGAATCATTCGGTGAAACTTCTTTCTGATCTGTGCATTCAGCTAACAGAGTTAAACCATACTTTTGATTGAGCAGATCTGAACACTCTTTCTGTAGAAAATGCAACTGGACATTTGGAGCGCTAAGAGCGTAGTAGTGGAAAAAGGAATATATTCAAATATAAACTACACAGAAGCATTCTGTGAAACTTCTTTCTGATCTGAGCACTCAGCTAACAGAGTAAAACCATACTTTTGATTGAGCAGTTTTGAAACACTCTGTCTGTAGAAAATGCAACTGGACATTCGTAGCGCTAAGTGGGTAATAGTGGAAAAAAGAATATGTTCAAATATAAACTACACAGAAGCATTGTATGAAACTTCTTTCTGTTCTGTGCATTCAACTAACAGAGTTGAACCTTACTTTTGATTGAGCCGTTCTGAAACACTCTTTCTGTAGAAACTGCAATTGGACATTCTGAGCGCTAAGAGGCCTATATTGGGAAAAAGAATGTCTACAAATAAAAACTACACAGAAGAATTGTGTGAAACTTCTTTCTGTTCTGTTTGTTCAACTAAAAGAGTTGAACCTTAGTTTTGATTGAGCCGTTCTGAAACACTCTTTCTGTAGAAAATGCAAGTGGAGATTCGGAGCGCTAAGAGGGTCATAGTGGAAAAAGGAATGTCTCCAAATATAAACTACACAGAATCATTCTGTGAAACTTCTTTCTGATCTGTGCATTCAGCTAACAGAGTTAAACCATACTTTTGATTGAGCAGATCTGAACACTCTTTCTGTAGAAAATGCAACTGGACATTTGGAGCGCTAAGAGAGTAGTAGTGGAAAAAGGAATATATTCAAATATAAACTACACAGAAGCATTCTGTGAAACTTCTTTCTGATCTGAGCATTCAGCTAACAGAGTTAAACCATACTTTTGATTGAGCAGTTTTGAAACACTCTGTCTGTAGAAAATGCAACTGGACATTCATAGCGCTAAGTGGGTAATAGTGGAAAAAAGAATATGTTCAAATATAAACTACACAGAAGCATTGTATGAAACTTCTTTCTGTTCTGTGCATTCAAATAACAGAGTTGAACCTTACTTTTGATTGAGCCTTTCTGAAACACTCTTTCTGTAGAAACTGCAATTGGACATTCTGAGCGCTAAGATGCCTATATTGGGAAAAATAATATCTTCAAATAAAAACTACACAGAAGCATTGTGTGAAACTTATTTCTGATATGTTCATTAAGCTAACAGGGTTAAACCATACTTTTGATTGCGCAGTTCTGAACACTCTTTCTGTAGAAAATGCAAGTGGACATTCGGAGCGCTAAGAGGGTAATAGTGGAAAAAGGAATATATTCAAATATAAACTACACAGTAGCATTCTGTGAAAATTCTTTCTGTTCTGTGCATTCAACTAACAGAGTTGAACCTTACTTTTGATTGAGCCGTTCTGAAACACTCTTTCTGTAGAAACTGCAATTGGACATGCTAAGCGCTAAGAGGCCTACATTGGGAAAAGAATATCTTCAAATAAAAACTACACAGATGCATTCTGTGAAACTTATTTCTGATCTGTTAATTCAGTTAACAGAGATAAAACATATTTTTGATTGAGCAGTTATGAAACACTCTTTTTGTAGAAAATGAAAGTGGAGATTCGGAGCTCTAAGAGGGTAATAGTGGAAAAAGGAATGTCTTCAATTATAAACTACACAGAATCATTCGGTGAAACTTCTTTCTGATCTGTGCATTCAGCTAACAGAGTTAAACCATACTTTTGATTGAGCAGATCTGAACACTCTTTCTGTAGAAAACGCAACTGGACATTTGGAGCGCTAAGAGCGTAGTAGTGGAAAAAGGAATATATTCAAATATAAACTACACAGAAGCCTTCTGTGAAACTTCTTTCTGATCTGAGCATTCAGCTAACAGAGTTAAACCATACTTTTGATTGAGCAGTTTTGAAACACTCTGTCTGTAGAAAATGCAACTGGACATTCGTAGCGCTAAGTGGGTAATAGTGGAAAAAAGAATATGTTCAAATAGAAACTACACAGAAGCATTGTATGAAACTTCTTTCTGTTCTGTGCATTCAACTAACAGAGTTGAACCTTACTTTTGATTGAGCCTTTCTGAAACACTCTTTCTGTAGAAACTGCAATTGGACATGCTAAGCGCTAAGAGGCCTACATTGGGAAAAAGAATATCTTCAAATAAAAACTACACAGATGCATTCTGTGAAACTTATTTCTGATCTGTAAATTCAGTTAACAGAGATAAATCATATTTTTGATTGAGCAGTTATGAAACACTCTTTTTGTAGAAAATGCAAGTGGAGATTCGGAGCGCTAAGTGGGTAATAGTGGAAAAAGGAATGTCTTCAAATATAAACTACACAGAATCATTCGGTGAAACTTCTTTCTGATCTGTGCATTCAGATAACAGAGTTAAACCATACTTTTGATTGAGCAGATCTGAACACTCTTTCTGTAGAAAATGCAACTGGACATTTGGAGCGCTATGAGCGTAGTAGTGGAAAAAGGAATATATTCAAATATAAACTACACAGAAGCATTCTGTGAAACTTCTTTCTGATCTGAGCATTCAGCTAACAGAGTTAAACCATACTTTTGATTGAGCAGCTTTGAAACACTCTGTCTGTAGAAAATGCAACTGGACATTCGTAGCGCTAAGTGGGTAATAGTGGAAAAAAGAATATGTTCAAATATAAACTAAACAGAAGCATTGTATGAAACTTCTTTCTGTTCTGTGCATTCAACTAACAGAGTTGAACCTTACTTTTGATTGAGCCTTTCTGAAACACTCTTTCTGTAAAAACTGCAATTGGACATTCTGAGCGCTAAGAGGCTTCTATTGGGAAAAATAATATCTTCAAATAAAAACTACACAGAAGCATTGTGTGAAACTTATTTCTGATATATTCATTAAGCTAACAGGGTTAAACCATACTTTTGATTGCGCAGTTCTGAACACTGTTTCTGTAGAAAATAAAGTGGACATTCGGAGCGCTAAGAGGGTAATAGTGGAAAAAGGAATATATTCAAATATAAACTACACAGTAGCATTCTGTGAAAATTCTTTCTGTTCTGTGCATTCAACTAACAGAGTTGAACCTTACTTTTGATTGAGCCGTTCTGAAACACTCTTTCTGTAGAAACTGCAATTGGACATGCTAAGCGCTAAGAGGCCTACATTGGGAAAAAGAATATCTTCAAATAAAAACTACACAGATGCATTCTGTGAAACTTATTTCTGATCTGTAAATTCAGTTAACAGAGATAAAACATATTTTTGATTGAGCAGTTATGAAACACTCTTTTTGTAGAAAATGCAAGTGGAGATTCGGAGAGCTAAGAGGGTAATAGTGGAAAAAGGAATGTCTTCAAATATAAACTACACAGAATCATTCGGTGAAACTTCTTTCTGATCTGTGCATTCAGCTAACAGAGTTAAACCATACTTTTGATTGAGCAGATCTGAACACTCTTTCTGTAGAAAATGCAACTGGACATTTGGAGCGCTAAGAGCGTAGTAGTGGAAAAAGGAATATATTCAAATATAAACTACACAGAAGCATTCTGTGAAACTTCTTTCTGATCTGTGCATTCAGCTAACAGAGTTAAACCATACTTTTGATTGAGCAGTTTTGAAACACTCTGTCTGTAGAAAATGCAACTGGACATTCGTAGCGCTAAGTGGGTAATAGTGGAAAAAAGAATATGTTCAAATAGAAACTACACAGAAGAATTGTGTGAAACTTCTTTCTGTTCTGTTTGTTCAACTAAAAGGGTTGAACCTTAGTTTTGATTGAGCCGTTCTGAAACACTCTTTCTGTAGAAAATGCAAGTGGAGATTCGGAGCGCTAAGAGGGTAATAGTGGAAAAAGGAATGTCTCCAAATATAAACTACACAGAATTATTCTGTGAAACTTCTTTCTGATCTGAGCATTCAGATAACACAGTTAAACCATACTTTTGATTGAGCAGTTTTGAAACACTCTCTCTGTAGAAATTGCAACTGGAGATTCATAGCGCTAAGTGGGTAATAGTGGAAAAAAGAATATGTTCAAATATAAACTACACAGAAGCATTGTATGAAACTTCTTTCTGTTCTGTGCAATCAACTAACAGAGTTGAACCTTACTTTTGATTGAGCCGTTCTGAAACACTCTTTCTGTAGAAACTGCAATTGGACATTCTGAGCGCTAAGAGGCCTATATTGGGAAAAAGAATGTCTACAAATAAAAACTACACAGAAGAATTGTGTGAAACTTCTTTCTGTTCTCTTTGTTCAACTAAAAGAGTTGAACCTTAGTTTTGATTGAGCCGTTCTGAAACACTCTTTCTGTAGAAAATGCAAGTGGAGATTAGGAGCGCTAAGAGGGTAATAGTGGAAAAAGGAATGTCTCCAAATATAAACTACACAGAATCATTCTGTGAAACTTCTTTCTGATCTGGGCATTCAGCTAACAGAGTTAAACCATACTTTTGATTGAGCAGATCTGAACACTCTTTCTGTAGAAAGTGCAACTGGACATTTGGAGCGCTAAGAGAGTAGTAGTGGAAAAAGGAATATATTCAAATATAAACTACACAGAAGCATTCTGTGAAACTTCTTTCTGATCTGATCATTCAGCTAACAGAGTTAAACCATACTTTTGATTGAGCAGTTTTGAAACACTCTGTCTGTAGAAAATGCAACTGGACATTCGTAGCGCTAAGTGGGTAATATTGGAAAAAAAATATGTTCAAATATAAACTACACAGAAGCATTGTATGAAACTTCTTTCTGTTCTGTGCATTCAACTAACAGAGTTGAACCTTACTTTTGATTGAGCCTTTCTGAAACACTCTTTCTGTAGAAACTGCAATTGGACATTCTGAGCGCTAAGATGCCTATATTGGGAAAAATAATATCTTCAAATAAAAACTACACAGCAGCATTGTGTGAAACTTATTTCTGATATGTTCATTAAGCTAACAGAGTTAAACCATACTTTTGATTGCGCAGTTCTGAACTCTCTTTCTGTAGAAAATGCAAGTGGACATTCGGAGCGCTAAGAGGGTAATAGTGGAAAAAGGAATGTCTCCAAATATAAACTACACAGAATCATTCTGTGAAACTTCTTTCTGATCTGTGCATTCAGCTAACAGAGTTAAACCATACTTTTGATTGAGCAGATCTGAACACTCTTTCTGTAGAAAATGCAACTGGACATTTGGAGGGCTAAGAGAGTAGTAGTGGAAAAAGGAATATATTCAAATATAAACTACACAGAAGCATTCTGTGAAACTTCTTTCTGATCTGAGCATTCAGCTAACAGAGTTAAACCATACTTTTGATTGAGCAGTTTTGAAACACTCTGTCTGTAGAAAATGCAACTGGACATTCGTAGCGCTAAGTGGCTAATAGTGGAAAAAAGAATATGTTCAAATATAAACTACACAGAAGCATTGTATGAAACTTCTTTCTGTTCTGTGCATTCAACTATCAGAGTTGAACCTTACTTTTGATTGAGCCTTTCTGAAACACTCTTTCTGTAGAAACTGCAATTGGACATTCTGAGCGCTAAGAGGCCTATATTGGGAAAAATAATATCTTCAAATAAAAACTACACAGAAGCATTGTGTGAAACTTATTTCCGATATGTTCATTAAGCTAACAGAGTTAAACCATACTTTTGATTGCGCAGTTCTGAACACTCTTTCTGTAGAAAATGCAAGTGGACATTCGGAGCGCTAAGAGGGTAATAGTGGAAAAAGGAATATATCCAAATATAAACTACACAGTAGCATTCTGTGAAAATTCTTTCTGTTCTGTGCATTCAACTAACAGAGTTGAACCTTACTTTTGATTGAGCCGTTCTGAAACACTCTTTCTGTAGAAACTGCAATTGGACATGCTAAGCGCTAAGAGGCCTACATTGGGAAAAAGAATATCTTCAAATAAAAACTACACAGATGCATTCTGTGAAACTTATTTCTGATCTGTAAATTCAGTTAACAGAGATAAAACTTATTTTTGATTGAGCAGTTATGAAACACTCTTTTTGTAGAAAATGCAAGTGGAGATTCGGAGCGCTAAGTGGGTAATAGTGGAAAAAGGAATGTCTTCAAATATAAACTACACAGAATCATTCGGTGAAACTTCTTTCTGATCTGTGCATTCAGCTAACAGAGTTAAACCATACTTTTGATTGAGCAGATCTGAACAATCTTTCTGTAGAAAATGCAACTGGACATTTGGAGCGCTAAGAGCGTAGTAGTGGAAAAAGGAATATATTCAAATATAAACTACACAGAAGCATTCTGTGAAACTTCTTTCTGATCTGATCATTCAGCTAACAGAGTTAAACCATACTTTTGATTGAGCAGTTTTGAAACACTCTGTCTGTAGAAAATGCAACTGGACATTCGTAGCGCTAAGTGGGTAATAGTGGAAAAAAGAATATGTTCAAATATAAACTACACAGAAGCATTGTATGAAACTTCTTTCTGTTCTGTGCATTCAACTAACAGAGTAGAACCTTACTTTTGATTGAGCCTTTCTGAAACACTCTTTCTGTAGAAACTGCAATTGGACATTCTGAGCGCTAAGATGCCTATATTGGGAAAAATAATATCTTCAAATAAAAACTACACAGCAGCATTGTGTGAAACTTATTTCTGATATGTTCATTAAGCTAACAGAGTTAAACCATACTTTTGATTGCGCAGTTCTGAACACTCTTTCTGTAGAAAATGCAAGTGGACATTCGGAGCGCTAAGAGGGTAATATTGGAAAAAGGAATATATTCAAATATAAACTACACAGTAGCATTCTGTGAAAATTCTTTCTGTTCTGTGCATTCAACTAACAGAGTTGAACCTTACTTTTGATTGAGCCGTTCTGAAACACTCTTTCTGTAGAAACTGCAATTGGACATGCTAAACGCTAAGAGGCCTACATTGGGAAAAAGAATATCTTCAAATAAAAACTACACAGATGCATTCTGTGAAACTTATTTCTGATCTGTAAATTCAGTTAACAGAGATAAAACATATTTTTGATTGAGCAGTTATGAAACACTCTTTTTGTAGAAAACGCAAGTGGAGATTTGGAGCGCTAAGTGGGTAATAGTGGAAAAAGGAATGTCTTCAAATATAAACTACACAGAATCATTCGGTGAAACTTCTTTCTGATCTGTGCATTCAGCTAACAGAGTTAAACCATACTTTTGATTGAGCAGATCTGAACACTCTTTCTGTAGAAAATGCAACTGGACATTTGGAGCGCTAAGAGCGTAGTAGTGGAAAAAGGAATATATTCAAATATAAACTACACAGAAGCATTCTGTGAAACTTATTTCTGATCTGAGCATTCAGCAAACAGAGTTAAACCATACTTTTGATTGAGCAGTTTTGAAACACTCTGTCTGTAGAAAATGCAACTGGACATTCGTAGCGCTAAATGGGTAATAGTGGAAAAAAGAATATGTTCAAATATAAACTACACAGAAGCATTGTATGAAACTTCTTTCTGTTCTGTGCATTCAACTAACAGAGTTGAACCTTACTTTTGATTGAGCCTTTCTGAAACACTCTTTCTGTAGAAACTGCAATTGGACATTCTGAGCTCTAAGATGCCTATATTGGGAAAAATAATATCTTCAAATAAAAACTACACAGCAGCATTGTGTGAAACTTATTTCTGATGTGTTCATTAAGCTAACAAAGTTAAACCATACTTTTGATTGCGCAGTTCTGAACACTCTTTCTGTAGAAAATGCAAGTGGACATTCGGAGCGCTTAGAGGGTAATAGTGGAAAAAGGAATATATTCAAATATAAACTACACAGTAGCATTCTGTGAAAATTCTTTCTCTTCTGTGCATTCAACTAACAGAGTTGAACCTTAATTTTGATTGAGCCGTTCTGAAACACTCTTTCTGTAGAAACTGCAATTGGACATGCTAAGCGCTAAGAGGCCTACATTGGGAAAAAGAATATCTTCAAATAAAAACTACACAGATGCATTCTGTGAAACTTATTTCTGATCTGTAACTTCAGTTAACAGAGACAAAACATATTTTTGATTGAGCAGTTATGAAACACTCTTTTTGTAGAAAATGCAAGTGGAGATTTGGAGCGCTAAGTGGGTAATAGTGGAAAAAGGAATGTCTTCAAATATAAACTACACAGAATCATTCGGTGAAACTTCTTTCTGATCTGTGCATTCAGCTAACAGAGTTAAACCATACTTTTGATTGAGCAGATCTGAACACTCTTTCTGTAGAAAATGCAACTGGACATTTGGAGCGCTAAGAGCGTAGTAGTGGAAAAAGGAATATATTCAAATATAAACTACACAGAAGCATTCTGTGAAACTTCTTTCTGATCTGAGCATTCAGCTAACACAGTTAAACCATACATTTGATTGAGCAGTTTTGAAACACTCTGTCTGTAGAAAATGCAACTGGACATTCGTAGCGCTAAGTGGGTAATAGTGGAAAAAAGAATATGTTCAAATATAAACTACACAGAAGCATTGTATGAAACTTCTTTCTGTTCTGTGCATTCAACTATCAGAGTTGAACCTTACTTTTGATTGAGCCTTTCTGAAACACTCTTTCTGTAGAAACTGCAATTGGACATTCTGAGCGCTAAGAGGCCTATATTGGGAAATATAATATCTTCAAATAAAAACTACACAGAAGCATTGTGTGAAACTTATTTCCGATATGTTCATTAAGCTAACAGAGTTAAACCATACTTTTGATTGCGCAGTTCTGAACACTCTTTCTGTAGAAAATGCAAGTGGACATTCGGAGCGCTAAGAGGGTAATAGTGGAAAAAGGAATATATTCAAATATAAACTACACAGTAGCATTCTGTGAAAATTCTTTCTGTTCTGTGCATTCAACTAACAGAGTTGAGCCTTACTTTTGATTGAGCCGTTCTGAAACACTCTTTCTGTAGAAACTGCAATTGGACATGCTAAGCGCTAAGAGGCCTACATTGGGAAAAAGAATATCTTCAAATAAAAACTGCACAGATGCATTCTGTGAAACTTATTACTGATCTGTAAATTCAGTTAACAGAGATAAAACATATTTTTGATTGAGCAGTTATGAAACACTCTTTTTGTAGAAAATGCAAGTGGAGATTCGGAGCGCTAAGTGGGTAATAGTGGAAAAAGGAATGTCGTCAAATATAAACTACACAGAATCATTCGGTGAAACTTCTTTCTGATCTGTGCATTCAGCTAACAGAGTTAAACCATACTTTTGATTGAGCAGATCTGAACACTCTTTCTGTAGAAAATGCAACTGGACATTTGGAGCGCTAAGAGCGTAGTAGTGGAAAAAGGAATATATTCAAATATAAACTTCACAGAAGCATTCTGTGAAACTTCTTTCTGATCTGATCATTCAGCTAACAGAGTTAAACCATACTTTTGATTGAGCAGTTTTGAAACACTCTGTCTGTAGAAAATGCAACTGGACATTCGTAGCGCTAAGTGGGTAATAGTGGAAAAAAGAATATGTTCAAATATAAACTACACAGAAGCATTGTATGAAACTTCTTTCTGTTCTGTGCATTCAACTAACAGAGTTGAACCTTACTTTTGATTGAGCCTTTCTGAAACACTCTTTCTGTAGAAACTGCAATTGGACATTCTGAGCGCTAAGATGCCTATATTGGGAAAAATAATATCTTCAAATAAAAACTACACAGCAGCATTGTGTGAAACTTATTTCTGATATGTTCATTAAGCTAACAGAGTTAAACCATACTTTTGATTGCGCAGTTCTGAACACTCTTTCTGTAGAAAATGCAAGTGGACATTCGGAGCGCTAAGAGGGTAATAGTGGAAAAAGGAATATATTCAAATATAAACTACACAGTAGCATTCTGTGAAAATTCTTTCTGTTCTGTGCATTCAACTAACAGAGTTGAACCTTACTTTTGACTGAGCCGTTCTGAAACACTCTTTCTGTAGAAACTGCAATTGGACATGCTAAACGCTAAGAGGCCTACATTGGGAAAAAGAATATCTTCAAATAAAAACTACACAGATGCATTCTGTGAAACTTATTTCTGATCTGTAAATTCAGTTAACAGAGATAAAACATATTTTTGATTGAGCAGTTATGAAACACTCTTTTTGTAGAAAACGCAAGTGGAGATTTGGAGCGCTAAGTGGGTAATAGTGGAAAAAGGAATGTCTTCAAATATAAACTACACAGAATCATTCGGTGAAACTTCTTTCTGATCTGTGCATTCAGCTAACAGAGTTAAACCATACTTTTGATTGAGCAGATCTGAACACTCTTTCTGTAGAAAATGCAACTGGACATTTGGAGCGCTAAGAGCGTAGTAGTGGAAAAAGGAATATATTCAAATATAAACTACACAGAAGCATTCTGTGAAACTTATTTCTGATCTGAGCATTCAGCAAACAGAGTTAAACCATACTTTTGATTGAGCAGTTTTGAAACACTCTGTCTGTAGAAAATGCAACTGGACATTCGTAGCGCTAAATGGGTAATAGTGGAAAAAAGAATATGTTCAAATATAAACTACACAGAAGCATTGTATGAAACTTCTTTCTGTTCTGTGCATTCAACTAACAGAGTTGAACCTTACTTTTGATTGAGCCTTTCTGAAACACTCTTTCTGTAGAAACTGCAATTGGACATTCTGAGCTCTAAGATGCCTATATTGGGAAAAATAATATCTTCAAATAAAAACTACACAGCAGCATTGTGTGAAACTTATTTCTGATGTGTTCATTAAGCTAACAAAGTTAAACCATACTTTTGATTGCGCAGTTCTGAACACTCTTTCTGTAGAAAATGCAAGTGGACATTCGGAGCGCTTAGAGGGTAATAGTGGAAAAAGGAATATATTCAAATATAAACTACACAGTAGCATTCTGTGAAAATTCTTTCTGTTCTGTGCATTCAACTAACAGAGTTGAACCTTAATTTTGATTGAGCCGTTCTGAAACACTCTTTCTGTAGAAACTGCAATTGGACATGCTAAGCGCTAAGAGGCCTACATTGGGAAAAAGAATATCTTCAAATAAAAACTACACAGATGCATTCTGTGAAACTTATTTCTGATCTGTAACTTCAGTTAACAGAGACAAAACATATTTTTGATTGAGCAGTTATGAAACACTCTTTTTGTAGAAAATGCAAGTGGAGATTTGGAGCGCTAAGTGGGTAATAGTGGAAAAAGGAATGTCTTCAAATATAAACTACACAGAATCATTCGGTGAAACTTCTTTCTGATCTGTGCATTCAGCTAACAGAGTTAAACCATACTTTTGATTGAGCAGATCTGAACACTCTTTCTGTAGAAAATGCAACTGGACATTTGGAGCGCTAAGAGCGTAGTAGTGGAAAAAGGAATATATTCAAATATAAACTACACAGAAGCATTCTGTGAAACTTCTTTCTGATCTGAGCATTCAGCTAACACAGTTAAACCATACATTTGATTGAGCAGTTTTGAAACACTCTGTCTGTAGAAAATGCAACTGGACATTCGTAGCGCTAAGTGGGTAATAGTGGAAAAAAGAATATGTTCAAATATAAACTACACAGAAGCATTGTATGAAACTTCTTTCTGTTCTGTGCATTCAACTATCAGAGTTGAACCTTACTTTTGATTGAGCCTTTCTGAAACACTCTTTCTGTAGAAACTGCAATTGGACATTCTGAGCGCTAAGAGGCCTATATTGGGAAAAATAATATCTTCAAATAAAAACTACACAGAAGCATTGTGTGAAACTTATTTCCGATATGTTCATTAAGCTAACAGAGTTAAACCATACTTTTGATTGCGCAGTTCTGAACACTCTTTCTGTAGAAAATGCAAGTGGACATTCGGAGCGCTAAGAGGGTAATAGTGGAAAAAGGAATATATTCAAATATAAACTACACAGTAGCATTCTGTGAAAATTCTTTCTGTTCTGTGCATTCAACTAACAGAGTTGAGCCTTACTTTTGATTGAGCCGTTCTGAAACACTCTTTCTGTAGAAACTGCAATTGGACATGCTAAGCGCTAAGAGGCCTACATTGGGAAAAAGAATATCTTCAAATAAAAACTGCACAGATGCATTCTGTGAAACTTATTACTGATCTGTAAATTCAGTTAACAGAGATAAAACATATTTTTGATTGAGCAGTTATGAAACACTCTTTTTGTAGAAAATGCAAGTGGAGATTCGGAGCGCTAAGTGGGTAATAGTGGAAAAAGGAATGTCTTCAAATATAAACTACACAGAATCATTCGGTGAAACTTCTTTCTGATCTGTGCATTCAGCTAACAGAGTTAAACCATACTTTTGATTGAGCAGATCTGAACACTCTTTCTGTAGAAAATGCAACTGGACATTTGGAGCGCTAAGAGCGTAGTAGTGGAAAAAGGAATATATTCAAATATAAACTTCACAGAAGCATTCTGTGAAACTTCTTTCTGATCTGATCATTCAGCTAACAGAGTTAAACCATACTTTTGATTGAGCAGTTTTGAAACACTCTGTCTGTAGAAAATGCAACTGGACATTCGTAGCGCTAAGTGGGTAATAGTTGAAAAAAGAATATGTTCAAATATAAACTACACAGAAGCATTGTATGAAACTTCTTTCTGTTCTGTGCATTCAACTAACAGAGTTGAACCTTACTTTTGATTGAGCCTTTCTGAAACACTCTTTCTGTAGAAACTGCAATTGGACATTCTGAGCGCTAAGATGCCTATATTGGGAAAAATAATATCTTCAAATAAAAACTACACAGCAGCATTGTGTGAAACTTATTTCTGATATGTTCATTAAGCTAACAGAGTTAAACCATACTTTTGATTGCGCAGTTCTGAACACTCTTTCTGTAGAAAATGCAAGTGGACATTCGGAGCGCTAAGAGGGTAATAGTGGAAAAAGGAATATATTCAAATATAAACTACACAGTAGCATTCTGTGAAAATTCTTTCTGTTCTGTGCATTCAACTAACAGAGTTGAACCTTACTTTTGATTGAGCCGTTCTGAAACACTCTTTCTGTAGAAACTGCAATTGGACATGCTAAGCGCTAAGAGGCCTACATTGGGAAAAAGAATATCTTCAAATAAAAACTACACAGATGCATTCTGTGAAACTTATTTCTGATCTGTAAATTCAGTTAACAGAGATAAAACATATTTTTTATTGAACAGTTATGAAACACTCTTTTTGTAGAATACGCAAGTGGAGATTTGGAGCGCTAAGTGGGTAATAGTGGAAAAAGGAATGTCTTCAAATATAAACTACACAGAATCATTTGGTGAAATTTCTTTCTGATCTGTGCATTCAGCTAACAGTGTTAAACCATACTTTTGATTGAGCAGATCTGAACACTCTTTCTGTAGAAAATGCAACTGGACATTTGGAGCGCTAAGAGCGTAGTAGTGGAAAAAGGAATATATTCAAATATAAACTACACAGAAGCATTCTGTGAAACTTCTTTCTGATCTGAGCATTCAGCTAACAGAGTTAAACCATACTTTTGATTGAGCAGCTTTGAAACACTCTGTCTGTAGAAAATGCAACTGGACATTCGTAGCGCTAAGTGGGTAATAGTGGAAAAAAGAATATGTTCAAATATAAACTACACAGAAGCATTGTATGAAACTTCTTTCTGTTCTGTGCATTCAACTAACAGAGTTGAACCTTACTTTTGATTGAGCCTTTCTGAAACACTCTTTCTGTAGAAACTGCAATTGGACATTCTGAGCTCTAAGATGCCTATATTGGGAAAAATAATATCTTCAAATAAAAACTACACAGCAGCATTGTGTGAAACTTATTTCTGATATGTTCATTAAGCTAACAGAGTTAAACCATACTTTTGATTGCGCAGTTCTGAACACTCTTTCTGTAGAAAATGCAAGTGGACATTCGGAGCGCTAAGAGGGTAATAGTGGAAAAAGGAATATATTCAAATATAAACTACACAGTAGCATTCTGTGAAAATTATTTCTGTTCTGTGCATTCAACTAACAGAGTTGAACCTTACTTTTGATTGAGCCGTTCTGAAACACTCTTTCTGTAGAAACTGCAATTGGACATGCTAAGCGCTAAGATGCCTACATTGGGAAAAAATATCTTCAAATAAAAACTACACAGATGCATTCTGTGAAACTTATTTCTGATCTGTAAATTCAGTTAACAGAGATAA
Source organism: Symphalangus syndactylus (assembly GCF_028878055.3). Taxonomy (NCBI): domain Eukaryota; kingdom Metazoa; phylum Chordata; class Mammalia; order Primates; family Hylobatidae; genus Symphalangus; species Symphalangus syndactylus. The sequence continues at coordinate 110,922,491 of NC_072438.2, forward strand.
AACATATTTTTGATTGAGCAGTTATGAAACACTCTTTTTGTAGAAAATGCAAGTGGAGAATTGGAGCGCTAAGTGGGTAATAGTGGAAAAAGGAATGTCTTCAAATATAAACTACACAGAATCATTCGGTGAAACTTCTTTCTGATCTGTGCATTCAGCTAACAGAGTTGAACCATACTTTTGATTGAGCAGATCTGAACACCCTTTCTGTAGAAAATGCAACTGGACATTTGGAGCGCTAAGAGCGTAGTAGTAGAAAAAGGAATATATTCAAATATAAACTACACAGAAGCATTCTGTGAAACTTCTTTCTGATCTGAGCATTCAGCTAACAGAGTTAAACCATACTTTTGATTGAGCAGTTTTGAAACACTCTGTCTGTAGAAAATGCAACTGGACATTCGTAGCGCTAAGTGGGTAATAGTGGAAAAAAGAATATGTTCAAATATAAACTACAGAGAAGCATTGTATGAAACTTCTTTCTGTTCTGTGCATTCAACTAACAGAGTTGAACCTTACTTTTGATTGAGCCGTTCTGAAACACTCTTTCTGTAGAAACTGCAATTGGACATACTGAGCGCTAAGAGGCCTATATTGGGAAAACGAATGTCTACAAATAAAAACTACACAGAAGAATTGTGTGAAACTTCTTTCTGTTCTGTTTGTTCAACTAAAAGAGTTGAACCTTAGTTTTGATTGAGCCGTTCTGAAACACTCTTTCTGTAGAAAATGCAAGTGGAGATTCGGAGCGCTAAGAGGGTAATAGTGGAAAAAGGAATGTCTCCAAATATAAACTACACAGAATCATTCTGTGAAACTTCTTTCTGATCTGTGCATTCAGCTAACAGAGTTAAACCATACTTTTGATTGAGCAGATCTGAACACTCTTTCTGTAGAAAATGCAACTGGACATTTGGAGCGCTAAGAGAGTAGTAGTGGAAAAAGGAATATATTCAAATATAAACTACACAGAAGCATTCTGTGAAACTTCTTTCTGATCTGAGCATTCAGCTAACAGAGTTAAACCATACTTTTGATTGAGCAGTTTTGAAACACTCTGTCTGTAGAAAATGCAACTGGACATTCGTAGCGCTAAGTGGGTAATAGTGGAAAAAAGAATATGTTCAAATATAAACTACACAGAAGCATTGTATGAAACTTCTTTCTGTTCTGTGCATTCAACTATCAGAGTTGAACCTTACTTTTGATTGAGCCTTTCTGAAACACTCTTTCTGTAGAAACTGCAATTGGACATTCTGAGCGCTAAGAGGCCTATATTGGGAAAAATAATATCTTCAAATAAAAACTACACAGAAGCATTGTGTGAAACTTATTTCCGATATGTTCATTAAGCTAACAGAGTTAAACCATACTTTTGATTGCGCAGTTCTGAACACTCTTTCTGTAGAAAATGCAAGTGGACATTCGGAGCGCTAAGAGGGTAATAGTGGAAAAAGGAATATATTCAAATATAAACTACACAGTAGCATTCTGTGAAAATTCTTTCTGTTCTGTGCATTCAACTAACAGAGTTGAACCTTACTTTTGATTGAGCCGTTCTGAAACACTCTTTCTGTAGAAACTGCAATTGGACATGCTAAGCGCTAAGAGGCCAACATTGGGAAAAAGAATATCTTCAAATAAAAACTGCACAGATGCATTCTGTGAAACTTATTTCTGATCTGTAAATTCAGTTAACAGAGATAAAACATATTTTTGATTGAGCAGTTATGAAACACTCTTTTTGTAGAAAATGCAAGTGGAGATTCGGAGCACTAAGTGGGTAATAGTGGAAAAAGGAATGTCTTCAAATATAAACTACACAGAATCATTCGGTGAAACTTCTTTCTGATCTGTGCATTCAGCTAACAGTGTTAAACCATACTTTTGATTGAGCAGATCTGACCACTCTTTCTGTAGAAAATGCAACTGGACATTTGGAGCGCTAAGAGCGTAGTAGTGGAAAAAGGAATATATTCAAATATAAACTACACAGAAGCATTCTGTGAAACTTCTTTCTGATCTGAGCATTCAGCTAACAGAGTTAAACCATACTTTTGATTGAGCAGTTTTGAAACACTCTGTCTGTAGAAAATGCAACTGGACATTCGTAGCGCTAAGTGGGTAATAGTGGAAAAAAGAATATGTTCAAATATAAACTACACAGAAGCATTGTATGAAACTTCTTTCTGTTCTGTGCATTCAACTAACAGAGTTGAACCTTACTTTTGATTGAGCCTTTCTGAAACACTCTTTCTGTAGAAACTGCAATTGGACATGCTAAGCGCTAAGAGGCCTACATTGGGAAAAAGAATATCTTCAAATAAAAACTACACAGATGCATTCTGTGAAACTTATTTCTGATCTGTAAATTCAGTTAACAGAGATAAATCATATTTTTGATTGAGCAGTTATGAAACACTCTTTTTGTAGAAAATGCAAGTGGAGATTCGGAGCGCTAAGTGGGTAATAGTGGAAAAAGGAATGTCTTCAAATATAAACTACACAGAATCATTCGGTGAAACTTCTTTCTGATCTGTGCATTCAGCTAACAGAGTTAAACCATACTTTTGATTGAGCAGATCTGAACACTCTTTCTGTAGAAAATGCAACTGGACATTTGGAGCGCTAAGAGCGTAGTAGTGGAAAAAGGAATATATTCAAATATAAACTACACAGAAGCATTCTGTGAAACTTCTTTCTGATCTGAGCATTCAGCTAACAGAGTTAAACCATACTTTTGATTGAGCAGCTTTGAAACACTCTGTCTGTAGAAAATGCAACTGGACATTCGTAGCGCTAAGTGGGTAATAGTGGAAAAAAGAATATGTTCAAATATAAACTACAGAGAAGCATTGTATGAAACTTCTTTCTGTTCTGTGCATTCAACTAACAGAGTTGAACCTTACTTTTGATTGAGCCTTTCTGAAACACTCTTTCTGTAAAAACTGCAATTGGACATTCTGAGCGCTAAGAGGCTTCTATTGGGAAAAATAATATCTTCAAATAAAAACTACACAGAAGCATTGTGTGAAACTTATTTCTGATATATTCATTAAGCTAACAGGGTTAAACCATACTTTTGATTGCGCAGTTCTGAACACTCTTTCTGTAGAAAATAAAGTGGACATTCGGAGCGCTAAGAGGGTAATAGTGGAAAAAGGAATATATTCAAATATAAACTACACAGTAGCATTCTGTGAAAATTCTTTCTGTTCTGTGCATTCAACTAACAGAGTTGAACCTTACTTTTGATTGAGCCGTTCTGAAACACTCTTTCTGTAGAAACTGCAATTGGACATGCTAAGCGCTAAGAGGCCTACATTGGGAAAAAGAATATCTTCAAATAAAAACTACACAGATGCATTCTGTGAAACTTATTTCTGATCTGTAAATTCAGTTAACAGAGATAAAACATATTTTTGATTGAGCAGTTATGAAACACTCTTTTTGTAGAAAATGCAAGTGGAGATTCGGAGAGCTAAGAGGGTAATAGTGGAAAAAGGAATGTCTTCAAATATAAACTACACAGAATCATTCGGTGAAACTTCTTTCTGATCTGTGCATTCAGCTAACAGAGTTAAACCATACTTTTGATTGAGCAGATCTGAACACTCTTTCTGTAGAAAATGCAACTGGACATTTGGAGCGCTAAGAGCGTAGTAGTGGAAAAATTAATATATTCAAATATAAACTACACAGAAGCATTCTGTGAAACTTCTTTCTGATCTGTGCATTCAGCTAACAGAGTTAAACCATACTTTTGATTGAGCAGTTTTGAAACACTCTGTCTGTAGAAAATGCAACTGGACATTCGTAGCGCTAAGTGGGTAATAGTGGAAAAAAGAATATGTTCAAATAGAAACTACACAGAAGAATTGTGTGAAACTTCTTTCTGTTCTGTTTGTTCAACTAAAAGGGTTGAACCTTAGTTTTGATTGAGCCGTTCTGAAACACTCTTTCTGTAGAAAATGCAAGTGGAGATTCGGAGCGCTAAGAGGGTAATAGTGGAAAAAGGAATGTCTCCAAATATAAACTACACAGAATTATTCTGTGAAACTTCTTTCTGATCTGAGCATTCAGATAACACAGTTAAACCATACTTTTGATTGAGCAGTTTTGAAACACTCTCTCTGTAGAAATTGCAACTGGAGATTCATAGCGCTAAGTGGGTAATAGTGGAAAAAAGAATATGTTCAAATATAAACTACACAGAAGCATTGTATGAAACTTCTTTCTGTTCTGTGCAATCAACTAACAGAGTTGAACCTTACTTTTGATTGAGCCGTTCTGAAACACTCTTTCTGTAGAAACTGCAATTGGACATTCTGAGCGCTAAGAGGCCTATATTGGGAAAAAGAATGTCTACAAATAAAAACTACACAGAAGAATTGTGTGAAACTTCTTTCTGTTCTCTTTGTTCAACTAAAAGAGTTGAACCTTAGTTTTGATTGAGCCGTTCTGAAACACTCTTTCTGTAGAAAATGCAAGTGGAGATTAGGAGCGCTAAGAGGGTAATAGTGGAAAAAGGAATGTCTCCAAATATAAACTACACAGAATCATTCTGTGAAACTTCTTTCTGATCTGGGCATTCAGCTAACAGAGTTAAACCATACTTTTGATTGAGCAGATCTGAACACTCTTTCTGTAGAAAGTGCAACTGGACATTTGGAGCGCTAAGAGAGTAGTAGTGGAAAAAGGAATATATTCAAATATAAACTACACAGAAGCATTCTGTGAAACTTCTTTCTGATCTGAGCATTCAGGTAACAGAGTTAAACCATACTTTTGATTGAGCAGTTTTGAAACACTCTGTCTGTAGAAAATGCAACTGGACATTCGTAGCGCTAAGTGGGTAATAGTGGAAAAAATAATATGTTCAAATATAAACTACACAGAAGCATTGTATGAAACTTCTTTCTGTTCTGTGCATTCAACTAAAAGAGTTGAACCTTACTTTTGATTGAGCCTTTCTGAAACACTCTTTCTGTAGAAACTGCAATTGGACATTCTGAGCGCTAAGATGCCTATATTGGGAAAAATAATATCTTCAAATAAAAACTACACAGCAGCATTGTGTGAAACTTATTTTTGATATGTTCATTTAGCTAACAGAGTTAAACCATACTTTTGATTGCGCAGTTCTGAACACTCTTTCTGTAGAAAATGCAAGTGGACATTCGGAGCGCTAAGAGGGTAATAGTGTAAAAAGGAATATATTCAAATATAAACTACACAGTAGCATTCTGTGAAAATTCTTTCTGTTCTGTGCATTCAACTAACAGAGTTGAACCTTACTTTTGATTGAGCCGTTCTGAAACACTCTTTCTGTAGAAACTGCAATTGAACATGCTAAGCGCTAAGAGGCCTACATTGGGAAAAAGAATATCTTCAAATAAAAACTACACAGATGCATTCTGTGAAACTTATTTCTGATCTGTAAATTCAGTTAACAGAGATAAAACTTATTTTTGATTGAGCAGTTATGAAACACTCTTTTTGTAGAAAATGCAAGTGGAGATTCGGAGCGCTAAGTGGGTAATAGTGGAAAAAGGAATGTCTTCAAATATAAACTACACAGAATCATTCGGTGAAACTTCTTTCTGATCTGTGCATTCAGCTAACAATGTTAAACCATACTTTTGATTGAGCAGATCTGAACACTCTTTCTGTAGAAAATGCAACTGGACATTTGGAGCGCTAAGAGCGTAGTAGTGGAAAAAGGAATATATTCAAATATAAACTACACAGAAGCATTCTGTGAAACTTCTTTCTGATCTGATCATTCAGCTAACAGAGTTAAACCATACTTTTGATTGAGCAGTTTTGAAACACTCTGTCTGTAGAAAATGCAACTGGACATTCGTAGCGCTAAGTGGGTAATATTGGAAAAAAAATATGTTCAAATATAAACTACACAGAAGCATTGTATGAAACTTCTTTCTGTTCTGTGCATTCAACTAACAGAGTTGAACCTTACTTTTGATTGAGCCTTTCTGAAACACTCTTTCTGTAGAAACTGCAATTGGACATTCTGAGCGCTAAGATGCCTATATTGGGAAAAATAATATCTTCAAATAAAAACTACACAGCAGCATTGTGTGAAACTTATTTCTGATATGTTCATTAAGCTAACAGAGTTAAACCATACTTTTGATTGCGCAGTTCTGAACTCTCTTTCTGTAGAAAATGCAAGTGGACATTCGGAGCGCTAAGAGGGTAATAGTGGAAAAAGGAATGTCTCCAAATATAAACTACACAGAATCATTCTGTGAAACTTCTTTCTGATCTGTGCATTCAGCTAACAGAGTTAAACCATACTTTTGATTGAGCAGATCTGAACACTCTTTCTGTAGAAAATGCAACTGGACATTTGGAGGGCTAAGAGAGTAGTAGTGGAAAAAGGAATATATTCAAATATAAACTACACAGAAGCATTCTGTGAAACTTCTTTCTGATCTGAGCATTCAGCTAACAGAGTTAAACCATACTTTTGATTGAGCAGTTTTGAAACACTCTGTCTGTAGAAAATGCAACTGGACATTCGTAGCGCTAAGTGGCTAATAGTGGAAAAAAGAATATGTTCAAATATAAACTACACAGAAGCATTGTATGAAACTTCTTTCTGTTCTGTGCATTCAACTATCAGAGTTGAACCTTACTTTTGATTGAGCCTTTCTGAAACACTCTTTCTGTAGAAACTGCAATTGGACATTCTGAGCGCTAAGAGGCCTATATTGGGAAAAATAATATCTTCAAATAAAAACTACACAGAAGCATTGTGTGAAACTTATTTCCGATATGTTCATTAAGCTAACAGAGTTAAACCATACTTTTGATTGCGCAGTTCTGAACACTCTTTCTGTAGAAAATGCAAGTGGACATTCGGAGCGCTAAGAGGGTAATAGTGGAAAAAGGAATATATCCAAATATAAACTACACAGTAGCATTCTGTGAAAATTCTTTCTGTTCTGTGCATTCAACTAACAGAGTTGAACCTTACTTTTGATTGAGCCGTTCTGAAACACTCTTTCTGTAGAAACTGCAATTGGACATGCTAAGCGCTAAGAGGCCTACATTGGGAAAAAGAATATCTTCAAATAAAAACTACACAGATGCATTCTGTGAAACTTATTTCTGATCTGTAAATTCAGTTAACAGAGATAAAACTTATTTTTGATTGAGCAGTTATGAAACACTCTTTTTGTAGAAAATGCAAGTGGAGATTCGGAGCGCTAAGTGGGTAATAGTGGAAAAAGGAATGTCTTCAAATATAAACTACACAGAATCATTCGGTGAAACTTCTTTCTGATCTGTGCATTCAGCTAACAGAGTTAAACCATACTTTTGATTGAGCAGATCTGAACACTCTTTCTGTAGAAAATGCAACGGGACATTTGGAGCGCTAAGAGCGTAGTAGTGGAAAAAGGAATATATTCAAATATAAACTACACAGAAGCATTCTGTGAAACTTCTTTCTGATCTGATCATTCAGCTAACAGAGTTAAACCATACTTTTGATTGAGCAGTTTTGAAACAATCTGTCTGTAGAAAATGCAACTGGACATTCGTAGCGCTAAGTGGGTAATAGTGGAAAAAAGAATATGTTCAAATATAAACTACACAGAAGCATTGTATGAAACTTCTTTCTGTTCTGTGCATTCAACTAACAGAGTAGAACCTTACTTTTGATTGAGCCTTTCTGAAACACTCTTTCTGTAGAAACTGCAATTGGACATTCTGAGCCCTAAGATGCCTATATTGGGAAAAATAATATCTTCAAATAAAAACTACACAGCAGCATTGTGTGAAACTTATTTCTGATATGTTCATTAAGCTAACAGAGTTAAACCATACTTTTGATTGCGCAGTTCTGAACACTCTTTCTGTAGAAAATGCAAGTGGACATTCGGAGCGCTAAGAGGGTAATATTGGAAAAAGGAATATATTCAAATATAAACTACACAGTAGCATTCTGTGAAAATTCTTTCTGTTCTGTGCATTCAACTAACAGAGTTGAACCTTACTTTTGATTGAGCCGTTCTGAAACACTCTTTCTGTAGAAACTGCAATTGGACATGCTAAACGCTAAGAGGCCTACATTGGGAAAAAGAATATCTTCAAATAAAAACTACACAGATGCATTCTGTGAAACTTATTTCTGATCTGTAAATTCAGTTAACAGAGATAAAACATATTTTTGATTGAGCAGTTATGAAACACTCTTTTTGTAGAAAACGCAAGTGGAGATTTGGAGCGCTAAGTGGGTAATAGTGGAAAAAGGAATGTCTTCAAATATAAACTACACAGAATCATTCGGTGAAACTTCTTTCTGATCTGTGCATTCAGCTAACAGAGTTAAACCATACTTTTGATTGAGCAGATCTGAACACTCTTTCTGTAGAAAATGCAACTGGACATTTGGAGCGCTAAGAGCGTAGTAGTGGAAAAAGGAATATATTCAAATATAAACTACACAGAAGCATTCTGTGAAACTTATTTCTGATCTGAGCATTCAGCTAACAGAGTTAAACCATACTTTTGATTGAGCAGTTTTGAAACACTCTGTCTGTAGAAAATGCAACTGGACATTCGTAGCGCTAAATGGGTAATAGTGGAAAAAAGAATATGTTCAAATATAAACTACACAGAAGCATTGTATGAAACTTCTTTCTGTTCTGTGCATTCAACTAACAGAGTTGAACCTTACTTTTGATTGAGCCTTTCTGAAACACTCTTTCTGTAGAAACTGCAATTGGACATTCTGAGCTCTAAGATGCCTATATTGGGAAAAATAATATCTTCAAATAAAAACTACACAGCAGCATTGTGTGAAACTTATTTCTGATGTGTTCATTAAGCTAACAGAGTTAAACCATACTTTTGATTGCGCAGTTCTGAACACTCTTTCTGTAGAAAATGCAAGTGGACATTCGGAGCGCTTAGAGGGTAATAGTGGAAAAAGGAATATATTCAAATATAAACTACACAGTAGCATTCTGTGAAAATTCTTTCTGTTCTGTGCATTCAACTAACAGAGTTGAACCTTAATTTTGATTGAGCCGTTCTGAAACACTCTTTCTGTAGAAACTGCAATTGGACATGCTAAGCGCTAAGAGGCCTACATTGGGAAAAAGAATATCTTCAAATAAAAACTACACAGATGCATTCTGTGAAACTTATTTCTGATCTGTAACTTCAGTTAACAGAGATAAAACATATTTTTGATTGAGCAGTTATGAAACACTCTTTTTGTAGAAAATGCAAGTGGAGATTTGGAGCGCTAAGTGGGTAATAGTGGAAAAAGGAATGTCTTCAAATATAAACTACACAGAATCATTCGGTGAAACTTCTTTCTGATCTGTGCATTCAGCTAACAGAGTTAAACCATACTTTTGATTGAGCAGATCTGAACACTCTTTCTGTAGAAAATGCAACTGGACATTTGGAGCGCTAAGAGCGTAGTAGTGGAAAAAGGAATATATTCAAATATAAACTACACAGAAGCATTCTGTGAAACTTCTTTCTGATCTGAGCATTCAGCTAACACAGTTAAACCATACATTTGATTGAGCAGTTTTGAAACACTCTGTCTGTAGAAAATGCAACTGGACATTCGTAGCGCTAAGTGGGTAATAGTGGAAAAAAGAATATGTTCAAATATAAACTACACAGAAGCATTGTATGAAACTTCTTTCTGTTCTGTGCATTCAACTATCAGAGTTGAACCTTACTTTTGATTGAGCCTTTCTGAAACACTCTTTCTGTAGAAACTGCAATTGGACATTCTGAGCGCTAAGAGGCCTATATTGGGAAAAATAATATCTTCAAATAAAAACTACACAGAAGCATTGTGTGAAACTTATTTCCGATATGTTCATTAAGCTAACAGAGTTAAACCATACTTTTGATTGCGCAGTTCTGAACACTCTTTCTGTAGAAAATGCAAGTGGACATTCGGAGCGCTAAGAGGGTAATAGTGGAAAAAGGAATATATTCAAATATAAACTACACAGTAGCATTCTGTGAAAATTCTTTCTGTTCTGTGCATTCAACTAACAGAGTTGAGCCTTACTTTTGATTGAGCCGTTCTGAAACACTCTTTCTGTAGAAACTGCAATTGGACATGCTAAGCGCTAAGAGGCCTACATTGGGAAAAAGAATATCTTCAAATAAAAACTGCACAGATGCATTCTGTGAAACTTATTACTGATCTGTAAATTCAGTAAACAGAGATAAAACATATTTTTGATTGAGCAGTTATGAAACACTCTTTTTGTAGAAAATGCAAGTGGAGATTCGGAGCGCTAAGTGGGTAATAGTGGAAAAAGGAATGTCTTCAAATATAAACTACACAGAATCATTCGGTGAAACTTCTTTCTGATCTGTGCATTCAGCTAACAGAGTTAAACCATACTTTTGATTGAGCAGATCTGAACACTCTTTCTGTAGAAAATGCAACTGGACATTTGGAGCGCTAAGAGCGTAGTAGTGGAAAAAGGAATATATTCAAATATAAACTTCACAGAAGCATTCTGTGAAACTTCTTTCTGATCTGATCATTCAGCTAACAGAGTTAAACCATACTTTTGATTGAGCAGTTTTGAAACACTCTGTCTGTAGAAAATGCAACTGGACATTCGTAGCGCTAAGTGGGTAATAGTGGAAAAAAGAATATGTTCAAATATAAACTACACAGAAGCATTGTATGAAACTTCTTTCTGTTCTGTGCATTCAACTAACAGAGTTGAACCTTACTTTTGATTGAGCCTTTCTGAAACACTCTTTCTGTAGAAACTGCAATTGGACATTCTGAGCGCTAAGATGCCTATATTGGGAAAAATAATATCTTCAAATAAAAACTACACAGCAGCATTGTGTGAAACTTATTTCTGATATGTTCATTAAGCTAACAGAGTTAAACCATACTTTTGATTGCGCAGTTCTGAACACTCTTTCTGTAGAAAATGCAAGTGGACATTCGGAGCGCTAAGAGGGTAATAGTGGAAAAAGGAATATATTCAAATATAAACTACACAGTAGCATTCTGTGAAAATTCTTTCTGTTCTGTGCATTCAACTAACAGAGTTGAACCTTACTTTTGATTGAGCCGTTCTGAAACACTCTTTCTGTAGAAACTGCAATTGGACATGCTAAGCGCTAAGAGGCCTACATTGGGAAAAAGAATATCTTCAAATAAAAACTACACAGATGCATTCTGTGAAACTTATTTCTGATCTGTAAATTCAGTTAACAGAGATAAAACATATTTTTTATTGAACAGTTATGAAACACTCTTTTTGTAGAATACGCAAGTGGAGATTTGGAGCGCTAAGTGGGTAATAGTGGAAAAAGGAATGTCTTCAAATATAAACTACACAGAATCATTTGGTGAAACTTCTTTCTGATCTGTGCATTCAGCTAACAGTGTTAAACCATACTTTTGATTGAGCAGATCTGAACACTCTTTCTGTAGAAAATGCAACTGGACATTTGGAGCGCTAAGAGCGTAGTAGTGGAAAAAGGAATATATTCAAATATAAACTACACAGAAGCATTCTGTGAAACTTCTTTCTGATCTGAGCATTCAGCTAACAGAGTTAAACCATACTTTTGATTGAGCAGCTTTGAAACACTCTGTCTGTAGAAAATGCAACTGGACATTCGTAGCGCTAAGTGGGTAATAGTGGAAAAAAGAATATGTTCAAATATAAACTACACAGAAGCATTGTATGAAACTTCTTTCTGTTCTGTGCATTCAACTAACAGAGTTGAACCTTACTTTTGATTGAGCCTTTCTGAAACACTCTTTCTGTAGAAACTGCAATTGGACATTCTGAGCTCTAAGATGCCTATATTGGGAAAAATAATATCTTCAAATAAAAACTACACAGCAGCATTGTGTGAAACTTATTTCTGATATGTTCATTAAGCTAACAGAGTTAAACCATACTTTTGATTGCGCAGTTCTGAACACTCTTTCTGTAGAAAATGCAAGTGGACATTCGGAGCGCTAAGAGGGTAATAGTGGAAAAAGGAATATATTCAAATATAAACTACACAGTAGCATTCTGTGAAAATTATTTCTGTTCTGTGCATTCAACTAACAGAGTTGAACCTTACTTTTGATTGAGCCGTTCTGAAACACTCTTTCTGTAGAAACTGCAATTGGACATGCTAAGCGCTAAGAGGCCTACATTGGGAAAAAATATCTTCAAATAAAAACTACACAGATGCATTCTGTGAAACTTATTTCTGATCTGTAAATTCAGTTAACAGAGATAAAACATATTTTTGATTGAGCAGTTATGAAACACTCTTTTTGTAGAAAATGCAAGTGGAGAATTGGAGCGCTAAGTGGGTAATAGTGGAAAAAGGAATGTCTTCAAATATAAACTACACAGAATCATTCGGTGAAACTTCTTTCTGATCTGTGCATTCAGCTAACAGAGTTGAACCATACTTTTGATTGAGCAGATCTGAACACCCTTTCTGTAGAAAATGCAACTGGACATTTGGAGCGCTAAGAGCGTAGTAGTAGAAAAAGGAATATATTCAAATATAAACTACACAGAAGCATTCTGTGAAACTTCTTTCTGATCTGAGCATTCAGCTAACAGAGTTAAACCATACTTTTGATTGAGCAGTTTTGAAACACTCTGTCTGTAGAAAATGCAACTGGACATTCGTAGCGCTAAGTGGGTAATAGTGGAAAAAAGAATATGTTCAAATATAAACTACAGAGAAGCATTGTATGAAACTTCTTTCTGTTCTGTGCATTCAACTAACAGAGTTGAACCTTACTTTTGATTGAGCCGTTCTGAAACACTCTTTCTGTAGAAACTGCAATTGGACATACTGAGCGCTAAGAGGCCTATATTGGGAAAACGAATGTCTACAAATAAAAACTACACAGAAGAATTGTGTGAAACTTCTTTCTGTTCTGTTTGTTCAACTAAAAGAGTTGAACCTTAGTTTTGATTGAGCCGTTCTGAAACACTCTTTCTGTAGAAAATGCAAGTGGAGATTCGGAGCGCTAAGAGGGTAATAGTGGAAAAAGGAATGTCTCCAAATATAAACTACACAGAATCATTCTGTGAAACTTCTTTCTGATCTGTGCATTCAGCTAACAGAGTTAAACCATACTTTTGATTGAGCAGATCTGAACACTCTTTCTGTAGAAAATGCAACTGGACATTTGGAGCGCTAAGAGAGTAGTAGTGGAAAAAGGAATATATTCAAATATAAACTACACAGAAGCATTCTGTGAAACTTCTTTCTGATCTGAGCATTCAGCTAACAGAGTTAAACCATACTTTTGATTGAGCAGTTTTGAAACACTCTGTCTGTAGAAAATGCAACTGGACATTCGTAGCGCTAAGTGGGTAATAGTGGAAAAAAGAATATGTTCAAATATAAACTACACAGAAGCATTGTATGAAACTTCTTTCTGTTCTGTGCATTCAACTATCAGAGTTGAACCTTACTTTTGATTGAGCCTTTCTGAAACACTCTTTCTGTAGAAACTGCAATTGGACATTCTGAGCGCTAAGAGGCCTATATTGGGAAAAATAATATCTTCAAATAAAAACTACACAGAAGCATTGTGTGAAACTTATTTCCGATATGTTCATTAAGCTAACAGAGTTAAACCATACTTTTGATTGCGCAGTTCTGAACACTCTTTCTGTAGAAAATGCAAGTGGACATTCGGAGCGCTAAGAGGGTAATAGTGGAAAAAGGAATATATTCAAATATAAACTACACAGTAGCATTCTGTGAAAATTCTTTCTGTTCTGTGCATTCAACTAACAGAGTTGAACCTTACTTTTGATTGAGCCGTTCTGAAACACTCTTTCTGTAGAAACTGCAATTGGACATGCTAAGCGCTAAGAGGCCAACATTGGGAAAAAGAATATCTTCAAATAAAAACTGCACAGATGCATTCTGTGAAACTTATTACTGATCTGTAAATTCAGTTAACAGAGATAAAACATATTTTTGATTGAGCAGTTATGAAACACTCTTTTTGTAGAAAATGCAAGTGGAGATTCGGAGCACTAAGTGGGTAATAGTGGAAAAAGGAATGTCTTCAAATATAAACTACACAGAATCATTCGGTGAAACTTCTTTCTGATCTGTGCATTCAGCTAACAGTGTTAAACCATACTTTTGATTGAGCAGATCTGACCACTCTTTCTGTAGAAAATGCAACTGGACATTTGGAGCGCTAAGAGCGTAGTAGTGGAAAAAGGAATATATTCAAATATAAACTACACAGAAGCATTCTGTGAAACTTCTTTCTGATCTGAGCATTCAGCTAACAGAGTTAAACCATACTTTTGATTGAGCAGTTTTGAAACACTCTGTCTGTAGAAAATGCAACTGGACATTCGTAGCGCTAAGTGGGTAATAGTGGAAAAAAGAATATGTTCAAATATAAACTACACAGAAGCATTGTATGAAACTTCTTTCTGTTCTGTGCATTCAACTAACAGAGTTGAACCTTACTTTTGATTGAGCCTTTCTGAAACACTCTTTCTGTAGAAACTGCAATTGGACATTCTGAGCTCTAAGATGCCTATATTGGGAAAAATAATATCTTCAAATAAAAACTACACAGCAGCATTGTGTGAAACTTATTTCTGATATGTTCATTAAGCTAACAGAGTTAAACCATACTTTTGATTGCGCATTTCTGAACACTCTTTCTGTAGAAAATGCAAGTGGACATTCGGAGCGCTAAGAGGGTAATAGTGGAAAAAGGAATATATTCAAATATAAACTACACAGTAGCATTCTGTGAAAATTATTTCTGTTCTGTGCATTCAACTAACAGAGTTGAACCTTACTTTTGATTGAGCCGTTCTGAAACACTCTTTCTGTAGAAACTGCAATTGGACATGCTAAGCGCTAAGGGGCCAACATTGGGAAAAAGAATATCTTCAAATAAAAACTACACAGATGCATTCTGTGAAACTTATTTCTGATCTGTAAATTCAGTTAACAGAGATAAAACATATTTTTGATTGAGCAGTTATGAAACACTCTTTTTGTAGAAAATGCAAGTGGAGATTCGGAGCGCTAAGGGGGTAATAGTGGAAAAAGGAATGTCTTCAAATATAAACTACACAGAAACATTTGGTGAAACTTCTTTCTGATCTGTGCATTCAGCTAACAGAGTTAAACCATACTTTTGATTGAGCAGATCTGAACAGTCTTTCTGTAGAAAATGCAACTGGACATTTGGAGCGCTAAGAGCGTAGTAGTGGAAAAAGGAATATATTCAGATATAAACTACTCAGAAGCATTCTGTGAAACTTCTTTCTGATCTCATCATTCAGCTAACAGAGTTAAACCATACTTTTGATTGAGCAGTTTTGAAACACTCTGTCTGTAGAAAATGCAACTGGACATTCGTAGCGCTAAGTGGGTAATAGTGGAAAAAAGAATATGTTCAAATATAAACTACACAGAAACATTGTATGAAACTTCTTTCTGTTCTGTGCATTCAACTAACAGAGTTGAACCTTACTTTTGATTGAGCCGTTCTGAAACACTCTTTCTGTAGAAACTGCAATTGGACATGCTAAGGGCTAAGACGCCTACATTGGGAAAAAGAATATCTTCAAATAAAAACTACACAGATGCATTCTGTGAAACTTATTTCTGATCTGTAAATTCAGTTAACAGAGATAAAACATATTTTTGATTGAACAGTTATGAAACACTCTTTTTGTAGAAAACGCAAGTGGAGATTTGGAGCGCTAAGTGGGTAATAGTGGAAAAAGGAATGTCTTCAAATATAAACTACACAGAATCATTCGGTGAAACTTCTTTCTGATCTGTGCATTCAGCTAACAGTGTTAAACCATACTTTTGATTGAGCAGATCTGAACACTCTTTCTGTAGAAAATGCAACTGGACATTTGGAGCGCTAAGAGCGTAGTAGTGGAAAAAGGAATATATTAAAATATAAACTACACAGAAGCATTCTGTGAAACTTCTTTCTGATCTGAGCATTCAGCTAACAGAGTTAAACCATACTTTTGATTGAGCAGTTTTGAAACACTCTGTCTGTAGAAAATGCAACTGGACATTCGTAGCGCTAAGTGGGTAATAGTGGAAAAAAGAATATGTTCAAATATAAACTACACAGAAGCATTGTATGAAACTTCTTTCTGTTCTGTGCATTCAACTAACAGAGTTGAACCTTACTTTTGATTGAGCCTTTCTGAAACACTCTTTCTGTAGAAACTGCAATTGGACATTCTGAGCGCTAAGATGCCTATATTGGGAAAAATAATATCTTCAAATAAAAACTACACAGCAGCATTGTGTGAAACTTATTTCTGATATGTTCATTAAGCTAACAGAGTTAAACCATACTTTTGATTGCGCAGTTCTGAACACTCTTTCTGTAGAAAATGCAAGTGGACATTCGGAGCGCTAAGAGGGTAATAGTGGAAAAAGGAATATATTCAAATATAAACTACACAGTAGCATTCTGTGAAAATTCTTTCTGTTCTGTGCATTCAACTAACAGAGTTGAACCTTACTTTTGATTGAGCCGTTCTGAAACACTCTTTCTGTAGAAACTGCAATTGGACATGCTAAGCGCTAAGAGGCCTACATTGGGAAAAAGAATATCTTCAAATAAAAACTACACAGATGCATTCTGTGAAACTTATTTCTGATCTGTAAATTCAGTTAACAGAGATAAAACATATTTTTTATTGAACAGTTATGAAACACTCTTTTTGTAGAATACGCAAGTGGAGATTTGGAGCGCTAAGTGGGTAATAGTGGAAAAAGGAATGTCTTCAAATATAAACTACACAGAATCATTTGGTGAAACTTCTTTCTGATCTGTGCATTCAGCTAACAGTGTTAAACCATACTTTTGATTGAGCAGATCTGAACACTCTTTCTGTAGAAAATGCAACTGGACATTTGGAGCGCTAAGAGCGTAGTAGTGGAAAAAGGAATATATTCAAATATAAACTACACAGAAGCATTCTGTGAAACTTCTTTCTGATCTGAGCATTCAGCTAACAGAGTTAAACCATACTTTTGATTGAGCAGCTTTGAAACACTCTGTCTGTAGAAAATGCAACTGGACATTCGTAGCGCTAAGTGGGTAATAGTGGAAAAAAGAATATGTTCAAATATAAACTACACAGAAGCATTGTATGAAACTTCTTTCTGTTCTGTGCATTCAACTAACAGAGTTGAACCTTACTTTTGATTGAGCCTTTCTGAAACACTCTTTCTGTAGAAACTGCAATTGGACATTCTGAGCTCTAAGATGCCTATATTGGGAAAAATAATATCTTCAAATAAAAACTACACAGCAGCATTGTGTGAAACTTATTTCTGATATGTTCATTAAGCTAACAGAGTTAAACCATACTTTTGATTGCGCAGTTCTGAACACTCTTTCTGTAGAAAATGCAAGTGGACATTCGGAGCGCTAAGAGGGTAATAGTGGAAAAAGGAATATATTCAAATATAAACTACACAGTAGCATTCTGTGAAAATTATTTCTGTTCTGTGCATTCAACTAACAGAGTTGAACCTTACTTTTGATTGAGCCGTTCTGAAACACTCTTTCTGTAGAAACTGCAATTGGACATGCTAAGCGCTAAGAGGCCTACATTGGGAAAAAATATCTTCAAATAAAAACTACACAGATGCATTCTGTGAAACTTATTTCTGATCTGTAAATTCAGTTAACAGAGATAAAACATATTTTTGATTGAGCAGTTATGAAACACTCTTTTTGTAGAAAATGCAAGTGGAGAATTGGAGCGCTAAGTGGGTAATAGTGGAAAATGGAATGTCTTCAAATATAAACTACACAGAATCATTCGGTGAAACTTCTTTCTGATCTGTGCATTCAGCTAACAGAGTTGAACCATACTTTTGATTGAGCAGATCTGAACACCCTTTCTGTAGAAAATGCAACTGGACATTTGGAGCGCTAAGAGCGTAGTAGTAGAAAAAGGAATATATTCAAATATAAACTACACAGAAGCATTCTGTGAAACTTCTTTCTGATCTGAGCATTCAGCTAACAGAGTTAAACCATACTTTTGATTGAGCAGTTTTGAAACACTCTGTCTGTAGAAAATGCAACTGGACATTCGTAGCGCTAAGTGGGTAATAGTGGAAAAAAGAATATGTTCAAATATAAACTACAGAGAAGCATTGTATGAAACTTCTTTCTGTTCTGTGCATTCAACTAACAGAGTTGAACCTTACTTTTGATTGAGCCGTTCTGAAACACTCTTTCTGTAGAAACTGCAATTGGACATACTGAGCGCTAAGAGGCCTATATTGGGAAAACGAATGTCTACAAATAAAAACTACACAGAAGAATTGTGTGAAACTTCTTTCTGTTCTGTTTGTTCAACTAAAAGAGTTGAACCTTAGTTTTGATTGAGCCGTTCTGAAACACTCTTTCTGTAGAAAATGCAAGTGGAGATTCGGAGCGCTAAGAGGGTAATAGTGGAAAAAGGAATGTCTCCAAATATAAACTACACAGAATCATTCTGTGAAACTTCTTTCTGATCTGTGCATTCAGCTAACAGAGTTAAACCATACTTTTGATTGAGCAGATCTGAACACTCTTTCTGTAGAAAATGCAACTGGACATTTGGAGCGCTAAGAGAGTAGTAGTGGAAAAAGGAATATATTCAAATATAAACTACACAGAAGCATTCTGTGAAACTTCTTTCTGATCTGAGCATTCAGCTAACAGAGTTAAACCATACTTTTGATTGAGCAGTTTTGAAACACTCTGTCTGTAGAAAATGCAACTGGACATTCGTAGCGCTAAGTGGGTAATAGTGGAAAAAAGAATATGTTCAAATATAAACTACACAGAAGCATTGTATGAAACTTCTTTCTGTTCTGTGCATTCAACTATCAGAGTTGAACCTTACTTTTGATTGAGCCTTTCTGAAACACTCTTTCTGTAGAAACTGCAATTGGACATTCTGAGCGCTAAGAGGCCTATATTGGGAAAAATAATATCTTCAAATAAAAACTACACAGAAGCATTGTGTGAAACTTATTTCCGATATGTTCATTAAGCTAACAGAGTTAAACCATACTTTTGATTGCGCAGTTCTGAACACTCTTTCTGTAGAAAATGCAAGTGGACATTCGGAGCGCTAAGAGGGTAATAGTGGAAAAAGGAATATATTCAAATATAAACTACACAGTAGCATTCTGTGAAAATTCTTTCTGTTCTGTGCATTCAACTAACAGAGTTGAACCTTACTTTTGATTGAGCCGTTCTGAAACACTCTTTCTGTAGAAACTGCAATTGGACATGCTAAGCGCTAAGAGGCCAACATTGGGAAAAAGAATATCTTCAAATAAAAACTGCACAGATGCATTCTGTGAAACTTATTACTGATCTGTAAATTCAGTTAACAGAGATAAAACATATTTTTGATTGAGCAGTTATGAAACACTCTTTTTGTAGAAAATGCAAGTGGAGATTCGGAGCACTAAGTGGGTAATAGTGGAAAAAGGAATGTCTTCAAATATAAACTACACAGAATCATTCGGTGAAACTTCTTTCTGATCTGTGCATTCAGCTAACAGTGTTAAACCATACTTTTGATTGAGCAGATCTGACCACTCTTTCTGTAGAAAATGCAACTGGACATTTGGAGCGCTAAGAGCGTAGTAGTGGAAAAAGGAATATATTCAAATATAAACTACACAGAAGCATTCTGTGAAACTTCTTTCTGATCTGAGCATTCAGCTAACAGAGTTAAACCATACTTTTGATTGAGCAGTTTTGAAACACTCTGTCTGTAGAAAATGCAACTGGACATTCGTAGCGCTAAGTGGGTAATAGTGGAAAAAAGAATATGTTCAAATATAAACTACACAGAAGCATTGTATGAAACTTCTTTCTGTTCTGTGCATTCAACTAACAGAGTTGAACCTTACTTTTGATTGAGCCTTTCTGAAACACTCTTTCTGTAGAAACTGCAATTGGACATTCTGGGCTCTAAGATGCCTATATTGGGAAAAATAATATCTTCAAATAAAAACTACACAGCAGCATTGTGTGAAACTTATTTCTGATATGTTCATTAAGCTAACAGAGTTAAACCATACTTTTGATTGCGCAGTTCTGAACACTCTTTCTGTAGAAAATGCAAGTGGACATTCGGAGCGCTAAGAGGGTAATAGTGGAAAAAGGAATATATTCAAATATAAACTACACAGTAGCATTCTGTGAAAATTATTTCTGTTCTGTGCATTCAACTAACAGAGTTGAACCTTACTTTTGATTGAGCCGTTCTGAAACACTCTTTCTGTAGAAACTGCAATTGGACATGCTAAGCGCTAAGGGGCCTACATTGGGAAAAAGAATATCTTCAAATAAAAACTACACAGATGCATTCTGTGAAACTTATTTCTGATCTGTAAATTCAGTTAACAGAGATAAAACATATTTTTGATTGAGCAGTTATGAAACACTCTTTTTGTAGAAAATGCAAGTGGAGATTCGGAGCGCTAAGGGGGTAATAGTGGAAAAAGGAATATCTTCAAATATAAACTACACAGAAACATTTGGTGAAACTTCTTTCTGATCTGTGCATTCAGCTAACAGAGTTAAACCATACTTTTGATTGAGCAGATCTGAACAGTCTTTCTGTAGAAAATGCAACTGGACATTTGGAGCGCTAAGAGCGTAGTAGTGGAAAAAGGAATATATTCAGATATAAACTACTCAGAAGCATTCTGTGAAACTTCTTTCTGATCTCATCATTCAGCTAACAGAGTTAAACCATACTTTTGATTGAGCAGTTTTGAAACACTCTGTCTGTAGAAAATGCAACTGGACATTCGTAGCGCTAAGTGGGTAATAGTGGAAAAAAGAATATGTTCAAATATAAACTACACAGAAACATTGTATGAAACTTCTTTCTGTTCTGTGCATTCAACTAACAGAGTTGAACCTTACTTTTGATTGAGCCGTTCTGAAACACTCTTTCTGTAGAAACTGCAATTGGACATGCTAAGGGCTAAGACGCCTACATTGGGAAAAAGAATATCTTCAAATAAAAACTACACAGATGCATTCTGTGAAACTTATTTCTGATCTGTAAATTCAGTTAACAGAGATAAAACATATTTTTGATTGAACAGTTATGAAACACTCTTTTTGTAGAAAACGCAAGTGGAGATTTGGAGCGCTAAGTGGGTAATAGTGGAAAAAGGAATGTCTTCAAATATAAACTACACAGAATCATTCGGTGAAACTTCTTTCTGATCTGTGCATTCAGCTAACAGTGTTAAACCATACTTTTGATTGAGCAGATCTGAACACTCTTTCTGTAGAAAATGCAACTGGACATTTGGAGCGCTAAGAGCGTAGTAGTGGAAAAAGGAATATATTCAAATATAAACTACACAGAAGCATTCTGTGAAACTTCTTTCTGATCTGAGCATTCAGCTAACAGAGTTAAACCATACTTTTGATTGAGCAGTTTTGAAACACTCTGTCTGTAGAAAATGCAACTGGACATTCGTAGCGCTAAGTGGGTAATAGTGGAAAAAAGAATATGTTCAAATATAAACTACACAGAAGCATTGTATGAAACTTCTTTCTGTTCTGTGCATTCAACTAACAGAGTTGAACCTTACTTTTGATTGAGCCTTTCTGAAACACTCTTTCTGTAGAAACTGCAATTGGACATTCTGAGCGCTAAGATGCCTATATTGGGAAAAATAATATCTTCAAATAAAAACTACACAGCAGCATTGTGTGAAACTTATTTCTGATATGTTCATTAAGCTAACAGAGTTAAACCATACTTTTGATTGCGCAGTTCTGAACACTCTTTCTGTAGAAAATGCAAGTGGACATTCGGAGCGCTAAGAGGGTAATAGTGGAAAAAGGAATATATTCAAATATAAACTACACAGTAGCATTCTGTGAAAATTCTTTCTGTTCTGTGCATTCAACTAACAGAGTTGAACCTTACTTTTGATTGAGCCGTTCTGAAACACTCTTTCTGTAGAAACTGCAATTGGACATTCTGAGCGCTAAGAGGCCTATATTGGGAAAAAGAATGTCTACAAATTAAAACTACACAGAAGAATTGTGTGAAACTTCTTTCTGTTCTGTTTGTTCAACTAAAAGAGTTGAACCTTAGTTTTGATTGAGCCGTTCTGAAACACTCTTTCTGCAGAAAATGCAAGTGGAGATTCGGAGCGCTAAGAGGGTAATAGTGGAAAAAGGAATGTCTCCAAATATAAACTACACAGAATCATTCTGTGAAACTTCTTTCTGATCTCTGCCTTCAGCTAACAGAGTTAAACCATACTTTTGATTGAGCAGATCTGAACACTCTTTCTGTAGAAAATGCAACTGGACATTTGGAGCGCTAAGAGAGTAGTAGTGGAAAAAGGAATATATTCAAATATAAACTACACAGAAGCATTCTGTGAAACTTCTTTCTGATCTGAGCATTCAGCTAACAGAGTTAAACCATACTTTTGATTGAGCAGTTTTGAAACACTCTGTCTGTAGAAAATGCAACTGGACATTCGTAGCGCTAAGTGGGTAATAGTGGAAAAAGAATATGTTCAAATATAAACTACACAGAAGCATTGTATGAAACTTCTTTCTGTTCTGTGCATTAAACTAACAGAGTTGAATCTTACTTTTGATTGAGCCTTTCTGAAACACTCTTTCTGTAGAAACTGCAATTGGACATTCTGAGCGCTAAGAGGCCTACATTGGGAAAAATAATAACTTCAAATAAAAACTACACAGAAGCATTGTGTGAAACTTATTTCTGATATGTTCATTAAGCTAACAGAGTTAAACCATACTTTTGATTGCGCAGTTATGAACACTCTTTCTGTAGAAAATGCAAGTGGACATTCGGAGCGCTAAGAGGGTAATAGTGGAAAAAGGAATATATTCAAATATAAACTACACAGTAGCATTCTGTGAAAATACTTTCTGTTCTTTGCATTCAACTAACAGAGTTGAACCTTACTTTTGATTGAGCCGTTCTGAAACACACTTTCTGTAGAAACTGCAATTGGACATGCTAAGCGCTAAGAGGCCTACATTGGGAAAAAGAATATCTTCAAATAAAAACTACACAGATGCATTCTGTGAAACTTATTTCTGATCTGTAAATTCAGTTAACAGAGATAAAACATATTTTTGATTGAGCAGTTATGAAACACTCTTTTTGTAGGAAATGCAAGTGGAGATTCGGAGCGCTAAGAGGGTAATAGTGGAAAAAGGAATGTCTTCAAATATAAACTACACAGAATCATTCGGTGAAACTTCTTTCTGATCTGTGCATTCAGCTAACAGAGTTAAACCATACTTTTGATTGAGCGGATCTGAACACTCTTTCTGTAGAAAATGCAACTGGACATTTGGAGCGCTAAGAGCGTAGTAGTGGAAAAAGGAATATATTCAAATATAACCTACACAGAAGCATTCTGTGAAACTTCTTTCTGATCTGAGCATTCAGCTAACAGAGTTATACCATACTTTTGATTGAGCAGTTTTGAAACACTCTGTCTGTAGAAAATGCAACTGGACATTCGTAGCGCTAAGTGGGTAATAGTGGAAAAAAGAATATGTTCAAATATAAACTACACAGAAGCATTGTATGAAACTTCTTTCTGTTCTGTGCATTCAACTAACAGAGTTGAACCTTACTTTTGATTGAGCCGTTCTGAAACACTCTTTCTGTAGAAACTGCAATTGGACATGCTAAACGCTAAGAGGCCTACATTGGGAAAAAGAATATCTTCAAATAAAAACTACACAGATGCATTCTGTGAAACTTATTTCTGATCTGTAAATTCAGTTAACAGAGATAAAACTTATTTTTGATTGAGCAGTTATGAAACACTCTTTTTGTAGAAAATGCAAGTGGAGATTCGGAGCGCTAAGAGGGTAATAGTGGAAAAAGGAATGTCTTCAAATATAAACTACACAGAATCATTCGGTGAAACTTCTTTCTGATCTGTGCATTCAGCTAACAGAGTTAAACCATACTTTTGATTGAGCAGATCTGAACACTCTTTCTGTAGAAAATGCAACTGGACATTTGGAGCGCTAATAGCGTAGTAGTGGAAAAAGGAATATATTCAGATATAAACTACACAGAAGCATTCTGTGAAACTTATTTCTGATCTGAGCATTCAGCTAACAGAGTTAAACCATACTTTTGATTGAGCAGTTTTGAAACACTCTGTCTGTAGAAAATGCAACTGGACATTCGTAGCGCTAAGTGGGTAATAGTGGAAAAAAGAATATGTTCAAATATAAACTACACAGAAGCATTGTATGAAACTTCTTTCTGTTCTGTGCATTCAACTAACAGAGTTGAACCTTACTTTTGATTGAGCCTTTCTGAAACACTCTTTCTGTAGAAACTGCAATTGGACATTCTGAGCTCTAAGATGCCTATATTGGGAAAAATAATATCTTCAAATAAAAACTACACAGCAGCATTGTGTGAAACTTATTTCTGATATGTTCATTAAGCTAACAGAGTTAAACCATACTTTTGATTGCGCTGTTCTGAACACTCTTTCTGTAGAAAATGCAAGTGGACTTTCGGAGCGCTTAGAGGGTAATAGTGGAAAAAGGAATATATTCAAATATAAACTACACAGTAGCATTCTGTGAAAATTCTTTCTGTTCTGTGCATTCAACTAACAGAGTTGAACCTTACTTTTGATTGAGCCGTTCTGAAACACTCTTTCTGTAGAAACTGCAATTGGACATGCTAAGCGCTAAGAGGCCTACATTGGGAAAAAGAATATCTTCAAATAAAAACTACACAGATGCATTCTGTGAAACTTATTTCTGATCTGTACCTTCAGTTAACAGAGATAAAACATATTTTTGATTGAGCAGTTATGAAACACTCTTTTTGTAGAAAATGCAAGTGGAGATTTGGAGCGCTAAGTGGGTAATAGTGGAAAAAGGAATGTCTTCAAATATAAACTACACAGAATCATTCGGTGAAATTCTTTCTGATCTGTGCATTCAGCTAACAGATTTAAACCATACTTTTGATTGAGCAGATCTGAACACTCTTTCTGTAGAAAATGCAACTGGACATTTGGAGCGCTAAGAGCGTAGTAGTGGAAAAAGGAATATATTCAAATATAAACTACACAGAAGCATTCTGTGAAACTTCTTTCTGATCTGAGCATTCAGCTAATACAGTTAAACCATACATTTGATTGAGCAGTTTTGAAACACTCTGTCTGTAGAAAATGCAACTGGACATTCGTAGCGCTAAGTGGGTAATAGTGGAAAAAAGAATATGTTCAAATATAAACTACACAGAAGCATTGTATGAAACTTCTTTCTGTTCTGTGCATTCAACTAACAGAGTTGAACCTTACTTTTGATTGAGCCGTTCTTAAACACTCTTTCTGTAGAAACTGCAATTGGACATTCTGAGCGCTAAGAGGCCTATATTGGGAAAAATTATATCTTCAAATAAAAACTACACAGAAGCATTGTGTGAAACTTATTTCTGATATGTTCATTAAGCTAACAGAGTTAAACCATACTTTTGATTGCGCAGTTCTGAACACTCTTTCTGTAGAAAATGCAAGTGGACATTCGGAGCGCTAAGAGTTTAATAGTGGAAAAAGGAATATATTCAAATATAAACTACACAGTAGCATTCTGTGAAAATTCTTTCTGTTCTGTGCATTCAACTAACAGAATTGAACCTTACTTTTGATTGAGCCATTCTGAAACACTCTTTCTGTAGAAACTGCAATTGGACATGCTAAGCGCTAAGAGGCCTACATTGGGAAAAAGAATATCTTCAAATAAAAACTACACAGATGCATTCTGTGAAACTTATTTCTGATCTGTAAATTCAGTTAACAGAGATAAAACATATTTTTGATTGAGCAGTTATGAAACACTCTTTTTGTAGAAAATGCAAGTGGAGATTCGGAGCGCTAAGAGGGTAATAGTGGAAAAAGGAATGTCTTCAAATATAAACTACACAGAATCATTCGTTGAAACTTCTTTCTGATCTGTGCATTCAGCTAACAGAGTTGAACCATAATGTTGATTGAGCAGATCTGAACACCCTTTCTGTAGAAAATGCAACTGGACATTTGGAGCGCTAAGAGAGTAGTAGTGGAAAAAGGAATATATTCAAATATAAACTACACAGAAGCATTCTGTGAAACTTCTTTCTGATCTGAGCATTCAGCTAACAGAGTTAAACCATACTTTTGATTGAGCAGTTTTGAAACACTCTGTCTGTAGAAAATGCAACTGGACATTCGTAGCGCTAATTGGGTAATAGTGGAAAAAAGAATATGTTCAAATATAAACTACACAAAAGCATTGTATGAAACTTTTTTCTGTTCTGTGCATTCAACTAACAGAGTAGAACCTTACTTTTGATTGAGCCTTTCTGAAACACTCTTTCTGTAGAAACTGCAATTGGACATTCTGAGCGCTAAGATGCCTATATTGGGAAAAATAATATCTTCAAATAAAAACTACACAGCAGCATTGTGTGAAACTTACTTCTGATATGTTCATTAAGCTAACAGAGTTAAACCATACTTTTGATTGCGCAGTTCTGAACACTCTTTCTGTAGAAAATGCAAGTGGACATTCGGAGCGCTAAGAGGGTAATAGTGGAAAAAGGAATATATTCAAATATAAACTACACAGTAGCATTCTGTGAAAATTCTTTCTGTTCTGTGCATTCAACTAACAGAGTTGAACCTTACTTTTGATTGAGCCGTTCTGAAACACTCTTTCTGTAGAAACTGCAATTGGACATGCTAAGCGCTAAGAGGCCTACATTGGGAAAAAGAATATCTTCAAATAAAAACTACACAGATGCATTCTGTGAAACTTATTTCTGATCTGTAAATTCAGTTAACAGAGATAAAACATATTTTTGATTGAACAGTTATGAAACACTCTTTTTGTAGAAAACGCAAGTGGAGATTTGGAGCGCTAAGTGGGTAATAGTGGAAAAAGGAATGTCTTCAAATATAAACTACACAGAATCATTCGGTGAAACTTCTTTCTGATCTGTGCATTCAGCTAACAGTGTTAAACCATACTTTTGATTGAGCAGATCTGAACACTCTTTCTGTAGAAAATGCAACTGGACATTTGGAGCGCTAAGAGAGTAGTAGTGGAAAAAGGAATATATTCAAATATAAACTACACAGAAGCATTCTGTGAAACTTCTTTCTGATCTGAGCATTCAGCTAACAGAGTTAAACCATACTTTTGATTGAGCAGTTTTGAAACACTCTGTCTGTAGAAAATGCAACTGGACATTCGTAGCGCTAAGTGGGTAATAGTGGAAAAAGAATATGTTCAAGTATAAACTACACAGAAGCATTGTATGAAACTTCTTTCTGTTCTGTGCATTAAACTAACAGAGTTGAACCTTACTTTTGATTGAGCCTTTCTGAAACACTCTTTCTGTAGAAACTGCAATTGGACATTCTGAGCGCTAAGAGGCCTATATTGGGAAAAATAATAACTTCAAATAAAAACTACACAGAAGCATTGTGTGAAACTTATTTCTGATATGTTCATTAAGCTAACAGAGTTAAACCATACTTTTGATTGCGCAGTTCTGAACACTCTGTAGAAAATGCAAGTGGACATTCGGAGCGCTAAGAGGGTAATAGTGGAAAAAGGAATATATTCAAATATAAACTACAGAGTAGCATTCTGTGAAAATTCTTTCTGTTCTTTGCATTCAACTAACAGAGTTGAACCTTACTTTTGATTGAGCCGTTCTGAAACACACTTTCTGTAGAAACTGCAATTGGACATGCTAAGCGCTAAGAGGGCTACATTGGGAAAAAGAATATCTTCAAATAAAAACTACACAGATGCATTCTGTGAAACTTATTTCTGATCTGTAAATTCAGTTAACAGAGATAAAACATATTTTTGATTGAGCAGTTATGAAACACTCTTTTTGTAGAAAATGCAAGTGGAGATTCGGAGCGCTAAGAGGGTAATAGTGGAAAAAGGAATGTCTTCAAATATAAACTACACAGAATCATTCGGTGAAACTTCTTTCTGATCTGTGCATTCAGCTAACAGAGTTAAACCATACTTTTGATTGAGCAGATCTGAACACTCTTTCTGTAGAAAATGCAACTGGACATTTGGAGCGCTAAGAGCGTAGTAGTGGAAAAAGGAATATATTCAAATATAACCTACACAGAAGCATTCTGTGAAACTTCTTTCTGATCTGAGCATTCAGCTAACAGAGTTAAACCATACTTTTGATTGAGCAGTTTTGAAACACTCTGTCTGTAGAAAATGCAACTGGACATTCGTAGCGCTAAGTGGGTAATAGTGGAAAAAAGAATATGTTCAAATATAAACTACACAGAAGCATTGTATGAAACTTCTTTCTGTTCTGTGCATTCAACTAACAGAGTTGAACCTTACTTTTTATTGAGCCGTTCTGAAACACTCTTTCTGTAGAAACTGCAATTGGACATGCTAAACGCTAAGAGGCCTACATTGGGAAAAAGAATATCTTCAAATAAAAACTACACAGATGCATTCTGTGAAACTTATTTCTGATCTGTAAATTCAGTTAACAGAGATAAAACTTATTTTTGATTGAGCAGTTATGAAAAACTCTTTTTGTAGAAAATGCAAGTGGAGATTCGGAGCGCTAAGAGGGTAATAGTGGAAAAAGGAATGTCTTCAAATATAAACTACACAGAATCATTCGGTGAAACTTCTTTCTGATCTGTGCATTCAGCTAACAGAGTTAAACCATACTTTTGATTGAGCAGATCTGAACACTCTTTCTGTAGAAAATGCAACTGGACATTTGGAGCGCTAATAGCGTAGTAGTGGAAAAAGGAATATATTCAGATATAAACTACACAGAAGCATTCTGTGAAACTTATTTCTGATCTGAGCATTCAGCTAACAGAGTTAAACCATACTTTTGATTGAGCAGTTTTGAAACACTCTGTCTGTAGAAAATGCAACTGGACATTCGTAGCGCTAAGTGGGTAATAGTGGAAAAAAGAATATGTTCAAATATAAACTACACAGAAGCATTGTATGAAACTTCTTTCTGTTCTGTGCATTCAACTAACAGAGTTGAACCTTACTTTTGATTGAGCCTTTCTGAAACACTCTTTCTGTAGAAACTGCAATTGGACATTCTGAGCTCTAAGATGCCTATATTGGGAAAAATAATATCTTCAAATAAAAACTACACAGCAGCATTGAGTGAAACTTATTTCTGATATGTTCATTAAGCTAACAGAGTTAAACCATACTTTTGATTGCGCAGTTCTGAACACTCTTTCTGTAGAAAATGCAAGTGGACATTCGGAGCGCTTAGAGGGTAATAGTGGAAAAAGGAATATATTCAAATATAAACTACACAGTAGCATTCTGTGAAAATTCTTTCTGTTCTGTGCATTCAACTAACAGAGTTGAACCTTACTTTTGATTGAGCCGTTCTGAAACACTCTTTCTGTAGAAACTGCAATTGGACATGCTAAGCGCTAAGAGGCCTACATTGGGAAAAAGAATATCTTCAAATAAAAACTACACAGATGCATTCTGTGAAACTTATTTCTGATCTGTAACTTCAGTTAACAGAGATAAAACATATTTTTGATTGAGCAGTTATGAAACACTCTTTTTGTAGAAAATGCAAGTGGAGATTTGGAGCGCTAAGTGGGTAATAGTGGAAAAAGGAATGTCTTCAAATATAAACTACACAGAATCATTCGGTGAAACTTCTTTCTGATCTGTGCATTCAGCTAACAGATTTAAACCATACTTTTGATTGAGCAGATCTGAACACTCTTTCTGTAGAAAATGCAACTGGACATTTGGAGCGCTAAGAGCGTAGTAGTGGAAAAAGGAATATATTCAAATATAAACTACACAGAAGCATTCTGTGAAACTTCTTTCTGATCTGAGCATTCAGCTAACACAGTTAAACCATACATTTGATTGAGCAGTTTTGAAACACTCTGTCTGTAGAAAATGCAACTGGACATTCGTAGCGCTAAGTGGGTAATAGTGGAAAAAAGAATATGTTCAAATATAAACTACACAGAAGCATTGTATGAAACTTCTTTCTGTTCTGTGCATTCAACTAACAGAGTTGAACCTTTCTTTTGATTGAGCCTTTCTGAAACACTCTTTCTGTATAAACTGCAATTGGACATTCTGAGCGCTAAGATGCCTATATTGGGAAAAATAATATCTTCAAATAAAAACTACACAGCAGCATTGTGTGAAACTTATTTCTGATATGTTCATTAAGCTAACAGAGTTAAACCATACTTTTGATTGCGCAGTTCTGAACACTCTTTCTGTAGAAAATGCAAGTGGACATTCGGAGCGCTAAGAGGGTAATAGTGGAAAAAGGAATATATTCAAATATAAACTACACAGTAGCATTCTGTGAAAATTCTTTCTGTTCTGTGCATTCAACTAACAGAGTTGAACCTTACTTTTGATTGAGCCGTTCTGAAACACTCTTTCTGTAGAAACTGCAATTGGACATGCTAAGCGCTAAGAGGCCTACATTGGGAAAAAATATCTTCAAATAAAAACTACACAGATGCATTCTGTGAAACTTATTTCTGATCTGTAAATTCAGTTAACAGAGATAAAACATATTTTTGATTGAGCAGTTATGAAACACTCTTTTTGTAGAAAATGCAAGTGGAGATTTGGAGCGCTAAGTGGGTAATAGTGGAAAAAGGAATGTCTTCAAATATAAACTACACAGAATCATTCGGTGAAACTTCTTTCTGATCTGTGCATTCAGCTAACAGAGTTGAACCATACTTTTGATTGAGCAGATCTGAACACCCTTTCTGTAGAAAATGCAACTGGACATTTGGAGCGCTAAGAGCGTAGTAGTGGAAAAAGGAATATATTCAAATATAAACTACACAGAAGCATTCTGTGAAACTTCTTTCTGATCTGAGCATTCAGCTAACAGAGTTAAACCATACTTTTGATTGAGCAGTTTTGAAACACTCTGTCTGTAGAAAATGCAACTGGACATTCGTAGCGCTAAGTGGGTAATAGTGGAAAAAAGAATATGTTCAAATATAAACTACAGAGAAGCATTGTATGAAACTTCTTTCTGTTCTGTGCATTCAACTTACAGAGTTGAACCTTACTTTTGATTGAGCCTTTCTGAAACACTTTTTCTGTAGAAACTGCAATTGGACATTCTGAGCGCTAAGAGGCCTATATTGGGAAAAATAATATCTTCAAATAAAAACTACACAGAAGCATTGTGTGAAACTTATTTCTGATATGTTCATTAAGCTAACAGAGTTAAACCATACTTTTGATTGCGCAGTTCTGAACACTCTTTCTGTAAAAAATGCAAGTGAACTTTCGGAGCGCTAAGAGGGTAATAGTGGAAAAAGGAATATATTCAAATATAAATTACACAGAAGCATTCTGTGAAAATTCTTTCTGTTCTGTGCATTCAACTAACAGAGTTGAACCTTACTTTTGATTGAGCCGTTCTGAAACACTCTTTCTGTAGAAACTGCAATTGGACATGCTAAGCGCTAAGAGGCCTACATTGGGAAAAAGAATATCTTCAAATAAAAACTACACAGATGCATTCTGTGAAACTTATTTCTGATCTGTAAATTCAGTTAACAGAGATAAAACACATTTTTGATTGAGCAGTTATGAAACACCCTTTTTGTAGAAAATGCAAGTGGAGATTCGGAGCGCTAAGAGGGTAATAGTGGAAAAAGGAATGTCTTCAAATATAAACTACACAGAATCATTCGGGGAAACTTCTTTCTGATCTGTGCATTCAGCTAACAGAGTTAAACCATACTTTTGATTGAGCAGATCTGAACACTCTTTCTGTAGAAAATGCAACTGGACATTTGGAGCGCTAAGAGCGTAGTAGTGGAAAAAGGAATATATTCAGATATAAACTACACAGAAGCATTCTGTGAAACTTCTTTCTGATCTGAGCATTCAGCTAACAGAGTTAAACCATACTTTTGATTGAGCAGTTTTGAAACACTCTGTCTGTAGAAAATGCAACTGGACATTCGTAGCGCTAAGTGGGTAATAGTGGAAAAAAGAATATGTTCAAATATAAACTACACAGAAGCATTGTATGAAACTTCTTTCTGTTCTGTGCATTCAACTAACAGAGTTGAACCTTACTTTTGATTGAGCCGTTCTGAAACACTCTTTCTGTAGAAACTGCAATTGGACATTCTGAGCGCTAAGAGGCCTATATTGGGAAAAAGAATGTCTACAAATAAAAACTACACAGAAGAATTGTGTGAAACTTCTTTCTGTTCTGTTTGTTCAACTAAAAGAGTTGAACCTTAGTTTTGATTGAGCCGTTCTGAAACACTCTTTCTGCAGAAAATGCAAGTGGAGATTCGGAGCGCTAAGAGGGTAATAGTGGAAAAAGGAATGTCTCCAAATATAAACTACACAGAATCATTCTGTGAAACTTCTTTCTGATCTGTGCCTTCAGCTAACAGAGTTAAACCATACTTTTGATTGAGCAGATCTGAACACTCTTTCTGTAGAAAATGCAACTGGACATTTGGAGCGCTAAGAGAGTAGTAGTGGAAAAAGGAATATATTCAAATATAAACTACACAGAAGCATTCTGTGAAACTTCTTTCTGATCTGAGCATTCAGCTAACAGAGTTAAACCATACTTTTCATTGAGCAGTTTTGAAACACTCTGTCTGTAGAAAATGCAACTGGACATTCGTAGCGCTAAGTGGGTAATAGTGGAAAAAAGAATATGTTCAAATATAAACTACACAGAAGCATTGTATGAAACTTCTTTCTGTTCTGTGCATTCAACTAACAGAGTTGAACCTTACTTTTGATTGAGCCTTTCTGAAACACTCTTTCTGTATAAACTGCAATTGGACATTCTGAGCGCTAAGGGGCCTATATTGGGAAAAATAATATCTTCAAAAAAAACTACACAGAAGCATTGTGTAAAACTTATTTCTGATATGTTCATTAAGCTAACAGAGTTAAACCATACTTTTGATTGCGCAGTTCTGAACACTCTTTCTGTAGAAAATGCAAGTGGACATTCGGAGCGCTAAGAGGGTAATAGTGGAAAAAGGAATATATTCAAATATAAACTACAGAGTAGCATTCTGTGAAAATTCTTTCTGTTCTTTGCATTCAACTAACAGAGTTGAACCTTACTTTTGATTGAGCCGTTCTGAAACACACTTTCTGTAGAAACTGCAATTGGACATGCTAAGCGCTAAGAGGCCTACATTGGGAAAAAGAATATCTTCAAATAAAAACTACACAGATGCATTCTGTGAAACTTATTTCTGATCTGTAAATTCAGTTAACAGAGATAAAACATATTTTTGATTGAGCAGTTATGAAACACTCTTTTTGTAGAAAATGCAAGTGGAGATTCGGAGCGCTAAGAGGGTAATAGTGGAAAAAGGAATGTCTTCAAATATAAACTACACAGAATCATTCGGTGAAACTTCTTTCTGATCTGTGCATTCAGCTAACAGAGTTAAAACATACTTTTGATTGAGCAGATCTGAACACTCTTTCTGTAGAAAATGCAACTGGACATTTGGAGCGCTAAGAGCGTAGTAGTGGAAAAAGGAATATATTCAAATATAACCTACACAGAAGCATTCTGTGAAACTTCTTTCTGATCTGAGCATTCAGCTAACAGAGTTAAACCATACTTTTGATTGAGCAGTTTTGAAACACTCTGTCTGTAGAAAATGCAACTGGACATTCGTAGCGCTAAGTGGGTAATAGTGGAAAAAAGAATATGTTCAAATATAAACTACACAGAAGCATTGTATGAAACTTCTTTCTGTTCTGTGCATTCAACTAACAGAGTTGAACCTTACTTTTTATTGAGCCGTTCTGAAACACTCTTTCTGTAGAAACTGCAATTGGACATGCTAAACGCTAAGAGGCCTACATTGGGAAAAAGAATATCTTCAAATAAAAACTACACAGATGCATTCTGTGAAACTTATTTCTGATCTGTAAATTCAGTTAACAGAGATAAAACTTATTTTTGATTGAGCAGCTATGAAACACTCTTTTTGTAGAAAATGCAAGTGGAGATTCGGAGCGCTAAGAGGGTAATAGTGGAAAAAGGAATGTCTTCAAATATAAACTACACAGAATCATTCGGTGAAACTTCTTTCTGATCTGTGCATTCAGCTAACAGAGTTAAACCATACTTTTGATTGAGCAGATCTGAACACTCTTTCTGTAGAAAATGCAACTGGACATTTGGAGCGCTAATAGCGTAGTAGTGGAAAAAGGAATATATTCAGATATAAACTACACAGAAGCATTCTGTGAAACTTATTTCTGATCTGAGCATTCAGCTAACAGAGTTAAACCATACTTTTGATTGAGCAGTTTTGAAACACTCTGTCTGTAGAAAATGCAACTGGACATTCGTAGCGCTAAGTGGGTAATAGTGGAAAAAAGAATATGTTCAAATATAAACTACACAGAAGCATTGTATGAAACTTCTTTCTGTTCTGTGCATTCAACTAACAGAGTTGAACCTTACTTTTGATTGAGCCTTTCTGAAACACTCTTTCTGTAGAAACTGCAATTGGACATTCTGAGCTCTAAGATGCCTATATTGGGAAAAATAATATCTTCAAATAAAAACTACACAGCAGCATTGAGTGAAACTTATTTCTGATATGTTCATTAAGCTAACAGAGTTAAACCATACTTTTGATTGCGCAGTTCTGAACACTCTTTCTGTAGAAAATGCAAGTGGACATTCGGAGCGCTTAGAGGGTAATAGTGGAAAAAGGAATATATTCAAATATAAACTACACAGTAGCATTCTGTGAAAATTCTTTCTGTTCTGTGCATTCAACTAACAGAGTTGAACCTTACTTTTGATTGAGCCGTTCTGAAACACTCTTTCTGTAGAAACTGCAATTGGACATGCTAAGCGCTAAGAGGCCTACATTGGGAAAAAGAATATCTTCAAATAAAAACTACACAGATGCATTCTGTGAAACTTATTTCTGATCTGTAACTTCAGTTAACAGAGATAAAACATATTTTTGATTGAGCAGTTATGAAACACTCTTTTTGTAGAAAATGCAAGTGGAGATTTGGAGCGCTAAGTGGGTAATAGTGGAAAAAGGAATGTCTTCAAATATAAACTACACAGAATCATTCGGTGAAACTTCTTTCTGATCTGTGCATTCAGCTAACAGATTTAAACCATACTTTTGATTGAGCAGATCTGAACACTCTTTCTGTAGAAAATGCAACTGGACATTTGGAGCGCTAAGAGCGTAGTAGTGGAAAAAGGAATATATTCAAATATAAACTACACAGAAGCATTCTGTGAAACTTCTTTCTGATCTGAGCATTCAGCTAACAGAGTTAAACCATACATTTGATTGAGCAGTTTTGAAACACTCTGTCTGTAGAAAATGCAACTGGACATTCGTAGCGCTAAGTGGGTAATAGTGGAAAAAAGAATATGTTCAAATATAAACTACACAGAAGCATTGTATGAAACTTCTTTCTGTTCTGTGCATTCAACTAACAGAGTTGAACCTTACTTTTGATTGAGCCTTTCTGAAACACTCTTTCTGTATAAACTGCAATTGGACATTCTGAGCGCTAAGGGGCCTATATTGGGAAAAATAATATCTTCAAAAAAAACTACACAGAAGCATTGTGTAAAACTTATTTCTGATATGTTCATTAAGCTAACAGAGTTAAACCATACTTTTGATTGCGCAGTTCTGAACACTCTTTCTGTAGAAAATGCAAGTGGACATTCGGAGCGCTAAGAGGGTAATAGTGGAAAAAGGAATATATTCAAATATAAACTACAGAGTAGCATTCTGTGAAAATTCTTTCTGTTCTTTGCATTCAACTAACAGAGTTGAACCTTACTTTTGATTGAGCCGTTCTGAAACACACTTTCTGTAGAAACTGCAATTGGACATGCTAAGCGCTAAGAGGCCTACATTGGGAAAAAGAATATCTTCAAATAAAAACTACACAGATGCATTCTGTGAAACTTATTTCTGATCTGTAAATTCAGTTAACAGAGATAAAACATATTTTTGATTGAGCAGTTATGAAACACTCTTTTTGTAGAAAATGCAAGTGGAGATTCGGAGCGCTAAGAGGGTAATAGTGGAAAAAGGAATGTCTTCAAATATAAACTACACAGAATCATTCGGTGAAACTTCTTTCTGATCTGTGCATTCAGCTAACAGAGTTGAACCATACTTTTGATTGAGCAGATCTGAACACCCTTTCTGTAGAAAATGCAACTGGACATTTGGAGCGCTAAGAGCGTAGTAGTGGAAAAAGGAATATATTCAAATATAAACTACACAGAAGCATTCTGTGAAACTTCTTTCTGATCTGAGCATTCAGCTAACAGAGTTAAACCATACTTTTGATTGAGCAGTTTTGAAACACTCTGTCTGTAGAAAATGCAACTGGACATTCGTAGCGCTAAGTGGGTAATAGTGGAAAAAAGAATATGTTCAAATATAAACTACAGAGAAGCATTGTATGAAACTTCTTTCTGTTCTGTGCATTCAACTTACAGAGTTGAACCTTACTTTTGATTGAGCCTTTCTGAAACACTTTTTCTGTAGAAACTGCAATTGGACATTCTGAGCGCTAAGAGGCCTATATTGGGAAAAATAATATCTTCAAATAAAAACTACACAGAAGCATTGTGTGAAACTTATTTCTGATATGTTCATTAAGCTAACAGAGTTAAACCATACTTTTGATTGCGCAGTTCTGAACACTCTTTCTGTAAAAAATGCAAGTGAACTTTCGGAGCGCTAAGAGGGTAATAGTGGAAAAAGGAATATATTCAAATATAAATTACACAGTAGCATTCTGTGAAAATTCTTTCTGTTCTGTGCATTCAACTAACAGAGTTGAACCTTACTTTTGATTGAGCCGTTCTGAAACACTCTTTCTGTAGAAACTGCAATTGGACATGCTAAGCGCTAAGAGGCCTACATTGGGAAAAAGAATATCTTCAAATAAAAACTACACAGATGCATTCTGTGAAACTTATTTCTGATCTGTAAATTCAGTTAACAGAGATAAAACACATTTTTGATTGAGCAGTTATGAAACACCCTTTTTGTAGAAAATGCAAGTGGAGATTCGGAGCGCTAAGAGGGTAATAGTGGAAAAAGGAATGTCTTCAAATATAAACTACACAGAATCATTCGGGGAAACTTCTTTCTGATCTGTGCATTCAGCTAACAGAGTTAAACCATACTTTTGATTGAGCAGATCTGAACACTCTTTCTGTAGAAAATGCAACTGGACATTTGGAGCGCTAAGAGCGTAGTAGTGGAAAAAGGAATATATTCAGATATAAACTACACAGAAGCATTCTGTGAAACTTCTTTCTGATCTGAGCATTCAGCTAACAGAGTTAAACCATACTTTTGATTGAGCAGTTTTGAAACACTCTGTCTGTAGAAAATGCAACTGGACATTCGTAGCGCTAAGTGGGTAATAGTGGAAAAAAGAATATGTTCAAATATAAACTACACAGAAGCATTGTATGAAACTTCTTTCTGTTCTGTGCATTCAACTAACAGAGTTGAACCTTACTTTTGATTGAGCCGTTCTGAAACACTCTTTCTGTAGAAACTGCAATTGGACATTCTGAGCGCTAAGAGGCCTATATTGGGAAAAAGAATGTCTACAAATAAAAACTACACAGAAGAATTGTGTGAAACTTCTTTCTGTTCTGTTTGTTCAACTAAAAGAGTTGAACCTTAGTTTTGATTGAGCCGTTCTGAAACACACTTTCTGCAGAAAATGCAAGTGGAGATTCGGAGCGCTAAGAGGGTAATAGTGGAAAAAGGAATGTCTCCAAATATAAACTACACAGAATCATTCTGTGAAACTTCTTTCTGATCTGTGCCTTCAGCTAACAGAGTTAAACCATACTTTTGATTGAGCAGATCTGAACACTCTTTCTGTAGAAAATGCAACTGGACATTTGGAGCGCTAAGAGAGTAGTAGTGGAAAAAGGAATATATTCAAATATAAACTACACAGAAGCATTCTGTGAAACTTCTTTCTGATCTGAGCATTCAGCTAACAGAGTTAAACCATACTTTTCATTGAGCAGTTTTGAAACACTCTGTCTGTAGAAAATGCAACTGGACATTCGTAGCGCTAAGTGGGTAATAGTGGAAAAAAGAATATGTTCAAATATAAACTACACAGAAGCATTGTATGAAACTTCTTTCTGTTCTGTGCATTCAACTAACAGAGTTGAACCTTACTTTTGATTGAGCCTTTCTGAAACACTCTTTCTGTATAAACTGCAATTGGACATTCTGAGCGCTAAGGGGCCTATATTGGGAAAAATAATATCTTCAAAAAAAACTACACAGAAGCATTGTGTAAAACTTATTTCTGATATGTTCATTAAGCTAACAGAGTTAAACCATACTTTTGATTGCGCAGTTCTGAACACTCTTTCTATAGAAAATGCAAGTGGACATTCGGAGCGCTAAGAGGGTAATAGTGGAAAAAGGAATATATTCAAATATAAACTACAGAGTAGCATTCTGTGAAAATTCTTTCTGTTCTTTGCATTCAACTAACAGAGTTGAACCTTACTTTTGATTGAGCCGTTCTGAAACACACTTTCTGTAGAAACTGCAATTGGACATGCTAAGCGCTAAGAGGCCTACATTGGGAAAAAGAATATCTTCAAATAAAAACTACACAGATGCATTCTGTGAAACTTATTTCTGATCTGTAAATTCAGTTAACAGAGATAAAACATATTTTTGATTGAGCAGTTATGAAACACTCTTTTTGTAGAAAATGCAAGTGGAGATTCGGAGCGCTAAGAGGGTAATAGTGGAAAAAGGAATGTCTTCAAATATAAACTACACAGAATCATTCGGTGAAACTTCTTTCTGATCTGTGCATTCAGCTAACAGAGTTAAAACATACTTTTGATTGAGCAGATCTGAACACTCTTTCTGTAGAAAATGCAACTGGACATTTGGAGCGCTAAGAGCGTAGTAGTGGAAAAAGGAATATATTCAAATATAACCTACACAGAAGCATTCTGTGAAACTTCTTTCTGATCTGAGCATTCAGCTAACAGAGTTAAACCATACTTTTGATTGAGCAGTTTTGAAACACTCTGTCTGTAGAAAATGCAACTGGACATTCGTAGCGCTAAGTGGGTAATAGTGGAAAAAAGAATATGTTCAAATATAAACTACAGAGAAACATTGTATGAAACTTCTTTCTGTTCTGTGCATTCAACTTACAGAGTTGAACCTTACTTTTGATTGAGCCTTTCTGAAACACTCTTTCTGTAGAAACTGCAATTGGACATTCTGAGCGCTAAGAGGCCTATATTGGGAAAAATAATATCTTCAAATAAAAACTACACAGAAGCATTGTGTGAAACTTATTTCTGATATGTTCATTAAGCTAACAGAGTTAAACCATACTTTTGATTGCGCAGTTCTGAACACTCTTTCTGTAAAAAATGCAAGTGAACTTTCGGAGCGCTAAGAGGGTAATAGTGGAAAAAGGAATATATTCAAATATAAATTACACAGTAGCATTCTGTGAAAATTCTTTCTGTTCTGTGCATTCAACTAACAGAGTTGAACCTTACTTTTGATTGAGCCGTTCTGAAACACTCTTTCTGTAGAAACTGCAATTGGACATGCTAAGCGCTAAGAGGCCTACATTGGGAAAAAGAATATCTTCAAATAAAAACTACACAGATGCATTCTGTGAAACTTATTTCTGATCTGTAAATTCAGTTAACAGAGATAAAACATATTTTTGATTGAGCAGTTATGAAACACCCTTTTTGTAGAAAATGCAAGTGGAGATTCGGAGCGCTAAGAGGGTAATAGTGGAAAAAGGAATGTCTTCAAATATAAACTACACAGAATCATTCGGTGAAACTTCTTTCTGATCTGTGCATTCAGCTAACAGAGTTAAACCATACTTTTGATTGAGCAGATCTGAACACTCTTTCTGTAGAAAATGCAACTGGACATTTGGAGCGCTAAGAGCGTAGTAGTGGAAAAAGGAATATATTCAGATATAAACTACACAGAAGCATTCTGTGAAACTTCTTTCTGATCTGAGCATTCAGCTAACAGAGTTAAACCATACTTTTGATTGAGCAGTTTTGAATCACTCTGTCTGTAGAAAATGCAACTGGACCTTCGTAGCGCTAAGTGGGTAATAGTGGAAAAAAGAATATGTTCAAATATAAACTACACAGAAGCATTGTATGAAACTTCTTTCTGTTCTGTGCATTCAACTAACAGAGTTGAACCTTACTTTTGATTGAGCCGTTCTGAAACACTCTTTCTGTAGAAACTGCAATTGGACATTCTGAGCGCTAAGAGGCCTATATTGGGAAAAAGAATGTCTACAAATAAAAACTACACAGAAGAATTGTGTGAAACTTCTTTCTGTTCTGTTTGTTCAACTAAAAGAGTTGAACCTTAGTTTTGATTGAGCCGTTCTGAAACACTCTTTCTGCAGAAAATGCAAGTGGAGATTCGGAGCGCTAAGAGGGTAATAGTGGAAAAAGGAATGTCTCCAAATATAAACTACACAGAATCATTCTGTGAAACTTCTTTCTGATCTGTGCCTTCAGCTAACAGAGTTAAACCATACTTTTGATTGAGCAGATCTGAACACTCTTTCTGTAGAAAATGCAACTGGACATTTGGAGCGCTAAGAGAGTAGTAGTGGAAAAAGGAATATATTCAAATATAAACTACACAGAAGCATTCTGTGAAACTTCTTTCTGATCTGAGCATTCAGCTAACAGAGTTAAACCATACTTTTGATTGAGCAGTTTTGAAACACTCTGTCTGTAGAAAATGCAACTGGACATTCGTAGCGCTAAGTGGGTAATGGTGGAAAAAAGAATATGTTCAAATATAAACTACACAGAAGCATTGTATGAAACTTCTTTCTGTTCTGTGCATTCAACTAACAGAGTTGAACCTTACTTTTGATTGAGCCTTTCTGAAACACTCTTTCTGTAGAAACTGCAATTGGACATTCTGAGCGCTAAGAGGCCTACATTGGGAAAAATAATAACTTCAAATAAAAACTACACAGAAGCATTGTGTGAAACTTATTTCTGATATGTTCATTAAGCTAACAGAGTTAAACCATACTTTTGATTGCGCAGTTCTGAACACTCTTTCTGTAGAAAATGCAAGTGGACATTCGGAGCGCTAAGAGGGTAATAGTGGAAAAAGGAATATATTCAAATATAAACTACAGAGTAGCCTTCTGTGAAAATTCTTTCTGTTCTTTGCATTCAACTAACAGAGTTGAACCTTACTTTTGATTGAGCCGTTCTGAAACACACTTTCTGTAGAAACTGCAATTGGACATGCTAAGCGCTAAGAGGCCTACATTGGGAAAAAGAATATCTTCAAATAAAAACTACACAGATGCATTCTGTGAAACTTATTTCTGATCTGTAAATTCAGTTAACAGAGATAAAACATATTTTTGATTGAGCAGTTATGAAACACTCTTTTTGTAGAAAATGCAAGTGGAGATTCGGAGCGCTAAGAGGGTAATAGTGGAAAAAGGAATGTCTTCAAATATAAACCACACAGAATCATTCGGTGAAACTTCTTTCTGATCTGTGCATTCAGCTAACAGAATTAAACCATACTTTTGATTGAGCAGATCTGAACACTCTTTCTGTAGAAAATGCAACTGGACATTTGGAGCGCTAAGAGCGTAGTAGTGGAAAAAGGAATATATTCAAATATAACCTACACAGAAGCATTCTGTGAAACTTCTTTCTGATCTGAGCATTCAGCTAACAGAGTTAAACCATACTTTTGATTGAGCAGTTTTGAAACACTCTGTCTGTAGAAAATGCAACTGGACATTCGTAGCGCTAAGTGGGTAATAGTGGAAAAAAGAATATGTTCAAATATAAACTACACAGAAGCATTGTATGAAACTTCTTTCTGTTCTGTGCATTCAACTAACAGAGTTGAACCTTACTTTTTATTGAGCCGTTCTGAAACACTCTTTCTGTAGAAACTGCAATTGGACATGCTAAACGCTAAGAGGCCTACATTGGGAAAAAGAATATCTTCAAATAAAAACTACACAGATGCATTCTGTGAAACTTATTTCTGATCTGTAAATTCAGTTAACAGAGATAAAACTTATTTTTGATTGAGCAGTTATGAAACACTCTTTTTGTAGAAAATGCAAGTGGAGATTCGGAGCGCTAAGAGGGTAATAGTGGAAAAAGGAATGTCTTCAAATATAAACTACACAGAATCATTCGGTGAAACTTCTTTCTGATCTGTGCATTCAGCTAACAGAGTTAAACCATACTTTTGATTGAGCAGATCTGAACACTCTTTCTGTAGAAAATGCAACTGGACATTTGGAGCGCTAATAGCGTAGTAGTGGAAAAAGGAATATATTCAGATATAAACTACACAGAAGCATTCTGTGAAACTTCTTTCTGATCTGAGCATTCAGCTAACAGAGTTAAACCATACTTTTGATTGAGCAGTTTTGAAACACTCTGTCTGTAGAAAATGCAACTGGACATTCGTAGCGCTAAGAGGCCTATATTGGGAAAAAGAATGTCTACAAATAAAAACTACACAGAAGAATTGTGTGAAACTTCTTTCTGTTCTGTTTGTTCAACTAAAAGAGTTGAACCTTAGTTTTGATTGAGCCGTTCTGAAACACTCTTTCTGCAGAAAATGCAAGTGGAGATTCGGAGCGCTAAGAGGGTAATAGTGGAAAAAGGAATGTCTGCAAATATAAACTACACAGAATCATTCTGTGAAACTTCTTTCTGATCTGTGCATTCAGCTAACAGAGTTAAACCATACTTTGATTGAGCAGATCTGAACACTCTTTCTGTAGAAAATGCAACTGGACATTTGGAGCGCTAATAGAGTAGTAGTGGAAAAAGGAATATATTCAAATATAAACTACACAGAAGCATTCTGTGAAACTTCTTTCTGATCTGAGCATTCAGCTAACGGAGTTAAACCATACTTTTGATTGAGCAGTTTTGAAACACTCTGTCTGTAGAAAATGCAGCTGGACATTCGTAGTGCTAAGTGGGTAATAGTGGAAAAAAGAATATGTTCAAATATAAACTACACAGAAGCATTGTATGAAACTTCTTTCTGTTCTGTGCATTCAACTAACAGAGTTGAACCTTAATTTTGATTGAGCCTTTCTGAAACACTCTTTCTGTAGAAACTGCAATTGGACATTCTGAGCGCTAAGAGGCCTATATTGGGAAAAATAATATCTTCAAATAAAAACTACACAGAAGCATTGTGTGAAACTTATTTCTGATATGTTCATTAAGCTAACAGAGTTAAACCATACTTTTGATTTCGCAGTTCTGAACACTCTTTAGGTAGAAAATGCAAGTGGACATTCGGAGCGCTAAGAGGGTAATAGTGGAAAAAGGAATATATTCAAATATAAACTACAGAGTAGCATTCTGTGAAAATTCTTTCTGTTCCGTGCATTCAACTAACAGAGTTGAACCTTACTTTTGATTGAGCCGTTCTGAAACACTCTTTCTGTAGAAACTGCAATTGGACATGCTAAGCGCTAAGAGGCCTACATTGGGAAAAAGAATATCTTCAAATAAAAACTACACAAATGCATTCTGTGAAACTTATTTCTGAACTGTAAATTCAGTTAACAGAGATAAAACCTATTTTTGATTGAGCAGTTATGAAACACTCTTTTTGTAGAAAATGCAAGTGGAGATTCGGAGCGCTAAGAGGGTAA
The DNA here is from genome assembly GCF_028878055.3 of Symphalangus syndactylus. NCBI lineage: Eukaryota > Metazoa > Chordata > Mammalia > Primates > Hylobatidae > Symphalangus > Symphalangus syndactylus. The sequence goes on from NC_072438.2 coordinate 110,966,418, forward strand.
TAGTGGAAAAAGGAATGTCTTCAAATATAAACTACACAGAATCATTCGGTGAAACTTCTTTCTGATCTGTGCATTCAGCTAACAGAGTTAAACCATACTTTTGATTGAGCAGATCTGAACACTCTTTCTGTAGATAATGCAACTGTACATTTGAGCGCTAAGAGCGTAGTAGTGGAAAAAGGAATATATTCAAATATAACCTACACAGAAGCATTCTGTGAAACTTCTTTCTGATCTGAGCATTCAGCTAACAGAGTTAAACCATACTTTTGATTGAGCAGTTTTGAAACACTCTGTCTGTAGAAAATGCAACTGGACATTCGTAGCGCTAAGTGGGTAATAGTGGAAAAAAGAATATGTTCAAATATAAACTACACAGAAGCATTGTATGAAACTTCTTTCTGTTCTGTGCATTCAACTAACAGAGTTGAACCTTACTTTTGATTGAGCCGTTCTGAAACACTCTTTATGTAGAAACTGCAATTGGACATTCTGAGCGCTAAGAGGCCTATATTGGGAAAAAGAATGTCTACAAATTAAAACTACACAGAAGAATTGTGTGAAACTTCTTTCTGTTCTCTTTGTTCAACTAAAAGAGTTGAACCTTAGTTTTGATTGAGCCGTTCTGAAACACTCTTTCTGTAGAAAATGCAAGTGGAGATTCGGAGCGCTAAGAGGGTAATAGTGGAAAAAGGAATGTCTCCAAATATAAACTACACAGAATCATTCTGTGAAACTTCTTTCTGATCTGTGCATTCAGCTAACAGAGTTAAACCATACTTTTGATTGAGCAGATCTGAACACTCTTTCTGTAGAAAATGCAACTGGACATTTGGAGCGCTAAGAGAGTAGTAGTGGAAAAAGGAATATATTCAAATATAAACTACACAGAAGCATTCTGTGAAACTTCTTTCTGATCTGAGCATTCAGCTAACAGAGTTAAACCATACTTTTGATTGAGCAGTTTTGAAACACTCTGTCTGTAGAAAATGCAACTGGACATTCGTAGCCCTAAGTGGGTAATAGTGGAAAAAAGAATATATTCAAATATAAACTACACAGAAGCATTGTATGAAACTTCTTTCTGTTCTGTGCATTCAACTAACAGAGTTGAACCTTACTTTTGATTGAGCCTTTCTGAAACACTCTTTCTGTATAAACTGCAATTGGACATTCTGAGCGCTAAGAGGCCTATATTGGGAAAAATAATATCTTCAAAAAAAACTACACAGAAGCATTGTGTAAAACTTATTTCTGATATGTTCATTAAGCTAACAGAGTTAAACCATACTTTTGATTGCGCAGTTCTGAACACTCTTTCTGTAGAAAATGCAAGTGGACATTCGGAGCGCTAAGAGGGTAATAGTGGTAAAAGCAATATATTCAAATATAAACTACACAGAAGCATTCTGTGAAACTTCTTTCTGATCTCTGCATTCAACTAACTGAGTTAAACCTTGCTTTTGATTGAGCCGTTCTGAAACACTCTTTCTGTAGAAAATGCAATTGGACTTTCTTATCGCTAAGAGGCCTATATTGCGAAAAAGAATATCTACACATAAAAACTACACAGAAGCATTCTGTGAAACTTCTTTCTGTTCTGTGCATTCAACTAAAAGAGTTGAACATTAGTTTTGATTGAGCCGTTGTGAAACACTCTTTCTGTAGAAAATGAAAGTGGAGATTCGGAGCGCTAATAGGGTAATAGTGGAAAAAGGAATATCTTCAAATATAAACTACACAGAATCATTCTGTGAAACTTCTTTCTGATCTGAGCATTCAGCTAACAGAGCTAAACCATACTTTTGATTGAGCAGTTTTGAAACACTCTGTCTGTAGAAAATGCAACTGGACATTCGGAGCGCTAAGTGGGTAATAATGGAAAAAGGAATATGTTCAAATATAAACTACACAGAAGCATTGTATGAAACTCCTTTCTGTTCTGTGCATTCAACTAAGAGAGTTGAAACTTACTTTTGATTGAGCCGTTCTGAAACACTCTTTCTGTAGTAACTGCAATTGGACATTCTGAGAGCTAAGAGGCCTACATTGGGAAAAAGAATATCTTCAAATAAAAACTACACAGAAGCATTCTGTGAAACATATTTCTGATCTGTGCATTCAGTTAACAGAGCTAAACCATACTTTTGATTGAGCAGTTATGAAAGACTCTTTGTGTAGAAAGTGCAAGTGGACCTTCGGATCGCTAAGATTGTAATAGAGGAAAAAGGAATATCTCCAAATAAAAACTACACAGAAGCATTCTCTGAAACCCCTTTTTGTTCTCTGCATTCAACTAACAGAGTTCAGCCTTACTTTTGAAGGAGCAGTTCTGAAACACTCTGTGTAGAAACTGGAAGGGGATATTCGGAGTGCTAAGTGGGTAATAGTCAAAAAAGGAATATCTTCAACTAAATTCTACACAGAAGCATTCTGTGAAACTTCTTTCTGTTCTGTGCATTCAACTAAAAGAGGTGAACCTTACTTTTCATTGAGCCGTTCTGAAACACTCTTTCTATAGAAACTGAAATTGGACAATCTGAGCGCTAAGAGGCCTATATTGGTTAAAAGAATATCTTCATATAAACACTATACAGAAGCATTCTGTGAAACTTCTTTCTGATCTGTGCATTCAGCTAAGAGAGTTAAACCATACTTTTGATTGGGCAGTTCTGAAACACTCTTTCTGTAGAAAATGCAACTGGACATTTGGAGCGCTAAGTGGGTAATAGTGGAAAAAGGAATATCTTCAAATATAAACTACACAGAATCATTCTGTGAAACTTATTTCTGATCTGTGCATTCAGCTAACAGAATTAAACCATACTTTTGATTGAGCCGTTCTGAAACTCTCTTTCTGTAGAAACTGCAATTGGACATGCTAAACGCTAAGAGGCCTACATTGGGAAAAAGAATATCTTCAAATAAAAACTACACAGATGCATTCTGTGAAACTTATTTCTGATCTGTAAATTCAGTTAACAGAGATAAAACATATTTTTGATTGAGCAGTTATGAAACACTCTTTTTGTAGAAAATGCAAGTGGAGATTCGGAGCGCTAAGAGGGTAATAGTGGAAAAAGGAATGTCTTCAAATATAAACTACACAGAATCATTCGGTGAAACTTCTTTCTGATCTGTGCATTCAGCTAACAGAGTTAAACCATACTTTTGATTGAGCAGATCTGAACACTCTTTCTGTAGAAAATGCAACTGGTCATTTGGAGCGCTAATAGTGTACTAGTGGAAAAAGGAATATATTCAGCTATAAACTCCACAGAAGCATTCTGTGAAAATTCTTTCTGATCTGAGCATTCAGCTAACAGAGTTAAACCATACTTTTGATTGAGCAGTTTTGAAACACTCTGTCTGTAGAAAATGCAACTGGACATTCGTAGCGCTAAGTGGGTAATAGTGGAAAAAAGAATATGTTCAAATATAAACTACACAGAAGCATTGTATGAAACTTCTTTCTGTTCTGTTTGTTCAACTAAAAGAGTTGAACATTAGTTTTGATTGAGCCGTTCTGAAACACTCTTTCTGTAGAAAATGCAAGTGGAGATTCGGAGCGCTAAGAGGGTAATAGTGGAAAAAGGAATGTCTCCAAATATAAACTACACAGAATCATTCTGTGAAACTTCTTTCTGATCTGTGCATTCAGCTAACAGAGTTAAACCATACTTTTGATTGAGCAGATCTGAACACTCTTTCTGTAGAAAATGCAACTGGACATTTGGAGCGCTAAGAGAGTAGTAGTGGAAAAAGGAATATATTCAAATATAAACTACACAGAAGCATTCTGTGAAACTTCTTTCTGATCTGAGCATTCAGCTAACAGAGTTAAACCATACTTTTGATTGAGCAGTTGTGAAACACTCTGTCTGTAGGAAATGCAACTGGACATTCGTAGTGCTAAGTGGGTAATAGTGGAAAAAAGAATATGTTCAAATATAAACTACACAGAAGCATTGTATGAAACTTCTTTCTGTTCTGTGCATTCAACTAACAGAGTTGAACCTTACTTTTGATTGAGCCTTTCTGAAACACTCCTTCTGTAGAAACTGCAATTGGACATTCTGAGCGCTAAGAGGCCTATATTGGGAGAAATAATATCTTCAAATAAAAACTACACAGAAGCATTGTGTGAAACTTATTTCTGATATGTTCATTAAGCTAACAGAGTTAAACCATACTTTTGATTGCGCAGTTCTGAACACTCTTTCTGTAGAAAATGCAAGTGGACATTCGGAGCGCTAAGAGGGTAATAGTGGAAAAAGGAATATATTCAAATATAAACTACAGAGTAGCATTCTGTGAAAATTCTTTCTGTTCTGTGCATTCAACTAACAGAGTTGAACCTTACTTTTGATTGAGCCGTTCTGAAACACTCTTTCTGTAGAAACTGCAATTGGACATGCTAAGCGCTAAGAGGCCTACATTGGGAAAAAGAATGTCTTCAAATAAAAACTACACAGATGCATTCTGTGAAACTTATTTCTGATCTGTAAATTCAGTTAACAGAGATAAAACATATTTTTGATTGAGCAGTTATGAAACACTCTTTTTGTAGAAAATGCAAGTGGAGATTCGGAGCGCTAAGAGGGTAATTGTGGAAAAAGGAATGTCTTCAAATATAAACTACACAGAATCATTCGGTGAAACTTCTTTCTGATCTGTTCATTCAGCTAACAGAGTTAAACCATACTTTTGATTGAGCAGATCTGAACACTCTTTCTGTAGAAAATGCAACTGGACATTTGGAGCGCTAAGAGCGTAGTAGTGGAAAAAGGAATATATTCAAATATAACCTACACAGAAGCATTCTGTGAAACTTCTTTCTGATCTGAGCATTCAGCTAACAGAGTTAAACCATACTTTCGATTGAGCAGTTTTGAAACACTCTGTCTGTAGAAAATGCAACTGGACATTCGTAGCGCTAAGTGGGTAATAGTGGAAAAAAGAATATGTTCAAATATAAACTACACAGAAGCATTGTATGAAACTTCTTTCTGTTCTGTGCATTCAACTAACAGAGTTGAACCTTACTTTTGATTGAGCCGTTCTGAAACACTCTTTATGTAGAAACTGCAATTGGACATTCTGAGCGCTAAGAGGCCTATATTGGGAAAAAGAATGTCTACAAATTAAAACTACACAGAAGAATTGTGTGAAACTTCTTTCTGTTCTCTTTGTTCAACTAAAAGAGTTGAACCTTAGTTTTGATTGAGCCGTTCTGAAACACTCTTTCTGTAGAAAATGCAAGTGGAGATTCGGAGCGCTAAGAGGGTAATAGTGGAAAAAGGAATGTCTCCAAATATAAACTACACAGAATCATTCTGTGAAACTTCTTTCTGATCTGTGCATTCAGCTAACAGAGTTAAACCATACTTTTGATTGAGCAGATCTGAACACTCTTTCTGTAGAAAATGCAACTGGACATTTGGAGCGCTAAGAGAGTAGTAGTGGAAAAAGGAATATATTCAAATATAAACTACACAGAAGCATTCTGTGAAACTTCTTTCTGATCTGAGCATTCAGCTAACAGAGTTAAACCATACTTTTGATTGAGCAGTTTTGAAACACTCTGTCTGTAGAAAATGCAACTGGACATTCGTAGCCCTAAGTGGGTAATAGTGGAAAAAAGAATATATTCAAATATAAACTACACAGAAGCATTGTATGAAACTTCTTTCTGTTCTGTGCATTCAACTAACAGAGTTGAACCTTACTTTTGATTGAGCCTTTCTGAAACACTCTTTCTGTATAAACTGCAATTGGACATTCTGAGCGCTAAGAGGCCTATATTGGGAAAAATAATATCTTCAAAAAAAACTACACAGAAGCATTGTGTAAAACTTATTTCTGATATGTTCATTAAGCTAACAGAGTTAAACCATACTTTTGATTGCGCAGTTCTGAACACTCTTTCTGTAGAAAATGCAAGTGGACATTCGGAGCGCTAAGAGGGTAATAGTGGTAAAAGCAATATATTCAAATATAAACTACACAGAAGCATTCTGTGAAACTTCTTTCTGATCTCTGCATTCAACTAACTGAGTTAAACCTTGCTTTTGATTGAGCCGTTCTGAAACACTCTTTCTGTAGAAAATGCAATTGGACATTCTTATCGCTAAGAGGCCTATATTGGGAAAAAGAATATCTACACATAAAAACTACACAGAAGCATTCTGTGAAACTTCTTTCTGTTCTGTGCATTCAACTAAAAGAGTTGAACATTAGTTTTGATTGAGCCGTTGTGAAACACTCTTTCTGTAGAAAATGAAAGTGGAGATTCGGAGCGCTAAGAGGGTAATAGTGGAAAAAGGAATATCTTCAAATATAAACTACACAGAATCATTCTGTGAAACTTCTTTCTGATCTGAGCATTCAGCTAACAGAGCTAAACCATACTTTTGATTGAGCAGTTTTGAAACACTCTGTCTGTAGAAAATGCAACTGGACATTCGGAGCGCTAAGTGGGTAATAATGGAAAAAGGAATATGTTCAAATATAAACTACACAGAAGCATTGTATGAAACTCCTTTCTGTTCTGTGCATTCAACTAACAGAGTTGAAACTTACTTTTGATTGAGCCGTTCTGAAACACTCTTTCTGTAGTAACTGCAATTGGACATTCTGAGAGCTAAGAGGCCTACATTGGGAAAAAGAATATCTTCAAATAAAAACTACACAGAAGCATTCTGTGAAACATATTTCTGATCTGTGCATTCAGTTAACAGAGCTAAACCATACTTTTGATTGAGCAGTTATGAAAGACTCTTTGTGTAGAAAGTGCAAGTGGACCTTCGGATCGCTAAGATTGTAATAGAGGAAAAAGGAATATCTCCAAATAAAAACTACACAGAAGCATTCTCTGAAACCCCTTTTTGTTCTCTGCATTCAACTAACAGAGTTCAGCCTTACTTTTGAAGGAGCAGTTCTGAAACACTCTTTGTGTAGAAACTGGAAGTGGATATTCGGAGTGCTAAGTGGGTAATAGTCAAAAAAGGAATATCTTCAACTAAATTCTACACAGAAGCATTCTGTGAAACTTCTTTCTGTTCTGTGCATTCAACTAAAAGAGGTGAACCTTACTTTTCATTGAGCCGTTCTGAAACACTCTTTCTATAGAAACTGCAATTGGACATTCTGAGCGCTAAGAGGCCTATATTGGTTAAAAGAATATCTTCATATAAACACTATACAGAAGCATTCTGTGAAACTTCTTTCTGATCTGTGCATTCAGCTAAGACAGTTAAACCATACTTTTGATTGGGCAGTTCTGAAACACTCTTTCTGTAGAAAATGCAACTGGACATTTGGAGCGCTAAGTGGGTAATAGTGGAAAAAGGAATATCTTCAAATATAAACTACACAGAATCATTCTGTGAAACTTATTTCTGATCTGTGCATTCAGCTAACAGAATTAAACCATACTTTTGATTGAGCCGTTCTGAAACTCTCTTTCTGTAGAAACTGCAATTGGACATGCTAAACGCTAAGAGGCCTACATTGGGAAAAAGAATATCTTCAAATAAAAACTACACAGATGCATTCTGTGAAACTTATTTCTGATCTGTAAATTCAGTTAACAGAGATAAAACATATTTTTGATTGAGCAGTTATGAAACACTCTTTTTGTAGAAAATGCAAGTGGAGATTCGGAGCGCTAAGAGGGTAATAGTGGAAAAAGGAATGTCTTCAAATATAAACTACACAGAATCATTCGGTGAAACTTCTTTCTGATCTGTGCATTCAGCTAACAGAGTTAAACCATACTTTTGATTGAGCAGATCTGAACACTCTTTCTGTAGAAAATGCAACTGGTCATTTGGAGCGCTAATAGTGTACTAGTGGAAAAAGGAATATATTCAGCTATAAACTCCACAGAAGCATTCTGTGAAACTTCTTTCTGATCTGAGCATTCAGCTAACAGAGTTAAACCATACTTTTGATTGAGCAGTTTTGAAACACTCTGTCTGTAGAAAATGCAACTGGACATTCGTAGCGCTAAGTGGGTAATAGTGGAAAAAAGAATATGTTCAAATATAAACTACACAGAAGCATTGTATGAAACTTCTTTCTGTTCTGTTTGTTCAACTAAAAGAGTTGAACATTAGTTTTGATTGAGCCGTTCTGAAACACTCTTTCTGTAGAAAATGCAAGTGGAGATTCGGAGCGCTAAGAGGGTAATAGTGGAAAAAGGAATGTCTCCAAATATAAACTACACAGAATCATTCTGTGAAACTTCTTTCTGATCTGTGCATTCAGCTAACAGAGTTAAACCATACTTTTGATTGAGCAGATCTGAACACTCTTTCTGTAGAAAATGCAACTGGACATTTGGAGCGCTAAGAGAGTAGTAGTGGAAAAAGGAATATATTCAAATATAAACTACACAGAAGCATTCTGTGAAACTTCTTTCTGATCTGAGCATTCAGCTAACAGAGTTAAACCATACTTTTGATTGAGCAGTTGTGAAACACTCTGTCTGTAGGAAATGCAACTGGACATTCGTAGCGCTAAGTGGGTAATAGTGGAAAAAAGAATATGTTCAAATATAAACTACACAGAAGCATTGTATGAAACTTCTTTCTGTTCTGTGCATTCAACTAACAGAGTTGAACCTTACTTTTGATTGAGCCTTTCTGAAACACTCCTTCTGTAGAAACTGCAATTGGACATTCTGAGCGCTAAGAGGCCTATATTGGGAGAAATAATATCTTCAAATAAAAACTACACAGAAGCATTGTGTGAAACTTATTTCTGATATGTTCATTAAGCTAACAGAGTTAAACCATACTTTTGATTGCGCAGTTCTGAACACTCTTTCTGTAGAAAATGCAAGTGGACATTCGGAGCGCTAAGAGGGTAATAGTGGAAAAAGGAATATATTCAAATATAAACTACAGAGTAGCATTCTGTGAAAATTCTTTCTGTTCTGTGCATTCAACTAACAGAGTTGAACCTTACTTTTGATTGAGCCGTTCTGAAACACTCTTTCTGTAGAAACTGCAATTGGACATGCTAAGCGCTAAGAGGCCTACATTGGGAAAAAGAATATCTTCAAATAAAAACTACACAGATGCATTCTGTGAAACTTATTTCTGATCTGTAAATTCAGTTAACAGAGATAAAACATATTTTTGATTGAGCAGTTATGAAACACTCTTTTTGTAGAAAATGCAAGTGGAGATTCGGAGCGCTAAGAGGGTAATTGTGGAAAAAGGAATGTCTTCAAATATAAACTACACAGAATCATTCGGTGAAACTTCTTTCTGATCTGTGCATTCAGCTAACAGAGTTAAACCATACTTTTGATTGAGCAGATCTGAACACTCTTTCTGTAGAAAATGCAACTGGACATTTGGAGCGCTAAGAGCGTAGTAGTGGAAAAAGGAATATATTCAAATATAACCTACACAGAAGCATTCTGTGAAACTTCTTTCTGATCTGAGCATTCAGCTAACAGAGTTAAACCATACTTTCGATTGAGCAGTTTTGAAACACTCTGTCTGTAGAAAATGCAACTGGACATTCGTAGCGCTAAGTGGGTAATAGTGGAAAAAAGAATATGTTCAAATATAAACTACACAGAAGCATTGTATGAAACTTCTTTCTGTTCTGTGCATTCAACTAACAGAGTTGAACCTTACTTTTGATTGAGCCGTTCTGAAACACTCTTTATGTAGAAACTGCAATTGGACATTCTGAGCGCTAAGAGGCCTATATTGGGAAAAAGAATGTCTACAAATTAAAACTACACAGAAGAATTGTGTGAAACTTCTTTCTGTTCTCTTTGTTCAACTAAAAGAGTTGAACCTTAGTTTTGATTGAGCCGTTCTGAAACACTCTTTCTGTAGAAAATGCAAGTGGAGATTCGGAGCGCTAAGAGGGTAATAGTGGAAAAAGGAATGTCTCCAAATATAAACTACACAGAATCATTCTGTGAAACTTCTTTCTGATCTGTGCATTCAGCTAACAGAGTTAAACCATACTTTTGATTGAGCAGATCTGAACACTCTTTCTGTAGAAAATGCAACTGGACATTTGGAGCGCTAAGAGAGTAGTAGTGGAAAAAGGAATATATTCAAATATAAACTACACAGAAGCATTCTGTGAAACTTCTTTCTGATCTGAGCATTCAGCTAACAGAGTTAAACCATACTTTTGATTGAGCAGTTTTGAAACACTCTGTCTGTAGAAAATGCAACTGGACATTCGTAGCCCTAAGTGGGTAATAGTGGAAAAAAGAATATATTCAAATATAAACTACACAGAAGCATTGTATGAAACTTCTTTCTGTTCTGTGCATTCAACTAACAGAGTTGAACCTTACTTTTGATTGAGCCTTTCTGAAACACTCTTTCTGTATAAACTGCAATTGGACATTCTGAGCGCTAAGAGGCCTATATTGGGAAAAATAATATCTTCAAAAAAAACTACACAGAAGCATTGTGTAAAACTTATTTCTGATATGTTCATTAAGCTAACAGAGTTAAACCATACTTTTGATTGCGCAGTTCTGAACACTCTTTCTGTAGAAAATGCAAGTGGACATTCGGAGCGCTAAGAGGGTAATAGTGGTAAAAGCAATATATTCAAATATAAACTACACAGAAGCATTCTGTGAAACTTCTTTCTGATCTCTGCATTCAACTAACTGAGTTAAACCTTGCTTTTGATTGAGCCGTTCTGAAACACTCTTTCTGTAGAAAATGCAATTGGACATTCTTATCGCTAAGAGGCCTATATTGGGAAAAAGAATATCTACACATAAAAACTACACAGAAGCATTCTGTGAAACTTCTTTCTGTTCTGTGCATTCAACTAAAAGAGTTGAACATTAGTTTTGATTGAGCCGTTGTGAAACACTCTTTCTGTAGAAAATGAAAGTGGAGATTCGGAGCGCTAAGAGGGTAATAGTGGAAAAAGGAATATCTTCAAATATAAACTACACAGAATCATTCTGTGAAACTTCTTTCTGATCTGAGCATTCAGCTAACAGAGCTAAACCATACTTTTGATTGAGCAGTTTTGAAACACTCTGTCTGTAGAAAATGCAACTGGACATTCGGAGCGCTAAGTGGGTAATAATGGAAAAAGGAATATGTTCAAATATAAACTACACAGAAGCATTGTATGAAACTCCTTTCTGTTCTGTGCATTCAACTAACAGAGTTGAAACTTACTTTTGATTGAGCCGTTCTGAAACACTCTTTCTGTAGTAACTGCAATTGGACATTCTGAGAGCTAAGAGGCCTACATTGGGAAAAAGAATATCTTCAAATAAAAACTACACAGAAGCATTCTGTGAAACATATTTCTGATCTGTGCATTCAGTTAACAGAGCTAAACCATACTTTTGATTGAGCAGTTATGAAAGACTCTTTGTGTAGAAAGTGCAAGTGGACCTTCGGATCGCTAAGATTGTAATAGAGGAAAAAGGAATATCTCCAAATAAAAACTACACAGAAGCATTCTCTGAAACCCCTTTTTGTTCTCTGCATTCAACTAACAGAGTTCAGCCTTACTTTTGAAGGAGCAGTTCTGAAACACTCTTTGTGTAGAAACTGGAAGTGGATATTCGGAGTGCTAAGTGGGTAATAGTCAAAAAAGGAATATCTTCAACTAAATTCTACACAGAAGCATTCTGTGAAACTTCTTTCTGTTCTGTGCATTCAACTAAAAGAGGTGAACCTTACTTTTCATTGAGCCGTTCTGAAACACTCTTTCTATAGAAACTGCAATTGGACATTCTGAGCGCTAAGAGGCCTATATTGGTTAAAAGAATATCTTCATATAAACACTATACAGAAGCATTCTGTGAAACTTCTTTCTGATCTGTGCATTCAGCTAAGAGAGTTAAACCATACTTTTGATTGGGCAGTTCTGAAACACTCTTTCTGTAGAAAATGCAACTGGACATTTGGAGCGCTAAGTGGGTAATAGTGGAAAAAGGAATATCTTCAAATATAAACTACACAGAATCATTCTGTGAAACTTATTTCTGATCTGTGCATTCAGCTAACAGAATTAAACCATACTTTTGATTGAGCCGTTCTGAAACTCTCTTTCTGTAGAAACTGCAATTGGACATGCTAAACGCTAAGAGGCCTACATTGGGAAAAAGAATATCTTCAAATAAAAACTACACAGATGCATTCTGTGAAACTTATTTCTGATCTGTAAATTCAGTTAACAGAGATAAAACATATTTTTGATTGAGCAGTTATGAAACACTCTTTTTGTAGAAAATGCAAGTGGAGATTCGGAGCGCTAAGAGGGTAATAGTGGAAAAAGGAATGTCTTCAAATATAAACTACACAGAATCATTCGGTGAAACTTCTTTCTGATCTGTGCATTCAGCTAACAGAGTTAAACCATACTTTTGATTGAGCAGATCTGAACACTCTTTCTGTAGAAAATGCAACTGGTCATTTGGAGCGCTAATAGTGTACTAGTGGAAAAAGGAATATATTCAGCTATAAACTCCACAGAAGCATTCTGTGAAACTTCTTTCTGATCTGAGCATTCAGCTAACAGAGTTAAACCATACTTTTGATTGAGCAGTTTTGAAACACTCTGTCTGTAGAAAATGCAACTGGACATTCGTAGCGCTAAGTGGGTAATAGTGGAAAAAAGAATATGTTCAAATATAAACTACACAGAAGCATTGTATGAAACTTCTTTCTGTTCTGTTTGTTCAACTAAAAGAGTTGAACATTAGTTTTGATTGAGCCGTTCTGAAACACTCTTTCTGTAGAAAATGCAAGTGGAGATTCGGAGCGCTAAGAGGGTAATAGTGGAAAAAGGAATGTCTCCAAATATAAACTACACAGAATCATTCTGTGAAACTTCTTTCTGATCTGTGCATTCAGCTAACAGAGTTAAACCATACTTTTGATTGAGCAGATCTGAACACTCTTTCTGTAGAAAATGCAACTGGACATTTGGAGCGCTAAGAGAGTAGTAGTGGAAAAAGGAATATATTCAAATATAAACTACACAGAAGCATTCTGTGAAACTTCTTTCTGATCTGAGCATTCAGCTAACAGAGTTAAACCATACTTTTGATTGAGCAGTTGTGAAACACTCTGTCTGTAGGAAATGCAACTGGACATTCGTAGCGCTAAGTGGGTAATAGTGGAAAAAAGAATATGTTCAAATATAAACTACACAGAAGCATTGTATGAAACTTCTTTCTGTTCTGTGCATTCAACTAACAGAGTAGAACCTTACTTTTGATTGAGCCTTTCTGAAACACTCCTTCTGTAGAAACTGCAATTGGACATTCTGAGCGCTAAGAGGCCTATATTGGGAGAAATAATATCTTCAAATAAAAACTACACAGAAGCATTGTGTGAAACTTATTTCTGATATGTTCATTAAGCTAACAGAGTTAAACCATACTTTTGATTGCGCAGTTCTGAACACTCTTTCTGTAGAAAATGCAAGTGGACATTCGGAGCGCTAAGAGGGTAATAGTGGAAAAAGGAATATATTCAAATATAAACTACAGAGTAGCATTCTGTGAAAATTCTTTCTGTTCTGTGCATTCAACTAACAGAGTTGAACCTTACTTTTGATTGAGCCGTTCTGAAACACTCTTTCTGTAGAAACTGCAATTGGACATGCTAAGCGCTAAGAGGCCTACTTTGGGAAAAAGAATATCTTCAAATAAAAACTACACAGATGCATTCTGTGAAACTTATTTCTGATCTGTAAATTCAGTTAACAGAGATAAAACATATTTTTGATTGAGCAGTTATGAAACACTCTTTTTGTAGAAAATGCAAGTGGAGATTCGGTGCGCTAAGAGGGTAATTGTGGAAAAAGGAATGTCTTCAAATATAAACTACACAGAATCATTCGGTGAAACTTCTTTCTGATCTGTGCATTCAGCTAACAGAGTTAAACCATACTTTTGATTGAGCAGATCTGAACACTCTTTCTGTAGAAAATGCAACTGGACATTTGGAGCGCTAAGAGCGTAGTAGTGGAAAAAGGAATATATTCAAATATAACCTACACAGAAGCATTCTGTGAAACTTCTTTCTGATCTGAGCATTCAGCTAACAGAGTTAAACCATACTTTCGATTGAGCAGTTTTGAAACACTCTGTCTGTAGAAAATGCAACTGGACATTCGTAGCGCTAAGTGGGTAATAGTGGAAAAAAGAATATGTTCAAATATAAACTACACAGAAGCATTGTATGAAACTTCTTTCTGTTCTGTGCATTCAACTAACAGAGTTGAACCTTACTTTTGATTGAGCCGTTCTGAAACACTCTTTCTGTAGAAACTGCAATTGGACATTCTGAGTGCTAAGAGGCCTATATTGGGAAAAAGAATGTCTACAAATTAAAACTACACAGAAGAATTGTGTGAAACTTCTTTCTGTTCTCTTTGTTCAACTAAAAGAGTTGAACCTTAGTTTTGATTGAGCCGTTCTGAAACACTCTTTCTGTAGAAAATGCAAGTGGAGATTCGGAGCGCTAAGAGGGTAATAGTGGAAAAAGGAATGTCTCCAAATATAAACTACACAGAATCATTCTGTGAAACTTCTTTCTGATCTGTGCATTCAGCTAACAGAGTTAAACCATACTTTTGATTGAGCAGATCTGAACACTCTTTCTGTAGAAAATGCAACTGGACATTTGGAGCGCTAAGAGAGTAGTAGTGGAAAAAGGAATATATTCAAATATAAACTACACAGAAGCATTCTGTGAAACTTCTTTCTGATCTGAGCATTCAGCTAACAGAGTTAAACCATACTTTTGATTGAGCAGTTTTGAAACACTCTGTCTGTAGAAAATGCAACTGGACATTCGTAGCCCTAAGTGGGTAATAGTGGAAAAAAGAATATATTCAAATATAAACTACACAGAAGCATTGTATGAAACTTCTTTCTGTTCTGTGCATTCAACTAACAGAGTTGAACCTTACTTTTGATTGAGCCTTTCTGAAACACTCTTTCTGTATAAACTGCAATTGGACATTCTGAGCGCTAAGAGGCCTATATTGGGAAAAATAATATCTTCAAAAAAAACTACACAGAAGCATTGTGTAAAACTTATTTCTGATATGTTCATTAAGCTAACAGAGTTAAACCATACTTTTGATTGCGCAGTTCTGAACACTCTTTCTGTAGAAAATGCAAGTGGACATTCGGAGCGCTAAGAGGGTAATAGTGGTAAAAGCAATATATTCAAATATAAACTACACAGAAGCATTCTGTGAAACTTCTTTCTGATCTCTGCATTCAACTAACTGAGTTAAACCTTGCTTTTGATTGAGCCGTTCTGAAACACTCTTTCTGTAGAAAATGCAATTGGACTTTCTTATCGCTAAGAGGCCTATATTGCGAAAAAGAATATCTACACATAAAAACTACACAGAAGCATTCTGTGAAACTTCTTTCTGTTCTGTGCATTCAACTAAAAGAGTTGAACATTAGTTTTGATTGAGCCGTTGTGAAACACTCTTTCTGTAGAAAATGAAAGTGGAGATTCGGAGCGCTAAGAGGGTAATAGTGGAAAAAGGAATATCTTCAAATATAAACTACACAGAATCATTCTGTGAAACTTCTTTCTGATCTGAGCATTCAGCTAACAGAGCTAAACCATACTTTTGATTGAGCAGTTTTGAAACACTCTGTCTGTAGAAAATGCAACTGGACATTCGGAGCGCTAAGTGGGTAATAATGGAAAAAGGAATATGTTCAAATATAAACTACACAGAAGCATTGTATGAAACTCCTTTCTGTTCTGTGCATTCAACTAACAGAGTTGAAACTTACTTTTGATTGAGCCGTTCTGAAACACTCTTTCTGTAGTAACTGCAATTGGACATTCTGAGAGCTAAGAGGCCTACATTGGGAAAAAGAATATCTTCAAATAAAAACTACACAGAAGCATTCTGTGAAACATATTTCTGATCTGTGCATTCAGTTAACAGAGCTAAACCATACTTTTGATTGAGCAGTTATGAAAGACTCTTTGTGTAGAAAGTGCAAGTGGACCTTCGGATCGCTAAGATTGTAATAGAGGAAAAAGGAATATCTCCAAATAAAAACTACACAGAAGCATTCTCTGAAACCCCTTTTTGTTCTCTGCATTCAACTAACAGAGTTCAGCCTTACTTTTGAAGGAGCAGTTCTGAAACACTCTTTGTGTAGAAACTGGAAGTGGATATTCGGAGTGCTAAGTGGGTAATAGTCAAAAAAGGAATATCTTCAACTAAATTCTACACAGAAGCATTCTGTGAAACTTCTTTCTGTTCTGTGCATTCAACTAAAAGAGGTGAACCTTACTTTTCATTGAGCCGTTCTGAAACACTCTTTCTATAGAAACTGCAATTGGACATTCTGAGCGCTAAGAGGCCTATATTGGTTAAAAGAATATCTTCATATAAACACTATACAGAAGCATTCTGTGAAACTTCTTTCTGATCTGTGCATTCAGCTAAGAGAGTTAAACCATACTTTTGATTGGGCAGTTCTGAAACACTCTTTCTGTAGAAAATGCAACTGGACATTTGGAGCGCTAAGTGGGTAATAGTGGAAAAAGGAATATCTTCAAATATAAACTACACAGAATCATTCTGTGAAACTTATTTCTGATCTGTGCATTCAGCTAACAGAATTAAACCATACTTTTGATTGAGCCGTTCTGAAACTCTCTTTCTGTAGAAACTGCAATTGGACATGCTAAACGCTAAGAGGCCTACATTGGGAAAAAGAATATCTTCAAATAAAAACTACACAGATGCATTCTGTGAAACTTATTTCTGATCTGTAAATTCAGTTAACAGAGATAAAACATATTTTTGATTGAGCAGTTATGAAACACTCTTTTTGTAGAAAATGCAAGTGGAGATTCATAGCGCTAAGAGGGTAATAGTGGAAAAAGGAATGTCTTCAAATATAAACTACACAGAATCATTCGGTGAAACTTCTTTCTGATCTGTGCATTCAGCTAACAGAGTTAAACCATACTTTTGATTGAGCAGATCTGAACACTCTTTCTGTAGAAAATGCAACTGGTCATTTGGAGCGCTAATAGTGTACTAGTGGAAAAAGGAATATATTCAGCTATAAACTCCACAGAAGCATTCTGTGAAACTTATTTCTGATCTGAGCATTCAGCTAACAGAGTTAAACCATACTTTTGATTGAGCAGTTTTGAAACACTCTGTCTGTAGAAAATGCAACTGGACATTCGTAGCGCTAAGTGGGTAATAGTGGAAAAAAGAATATGTTCAAATATAAACTACACAGAAGCATTGTATGAAACTTCTTTCTGTTCTGTTTGTTCAACTAAAAGAGTTGAACATTAGTTTTGATTGAGCCGTTCTGAAACACTCTTTCTGTAGAAAATGCAAGTGGAGATTCGGAGCGCTAAGAGGGTAATAGTGGAAAAAGAATGTCTCCAAATATAAACTACACAGAATCATTCTGTGAAACTTCTTTCTGATCTGTGCATTCAGCTAACAGAGTTAAACCATACTTTTGATTGAGCAGATCTGAACACTCTTTCTGTAGAAAATGCAACTGGACATTTGGAGCGCTAAGAGAGTAGTAGTGGAAAAAGGAATATATTCAAATATAAACTACACAGAAGCATTCTGTGAAACTTCTTTCTGATCTGAGCATTCAGCTAACAGAGTTAAACCATACTTTTGATTGAGCAGTTGTGAAACACTCTGTCTGTAGGAAATGCAACTGGACATTCGTAGCGCTAAGTGGGTAATAGTGGAAAAAAGAATATGTTCAAATATAAACTACACAGAAGCATTGTATGAAACTTCTTTCTGTTGTGTGCATTCAACTAACAGAGTTGAACCTTACTTTTGATTGAGCCTTTCTGAAACACTCCTTCTGTAGAAACTGCAATTGGACATTCTGAGCGCTAAGAGGCCTATATTGGGAGAAATAATATCTTCAAATAAAAACTACACAGAAGCATTGTGTGAAACTTATTTCTGATATGTTCATTAAGCTAACAGAGTTAAACCATACTTTTGATTGCGCAGTTCTGAACACTCTTTCTGTAGAAAATGCAAGTGGACATTCGGAGCGCTAAGAGGGTAATAGTGGAAAAAGGAATATATTCAAATATAAACTACAGAGTAGCATTCTGTGAAAATTCTTTCTGTTCTGTGCATTCAACTAACAGAGTTGAACCTTACTTTTGATTGAGCCGTTCTGAAACACTCTTTCTGTAGAAACTGCAATTGGACATGCTAAGCGCTAAGAGGCCTACATTGGGAAAAAGAATATCTTCAAATAAAAACTACACAGATGCATTCTGTGAAACTTATTTCTGATCTGTAAATTCAGTTAACAGAGATAAAACATATTTTTGATTGAGCAGTTATGAAACACTCTTTTTGTAGAAAATGCAAGTGGAGATTCGGAGCGCTAAGAGGGTAATTGTGGAAAAAGGAATGTCTTCAAATATAAACTACACAGAATCATTCGGTGAAACTTCTTTCTGATCTGTGCATTCAGCTAACAGAGTTAAACCATACTTTTGATTGAGCAGATCTGAACACTCTTTCTGTAGAAAATGCAACTGGACATTTGGAGCGCTAAGAGCGTAGTAGTGGAAAAAGGAATATATTCAAATATAACCTACACAGAAGCATTCTGTGAAACTTCTTTCTGATCTGAGCATTCAGCTAACAGAGTTAAACCATACTTTCGATTGAGCAGTTTTGAAACACTCTGTCTGTAGAAAATGCAACTGGACATTCGTAGCGCTAAGTGGGTAATAGTGGAAAAAAGAATATGTTCAAATATAAACTACACAGAAGCATTGTATGAAACTTCTTTCTGTTCTGTGCATTCAACTAACAGAGTTGAACCTTACTTTTGATTGAGCCGTTCTGAAACACTCTTTCTGTAGAAACTGCAATTGGACATTCTGAGCGCTAAGAGGCCTATATTGGGAAAAAGAATGTCTACAAATTAAAACTACACAGAAGAATTGTGTGAAACTTCTTTCTGTTCTCTTTGTTCAACTAAAAGAGTTGAACCTTAGTTTTGATTGAGCCGTTCTGAAACACTCTTTCTGTAGAAAATGCAAGTGGAGATTCGGAGCGCTAAGAGGGTAATAGTGGAAAAAGGAATGTCTCCAAATATAAACTACACAGAATCATTCTGTGAAACTTCTTTCTGATCTGTGCATTCAGCTAACAGAGTTAAACCATACTTTTGATTGAGCAGATCTGAACACTCTTTCTGTAGAAAATGCAACTGGACATTTGGAGCGCTAAGAGAGTAGTAGTGGAAAAAGGAATATATTCAAATATAAACTACACAGAAGCATTCTGTGAAACTTCTTTCTGATCTGAGCATTCAGCTAACAGAGTTAAACCATACTTTTGATTGAGCAGTTTTGAAACACTCTGTCTGTAGAAAATGCAACTGGACATTCGTAGCCCTAAGTGGGTAATAGTGGAAAAAAGAATATATTCAAATATAAACTACACAGAAGCATTGTATGAAACTTCTTTCTGTTCTGTGCATTCAACTAACAGAGTTGAACCTTACTTTTGATTGAGCCTTTCTGAAACACTCTTTCTGTATAAACTGCAATTGGACATTCTGAGCGCTAAGAGGCCTATATTGGGAAAAATAATATCTTCAAAAAAAACTACACAGAAGCATTGTGTAAAACTTATTTCTGATATGTTCATTAAGCTAACAGAGTTAAACCATACTTTTGATTGCGCAGTTCTGAACACTCTTTCTGTAGAAAATGCAAGTGGACATTCGGAGCGCTAAGAGGGTAATAGTGGTAAAAGCAATATATTCAAATATAAACTACACAGAAGCATTCTGTGAAACTTCTTTCTGATCTCTGCATTCAACTAACTGAGTTAAACCTTGCTTTTGATTGAGCCGTTCTGAAACACTCTTTCTGTAGAAAATGCAATTGGACTTTCTTATCGCTAAGAGGCCTATATTGCGAAAAAGAATATCTACACATAAAAACTACACAGAAGCATTCTGTGAAACTTCTTTCTGTTCTGTGCATTCAACTAAAAGAGTTGAACATTAGTTTTGATTGAGCCGTTGTGAAACACTCTTTCTGTAGAAAATGAAAGTGGAGATTCGGAGCGCTAAGAGGGTAATAGTGGAAAAAGGAATATCTTCAAATATAAACTACACAGAATCATTCTGTGAAACTTCTTTCTGATCTGAGCATTCAGCTAACAGAGCTAAACCATACTTTTGATTGAGCAGTTTTGAAACACTCTGTCTGTAGAAAATGCAACTGGACATTCGGAGCGCTAAGTGGGTAATAATGGAAAAAGGAATATGTTCAAATATAAACTACACAGAAGCATTGTATGAAACTCCTTTCTGTTCTGTGCATTCAACTAACAGAGTTGAAACTTACTTTTGATTGAGCCGTTCTGAAACACTCTTTCTGTAGTAACTGCAATTGGACATTCTGAGAGCTAAGAGGCCTACATTGGGAAAAAGAATATCTTCAAATAAAAACTACACAGAAGCATTCTGTGAAACATATTTCTGATCTGTGCATTCAGTTAACAGAGCTAAACCATACTTTTGATTGAGCAGTTATGAAAGACTCTTTGTGTAGAAAGTGCAAGTGGACCTTCGGATCGCTAAGATTGTAATAGAGGAAAAAGGAATATCTCCAAATAAAAACTACACAGAAGCATTCTCTGAAACCCCTTTTTGTTCTCTGCATTCAACTAACAGAGTTCAGCCTTACTTTTGAAGGAGCAGTTCTGAAACACTCTGTGTAGAAACTGGAAGGGGATATTCGGAGTGCTAAGTGGGTAATAGTCAAAAAAGGAATATCTTCAACTAAATTCTACACAGAAGCATTCTGTGAAACTTCTTTCTGTTCTGTGCATTCAACTAAAAGAGGTGAACCTTACTTTTCATTGAGCCGTTCTGAAACACTCTTTCTATAGAAACTGCAATTGGACATTCTGAGCGCTAAGAGGCCTATATTGGTTAAAAGAATATCTTCATATAAACACTATACAGAAGCATTCTGTGAAACTTCTTTCTGATCTGTGCATTCAGCTAAGAGAGTTAAACCATACTTTTGATTGGGCAGTTCTGAAACACTCTTTCTGTAGAAAATGCAACTGGACATTTGGAGCGCTAAGTGGGTAATAGTGGAAAAAGGAATATCTTCAAATATAAACTACACAGAATCATTCTGTGAAACTTATTTCTGATCTGTGCATTCAGCTAACAGAATTAAACCATACTTTTGATTGAGCCGTTCTGAAACTCTCTTTCTGTAGAAAATGCAAATGCATATTAGGAGCGCTAAGTGGGTAGTAGTGGAAAAAGTAATATATTCAAATATAAACTACACAGAAGCATTGTATGAAACTTCTTTCTGTTCTGTGCATTCAACTAACAGAGTTGAACCTTATTTTTGATTGAGCCGTTCTGAAACACTCTTTCTGCAGAAAATTCAAGTGGATATTCGGAGTGCTAAGACGGTAATACTGGAAAAAGAATATATGCAACAATAAACTACACAGTAGCATTCTGTGAAACTTCTTTCTATTCTGTGCATTCAACTAACTGAGTTGAACCTTACTTTTGATGGAGCCGTTCTGAAACACTCTTTCTGTAGAAACTGCAATTGGACATTCTGAGCGCTAAGAGGCCAATATTGGAAAAAAGAATATCTTCAAATAAAAATTACACAGAAGCATTCTGTGAAACTAATTTCTGATATGGGCATTCAACTAATAGAGTAAAACCATACATTTGATTGAGCCGTTCTCAACACCCTTTCTGTAGAAAATGCAAGTGGACTTTCGGAGCGCTAAGAGGGTAATACTGGAAAAAGTAATTTCTTCAAATATAAACTACACAGAATCATTCTGTGAAACTTCTTTCTGATCTGTGCATTCTGCTAACAGAGTTAAACCATACTTTTGATTGAGCAGTTCTGAACACTCTTTCTGTGGAAAATGCAACTGGACATTTGGAGCGCTAAGAGGGTAGTAGTGGAAAAAGGAATATGTTCAAATATAAACTACACAGAAGCATTCTGTGAAACTTCTTTCTGATATGTGCATTCAGCTAACAGAGTTAAACCATACTTTTGATTGAGCCTTTCTGAAACACTCTTTCTGTAGAAAATGCAACTGGACATTTGGAGTGCTAAGTGGGTAATAGTGGAAAAAGGAATATCTTCAAATATAAACTACACAGAATAATTCTGTGAAACTTATTTCTGATCTGTGCATTCAGCTAACAGAGTTAAACCATACTTTTGATTGAGCAGTTCTGAACACTGTTTCTGTAGAAAATGCAACTGGATATATGGAGCGCTAAGAGGGTAGTAGTGGAAAACGGAATATATTCAAATATAAACTACACAGAAGCATTGTATGAAACTTCTTTCTGTTCTGTGCATTCAACTAACAGAGTTGAACCTTATTTTTGATTGAGCCATTCTGAAACACTCTTTCTGTAGAAAATTCAAGTGGATATTCGGAGCGCTAAGACGGTAATACTGGAAGAGGAATATATTCAAATATAAACTACACAGAAGCATTCTGTGAAACTACTTTCTGTTCTGTGCATTCAACTAACTGAGTTGAACCTTACTTTTGATGGAGCCGTTCTGAAACACTCTTTCTGTAGAAACTGCAATTGGACATTCTGAGCGCTAAGAGGCCTATATTCGGAAAAAGAATATCTTCAAGTAAAAACTACACAGAAGCATTCTGTGAAACTTATTTCTGATACGGGCATTCAACTAATAGAGTAAAACCATACTTTTGATTGAGCCTTTCTGAACACTCTTTCTGTAGAAAATGCAAGTGGACATTCGGAGCGCTAAGAGGGTAATACTGGAAAAAGTAATATCTTCAAATATGAACTACACAGAATCATTCTGTGAAATTTCTTTCTGATCTGTGCATTCAGCTAACAGAGTTAAACCGTACTTTTGATTGAGCAGTTCTGAACACTCTTTCTGTAGAAAATGCAACTGGCCATTTGAAGCGCTAGGAGGGTAGTAGTGGAAAAAGAATATATTCAAATATAAACTACACAGAAACATTCTGTGAAACTTCTTTCTGATCTGAGCATTCAGCTAACAGAGTTAAACCATACTTTTGATTGAGCAGTTTTGAAACACTCTGTCTGTAGAAAATGCAACTGGACATTCGGAGCGCTAATTGGGTAATAGTGGAAAAAAGAATATGTTCAAATATAAACTACACAGAAGCATTGTATGCAACTTCTTTCTGTTCTGTGCATTCAACTAACAGATTTGAAACTTACTTTTGATTGAGCCGTTCTGAAACACTTTCTGTAGAAACTGCAATTGGACATTCTGAGCGCTAAGAGGCCTATATGGGGAAAAATAATATCTTCAAATAAAAATTACACAGCAGCATTGTGTGAAACTTATTTCTGATATGTGCATTCAGCTAACAGAGTTAAACCATACTTTTGATTGAGCAGTTCTGAACACTCTTTCTGTAGAAAATGCAACTGGACATTTGGAGCGCTAAGAGGGTAGTAGTTGAAAAAGAATATATTCAAATATAAACTACAGAGAAACATTCTGTGAAACTTTTTCTGATCTGAGCATTCAGCTAACAGAGTTAAACCATACTTTTGATTGAGCAGTTTTGAAACACTCTGTCTGCAGAAAATGCAACTGGACATTCGGAGCGCTAAGTGGGTAATAGTGGAAAAAGGAATATGTTCAAATATAAACTACACAGAAGCATTGTATGAAACAACTTTGTGTTCTGTACATTCAACTAACAGAGTTGAACCTTACTTTTGATTGAGCCGTTCTTAAACACTGTTTCTGTAGAAACTGTAATTGGACATTCTGAGCGCTAGGAGGCCTATATTGCGAAAAATAATATATTCAAATAAAAACTACACAGAAGCATTGTGTGTAACTTATTTGTGATATGTGCATTCAGCTAACAGAGTTAAACCATACATTTGATTGCACAGTTCTGAACACTCTTTCTGTAGAAAATGCAAGTGGACATTCGGAGCGCTAAGAGGGTAATAGTGGAAAAAGCAATATATTCATATATAAACTACACAGAAGCATTCTGTGAAAGTTCTTTCTGATCTCTGCATTCAACTAACTGAGTTAAACCTTGCTTTTGATTGAGCCGTTCTGAAACTCTCTTTCTGTAGAAAATGCAATTGGACATTCTGAGCGCTAAGAGGCCTATATTGGGAAAAAGAATATCTACACATAAAAACTACACAGAAGCCTTCTGTGAAACTTTTTCTGTTCTGTGCTTTCAACTAAAAGTGTTGAACCTTTGTTTTGATTGAGCCGTTCTGAAACACTCTTTCTGTAGAAAATGAAAGTGGACATTCGGAGCGCTAAGATTGTATTAGTGGAAAAAGGAATATCTCCAAATAAAAACTACACAGAAGCATTCTCTGAAACATATTTCTGATCTGTGCATTCAGTTAACAGATCTAAACCATACTTTTGATTGAGCAGTTATGAAACACTCTTTGTGTAGAAAATGCAAGGGGACCTTCGGAGCGCTAAGATTGTAATAGAGGAAAAAGGAATATCTCCAAATAAAAACTACACAGAAGCATTCTCAGAAACTCCTTTCTGTTCTCTGAATTCAACTAACAGAGTTTAGCCTTACTTTTGAAGGAACAGTTCTGAAACACTCTTTGTGTAGAAACTGCCAGTGGACATTCGGAGCGCTAAGTGGGTAATAGTCAATAAAGGAATATCTTCAACTAAATACTACACAGAAGCATTCTGTGAAACTTCTTTCTGTTCTGTGCATTCAACTAAATGAAGTGAACCTTAATTTTCATTGAGCCGTTCTGAAACACTCTTTCTATAGAAACTGCAATTGGACATTCTGAGCGCTAAGAGGCATATATTGGTAAAAAGAATATTTTCATATAAACACTACACAGAAGCATTCTGTTAAACTTCTTTTTGATCTGTGCATTCAGCTAACAGAGTTAAACCATACTTTTGATTGAGCAGTTCTGAAACACTCTTTCTGTAGAAAATGCTACTGGACATTTGGAGCGCTAAGTGGGTAATAGTGGAAAAAGGAATATGTTCAAATATAAACTACACAGAAGCATTCTGTGAAACTTCTTTCTGTTCTGTGCATTCAAATAACTGAGTTGAACCTTACTTTTGATGGAGCCGTTCTGAAACACTCTTTCTGTAGAAACTGCAATTGGATATTCTGAGCGCTAAGAGGCCTATATTGGGAAAAAGAATATCTTCAAATAAAAACTACACAGAAGCATTCTGTGAAACTTATTTCTGATATGGGCATTCAACTAATAGAGTAAAACCATACTTTTGATTGAGCCGTTCTGAACACTCTTTCTGTAGAAAATTCAAGGGGACATTCGGAGCGCTAAGAGGGTAATACTGGAAAAAGTAATATCTTCAAATATAAACTACACAGAATCATTCTGTGAAACTTCTTTCTGATCTGTGCATTCAGCTAACAGAGTTAAACCATACTTTTGATTGAGAAGTTCTGAACACTCTTTCTGTAGAAAATGCAACTGGACATTTGGAGCGCTAAGAAGGTAGTAGTGGAAAAAGAATATATTCAAATATAAACTACACAGAAGCATTCTGTGAAACTACTTTCTGATCTGAGCATTCAGCTAACAGAGTTAAACCATTCTTTGATTGAGCAGTTTTGAAACACTCTGTCTGTAGTAAATGCAACTGGACATTCGCAGTGCTAAGTGGGTAATAGTGGAAAAAGGAATATGTTCAAATATAAACTACACAGAAGCATTCTGTGAAACTTCTTTCTGATATGTGCATTCAGCTAACAGAGTTAAACCATACTTTTGATTGAGCCTTTCTGAAACACTCTTTCTGTAGAAAATGCAACTGGACATTTGGAGTGCTAAGTGGGTAATAGTGGAAAAAGGAATATCTTCAAATATAAACTACACAGAATAATTCTGTGAAACTTATTTCTGATCTGTGCATTCAGCTAACAGAGTTAAACCATACTTTTGATTGAGCAGTTCTGAACACTGTTTCTGTAGAAAATGCAACTGGATATATGGAGCGCTAAGAGGGTAGTAGTGGAAAACGGAATATATTCAAATATAAACTACACAGAAGCATTGTATGAAACTTCTTTCTGTTCTGTGCATTCAACTAACAGAGTTGAACCTTATTTTTGATTGAGCCATTCTGAAACACTCTTTCTGTAGAAAATTCAAGTGGATATTCGGAGCGCTAAGACGGTAATACTGGAAGAGGAATATATTCAAATATAAACTACACAGAAGCATTCTGTGAAACTACTTTCTGTTCTGTGCATTCAACTAACTGAGTTGAACCTTACTTTTGATGGAGCCGTTCTGAAACACTCTTTCTGTAGAAACTGCAATTGGACATTCTGAGCGCTAAGAGGCCTATATTCGGAAAAAGAATATCTTCAAGTAAAAACTACACAGAAGCATTCTGTGAAACTTATTTCTGATACGGGCATTCAACTAATAGAGTAAAACCATACTTTTGATTGAGCCTTTCTGAACACTCTTTCTGTAGAAAATGCAAGTGGACATTCGGAGCGCTAAGAGGGTAATACTGGAAAAAGTAATATCTTCAAATATGAACTACACAGAATCATTCTGTGAAATTTCTTTCTGATCTGTGCATTCAGCTAACAGAGTTAAACCGTACTTTTGATTGAGCAGTTCTGAACACTCTTTCTGTAGAAAATGCAACTGGCCATTTGAAGCGCTAGGAGGGTAGTAGTGGAAAAAGAATATATTCAAATATAAACTACACAGAAACATTCTGTGAAACTTCTTTCTGATCTGAGCATTCAGCTAACAGAGTTAAACCATACTTTTGATTGAGCAGTTTTGAAACACTCTGTCTGTAGAAAATGCAACTGGACATTCGGAGCGCTAATTGGGTAATAGTGGAAAAAAGAATATGTTCAAATATAAACTACACAGAAGCATTGTATGCAACTTCTTTCTGTTCTGTGCATTCAACTAACAGATTTGAAACTTACTTTTGATTGAGCCGTTCTGAAACACTTTCTGTAGAAACTGCAATTGGACATTCTGAGCGCTAAGAGGCCTATATGGGGAAAAATAATATCTTCAAATAAAAATTACACAGCAGCATTGTGTGAAACTTATTTCTGATATGTGCATTCAGCTAACAGAGTTAAACCATACTTTTGATTGAGCAGTTCTGAACACTCTTTCTGTAGAAAATGCAACTGGACATTTGGAGCGCTAAGAGGGTAGTAGTTGAAAAAGAATATATTCAAATATAAACTACAGAGAAACATTCTGTGAAACTTTTTCTGATCTGAGCATTCAGCTAACAGAGTTAAACCATACTTTTGATTGAGCAGTTTTGAAACACTCTGTCTGCAGAAAATGCAACTGGACATTCGGAGCGCTAAGTGGGTAATAGTGGAAAAAGGAATATGTTCAAATATAAACTACACAGAAGCATTGTATGAAACAACTTTGTGTTCTGTACATTCAACTAACAGAGTTGAACCTTACTTTTGATTGAGCCGTTCTTAAACACTGTTTCTGTAGAAACTGTAATTGGACATTCTGAGCGCTAGGAGGCCTATATTGCGAAAAATAATATATTCAAATAAAAACTACACAGAAGCATTGTGTGTAACTTATTTGTGATATGTGCATTCAGCTAACAGAGTTAAACCATACATTTGATTGCACAGTTCTGAACACTCTTTCTGTAGAAAATGCAAGTGGACATTCGGAGCGCTAAGAGGGTAATAGTGGAAAAAGCAATATATTCATATATAAACTACACAGAAGCATTCTGTGAAAGTTCTTTCTGATCTCTGCATTCAACTAACTGAGTTAAACCTTGCTTTTGATTGAGCCGTTCTGAAACTCTCTTTCTGTAGAAAATGCAATTGGACATTCTGAGCGCTAAGAGGCCTATATTGGGAAAAAGAATATCTACACATAAAAACTACACAGAAGCCTTCTGTGAAACTTTTTCTGTTCTGTGCTTTCAACTAAAAGTGTTGAACCTTTGTTTTGATTGAGCCGTTCTGAAACACTCTTTCTGTAGAAAATGAAAGTGGACATTCGGAGCGCTAAGATTGTATTAGTGGAAAAAGGAATATCTCCAAATAAAAACTACACAGAAGCATTCTCTGAAACATATTTCTGATCTGTGCATTCAGTTAACAGATCTAAACCATACTTTTGATTGAGCAGTTATGAAACACTCTTTGTGTAGAAAATGCAAGGGGACCTTCGGAGCGCTAAGATTGTAATAGAGGAAAAAGGAATATCTCCAAATAAAAACTACACAGAAGCATTCTCAGAAACTCCTTTCTGTTCTCTGAATTCAACTAACAGAGTTTAGCCTTACTTTTGAAGGAACAGTTCTGAAACACTCTTTGTGTAGAAACTGCCAGTGGACATTCGGAGCGCTAAGTGGGTAATAGTCAATAAAGGAATATCTTCAACTAAATACTACACAGAAGCATTCTGTGAAACTTCTTTCTGTTCTGTGCATTCAACTAAATGAAGTGAACCTTAATTTTCATTGAGCCGTTCTGAAACACTCTTTCTATAGAAACTGCAATTGGACATTCTGAGCGCTAAGAGGCATATATTGGTAAAAAGAATATTTTCATATAAACACTACACAGAAGCATTCTGTTAAACTTCTTTTTGATCTGTGCATTCAGCTAACAGAGTTAAACCATACTTTTGATTGAGCAGTTCTGAAACACTCTTTCTGTAGAAAATGCTACTGGACATTTGGAGCGCTAAGTGGGTAATAGTGGAAAAAGGAATATGTTCAAATATAAACTACACAGAAGCATTCTGTGAAACTTCTTTCTGTTCTGTGCATTCAAATAACTGAGTTGAACCTTACTTTTGATGGAGCCGTTCTGAAACACTCTTTCTGTAGAAACTGCAATTGGATATTCTGAGCGCTAAGAGGCCTATATTGGGAAAAAGAATATCTTCAAATAAAAACTACACAGAAGCATTCTGTGAAACTTATTTCTGATATGGGCATTCAACTAATAGAGTAAAACCATACTTTTGATTGAGCCGTTCTGAACACTCTTTCTGTAGAAAATTCAAGGGGACATTCGGAGCGCTAAGAGGGTAATACTGGAAAAAGTAATATCTTCAAATATAAACTACACAGAATCATTCTGTGAAACTTCTTTCTGATCTGTGCATTCAGCTAACAGAGTTAAACCATACTTTTGATTGAGAAGTTCTGAACACTCTTTCTGTAGAAAATGCAACTGGACATTTGGAGCGCTAAGAAGGTAGTAGTGGAAAAAGAATATATTCAAATATAAACTACACAGAAGCATTCTGTGAAACTACTTTCTGATCTGAGCATTCAGCTAACAGAGTTAAACCATTCTTTGATTGAGCAGTTTTGAAACACTCTGTCTGTAGTAAATGCAACTGGACATTCGCAGTGCTAAGTGGGTAATAGTGGAAAAAGGAATATGTTCAAATATAAACTACACAGAAGCATTGTATGAAACATCTTTCTCTTCTGTACATTCAACTAACAGAGTTGAACCTTACTTTTGATTGAGCCGTTCTTAAACACTCTTTCTGTAGAAACTGTAATTGGACATTCTGAGCGCTAAGAGGCGTATATTGTGAAAAATAATATATTCAAATAAAAATTACACAGAAGCATTGTGTGAAACTTATTTGTGATATGTGCATTCAGCTAACAGAGTTAAGCCATACTTTTGATTGCACAGTTCTGAATACTCTTTCTGTAGAAATTGCAAGTGGACATTCCGAGCGCTAAGAGGGTAATAGTGGAAAAAGCAATATATCCAAATGTAAACTACACAGAAGCATTCTGTGAAACTTCTTTCTGTTCTCTGCATTCAACTAACTGAGTTGAACCTTGCTTTTGATTGAGCCGTTCTGAAACACTCTTTCTGTAGAAAATGCAATTGGACATTCTGAGCGCTAAGAGGCCTATATTGGGAAAAAGAATATCTACAAATAAAAACTACACAGAAGCATTCTGTGAAACTTCTTTCTGTTCTGTGCATTCAACTAAAAGTGTTGAACCTTAGTTTTGATTGAGCCGTTCTGAAACACTCTTTCTGTAGAAAATGCAAGTGGACATTCGGAGCGCTAAGATTGTAATAGTGGAAAAAGGAATATCTCCAAATAAAAACTACACAGAAGCATTCTCTGAAACTCCTTTCTGTTCTCTGCATTCAACTAACAGAGCTGAGTCTCAGTTTTGAAGGAGCAGTTCTGAAACACTCTTTGCGTAGGAACTGCCAGTGGACATTCGGAGCGCTAATACGGTAATAGTCGAAAAAGGAATATCTTCAACTAAATACTTCACAGAAGCATTCTGTGAAACTACTTTCTGTTCTGTGCATTCAACTAAAGGAGTTGAAACTTAGTTTTGATTGAGCCGTTCTGAAACTCTCTTTCTGTAGAAAATGAAAGTGGAGATTCGGAGCGCTAAGAGGGTAATAGTGGAAAAAGGATTATCTTCAAATATAAACTACACAGAATCATTCTGTGAAACTTCTTTCTGATATGTGCATTCAGCTAACAGAGTTAAAGCATACTTTTGATAGAGCAGTTCTGAACACTCTTTCTGTAGAAAATGCAACTGGACATTTGGAGCGCTAAGAGGGTAGTAGTGGAAAAAGGAATATATTCAAATATAAACTACACAGAAGCATTGTATGAAACTCCTTTCAGTTCTGTGCATTCAACTAACAGAGTTGAAGCTTACTTTTGATTGAGCCGTTCTGAAACACTCTTTCTGTAGAAACTGCAATTGGACATTCTGAGATCTAAGAGGACTATATTGGGAAAAATAATATCTTCAAATAAAAACTACACAGCAGCATTGTGTGAAACTTATTTCTGATCTGTGCATTCAGCTAACAGAGTTAAACCATACTTTTGATTGCGCAGTTTTGAACACTCTTTCTGTAGAAAATGCAAGTGGACATTCGCAGCGCTAATACGGTAATAGTGGAAAAAGGAATATATTCAATTATAAACTACCCAGAAGCATTCTGTGAAACATCTTTCTGTTCTGTGCATTCGACTAACTGAGTTGAACCTTACTTTTGATGGAGCCGTTGTGAAACACTCTTTCTGTAGAAACTGCAATTGGACATTCTGACCGCTAAAAGGCCTATATTGGGAAAAAGAATATCTACAAATAAAAACTACACAGCAGCATTCTGTGAAACTTCTTTCGGATCTGTGCATTCAACTAACAGAGTAAAACCATACTTTTGATTGAGCCGTTCTGAACACTCTTTCTGTAGAAAATGCAAGTGGACTTTCGGAGCGCTAAGAGCGTAATAGTTGAAAAAGGAATATATTCAAATATAAACTACACAGAAGCATTCTGTGAAACTTCTTTCTGTTCTGTGCATTCAACTAACAGAGTTGAACCTTACTTTTGATTGAGACGTTCTGAAACACTCTTTCTGTAGAAACTGCAATTGGACTTTCTAAGCGCTAAGAGGCCTACATTGTTAAAAAGAATAACTTCAAATAAAAACTACACAGAAGCATTCTGTGAAACATATTTCTGATATGTGCATTCAGTTAACAGAGCTAAACCATACTTTTGATTGAGCAGTTATGAAACACTCTTTGTGTAGAAAATATAAGTGGACCTGGGGAGCGCTAAGATTGTAATAGAGGAAAAAGGATTATCTCCAAATAAAAACCACACAGAAGCATTCTCTGAAACTCCTTTCTGTTCTCTGAATTCAACTAACAGAGTTGAGCCTTACTTTTGAAGGAACAGTTCTGAAACACTCTTTGTGTAGAAACTGCCAGTGGACATTCGGAGCGCTAAGATTGTAATAGTCAATAAAGGAATATCTTCAACTAAATACTACACAGAAGCATTCTGTGAAACTCCTTTCTGTTCTGTGCATTCAATTAACTGAGTTGAACCTTACTTTTGATGGAACCGTTGTGAAACACTCTTTCTGTAGAAACTGCAATTGGACATTCTGAGCGCTAAGAGGCCTATATTGGTAAAAAGAATATTTTCATATAAACACTACACAGAAGCATTCTGTGAAACTTCTTTCTGATCTGTGCATTCAGCTAACAGAGTTAAACCATACTTTGGATTGAGCAGTTCTGAAACACTCTTTCTGTAGAAAATGCTACTGGACATTTGGAGCGCTAAGTGGGTAATAGTGGAAAAAGGAATATCTTCAAATATAAACCACACAGAATCATTCTGTGAAACTTCTTTTTGATCTGTGCATTCAGCTAACAGAGTTAAAGCATACTTTTGATTGAGCAGTTCTGAACACTCTTTCTGTAGAAAATGGAACTGGACATTTGGAGCGCTAAGAGGGTAGTAGTGGAAAAAGTAATATATTCAAATATAAACTACACAAAAGCATTGTATGAAACTCCTTTCTCTTCTGTGCATTTAACTAAGAGAGTTGAACCTTATTTTTGATTGAGCTGTTCTGAAACACTCTTTCTTTAGAAAATGCAAGTGGATATTCGCAGCACTAAGACGGTAATACTGGAAAGGGAATATATTCAAATATAAACTACACAGAAGCATTCTGTGAAACTTCTTTCTGTTCTGTGCATTCAACTAACTGAGTTGAACCTTACTTTTGATGGAGCCGTTCTGAAAACCTCTTTCTGTAGAAACTGCAATTGGACATTCTGAGCGCTAAGAGGCCTATATTTTGAAAAAGAATGTCTTCAAATAAAAACTACACAGAAGCATTCTGTGAAACTTATTTCTGATATAGGCATTCAACTAATAGAGTAAAACCTTACTTTTGATTGAGCCGTTCTGAACACTTTCTGTAGAAAATGCAAGTGGACATTCTGAGCGCTAAGAGGGTAATACTAGAAAAAGTAATATCTTCAAATATAAACTACACAGAATCATTCTGTGAAACTTCTTTCTGATCTGTGCATTCAGCTAACAGAGTTAAACCATACTTTGGATTGAGCAGTTCTGAAACACTCTTTCTGTAGAAAATGCTACTGGACATTTGGAGCGCAAAGTGGGTAATAGTGGAAAAAGGAATATCTTCAAATATAAACTACACAGAATCATTCTGTGAAACTTCTTTCTGATCTGTGTATTCAGCTAACAGAATTAAACCACACTTTTCATTGAGCAGTTCTGAACACTCTTTCTGTAGAAAATGCAACTGGACAATTGGAGCGCTAAGAGGGTAGTAGTGGAAAAAGGAATATATTCAAATATAAACTACACAGAAGCATTCTGTGAAACTTCTTTCTGATCTGTGCATTCAGCTAACAGAGTTAAACCATAGTTTTGACTGAGCAGTTTTGAAACACTCTGTCTGTAGAAAATGCAACTGGACATTCGGAGCGCTAAGTGGCTAATAGTGGAAAAAGTAATATGTTCAAATATAAACTACACAGAAGCATTGTATGAAACAGCTTTCTGTTCTGTACATTCAACTCACAGGGTTGAACCTTACTTTTGATTTAGCCGTTCTGAAACACTCTTTCTGTAGAAACTGCAATTGGACATTCTGAGCGCTAAGAGGCCTATATTGGGAAAAATAATATATTCAAATAAAAACTACACAGAAGCATTGTGTGAAACTTATTTCTGATATGTGCGTTCAGCTAACAGAGATAAACCATACTTTTTATTGCGCAGTTCTGAACACTCTTTGTGTAGAAAATGCAAGTGGACATTCGGAGCGCTAAGAGGGTAATATTGGAAAAAGCAATATATTCAAATATAAACTACACAGAAGCATTCTGTGAAACTTCTTTCTGTTCTCTGCATTCAACTAACAGAGTTGAACCTTACTTTTGATTGAGCCGTTCTGAAACACTCTTTCTGTAGAAACTGCAATTGGACTTTCTAAGCGCTAAGAGGCCTACATTGTTAAAAAGAATATCTTCAAATAAAAACAACACAGAAGCATTCTGTGAAACATATTTCTGATATGTGCATTCAGTTAACAGAGCTAAACCATACTTTTGATTGAGCAGTTATGAAACACTCTTTGTGTAGAAAATATAAGTGGACCTTCGGAGCGCTAAGATTGTAATAGAGGAAAAAGGATTATCTCCAAATAAAAACCACACAGAAGCATTCTCTGAAACTCCTTTCTGTTCTCTGAATTCAACTAACAGAGTTGAGCCTTACTTTTGAAGGAACAGTTCTGAAACACTCTTTGTGTAGAAACTGCCAGTGGACATTCGGAGCGCTAAGAGGGTAATAGTCAATAAAGGAATATCTTCAACTAAATACTACACAGAAGCATTCTGTGAAACTCCTTTCTGTTCTGTGCATTCAACTAAAAGAGGTGAACCTTAGCTTTCATTGAGCCGTTCTGAAACACTCTTTCTATAGAAACTGCAATTGGACATTCTGAGCGCTAAGAGGCCTATATTGGTAAAAAGAATATTTTCATATAAACACTACACAGAAGCATTCTGTGAAACTTCTTTCTGATCTGTGCATTCAGCTAACAGAGTTAAACCATACTTTGGATTGAGCAGTTCTGAAACACTCTTTCTGTAGAAAATGCTACTGGACATTTGGAGCGCAAAGTGGGTAATAGTGGAAAAAGGAATATCTTCAAATATAAACCACACAGAATCATTCTGTGAAACTTCTTTCTGATCTGTGCATTCAGCTAACAGAGTTAAAGCATACTTTTGATTGAGCCGTTCTGAACACTCTTTCTGTAGAAAATGCAACTGGACATTTGGAGCGCTAAGAGGGTAGTAGTGGAAAAAGTAATATATTCAAATATAAACTACACAGAAGCATTGTATGAAACTCCTTTCTCTTCTGTGCATTTAACTAACAGAGTTGAACCTTATTTTTGATTGAGCCGTTCTGAAACACTCTTTCTTTAGAAAATGCAAGTGGATATTCGCAGCGCTAAGACGGTAATACTGGAAAAGGAATATATTCAAATATAAACTACACAGAAGCATTCTGTGAAACTTATTTCTGTTCTGTGCATTCAACTAACTGAGTTGAACCTTACTTTTGATGGAGCCATTCTGAAAAGCTCTTTCTGTAGAAAGTGCAATTGGACATTCTGAGCGCTAAGAGGCCTATATTTTGAAAAAGAATATCTTCAAATAAAAACTACACAGAAGCATTCTGTGAAACTTATTTCGGATATGGGCATTCAACTAATAGAGTAAAACCATACTTTTGATTGAGCCGTTCTGAACACTCTTTCTGTAGAAAATGCAAGTGGACATTCTGAGCGCTAAGAGGGTAATACTAGAAAAAGTAATATCTTCAAATATAAACTACACAGAATCATTCTGTGAAACTTCTTTCTGATCTGTGCATTCAGCTAACAGAATTAAACCATACTTTTCATTGAGCAGTTCTGAACACTCTTTCTGTAGAAAATGCAACTAGACATTTGGAGCGATAAGAGGGTAGTAGTGGAAATAGGAATATATTCAAATATAAACTACACGGAAGCATTCTGTGAAACTACTTTCTGATCTGAGCATTCAGCTAACAGAGTTAAACCATACTTTTGACTGAGCAGTTTTGAAACACTCTGTCTGTAGAAAATGCAACTGGACATTCGGAGCGCTAAGTGGGTAATAGTTGAAAAAGGAATATGTTCAAATATAAACTACACAGAAGCATTGTATGAAACATCTTTCTGTTCTGTACATTCAACTAACAGAGTTGAAACTTACTTTTGATTGAGCCGTTCTGAAACACTCTTTCTGTAGAAACTGCAATTGGACATTCGGAGCCCTAAGAGGCCTATATTGGGAAAAATAATATATTCAAATAAAAACTACACAGAGGTATTGTGTGAAACTTATTTCTGATATGTGCATTCAGCTAACAGAGTTAAACCATACTTTTGATTGCGCAGTTCTGAACACTCTTTCTGTAGAAAATTCAAGTTGACATTCGGAGCGCTAAGAGGGTAATAGTGGAAAAAGCAATAGACTCAAATATAAACTACACAGAAGCATTCTGTGAAACTTCTTTCTGTTCTCTGCATTCAAGTAACTGAGTTGAACCTTGCTTTTGATTGAGCCGTTCTGGAACACTCTTTCTGTAGAAAATGCAATTGGACATTCTGAGCGCTAAGAGGCCTATATTGGGAAAAAGAATATCTACAACTAAAAACTACACAGAAGCATTCTGTGAAACTTATTTCTGTTCTGTGCATTCAACTAAATGTGTTGAACCTTAGTTTTGATTGAGCCGTTCTGAAACACTCTTTCTGTAGAAAATGCAAGTGTACATTCGGAGCGCTAAGTTAGTAACAGTGGAAAAAGGAATATCTCCAAATAAAAACTACACAGAAGCATTCTCTGAAACTCCTTTCGGTTCTCTGCATTCAAATAACAGAGCTGAGCCTTACTTTTGAAGGAGCAGTTCTGAAACACTCTTTGTGTAGAAACTGCCAGTGGAAATTCAGAGCGCTAAGAGGGTAATAGTCGAAAAAGGAATATCTTCAACTAAATACTACACAGAAGCATTCTGTGAAACTACTTTCTGTTCTGTGCATTCAACTAAAAGAGTTGAACCTTAGTTTTGATTGAGCCGTTCTGAAACACTCTTTCTGTAGAAAATGAAAGTGGAGATTCGGAGCGCTAAGAGGGTAATAGTGGAAAAAGGATTATCTTCAAATATAAACTACACAGAATCATTCTGTGAAACTTCTTTCTGATATGTGCATTCAGCTAACAGAGTTAAACCATAGTTTTGATAGTGCAGTTCTGAACACTCTTTCTGTTGAAAATGCAAATGGACATTTGGAGCGCTAAGAGGGTAGTAGTGGAAAAAGGAATATATTCAAATATATGCTACACAGAAGCATTCTGTGAAAATTCTTTCTGATCTGAGCATTCCGCTAACAGAGTTAAGCCATACTTTTGATTGAGGAGATTTGAAACACTCTGACTGTAGAAAATGCAACTGGACATTCGGAGCGCTAAGTGGGTAATAATGGAAAAAGGAATATGTTCAAATATAAACAACACAGAAGCATTGTATGAAACTTCTTTCTGTTCTGTGCATTCAACTAACAGAGTTGAACCTTACTTTTGATTGAGCCGTTCTGAAACACTCTTTCTGTAGAAACTGCAATTAGACATTCTCAGCTCTAAGAGGCCTATATTGGGAATAATAATATCTTCAAATAAAAACTACACAGCAGCATTGTGTGAAACTTATTTCTGATATGTGCATTCAGCTAACAGAGTTAAACCATACTTTTGATTGCGCAGTTCTGAACACTCTTTCTGTAGAAAATGCAAGTGGACATTCGGAGCGCTAATACGGTAATAGTGGAAAAAGGAATATATTCAATTATAAACTACACAGAAGCATTCTGTGAAACTTCTTTATGTTCTGTGCATTCAACTAACTGAGTTGAACCTTACTTTTGATGGAGCCGTTGTGAAACACTCTTTCTGTAGAAACTGCTATTGGACATTCTGACTGCTAAAAGGCCTATATTGGGAAAAAGAATATCTACAAATAAAAACTACACAGAAGCATTCTGTGAAACTTCTTTCGGATCTGTGCATTCAACTAACAGAGTAAAACCATACTTTTGATTGAGCCGTTCTGAACACTCTTTCTGTAGAAAATGCAAGTGGACATTCGGAGCGCTAACAGGGTAATAGTTGAAAAAGGAATATATTCAAATATAAACTACACAGAAGCATTCTGTGAAACTTCTTTCTGTTCTGTGCATTCAACTAACAGAGTTGAACCTTACTTTTGATTGAGACGTTCTGAAACACTCTTTCTGTAGAAA
Organism: Symphalangus syndactylus; assembly: GCF_028878055.3. Taxonomy (NCBI): domain Eukaryota; kingdom Metazoa; phylum Chordata; class Mammalia; order Primates; family Hylobatidae; genus Symphalangus; species Symphalangus syndactylus. The sequence goes on from NC_072438.2 coordinate 111,004,254, forward strand.
CTGCAATTGGACTTTCTAAGCGCTAAGAGGCCTACATTGTTAAAAAGAATAACTTCAAATAAAAACTACACAGAAGCATTCTGTGAAACATATTTCTGATATGTGCATTCAGTTAACAGAGCTAAACCATACTTTTGATTGAGCAGTTATGAAACACTCTTTGTGTAGAAAATATAAGTGGACCTGGGGAGCGCTAAGACTGTAATAGAGGAAAAAGGATTATCTCCAAATAAAAACCACACATAAGCATTCTCTGAAACTCCTTTCTGTTCTCTGAATTCAACTAACAGAGTTGAGCCTTACTTTTGAAGGAACAGTTCTGAAAAACTCTTTGTGTAGAAACTGCCAGTGGACATTCGGAGCGCTAAGTGGGTAATAGTCAATAAAGGAATATCTTCAACTAAATACTACACAGAAGCATTCTGTGAAACTCCTTTCTGTTCTGTGCATTCAACTAACTGAGTTGAACCTTACTTTTGATGGAACCGTTGTGAAACACTCTTTCTGTAGAAACTGCAATTGGACATTCTGAGCGCTAAGAGGCCTATATTGGTAAAAAGAATATTTTCATATAAACACTACACAGAAGCATTCTGTGAAACTTCTTTCTGATCTGTCCATTCAGCTAACAGAGTTAAACCATACTTTGGATTGAGCAGTTCTGAAACACTCTTTCTGTAGAAAATGCTACTGGACATTTGGAGCGCTAAGTGGGTAATAGTGGAAAAAGGAATATCTTCAAATATAAACCACACAGAATCATTCTGTGAAACTTCTTTTTGATCTGTGCATTCAGCTAACAGAGTTAAAGCATACTTTTGATTGAGCAGTTCTGAACACTCTTTCTGTAGAAAATGGAACTGGACATTTGGAGCGCTAAGAGGGTAGTAGTGGAAAAAGTAATATATTCAAATATAAACTACACAAAAGCATTGTATGAAACTCCTTTCTCTTCTGTGCATTTAACTAACAGAGTTGAACCTTATTTTTGATTGAGCTGTTCTGAAACACTCTTTCTTTAGAAAATGCAAGTGGATATTCGCAGCACTAAGACGGTAATACTGGAAAGGGAATATATTCAAATATAAACTACACAGAAGCATTCTGTGAAACTTCTTTCTGTTCTGTGCATTCAACTAACTGAGTTGAACCTTACTTTTGATGGAGCCGTTCTGAAAACCTCCTTCTGTAGAAACTGCAATTGGACATTCTGAGCGCTAAGAGGCCTATATTTTGAAAAAGAATGTCTTCAAATAAAAACTACACAGAAGCATTCTGTGAAACTTCTTTCTGATCTGTGCATTCAGCTAACAGAGTTAAACCATACATTTGATTGAGCAGTTCTGAAACACTCTTTCTGTAGAAAATGCAACTGGACATTTGGAGCGGTAAGTGGGTAATAGTGTAAAAAGTAATATCTTCAAATATCAACTACACAGAATCATTCTGTGAAACTTCTTTCTGATCTGTGAATTCAGCTAACAGAATTAAACCATACTTTTGATTGAGCAGTTCTGAACACTCTTTCTGTAGAAAATGCAACTGGACATTTGGAGCGCTAAGAGTGTAGTAGTGGAAAAAGGGATATATTCAAATATAAACTACACAGAAGCATTCTGTGAAACTTCTTTCTGTTCTTTGCATTCAACTAACTGAGTTGAACCTTACTTTTGATGCAGCCGTTCTGAAACACTCTTTCTTTAGAAACTGCAATTGGACATTCTGAGCGCTAAGAGGCCTATATTGGGAAAAAGAATATCTTCAAATAAAAACTACACAGAAGCATTCTGTGAAACTTATTTCTGATATGGGCATTCAACTAATAGAGTAAAACCATACTTTTGATTGAGCCGTTCTGAACACTCTTTCTGTAGAAAATGCAAGTGGACATTCGGAGCGCTAAGAGGGTAATACTAGAAAAAGTAATATCTTCAAATATAAACTACACAGAATCATTCTGTGAAACTTCTTTCTGATCTGTGCATTCAGCTAACAGAATTAAACCATACTTTTCATTGAGCAGTTCTGAACACTCTTTCTGTAGAAAATGCAACTGGACATTTGGAGCGCTAAGAGGGTAGTAGTGGAAAAAGGATTATATTCAAAAATAAACTACACAGAAGCATTCTGTGAAACTTCTTTCTGATCTGAGCATTCAGCTAACAGACTTAAACCATACTTTTGACTGAGCAGTTTTGAAACACTCTGTCTGTAGAAAATCCAACTGGACATTCGGAGCGCTAAGTGGGTAATAGTGGAAAAAGGAATATGTTCAAATATAAACTACACAGAATCATTGTATGAAACACCTTTCTGTTCTGTACATTCAACTAACAGAGTTGAAACTTACTTTTGATTTAGCCGTTCTGAAACACTCTTTCTGTAGAAACTGCAATTGGACATTCTGAGCCCTAAGAGGCCTATATTGGGAAAAATAATATATTCAAATAAAAACTACACAGAAGCATTGTGTGAAACTTATTTCTCATATGTGCGTTCAGGTAACAGAGTTAAACCATACTTTTGATTGCGCAGTTCTGAACCCTCTTTCTGTAGAAAATGCAATGTACATTCGGAGCGCTAAGAGGGTAATAGTGGAAAAAGCAATATATTCAAATATAAACTACACAGAAGCATTCTGTGAAACTTCTTTCTGTTCTTTGCATTCAACTAACTGATTTGAACCTTGCTTTTGATTGAGCCGTTCTGGAACACTCTTTCTGTAGAAAATGCAATTGGACATTCTGAGCGCTAAGAGGCCTATATTGGGAAAAAGAATATCTACAAATAAAAACTACAGAGAAGCATTCTGTGAAACTTGTTTCTGTTCTGTGCATTCAACTAAAAGTGTTGAACCTTAGTTTTGATTGAGCCGTTCTGAAACACTCTTTCTGTAGAAAATGCAAGTGGACATTTGGAGCGCTAAGATAGTAATAGTGGAAAAAAGAATATCTCCAAATAAAAACTACACAGAAGCATTCTCTGAAACTCCTTTCTGTTCTCTGCATTCAACTAACAGAGCTGAGCCTTACTTTTGAAGGAGCAGTTCTGAAACACTCTTTGTGTAGAAACTGCCAGTGGAAATTCAGAGCGCTAAGAGGGTAATAGTCGAAAAAGGAATATCTTCAACTAAATACTACACAGAAGCATTCTGTGAAACTTCTTTCTGTTCTGTGCATTCAACTAAAAGAGTTGAACCTTAGTTTTGATTGAGCCGTTCTGAAACACTCTTTCTGTAGAAAATGAAAGTGGAGGTTCGGAGCGCTAAGAGGGTAATAGTGGAAAAAGGAATATCTTAAAATATAAACTACACAGAATCATTCTGTGAAACTTCTTTCTGATATGTGCATTCAGCTAACAGAGTTAAACCATAGTTTTGATAGAGCAGTTCTGAACACTCTTTCTGTAGAAAATTCAACTGGACATTTGGAGCGCTAAGAGTTTAGTAGTGGAAAAAGGAATATATTCAAATATAAGCTACACAGAAGCATTCTGTGAAACTTCATTCTGATCTGAGCATTCAGCTAACAGTGTTAAACCATACTTTTGATTGAGGAGATTTGAAACACTCTGTGTGTAGAAAATGCAACTGGACATTCGGAGCGCTAAGTGGGTAATAATGGAAAAAGGAATATGTTCAAATATAAACTACACAGAAACATTGTATGAAACTTCTTTCTGTTCTGTGCATTCAGGTAACAGAGTTGAGCCTTACTTTTGATTGAGCCGTTCTGAAACACTCTTTCTGTAGAAACTGCAATTGGACATTCAGAGCGCTAAGAGGCCTATATTGGGAAAAATAATATCTTCAAATAAAAACTACACAGCAGCATTGTGTGAAACTCATTTCTGATATGTGCATTCAGCTAACACAGCTAAACCATACTTTTGATTGCGCAGTTCTGAACACTCTTTCTGTAGAAAATGTAAGTGGACATTCGGAGCGCTAATACGGTAATAGTGGGAAAAGGAATATATGAAATTATAAACTACACAGAAGCATTCTGTGAAACTTCTCCCAGTTCTGTGCATTCAACTAACTGATTTGAACCTTGCTTTTGATGGAGCCATTCTGAAACACTCTTTCTGTAGAAACTGCAATCGGACATTCTGACCGCTAAAAGGCCTATATTGGGAAAAAGAATATCTACAAATAAAAACTACACAGAAGCATTCTGTGAAACTTCTTTCGGATCTGTGCATTGAACTAACAGAATAAAACCATACTTTTGATTGAGCCGTTCTGAACACTCTTTCTGTAGAAAATGTAAGTGGACATTAAGAGCGCTAAGAGGGTAATAGTTGAAAAAGGAATATATTCAAATAAAAAGTACACAGAAGCATTCTTTGAAACTTCTTTCTGTTCTGTGCATTCAACTAACAGAGTTGAACCTTACTTTTGATTGAGCCGTTCTGAAACACTCTTTCTGTAGAAACTGCAATTGAACTTTCTAAGCGCTAAGAGGCCAACATTGTTAAAAAGCATATCTTCAAATAAAAACTACACAGAAGCATTCTGTGAAACTTATTTCTGATCAGTGCATTCAGTTAACAGAGCTAAACCATACTTTTGATTGAGCAGTTATGAAACACTCGTTCTGTAGAAAATGCAAGTGGACATTCGGAGCGCTAAGATTGTAATAGAGGAAAAGGGAATATCTCCAAATAAAAACTACATAGAAGCATTCTCTGAGACTCCTTTCTGTTCTCTGCATTCAACGAACAGAGTTTAGCCTTACTTTTGAAGGAGCAGTTCTGAAACCCTCTTTGTGTAGAAACTGCCAGTGGATATTCGGAGCGCTAAGTGGGTAATAGTAAAAAAGGAATATCTTCAACTAAATACTACAGAGAATCATTCTGTGAAACTTCTTTCTGATATGTGCATTCAGCTAACAGAGTTAAACCATAGTTTTGATAGAGCAGTTCTGAACACTCTTTCTGTAGAAAATGCAACTGGACATTTTGAGCGCTAAGAGTTTAGTAGTGGAAAAAGGAATATATTCAAATATAAGCTACACAGAAGCATTCTGTGAAACTTCATTGTGATCTGAGCATTCAGCTAACAGAGTTAAAGCATACTTTTGATTGTGGAGATTTGATACACTCTGTCTGTAGAAAATGCAACTGGACATTCGGAGCGCTAAGTGGGTAATAATGGAAAAAGGAATATGTTCAAATATAAACTACACAGAAGCATTGTATGAAACTTCCTTCTGTTCTGTGCATTCAAGTAACAGAGTTGAGCCTTACTTTTGATTGAGCCGTTCTGAAACACTCTTTCTGTAGAAACTGCAATTGGACATTCTGAGCGCTAAGAGGCCTATATTGGGAAAAATAATATCTTCAAATAAAAACTACACAGCAGCATTGTGTGAAACTTATTTCTGATATGTGCATTCAGCTAACAGAGCTAAACCATACTTTTGATTGCGCAGTTCTGAACACTCTTTCTGTAGAAAATGCAAGTGGACATTCGGAGCGCTAGTACGGTAATAGTGGGAAAAGGAATATATGAAATTATAAACTACACAGAAGCATTCTGTGAAACTTCTTTCAGTTCTGTGCATTCAAATAACTGATTTGAACCTTACTTTTGATGGAGCCGTTGTGAAACACTCTGTCTGTAGAAACTGCAAACGGACATTCTGACCGCTAAAAGTCCTATATTGGGAACAAGAATATCTACAAATAAAAACTACACTGAAGCATTCTGTGAAACTTCTTTCGGATCTGTGCATTGAACTAACAGAGTAAAACCATACTTTTGATTGAGCCGTTCTGAACCCTCTTTCTGTAGAAAATGTAAGTGGACATTCAGAGCGCTAAGAGGGTAATAGTTGAAAAAGGAATATATTCAAATAAAAAGTACACAGAAGCATTCTGTGAAACTTCTTTCTGTTCTGTGCATTCAACTAACAGAGTTGAACCTTACATTTGATTGAGCCGTTCTGAAACACTCTTTCTGTAGAAACTGCAGTTGGACTTTCTAAGCGCTAAGAGGCCTACATTGTTAAAAAGAATATCTTCAAATAAAAACTACACAGAAGCATTCTGTGAAACTTATTTCTGATCAGTGCATTCAGTTAACAGAGCTAAACCATACTTTTGATTGAGCAGTTATGAAACACTCGTTCTGTAGAAAATGCAAGTGGACATTCGGAGCGCTAAGATTGTAATAGAGGAAAAGGGAATATCTCCAAATAACAACTACACAGAAGCATTCTCTGAGACTCCTTTCTGTTCTCTGCATTCAACTAACAGAGTTTAGCCTTACTTTTGAAGGAGCAGTTCTGAAACACTCTTTGTGTAGAAACTACCAGTGGACATTCGGAGCGCTAAGTGGATAATAGTCAAAAAAGGAATATCTTCAACTAAATACTACACAGAAGCATTCTGTGAAACTTCTTTCTGTTCTGTGCATTCAACTAAAAGAGGTGAACCTTATTTTTATTGAGCCGTTCTGAAACACTCTTTCTATAGAAACTGCAATTGGACATTCTGAGCGCTAAGAGGCCTATATTGGTAAAAAGAATATCTTCATATAAACACTACACAGAAGCATTCTGTGAAACTTCTTTCTGATCTCTGCATTCAACTAACAGAGTTAAACCATACTTTTGATTGAGCAGTTCTGAAACACTCTTTCTATAGAAAATGCAACTGGACATTTGGAGCGGTAAGTGGGTAATAGTGGAAAAAGTAATATCTTCAAATATCAACTACACAGAATCATTCTGTGAAACTTCTTTCTGATCTGTGCATTCAGCTAACAGAATTAAACCATACTTTTGATTGAGCAGCTCTGAAAACTCTTTCTGTAGAAAATGCAACTGGACATTTGGAGCGCTAAGAGGGTAGTAGTGGAAAAAGGGATATATTCAAATACAAACTACACAGAAGCATTCTGTGAAACTTCTTTCTGTTCTTTGCATTCAACTAACTGAGTTGAACCTTACTTTTGATGCAGCCGTTCTGAAACACTCTTTCTGTAGAAACTGCAATTGGACATTCTGAGCGCTAAGAGGCCTATATTGGGAAAAAGAATATCTTCAAATAAAAACTACACAGAAGCATTCTGTTAAACTTATTTCTGATATTGGCATTCAGCTAATAGAGTTAAACCACAGTTTGATTGAGCAGTTCTGAACACTCTTTCTGTAGAAAATGCAAGTGGACATTCGGAGCGCTAAGAGGGTAATAGTGGAAAAAGGAATATATTCAAATATAAACTACACAGAAGCATTCTGTGAAACTTCTTTCTGTTCTGTGCATTCAACTAAAAGAGTTGAACCTTACTTTTGATTGAGCAGTTCTGAAACACTCTTTCGGTAGATAATGCAACTGGACATTTGGAGCGCTAAGTGGGTAATAGTGGAAAAATGAATATCTTCAAATATAAACTACACAGAAGCATTGTATGAAACTTCTTTCTGTTCTGTGCATTCAACTGACACTATTGAACCTTATTTTTGATTGAACAGTTCTGTAACACTCTTTCTGTAGATACTGCAATTGGACATTCAGAGCGCTAAGTGGCCTATATTGGGAAAAAGAATTTCTTCAAATAAAAACTACACAGAAGCATTCTGTGAAACTTCTTTCTGATCTGTTCATACAGCTAACAGAGTTAAACCATTCTTTTGATTGAGCAGTTCTGACCACTCTTTCTGTAGAAAATGCAAGTGGACATTCGGAGCGCTAAGATTGTAATAGTGGAAAATGGAATATCTCCAAATAAAAACTACACAGAAGCATTCTCTGAAACTCCTTTCTGTTCTCTGCATTCAACTAACAGAGCTGAGCCTTACTTTTGAAGTAGCAGTTCTGAAACACTCTTTGTGTAGAAACTGCCAGTGGACATTCGGAGCACTAAGACGGTAATAGTCGAAAAAGGAATATCTTCAACTAAATACTACACTGAAGCATTCTGTGAAACTTCTTTCTGTTCTGTGCATTCAACTAAAAGAGTTGAACCTTAGTTTTGATTGAGCCGTTCTGAAACACTCTTTCTGTAGAAAATGCAAGTGGAGATTCGGAGCGCTAAGAGGGTAATAGTGGAAAAAGTAATATCTTCAAATATCAACTACACAGAATCATTCTGTGAAACTTCTTTCTGATCTGTGCATTCAGCTAACAGAGTTAAACCATACTTTTCATTGAGCAGTTCTGAACACTCTTTCTGTAGAAAATGCAACTGGACATTTGGAGCGCTAAGAGGGTAGTAGTGGAAAAAGGAATATATTCAAATATAAACTACACAGAAGCATTCTGTGAAACTTCTTTCTGATCTGAGCATTGAGCTAACAGAGTTAAAGCATACTTTTGATTGAGCAGTTTTGAAACACTCTGTCTGTAGAAAATGCAACTGGACATTCGGAGCACTAAGTGGGTAACAGTGGAAAAAGGAATATGTTCAAATATAAACTACACAGAAGCATTGTATGAAACTTCTTTCTGTTCTGTGCATTCAACTAACAGTGTTGAACCTTACTTTTGATTGAGCCGTTCTGAAACACTCTTTCTGTAGAAACTGCAATTGGACATTCTGCACGCTAAGAGGCCTATATTGGGAAAAATAATATCTTCAAATAAAAACTACACAGAAGCATTGTGTGAAACTTATTTCTGATATGTGCATTCAGCTAACAGAATTAAACCATACTTTTGATTGCGCAGTTCTGAACACTCTTTCTGTAGAAAATGCAAGTGGACATTCGGAGCGCTAAGAGGGTAATAGTGAAAAAGGAATATATTCAAATCTAAACTACACAGAAGCATTCTGTGAAACTTCGTTCTGTTCTTTGCATTCAACTAAAAGAGTTGAACTATATTTTTGATTGAGCCTTTCTGAAACACTCTTCCTGTAGAAACATTCAGGCTGTAGATATCACCAGTGTACCTTGCCTTCCTGGTAATAATGACATAATCTTTCTTCCTCCCCTGGCCACTCTCAGCCTTGGAAGTTACTGGCTAGTGGATAGTAGATACTGTATGAGCCATCACACGGTGGCCCTGGCACAGAAAGCCTGGGTGACACGGCTCCACACAGCATAATTCAGACGGGCTGTGGGAAATATCATGTGGGGAAGCAATGTCGTTTCAACAAAGAACTCAGCAGGATAAATACGACCAATCTCATGTCTCACAAATGATCACTTGTGTCTGAATGTCTTCCATTTCTGTTCGTATTCATGCCTTATGGGTTAAGTCTCATCCCCAAGTATGTTTCTAGTGAATATGAAAGACCCTATTGTCACATATTTCTTTCTTTATATGCAACTACCAGCATTTCATTAACTTTTGCTTAAAGGAACAATTTTTAAAAGTAATCTGACATGTTACTTTACCATTTTTTGATCAATTTATTTTGTGTCTTCTTTACATATATTTTGAAGGGCCATATCTGAAACAGAACTTTCCTTTTTCATTAAAAAACTAGCATATGTGGGCTATGTGCCTTTATATTCATTTTATTGACTATTTTACAATGAACAGTCTTATATTTTACTTTATACTAATTCCTCCAGATTAATGACAAGTATTTAACCTAACATGTTGATCCATCTCACTTAATATTAGTTTAACTTCAATTAATTCCTTCCTTTTTACTCATAATCAACATTTTTCCTGATGAGAAATTAAGAAAGAAGATATGTTTGGCACCTCTGTCCATATCTTTGCCCATTTCTTACTCCTCTAAGAAGGCAAGAGATTCTAATCTGATTACACATTACCAATTAATTGGGCCACATTTACTTGTGGGCCATCTGGCTGAATATTTTTTAATCATGAGCAAACCATGGTGCTCTTCTTCTCTCTTGCCCCTGCCTTAACGCAGTAAGGCATTTTCCTTGGCTTATTTCCTTCTCATTGCAGCAGAGTTGAAATGTGAGACGGGGTGTAGCTTCTCCTAACCCCTGGCACATCATCTGATGGAACTGAAGAGTGAGAAATGACCTCCACGGACCTGGAGCCTCAGCTTCAGGTCTCCACCGAGATGCCACATTGGAGGCAAGCTCAACGCAATGCCTTTATTAGAAACGTTTTTAAAAGGGAACCCGTATTCACGTTTGTCAGGACACTGCTCATCTCTCTAGTTGAACCCGTATAACTTACTTTATAAGATGGTAAGATACAAAGACTCTTAATCTTCCATCTACCAGGACTCTTGACATAAATTGAAAGCTCACTTATAACAGCTCTAGCATCCCAAGTGCCTTTGACTACACTCCAATTTAACTTATTGTTCAGTTTTTATATAAATGTCTTCCTTATATTGTGCTTAATTTTCTTATTAATTTAACATTTTCAGAAGAATACTCATTCTGAGAAGTTCACAAATCAGTTAGGCTTAAGTTTTTAAATAAATGTTTTAAAAATATTAAAGGCACACGTATGAAACAATGATACTAGACTTAATTATGGAGAGCAGCCTCCCCTACAAATTTCAGCCACAACACAAGAGCAGTAAGCAGATCAGTCCCCTCACCTTCATTCCAACATTTCAAGTGACTGGGGAAAGAATAGGGACAAAATAAAATAAATCAAAATAAAGGTTTCTTGTGGAACACTGAAAAATTATTATGTGCTAAAGTGTAAGAATGCTTTATATCCATCCCATCGTTTGTCCTGGGAGGTACTTTCTATTATTGATTTCATTTGACAAATGAGGAAACAGAGGTCTGAATAGGTAGAGAAACAATTGTCAACTTTCTACTTCTTAGTATAACTTTACTACCTCTGAGGCCTGCCTGCATTCCTGCACTGGGGTTTCATGGACATTGCTCGAGACCACTGGCCCTATGTCTGTCATCTTTTATGTTTCATTTATAAACACCCTCAGCTCTTGATCTGTGAGGGTCTTAATAAATAGAGCTGTATTAAATTTTTGCGCTTTAAAAATAATATATGATATTAAGAAATAGTATTTCTGATAACAGCTTAAGCCATAATATGAAGTGTGCTGATACAAGAGGAGTTTGTAGGTCTTAAAAAAAAAAAACAAAAAAAAAACTAAGCTTTAATTTAGTACAAGTTTCTGACTTTCCTGCTAAAATTTATCTAGGAGTATATATAAAGAAAAGGCCTTATTGAATAAACTGGTAAATGCATCTCTCAAGTTTTATTTTATATTCAACATAATATGAAGTAAAAATAAAAATAAAATACAACTAAGAAATATAGCATTGGCTACTTTTCGAAACATTTCTCCACAAAATAGGGGGTAAAATATGAAAAAGTTTTGACACAATGTTTTGAGTCTCTATTTATTTATAACCTAAAGGAAATAAGAATTTGATATGCCTCAAGGAAAAAAAATCCAACGAAGAGTTTTTTTGTGGGGGAAAGAAAGCCTACTATCCAGCCTCAGAGATTAGATTTAAAAGCCAAAGAAAACTTTGTTAGATTATAGTGTGACAGAGCAAACCAATCTTTAAATCTACCAAAACACTTCTAGAATGCTAGAACACAGTATGTGTGAGAAAATAACAAGTGTTTTGAGAAACATCATTTTTTAATGTCCTAAACCACTGACTTACAACATATGAAAAGATGTGGCATGACACGAATTTGAGAATATATACTGTAGAACAGCTATTAACAAGCTTTTCTTGGTACTGAAGTGTGTTCCACAAAACAGTTTTTACTCTTACATGAAGAAGACAGTGAACCAAAGTAAATTAAACTACCAGAAACAGGTGTTAGCTTGACATTAAGAACCCACAAATCTACATTTGTTTCCATTCCTAAAAATCAGCTTTCAATTAATAATAATATAATCATTAAAAAATATATATTTTTAAAGCGTCTGTTTACTTTCCTTAACTTGTAAATCACTACTGGTGTTTCCAACTCTCTTAGTGAATTTAAATGACAATATCATTCCTTAATTTTTCTATGACCTGAAAACGTCCGATTAGAAAATGAGCAAATTGCTCACAATGCTGATAAAAATCAAAGTAAAAGCTTGTATTTAAGAACATCAGTCTCTACTAAAACGAGAAATACCTAAAAATACGAATATATCCGAAATGTCGCAAAGCACATAAACCAGGTTGAAATAAAAATTTGAATGGGCAATTATGTAACATAAAGCCAGATAACCCAACCAGTTCATACATTTTATACTCAATATAGGATATTATAAATTAGATAGTTACTGATGAGATAATAGCTTTTATAGTTAACTCTGTAGTAATTAAGCAGGATGGCAAGGCAGCAAAGAGGTCAAATTAATTTCTGAGTTCTTCCATTTATCTTTAGAAATGATAGGGAAAATTCTAACTCCAAAAGTGTTTTGTGGGAATCTAAAGAACAGTTTTGACAAAGAGGGGGTCTCAAGAAAGCATTTATGATTAAGCAACCTGACATAAACAGTAACTGCAAATTATTAGAACCAGTTGATGTTTATCTAAATGGATAAATCATTCATCTGAATAATTATCAACCCAGACAAACTATAGGCCCTGAAATTGCAATTATGAAAGAGAACCAATCAAATGTTAAGACCAAATTTAAAATTTTAGCAATGGTAGAAACTATGAATCATAAAATGCTACCTTTGACTCAAGAAATGCAACCCTTGGTTAGACAGCATATTAAAAACTAGATGGCTAATGAGGTATTTGTATGGTTTCTTTTTATACTTGTTTTTGTGACATTAAGAATCTCAAAGAATCACAAATTCAAATAAAGCAATAGGCCTCTTCTCTCTGAGTTTAGCTTAGACCTTCCCTTACCTAACACGTCTGAACGTGTTCTTTGTTCTTGAACAAGATTTCGCCATTAAAACTCACACAGAAAGAACTTGTCAAGACTTTACTAAACAAAGTTTAGGATGTTTCTAATTTTCATTAAAAAATAGTGTAGGAATTTTAATGAGATTACATAATTTCTAAGTCAGTTATTTAAGACCCACCAAATTACAATAATTTATTTCTTTCAGGAAAAAAAAAAAACTAGCCATCAGCCTGCTGTCCGGCTTCATCAGCTCTAGACGCAAACAGGAAACTATGGCAATATTCCATTGAGAGCTGATGGTGGTTTATACCAAGTAGTGTCAGTGCAAATTACCTCAACAGGCATTCAGTTTAAAAGTAGACTTGCAGGATTTCCTGATGGATTGAATCTGGGAAAACTAGAAATAGCAGGTAAGGATAACTTCATAGAGTTTGGTTTAAATTATCGAAGAATAAAACTGTCATTTATTGAGCTGGCCAAGTTGCGGCAGAACCAGGTTTAGGGAGAAAATCAGAGGGTCAATTTTGCAAATAATAACCTTGAGTTACTTATTAGATTTCAAGAAGTGATATCAACTAGGTGGCTCAATGTACAATTCTAGAGTTCTACAGCACAATGAAGGCTGGGGATTAAACACTTGAAAATCGGCAGTATACGCATAGGAGTTAAAGCATGACACCATCTGAGATAAAAAAGAAAATGCATTTAAATAAAGTAAATAAATGCCAGAATCATCCCTTCTGTGCTGTAACTGAGAAATCAGGAAGATGGTGGTGAACGAAGGAACGCAGGAAGCAGCAGCTGTAACAAGGTGAATGGAACTGACAATACTGTGACCTGGAACCCAGGTGACAAACATGTTTCAAGGAGAAGTCAGTGATTACCTGTGTCAAATTCTGTGAAAAGGACTAAAAGTTGAAGAATATGGAGATCAATGTTGTCCTTGGCAACAACAAATTTTGGACAGTAGAAAAGGAGAAGGCAGATTGGGGTGGAATCTTTAAAAACCAAGATGAAAGGATTTGGGTATAATGGGTGCATGGAGTTTTGCTCTGAGGATCAGAGAACGGAGGCAGTATCTTGAGAGATTTGTAGAATGTGGAAAGGTATTTTAAAATAAGAATAATTGTAGCATGTTTGCATATGAAGAATATTATTAATTAGCAAGAGGAGAATTGATGATGCAGAAGAAAGGGAAAAGTTGGGGGAATGATGTTCCTGCATTAGGTGAGAGGTGACAGTGTCTGGCACACAGGTAGAAGGCTTAGCATTTCCTATGAACACACTGTGGCCTCTTAGGGCACCTTCTCCTTGGCACCCACAGTGACAGTTTCTCGTATTAAACCAGACCATAAGGTATGGCTGGTTACAAACTCCTCAGTGGCTTTCCATCTCATTCAAAGTAAAAGCCTGAGGTGTTACGGAGGCCTACAAGGAACTATGTAATTTGGCTCCATTACCCCGCTGTCCCCTTCTGCTCTCACTGTCCTTTTGCTGACTACAGCCCAGTCAGACAGAACTCCTTACCCTCCCTCAAACACACCAGACACCTGCACGCCTCTGTACCTGCAAAGTCTGTGCTCTTAACAACTAGGCTATTCTGCAGGGCTTGCCTTCTCTTTTCATTTGTGCCTTTGCTCACATTTCACCTGCTTAATGAAGTCTTTCCTGACCTTGTAACCCTCCACCCTCCACGTGTACTTCTTCTCCTTAGCACTCACCAATACACGACATATTAAGAGTTTTAAATATTTTCTTTGATAATTGTCTTACCCCTTTAGATTTTAAGAGAACACAAATTTTTACCCGTCGTTCACTGCTATATATCCAGCAGCTAAATTACTATCCATCACATATTACATGTTCAGTAAGTTTGCCAGATAAATGAATAAAATGATATTTTAGGGCTTAACCTCAAATTTTTACTACTTTGCATAAAAATCCTAAAACAACAATGTTTAAACTATATGCAATCATGTACACTAGAGGGTATTGTAGTTTTCAGTGAGATTTCTCGTAAGACTAGAAGGCAAAAATAAATACTGGTAACTAGAGCACTGGTGAAAGTTTACAAAATAAATACATTTCCTACTTTGTAATTGGAAGAAACCAGGCCCTCTCGCAAAGGTTTTTGATATGACACCAAGTACAGATAAATGCTACAGGATAATAATAATATAAAAAAGATTCTTTTTCTACTTAATTGTGCGGAGCCTGATATATTTATGGATCTTTAGGTAAACAATAGTTTTTTTAAAAAAAAACATTTCCAAGGCTCTGGTATCTATTGTAAAGAAAAGCAGTGAATCGCAGGAATTCTGTAAACTATTTGACTAAATTTGGCTGCCAATCTCTACCATGTTTTCCAAACATTTGTTCAGAAAGATTCCTCTTAGTCCCTGTTACTAGTATACACAATAGCTGTTATTTGCTGATTATTATGCAGATATTGTCCTCCTTTGATCTTGATATACAATAATTAATCATACAACAGATGTGAGCTGTGTTGTATTCTTTATTATCCCCATTTTTAACAGAAGGGAACTGGGGCTTAGAAAAATCAGATAACTGGCCTGTGATCACATTTCTGATTTGTGTCTAATCTGGGATTCAAACCAAAAAAGCCAACTCCAGAATTCACAACCTGAACCACTTTGCTCAGCTATTGCCTCGGGCTTCCTGTGTCAGCCACACAACCTCAGGAACCCTACAGTCATCGAGCTGGAGACTCGTATTTGTCCATGGAAAGTGTCTTTGTTTCGAAAGAGCTAATAAAGAATTCACATTAAGGCAAAAGACAATTGAAAAGAAATTGCTGGCTTCAAACACGCAGCCAAGAAGATAACACCCGGATTCCAAAAGATTCTGATGCAATCTAAGCTAACTTGATTGATTATATCTATCAGCTTAATTATCTTTTAATATTTATATATTATTTCTTAAATTCTTAAAACTCAACATGAAATTTTAAAGAGAACAGAAAAGAACTTATTATAAAGTACCACTAAGATAAATGTCTGAAAACCTAATTTCTAATTTCATTTCTTTGTCAGTCTAACTGATTGCATTCCTTAACATAGGTGAGCCTATGTTTTTTCACATATAAAATTGGCAGACTAAATCATATTTCTCTATTCCTTTCTTCTCTGTGGATTCTAATATCCTTAAAATAAAGTTTTCTCTTAAATTTATTCTTGCTAATTTGAAAAATGTTCAACAAACATCTCAATTTTTGCAAAGTCTTATTAGACTTATGTCTATTGTATTATTCTTAAGAAAATGGTTCATTATAAAAAATATTTGGTTCCGTAATTTAGTATTTTGTACAACTAAAGAAGTTAACTTATATAAAATATTAGCAAATAATTAAATAATTTTGAGTATTCATTTGCATTATCCATTCTAAGTTATAAATTGGTGTAAGACTACAGATTTAATGCAGAGACTGGATGCTGACTAATCATTTTGATGTAAGCTTACAAAGAATAATTTCAACACTCTCCAAACTGGAATGATTTATTAGCATGTCATGCTATTTATTGTGTGATATGATAAATATAATATGATTCATCATGACATTCTATAAATATTGCAAAGGATTATTAAAGCGATAAAATCCATTGGCAGAAATATAATGAGACCATGTCACATTTGTACGAAAGCTACATGATAAGAGGCTGTTGTAACCTTAGACGGATTTAAAGTGAGAATTCTTAGAACAACAAAGCAAAAGAAAACAATCCTAAATCGTACCTAGGGTTCAATTAAGAGCAGCTGTTGAGAGCAGGGAATAATACGGAAGTACAGAAAGCTTATCATCTGCACTGCCATGGGATGGACAATTTTTCAATACAGGGACTATTCTTTAAATAGTTAATCTAAAATATTTCAGACAAAATTTGGAATAACCACTGCACTGAATCAACATGTCTAAGTAAAACTACAAATGGCAGCATATATGTGAGTGTATATATATATACACATGCTTATATTTAGTTTAAAAATTGGTATGAATGTGAAAACTCATATCAGGCTGTATTTTTAGGCATTTAAAATTTTACTTTGTCAAATAATTTTTATTTCTTCCATAACATTACAAAAATATAACCCTTTGGAGGAAAGGTTATTATAAGGGAAATTTCATTTTCTAAGTAGAGGCTTTTTAGGTTTCTGATGCTTTTACAGACAGAATTTGCCAAAGATTTTGTTTCTTATAGTTCAAAATATGGTTAACTAGTGGCCAACAATCTTTGGCATCGATTTGGAAGTAAGTATTCAACACAACACGATTGTTATGTCTTTACCAATGATTTTTGAATCATATACACAGTGTTTTAAAAGCCGCTTTGCAGTCATCTTCCTTGAGATTGTAAATTGTTCTCGCACATTATTTAAAATATCCTGAGAATAAGCACTAATTACTACTTTACAATTGAGCAAAGAAAAACATATTCTATAATTCTAGGATAAGCAACCACAATGATTGTTGAAAGCACTTTTTTGTGAGGAAATCAAGTTAACTCTGACAACAGAGAGATACGGAGCCTGTGTCTCTCACCACATTAATGAAATCTTTACGGGCTACAAATCTTTCGGTTTCTAACAATAATTTTTATGCTATTATATTTATTAACCACTTTTGCTTCATTTCTTTCTGAAAGTTGTTTCAACTTATCTATTTCCCTATATATGGACAATCTGGAATGCAAATATATATATAATAACAATCTGGAATGCAAATTGATTAATGACTATACATATAATCTTTGTTATACTCCTGTGATAAAGATATACAAGTCAAACACAAACAAACAAAGAAAAAAAACTTACCTTTATTTTATGGCAGCATGGCACATTTGAAATAAAATTGGAAAAGATAGGTATTATTAGGTACATACACCCTTTAAAATATTTAGATCTTTCTCTTTTTTATTTTTAAAATGTTATTTCCAGGAGCATAGATTCAAGCTGCCCTGAATAGACACTTCCTCAAATATCTTAGCTCTATTGTGCTTTTACATTGTATGTATTCTTTCAGGCCCCCAACTTTTATTTTCATTAAAAGAAAATCAGTTTAAAAGACCTGATTCAGATGTACTTATATTTGCTAAAGGAATAAAAGTAATTATTAGAAAATCTTTCTTTCTTTTTAAGGATTGTTAGAGCTAATCATATATTAGCATTCAGATAAATTTCAAATCACCAATAATTTGTCTTTAAATTTGGTCATCAGAGGACCAAACCGTAATTCTCTAATGAGAGTGGAACTACCTAGGAGCTTGGCCCAGAGGACAAGGGTTGTGCTAGTTCCCTGGACTGGTTCACGGCTGAGTCCTCGAATTTGAAGGCAACCATCTATAATGGGAGAGGCCAGAGGATTTGCAGCTGAGCTTCCTCAGCAAAATACTTAACTCCTCATCAGCTGTGTAACCTTCATAATATGTCAGTTTCCTCTTGCTGCATAACAGATTACAACAAAATTAGAAGTGTAACACAACACAAGTGTATTATTTCACATTTTCCATGGGTCAGGAATCTGAGTGTGTGACTCAACTGCATCCTCTGCTCTGGGTCTCACAAGTCTGAAATCAAGGTGTCAACCGGTCTGCAATTCTCACATGAAACTCGGAGGTCTTTTTCCAGTCTCATTCTGATTGATGGCAGAACTCAGCTTCTTGCAGTTAGAGGACTGACGTCCCTGTTTCTCTGCTGGTTGTCAACGAGAGTTGCTTTCAGCTCTTGGAGGCCACCTTCAGATCCAAGCCATATGGCCCTCTCAACACATAGCAGCTTACTTCTCTAAAGCTAGAGGAAACTCTCCAGCCTGCTATAAGGGAGGCTTATGTAACAAGAAATAATCCCAAGAGGATCACTCTTGTGGTATAATTTGCTTAGTTATATTCACACACACCAATTCCACTTAAAGGTAGGGTATTAAACAAAGCACATGTACACAGGAGACAAAACAGATGTACAGAGATTTTACTCTGCCATAAGTCTGCTGAGTGACCTTTGTCAAGTTACATCTCAGTATATGAATAAGCTTAGCACCTATCTCAAAAGTTTGGTAGAAAGAAAAGTTAACACAGGCTGGGTACAGTGGCTTATGCCTGTATTGCCAGCACTTTGGGAGGTCGAAATGGGAGGATAGCTTGAGGCCAGGAGTTCAAGACAAGCCTGGATCGCAGAGTGAGGTCTCATCTCTACAAAAAAAATAATAAAATTGGTCATGTGTGGTGGCAACACCTGCAGTCTCAGCTACCTGGGGGTCTGAGTTGGGAGGATTGCTTGAGCCCAAAGGGAGTCAAGACTGCAGTCAGCCACCGTTGCACCACTGCACTCCAGCCTGGGCAGCAAAGTGAGACTCTGTCACAAAAAAAAAAAAAAAAAGGCCGGGCGCGGTGGCTCACGCTTGTAATCCCAGCACTTTGGGAGGCTGAGGCGAGCGGATCACGAGGTCAGGAGATCGAGACCACGGTGAAACCCCGTCTCTACTAAAAATACAAAAAAATTAGCCGGGCGTGGTGGTGGCGCCTGTAGTCCCAGCTACTTGGAGGCTGAGGCAGGAGAATGGCGTGAACCCGGGAGGTGGAGTTTGCAGTGAGCCAAGATTGTGCCACTGCACTCCAACCTGGGTGACAGAGTGAGACTCCGCCTCAAAAAAAAAAAGGGGGGGAGGAGGGCAGCATAAAAAAATTCTCAGAGCAACGTCTATGGTCTGGACTCAGTGAATGGCAGCTATTTTTAGACTTCGCCCAGTAACTCAAAAGGCCCCATGCCCTCTGCCACATTACATTACGCTCATGATTAACAATGCAAAACTTTTGCATAGCTGCCAAGTATGGTGACTCATTCCCTCTTTAAAGACTATAGTTAGTGTTACCTTGCATAAACATAGGTTAAGTATTTGAGTATCAGTTGTTTAAATGAGCTGATATGTGACAAAATGTAACCAGGCTTTTAGAATGAATGAATCTAATAAGCTTAATCAAGAACTTACAGTAATAGATTTCTTACTTATGAATAGAAAATCACTTAAATGAACTCTGATTGTTAAAAATGACATAGACAAATATTAGTATCAGTAGGCATAATTTTCTCCTATATTAACTCCAACATATATGATTTTAACAATTTTGAAATCTCCCCCAATGTTTTCTGTGATTTCTCACCATTATCTGGGGGAAAACAGAACAAAGCTATGATTTGCTAGGGTCAAGCAACGATTCCGTTCTGACAGCCCTATAGCTAACACTGTTCATGCTTTTTGATCTGCATTTCTTTGAATACTGTGCCTGTGTCTGGGAAAATTTCACCTTATAAATTCTTCTCTAAGATGAAAGCAAAAACCCAATTTCCTTTGCATCTAGAACACAGGCCTATAACCCAAGTAAGAAGAAGAATGCCAGGTAAGACTGAGTATTGACTTCACTTTTTATCAATGAAGGAGGGAGAAACTTGGATTTGAAATTTCGCGTTTTGTGACTGACAAAACCTGGTACAAAGTTTTGCTAATGTCGTAAAACTACAGTGACTCGTACACCTGTAATTGTTTGGGGATCACATTAGTGAAGTAGTCGGACAGCATATAACTCTGCTAGGATTTCTGATAAAAAAAAATATGTTTCAATTGAAATTTGTAAGTTAACTTTTAAAACAAATTATTTTAGACGTGCTGTTTTGATTATCTTATTAATATTTAAATTTTACTGTTGCACCCAAAAATCAGTTATGCCTTTCAAAGATTGTTTTAAGAGTTGGCTCCATCTTTGTGGTGGGCAGAACTAGGCCATATCCCCCAAGAATGTCCGCATTCTAATCTCTGTACACCTGTGAATATGTTAGGTTACATGGCACAGGGAAAGTTAAGATTGCTAGCCAATTGGCCTCAAAATAGGTAGATTATTTAGAGTCATCCCAGCAAGCCCAGTGACATCAGAATGGTCTTTAAAATGGGAAAGAGAAGCTGAAGAGCGAGAGTCAGAGGGAGATGTGACTATGGAAGAAAGAAACAGAGAGAGCAGTGTTGCTGGCTTTGAGGATGCTGTGGGACGAAAGGAATGCGGGTGGCCCCTGCCGGATAGAAAAAGAAAGGAAATGGACCCTGTAGAACCTCCAGAAAGGAATTCAGTCCTGCTGATACCTCGATTTCAGCCCACTGAGACCCTTGTTGAATTTCTAAGATACATAATTTAAGATAATGGATTTCTGGGGTTTTAGCCACCAAGCCATTAGAGGTAATTTGTTACAGCAGCTGCATAGAACTAACACAATTAAAAAGTGTGACTACTTTCTCCAGGAGGGAAATTTCTGGTGCTTCCAGCTGTATATCCAAAAAGTATTTGGTAAACAGGTTCATCTAGATAAAATATGTTTTTTTCACAAATTTCAACAGAACATGTCTCTACTATCAAACAACTCTGTTAATAACTCCTGGTCAAATATAGAAAATACAGGCAAGCAATATTTTATATCTGTGTCCACCTTTAGTTACAGAGTAAACAATGACTACAGGTTCCTTTAAAAGTAAAAAATACATCTTACCAAAAAAAGAAAAAAACAATCTGAATAATGAGACTATACTTAAACACAGAGAGCTCAAACAACTCAGCTGAAATGCGATGTGTTTCCTAATTATTAACTTGGTTGCTGACCATGAGATGCAGGATGCAGGTGTTCAAAGGAAGCATGCACTTTACCTGAATTTATTCAGTAAAACAATTCCAGCTTCTAAAATTGGTTTTAGGAATGATAACGACATTTTTTTTAAACTTTGACATTAAATTAACTTGTTGCTGAGAATTTGCACATGTGAATTCACCTTGACATTGATTTTTCGCAATCTTTATAAAGAAGAATAACATAAATAAACATGGCATTTTCCAGGTGGCTGCAAATCATACCAGGGAAAATAAAATCCTCAAATCGAGTGGAGTTTTGCAATAATCTTGTCCTTGGGGTGAAACTATAGCAAGAACATGCTTCTAGGATTTCTAATGTTGAAACACTGACCGCTGTCCAAGGTGGAAGAACATTAAATCAAATTCCAAGGTGGGAACAGGGATGATCATGAGATGGCGAAGTTTGAGATTTCTTATTCTCTGTTATTTCTCTGCCCATAACAAATCATTTTTCCAAGTTAAGAGTCACAGACAAGATCTATTAATTATCTTTCACACAGCAGTAAGAAGGAGATGTCTATTCCTGACTTGAAAAAATTCAAAAGAGTTGTAACATTGGTGTGACACCTTAAGCAAAAACCTTGGACTAGTTATTTACAGTTGTAAAGGGACCCAAATTAGCCACAGCAGTCAGATTATATTTACACTTCCCATTGTTAGGGATGAAAATCCTCGGTGACAGTCACCAGCAGAAATCGCTGCCAGCCTTCGAAACGACCACCTTCTGTGGAAGCCAATGTTTTCCCAGAAGACAACAGATCCGGGGCCAAAATGTCCTGTGCTGATTAAAATAACTAACCCTAGCATAATTTTATAAACCTCAGAGAGATGCAACAGCAGATGGGTTTTATTATTTACTAAAAGGTAAGATATTTCTCAAGATTATGGTTACAGATATAGTTAATCGTTCCTTCACCACATGGGATTATTAATACAATACCCATATTAGGTTTTATTCTATTTCTGATGTACACAAAAATCAGGTCTCTGTGTGAAAATGCTTTTTAATTTATGTATGAATGAACATTCAGCATAGATGTGATTGCTAATAATTTTCCCACAGGTAGTTTTTGGATTATAAGAGCATGGAAATGATTTATAGTTATAGTCAGTGATGATAATCAAATACTCAAATCACATTTTCTTTTTTTAAAAAAAAACATTTTCTAGCCGATTCTGCTGGAAATCACACCAAAATACCTTGATGTGATAATGTCTTAAAAATATATAAAAGAATTTCTCTGGTACCAAAACAGAGATATAGACCAATGGAACAGAACAGAGCCCTCAGAAATAACACCACACATCTACAACCATCTGATCTTTGACAAACCTGACAAAAACAAGAAATGGGGAAAGGATTCCCTATTTAATAAATGGTGCTGGGAAAACTGGCTAGCCATATGGAGAAAGCTGAAACTGGATCCCTTCCTTACACCTTATACAAAAACTAATTCAAGATGGATTAAAGACTTACATGTTAGACCTAAAACCATACAAACCCTAGAAGAAAACCTAGGTAATACCATTCAGGACATAGGCATGGGCAAGGATTTCATGTCTAAAACACCAAAAGCAATGGCAACAAAAGCCAAAATTGACAAATGGGATCTAATTAAACTCAAGAGTTTCTGCACAGCAAAAGAAACCACCATCAGAGTGAACAGGCAACCTACAGAAAGGGAGAAAATTTTCACAACCTACTCATCTGACAAAGGGCTAATATCCAGAATCTACAATGAACTCAAACAAATTTACAAGAAAAAAACAAACAACCCCATCAGAAAGTGGGTGAAGGACATGAAAAGACACTTCTCAAAAGAAGACATTTATGCAGCCAAAAAACACATGAAAAAATGCTCATCATCACTGGCCATCAGAGAAATGCAAATCAAAACCACAGTGAGATACCATCTCACACCAGTTAGAATGGCCATCATTAAAAAGTCAGGAAACAACAGGTGCTGGAGAGGATGTGGATAAATGGATAAATAGGAACACTTTTACACTGTTGGTGGGACTGTAAACTAGTTCAACCATTGTGGAAGTCAGTGTGGCGATTTCTCAGGGATCTAGAACTAGAAATACCATTTGACCCAGCCATCCCATTACTGGGCATATACCCAAAGGATTATAAATCGTTGCTACTATAAAGACACATGCACACATATGTTTACTGAGGCACTATTCACAATAGCAAAGACTTGGAACCAACCCAAATGTCCATCAGTGATAGACTGGATTAAGAAAATGTGGCACATATACACCATGGAGTACTATGCAGCCATAAAAAAGGATGAGTTCATGTCCTTTGTAGGGACATGGATGAAGCTGGAAACCATCATTCTCAGTAAACTGTCACAAGGACAAAAACCAAACACCACATGTTCTCACTCATAGGTGGGAATTGAACAATGAGAACACATGGACACAGGAAGGGGAACATCACACTCCGGGGACCGTTGTGGGGTGGGGAGAGGGACAGCATTAGGAGATATACCTAATGTTAAATGACGAGTTAATGGGTGCAGCAAACCAACACGGCACATGGATACATATGTAACAAACCTGCACGTTGTGCACATGGACCCTAAAACCTAAAGTATAATAATAATTAAAAGAAAAAGGCAAAGAAACCATCTTGCAACCAAATAGCAAAAAAAAAAAAAAAAGAGTTTCTGCTGTTTCGACATGTGATAGTTCATGTGTAACGTTCATCAACAAGTGGAAATTGTCACTCTACCTATTTAATCAATTAGGTCGCAATGAGTTTTATAATTACCCACTAGGTGCTTCAGGCAAAAGGCAGTATTACATTCATAATATGAACTTATTAGAACTTCTAAATACATTCAGTAGTAATAACTATAGTATCTGTTTTCCTTTTAAAAATATTCTCTACAGAAAACCAAACACCGCGTGTTCTCACTCCTAAGTGGGAGTTGAACAATTAGAACACGTGGACACAGGGAGGGGACATCACACACTGGGGCCTGTCAGGGGTGGGAGTTATGGGAGGGAGAGCATTAGGAGAAATGCCTAATGGAGGTGATGGGTTGATGGGTGCAGCTATCCACCATGGCACGTGTAGACCTACGTAACAAACCTTCACATTCTGCACATGTGTCCCAGAAGTGAATGTATAGTTTAAAAAAGGGGAAAAAAAAAGCTCTTTATAATGATTACAATTCTGAAAGTTACAACACTATCCTCCTAAAATAACATTATTGGATTTCTTTTATCTACCTCACTCAGGTTCCATTTTTAATCATAACCCTTCACAAACACATGGTAAAAGCAGTGATTTACTGTACTGGATTTTTAACTACCTATCTACATTTATGCTTTGCTGTTAAATCTGTCATTCCTGACAAACACAGCTAAACAAAAACATTTGTTTATGGTATGAGATTAGGAACAAAAATCAAGAAAAATGATTTAGAACAGGGAATGATCTTATTTTTCAGACCAAAAAACTAATTGAATTGTTACTTCAACAAGGAAAGATAAAACAAAGGACATTTGGTGAATATTTGCAAAAAGGGAAAAAAAAGCTGGTCTCATTGGTCAGCAGCAGTGATCTACAGCTCTGTATAATACGGTTCCAGCTCTATAAATCTGTTCTACTCCACAATACTTTCCCGAGAAAGTGATATATCTCTAAAAAAGTTCCATCTACGTGTCACCCTGAAAGCTTACTATGCTGAGGATAATTCCAAATGCAGAAGTGTGCAGCACAACCCCTTTTTGTGACCCAAAACTGACTTATTTATCAACCATGAACATGTTTATAAAGGAAATATGGAAATATTCTAGCTTTTTAAGAGAATGCTTGTCTCCTTTAAAGTATTTCGAACCTTCCAAAGCTTCTAAATATTAACATCTCTAAGCATAAGAGCTTTGTTCCTCCTGAGGTACTGAGGATCATTCATACTGAATTACTGAAGTAACAAATGTGTCGTATAAACCCAAGGATGGAGAGTCTAAATGACTTTAAGAAACTCCTTCAATGTCATAGGCACTGCAGGCTGTGAGTGGCACACATTTGAATAAGCCTGCATACGCCTAGTATCAGATTGAAGCACGTATGAATAAAAGGCCCTAGAAGGTGAGAGATGATGGTAACTTAAAATATTACACACAAAGGAACGGAATCCAGATGCTCATGATAAAATATTTTAAGATCTCATTTTGTTTCTAACTGGTCTTTAGAAAATTTGGGGAACTCCAAAATTAAGTAGACAGAATATTTAGGTAAATAACATATTTTAAATACATACACATGCATACACAACATAATTATTTTTTTTTTAAAAAAGACCATAATTTTTAGCTGTTTTGTTTTGTTTTAATGAAGGATTGAAACTGCATACTATTAACATATGCCCCAAAATTGCAATTTGCTACATCTGACATTACACTTTCCTCTATTATAGGGTAGACTTTAGCAAATCAATTTGCAGATTATAAAGTGCTACCAATCACCACTTCTGAATTCATAATCTACTGATGTATGTTTAAGATGTGTACCTCCTTAAATTGCCATAAACATCTGCAACCCTCCCATCATAAATGTTCCTCAGAATGTTACAAGACTCAAATTTAAGTCTATGCTAAGTATTCTGAAGGCAATTGCTTCAGTGTAGTGATACATGTAAGATCCTTTTTCTTTTCTTTTTTTTTGGTAACCTCCTCTATAAACAGGCAACAAAACCTCAGTATTTTAAAAGTGAATGGGTTATTTTTTTTCGATTTTATTTTGGAGACCCTTTTAGAACATGTAGTTAAAATTAAATACAACCAACATGATCGTGCCTTTTAAAAAGTCACCATTTTTTAAAGAAAATATCATGTAATTTAAAGGTTTTAAAAGCAGGGTTAGTATTAGAACTATATTATATGGGCCAATGGCTTCTGTTTAAGAATATTTTGTTTCAGTCTGAATACAGTCATCCCTTGGTACCTGTGGGGCGCTTGTTCCAGAACGGACCCTCCTCAGAATCTGCAGATACTCAAGTCCTTTACATAAAATGGTGTAATATGTGTATATAATCTATGCACATCCTCCCGTATACTTTAAATTATCTACAGAGTTGTTATAATACTTAATACAATATGAATGCTATGTAGTTGTTATACTGTATTGTTTTTAATTTGTGTTATTTGTATCTTTTTTTGTTTTTCATTTTTTCAAATATTTTCAATTAGCACTTGGTTGAATCCATGGATGCAAAACCAGAGGATGTATTTTTAATCTCCAAAGTGTTGAATGAGTCGTGAGTCACAAAAACTAGTAAAATTAGTCAATCAAGTTTGTTTTTAAAAGCTGGTGGTCCAGCCGGGTGTGGTGGTGGTGCCTGTAGTCCCAGCTACTTGGGAGGCTGAAGCAGGAAAATCGCTTGAACCCAGGAGGTGGAGGTTGCAGCTAGCCAAGATGGCACCACTGCACTCCAGCCTGGCAACAGAGTGAGACTCCATCTCAAAAAATGAAATTAAAAAAATAAATAAATAAAATAAAAGCTGGTAGTCAACAGTTGATTAGATTTAAAAAATGTATATATACACCATGGAATACCATACAGTCATAAAAATAATAAAATCATGCCCTTTGCAGCAATGTGGATGGAGCTAGAGGCTATTATTCTAAGTGAACAAACCCAGAAGCAGGAAATCAAATCATTTCATATTCTCACAAGTAGGAGCTAAATAATGGGGACACATGGACATAAAGATGGAGATAACAGACACTGAAAACTCCAAAAGCGGGGAGGGCGATGGGAATGAGGGTTCATAAACTGCCTATTGTGTATAATGTTCACCATTTGGGTGACAGGTGTACTAGAAGCACATTCCCTACCATCACGCATGGAATAGCCATGTAACAAATAATCTATGTATCTAAAATTAGACATAAGATAAATACAATAAAAAGATGGTGGTGACAATTAGTAAGGTCTGCCTGATATGGTTTGGCTTTGTGTCCCCACCCAAATCTCATCTTGAATTGTAGCTCCCAGAATCCCCACAGGTTGTGGGAGGGACCCCGTGCGAGATACTGAATCATGGAGGTGGTTATTTTCCATGCTGTTCTCGTGATGTTGAATAAGTCTCATGAGAGCTGATGGTTTTATAAAGCACATGCCCTCTTCCCTGCTGCCATGTAAGATGTGACTTTGCTCCTCATTCACCTTCAGCCATGATTGTGAGGCCTCTCCAGCAATGTAGAACTGTGAGTCCATTAAACCTCTTTCCTTCATAAATGACCCAGTCTCGGGTGTGTCTTTATTAGCAGCATGAGAACAGACTAGTACACTGCACTTTCAAACTGATAATCAATCAACTCAAGGATATGTCCAGAGATTCCTCACCTCCCCAAACTCCAGCTTAAGGGTTTCAGGGCTGACACGGGATGTGTCAGTTTATGCAAGCTAATGCATAAGCAAGCATACCAAGAGGACAGCTAGAAAATCTCTGCTCTTCTCTCCAACTTTCCCTGATAAACTATGCCAAAAATGCGTTTCAAACTTCCATGTTTAAAATTATTTTTGAAATAATTATTATGCACCTCCACTGATAGGCTCATAGGACTTAATGTGAATAATATAATACATAATCCAAATCCTGTTGGAATTCCCAGTGTCTGTTATCTCTGTTTATGTCCATGTGTCCTTACTCTTCAGCTCCTACTTATAAGTGACAACATGCAATAGGCATGTAAACAAGAAGGCATTAAACTTGGAGGGAATAAAACTAGAAGTATTTTTGGCCGGATAGAAAAATGAAAGTCATGATAACAGTGAACAACAGGGGTATAGTTAACTTTAGTTGACGTTTCTGAATTTCTGTCTAAACTCACTCTATGACTACTACTTTTAGAAGTTGATTCCTCAAGAGAAGTGACTTGACATGTCAGTAAGTAGATTTTCCAATTATTGGAGGTAGGGCTAGGCAGGAGAGGTTTTTCAATCTGAACTAAAGAACTAAATTCAGATAAAATATTTTATACAAATTACACAATACTGTATACAATTTATACAAACATAAACTAAGACATTTCACCTCACCAAATCAGGATTCATTCATGATAGGGGTTGCCTTATGATTGTAATTACTTATAACATTTAAATATTCGAGTAAAAATATAACTCTCAATTACAAAAAGGCAGGACTTAAAACATATTTCCATAAAGACATAAAACTTAAATTTCCCTATATGTTTGTTAATGTCTTTGGTCAATTTAGTTTCAAATAGATAAATTACATTGTTAGACAATGGTAATAGATATATAAAGTACGGATTATTGACTTAAATTTAGTATGTTTGCACGATATTTTTGGGAAATAGGCAAATGTTTATTAAACTATAAAAAGCTCTGAAAAACTATTTTATGAGTACTACTGTATCTGCTAGCCCACTTAATCTACATCAACAAGAGTTCATACAAGAAGATATATCATCAGGAAGCCAGGATTTCAATTTGCCTCTTATCACAGTAATATGAAGTCAATCTCCAAAATAAAAAAGGTGGGTGGAAGAAGTTAATGAACGCATTTATCTTAATGTATGGAAAATCTAATGCCAAAACAGCACATGATATTGTATTCACTATTTTCCTAGTGCATCCTATATTATGGAAGAGTTATTTTATAGCATCTGATCACATTTCTTTTGACTTCTATTTGTATGAAATAATAGTTTAAATATAAAGAAATGTTTTCATGTAGAATGTATTCAAATGCTAAAATATACATACATGTTATTCTCATCACGGTTGTAACAAATCTTTGCTTATTAATGAACTACCTTTAAATAATAGAACATTGTTTAGGTTTTGAAATGAAAGGAAAAGAACATCTACAATGCAGTTTTAACCTTTTTACAACTAGAAAATAGTCTCAGACTTTAAGTGTTTTATTTAAATTTAACTCTAGAAATAACAGTGCACTTCTCAAAGCTCTGTAAGTCTCAGTAACTTTGTATTAGTTGTAAAATTTAAAGAACTAAGTCAGCAGACTTGGCCCTCAGATATTTTATTTTAAAAACAAAAACTAAATGAATCATGTACTTTAACGTAAAAAGTAAAACTGACCCTGAATAAGTTCAGTGGATTATATCAATGTCAGCATCTTTGTTACGATACTGTCCTATAGTTTGGCCTACATGACCACTGCGGGAAGCTAGGCAAGTGGCAATAAAATATCTCTGTATTATTTCTTATAACTGCCTATGAACATATAATTATCTCAGAATTAAAGCTTAATTCATAAAACTAGCTTCTTTCAAATATAAATAACCAAAGGTTATATTTCCTGAGGAAAAATCCAGACTTGAACACTTTCAATGTTTAGAATTTCCCCAGTCAATTTAACATGTGATATGACCATTAGCTATTTTGAAGGTGACAACTTTGTGTTCCCTTGTCCGAAACACAGAATGAGTTTTACAAAATATCACTTACAAAGAGATTGGTCAGTTTATCACATCAGATCTGAAGATATGAATGTTAGATTATGCAGGGAAAATTTCAATTTGGAACCACAAACAATAATTCCTGAGAAATCTGCTGTAAAAAGACATCAACATAGTGAAGGATTACAAAGATTTCTGGTTCTTATATTTTGCTTTATAAAGCAGAAAGAGTATTTGCCAAAGTCCTTACAGAAACACTGAGAAATTTTACTTTAATCAGAAAATAAGGAGATACCCTAAGTTTTAAAAATACTTCACGCAAAATGTGTATCATGCAGTTTAACAAAAAGAATCTCAAGGACAGCATCTGAAATAATTGGGGTAGGAAATTCCATAAGCAAACATTACTAATTTAGATTAACCAAGCATTTCTTTGCTAGAAATTAAACCCATTATTTTATTTCACCAATTAACTTTATTATGGAACACAAACCATCTATGCGTGCATGTGTCAGTCCCAGCATACACATTTGATGCTAGATGATAAATGTTGCAATTTGCAGGGTAAAGTTAGTATTTGCATTACTCCGTTGTCTCTTAATTTTAAACAGAATTGGCACCTCTTCCTGGAAGACATCCTGTCCTTTCCTGTGCCATTTCAAGGGTTGTTAACTTTTTCTGACTGCTGTAGTTCTTAACACATCCTATGACACTGTTGTTTACATATGGGTTTTTAAAATAGATTGAGAACTTTTTAATTTATGAAGTGTGTGTAAAAGAATGTATGATCATTCATATTCCCATTTCATGAAAAAATAAATCATATTTTGGACGTAAAAATTGTTAAAGGAAAGCTTTTCTATAAATATTTTCTTTTAATAGTACTTTTAATCATTGAAATTTAGATCATTCAATTATGGAGATTTCTTCATTGAAGAGAAAATATCTCTTCAAAACTCTAAATAAGCTGAGCTTTATCAACTAAATTTATAGGAATACAGGCTTCAGAGGCATTAATTTATCTTACAATATTTTCCCTTCTAAAATTTGTCATGTTTTGTCACAGGTTTAAAGTGCAAGGCAACTATTGACATGAAAGATAATGTGGTATATGTAGTATAAGTGAACCTGATCTTTTCTCAAATATTTATTATTTTTATTTTCTTTGCTGTCAAGAAGAGTGGTAACAAATACGTATTATTTGTAAAGCCCCACAAAATTTGCATGAAAATAATTGTTGCATGAACTAGACATGCTTTCTGTGATATTAATCTGCAATATTCTGCAAGCCCCCAAAAAAATTCACATTCATTACAAGAAGCTTATTTCAGCATTTTACCTGTCAGAAACAGTGATTAATGTAGTTCAAATTATTTCATCAGCTAAATTCCCTTGAGATGTGTAAGATAAGGTGGTTCTTCAGAGGAACTTTGGACGGGAACTTATGACTGTAGTGACATGAATACATATGAAAGTACTTCATTTTTAAAATATAGAAAACAGACATGAAGAAAATGTACTTTAGAGTTTCATATCACTGAAATCATTTTTTTCAAATGAGGCACTAAGTAAGTGCATACGTCAATTTTTTTCCCAGCCTAGGCAATATGGCAATATATATAAGAACAAGTAAATATAACAAACAGTACAAGATTCATCTGGAGAAAAATAATTATACACGTGATAAAATACGAAAGAACAGAAGAAAACTCAATTGTTGATGTGGGATAAACTCATCACAGGATATCAATATATCACCAAGGTTTGCACATTTAAAACATGGGCAGGCCACAAGGAGGAGCTCTTGTGCAGGGATAGTGGCCTTTAATCTTCTATCTTCACTGTTTAATGAAAACGATAGGAATGTTAGTAATTTCAAAAAGCATCACAGCAGTATTCATTAGAGAAGAATTGTGTGAACTGCCTTTCACCTGCTGAGCCCTGTTGGAAGGAATCAGCTGTAGGAGGGAAGAAGGCATTTATAAAGGCAAAAGATCTGGAAACAGCTCTGGCCATCAGGTACTGAGAGAGAAGAGGGAGAGCACAGCAAGCACACAGCCGTTGCGAACTCGATGGAGAAATAAACACTGTAAGAGGCAGTGGCCACAAGAACCAGCCTGTGGGTGGTATTTACAACTTAACTGTACCTCCTAGCTGGGTGTATTAGTCAGGGTTCTCTAGGGCGACAGGACTAATAGGATAGATGTATGCATGAAAGGGAGTTTATTAGGAGAATTGACTCACATGATCTTAAGGTGAAGCCCCCAATACGCCATCTGCAAGCTGAGGACCCAGGAAGCCAGTCTGAGTCCCAAACTGCAAAAGCAGGGAAGCCAGCAGTGTCCCCTTCAGTGTGTGGCCGAAGGCGCGAGAGCCCCTGGCAAATCACTGGTGTAATCCAAGAGTCTGAAAGCTGAAGAACTCAGAGTCCGATGTTCGAGGGCAGAAAGCACCCAGCACGGGAGAAAGATGGAGACCTGAGGACTTAGCCAGTCTGCTCCTTCTGCGTTCTCCTGCCTGCTTTTATCTTAGCCACAATGGCAGCTGCTTAGACAGCGCCCACTCAGATTGACGGTGGGTCTGTGTCTCTTAGTCCACTGACTCAAATGCTAATGTCCTTTGGCAATACCCTCAAAGACACACCCAGGAACAGTTATTTGCATCTTTCAACCCAATCAAGTTGACACTCGTTATTAACCATCACACTGGGGAATAGCAAGCATCAGCTACCAACTATTCTGTACTCATTTAATCAAAGCTTTGCTATGCTTGGGTTGTATTACAACACGAAGAAGAAGAGGCCTATCTTTTTATCATTTTTAATACACTGGGGCAGGAGGCAGAAATACAGAGGACTCTACCAATTGACCTGATTTCCAGAGAGGGACTATGCACTACCAGGAGTGAAAAATTTGCAACATGCCACCCAGGGTACGAGGACACACACATATCTTCCTCGTTTGATGAAAAAGTGGCACAAATTAGAGGACACTGGACAATAACTTTTATGAATTAAATTCAGAGAAGAATATGTGTAAATAATAAAGTAAGAGGAGGTGCTTCTCTAAAGAGCGTGATATAAATAACTTTACTTAGAAAATATTTAAGGTCTAAATATTTTCTCATTGTTTGTCCTTGTTGGAATATTGAATACATAGACACTAAAGGAACGCTTGTGGCCAGGCTCTGTGGCTCTCGCCTGTAATCCCAGCACTTTGGGAGACTGAGGGAGATGGATCACTTGAGTCCAGGAGTTTGAGATCAGCCTGGGCAATATGGAAAACTCTGTCTCTACACACACAAAATATATATATATACACGTAAATTAGCCAGGGGTGGTGGCATGCGCCTGTGGTCTCAGCTACTCCAGAGGCTGAGGTGACAGGACTGCTTGAGCCCAAGAGGTCGTGGCTGAAGCAGTGAGCTGTGGTCACATCATTGCACTCCAGCCTGGGCAGCACAGCAAAACCCTGTCTCAAAAAAACAAAAGCAAAAACAAAAAATGCTTGTGATAAACGTGAGACACTGAGATTAAATGTAAAAGGGTGTTCCTTACACCCACCGCCTAGCTACCCAGCTCAAAATAAGAAGTTGCTGAGGCTGGGCACGGTGGCTCACGCTTGTAATCCCAGCACTTTGGGAGGCCGAGGCGGGCGGATCACGAGGTCAGGAGATCGAGACCACGGTGAAACCCCGTCTCTACTAAAAATACAAAAAATTAGCCGGGCGTGGTGGCGGCGCCTGTAGTCCCAGCTACTCGGAGAGGCTGAGGCAGGAGAATGGCGGGAACCCGGGAGGCGGAGCTTGAAGTGAGCCGAGATCGCGCCACTACACTCCAGCCTGGGTGACAGAGCGGGACTCCGTCTCAAAAAAAAATAAAAAAAAAAGAAGTTGCCGAAACCCTTAGGGTCCCTGAGGGTCCCTCAACCTGACAACTCTCTCCCCCAAAGAGATTACCATTATCCTGTATCTTGTGTGGTTTTTAATTCCTCTTTATTTTTATTAATAGTTGTACCATCATATGTGCCTCTAATATGTTGTTTAGTGTTGCATGCTTTGAACTTTATTCAGGTATACTCAAGAAGTATGTATCTTTCTGTGGTGTGCTATTTTCATTCAACATTGTGTTCCTGAGATTAATCTTGTTAACATTTACAGTTCCGGTCCCTCATTCACACTGCTGTGTAGTATTCCATTTGTAAACATGCTATGATTTGTTAACTTGCTCTCCTGCTAATCTTCAGTGCCCCGTTACCGTAGACAGAGCTGCCATGGATGCTCTTGTGTGTCCTTATGCACATGTGTCTGAGCTTCCTTGCTAGCTTTTTAGGGGTTGTGAGCATCTTAAAACATATTGTATAATTTCATATTGTTTTTTCAACCAGTGTGACAATCCATAATCTCATCTGCAGTGCATAAGGGCTGCAATATTCCCATGTTCAAATTGTCATTCATATGATCAAAAACATTGACTAATTATTTACTGCTTACTATATTAAGTAAAAATATTTGCAGTTTACGTACAAACTCATTTTTCTGGCTTATCACTGTCTGTTTGCTACTCTAAAACATAAACCTGAGTGCCAATCATGATGTGTGCCTCCCTGTCATTGCAGGAAAAATTCACAATTTTCAAGTTATACAAATACAAGTTTAATTTTTAATTTTATCTAAAATGGTATGATTTCAATCAGAATTGCCCTATCACTAGCAGAAGATAGAGCTTTGCCAAACCCCACCGTGCAAAGGAAGTGTGCATATAGGTTAAGAGATGTGAATGCAACTATTTTCTTTTTTTTTTAGCATAAAATACCTGCCCACCTAAGGGAATGCAAACAATTTACTCCACTTATCATTCTCAAAATGTTGACAATGCATTCCATAAAATGTTTTACGATGACTAAATGAGATAATATATGAAAAGCCGCTAATACAACGCTCAGTATCAAGCAGACATTCAATAAAGCTATTGTTATTCAGCAACAACGCATTGATAAATCACCAACTTTGAGGGCTACTCTAATAACGAACAGGTATAATATAACCATATTCATTAAAAATATAATTTCTCCAAAGTTGTAACTTCAATAATATTTAATATTCCAGGTAAGATAACCTTACTATATTTTAAAAGCCCAGGTGTTCTTTATCGTAATAAAAATGTAGTAATCTGCAGATGAGATTATTAGATCAGAGACTAACACACTTCTTCGTAGAAATTAACTGGGGTCAAAGAATGTACATGCTTTCCAGACATACACCATGCACACAGGCATATTGTCTCTGGTCTCAAGACTGAATTCAAGGCTAGCCTTTTGAACATCTACATCTTATTAAATTATGTTTACACTAAGTTAAAAGCATTTTAATATAATTATCGCTGAGACTTGTCGTCACTTACAAATCCCAGAAGGATTGTGTTGCATGACAAAGCAGACCAGAGATCCAGATCCTAAGTGGTAAACAAGACTCCTTCTCACCTCCACACAGTGCTGTCAATCTGCACTGAGGGCAATCTCTGTATCACTAACATCTATTAATGTCACACACATGTTGAGGGCAGGCTAGGTCTTTTCATAGAACCAGACGGACAGAGAGAAATGGAGAATGAATATTAGCTTTAATGAATGGATGCAGAGGATCAAATATTATCCTTAAAAGAATATTTTTGGTTCTTTTCATCTCTTTCTCCCTATTTAGCTATATTTTTCATGAGGAATATTAATGCATTATTAGTCCACAAGTTCAACCTCTGTGCACTGAGAAATAGGATTAGCATGGCTTATAAAATTTATCTGGGGGGAGGTTTCAGCTATCGAGGAATTATAGGGTGTATTAATTCTTACTTATTTAGGTTACAGACGGTTAAGCCAGGAATTATGTACTTATAATTAGGTACAGAATCGATAGCGATCCCATGGTTGCTACTTATCTATCACTTCTGTTCCCAATGCATTTAAGTTGCTTGCAAATGCATACAATATAGCAATATAAAATACTTAAACTCTTTAGAAAGAACCTTTAGAAAATACAAAAAATAGGGAAGCAAGATGGTGTCAGAAACGTGGTCAGTGAACAAATGGACACTTTGACGAATCATGCACTGAGTCAGGGCAGAGCACAAATTTGACTTTGTGTTTTCTAATTAACATGCAGAAAGGAGAAAATATAAACAGTAACAAGACCGTGCATGATATATTCTAGTTATTTGGGAGAACACCAATATGAAATAAGAGAAAATATTTCCTACGGCCCCTCAAGAAGAGAAGGTTTTATGATGGCTAAAGCAGTTCAGTAAGAAGCGACTGTGTTGGGCCCAGTATGATGTGGTCCAGTTAGGCTTCTTTTTCTTTTTTCTTTTTTTTTTTTTTGAGACAGAGTCTCACTCTGTCGCCCAGGCTGGAGTGCAGTGGTGCAATCTCGGCTCACTGCAAGCTCCGCCTCCCGGGTTCACACCATTCTCCCACCTCAGCCTCCCAAGTAGCTGGGACTACAGGCGCCGCCACCACGCCTGGCTAATTTTTTGTGTTTTTAGTAGAGACGGGGTTTCACCGTGTTAGCCAGGATGGTCTCGATCTCCTCATCTCATGATCCGCCCGCCTCAGCCTCCCAAAGTGCTGGGATTACAGGGGTGAGCCATCGCACCCGGCCAGTTAGGCATTTTTGATGGTCTCACTTCATCTTGAAACAGATTTTAGATAACAATGCAGAATAGATGGCTTCGTTTCCTCCAGGCCATCTTTCATAAATATTATTTATCTTATCCACGTGTCTGAAAAGTATCCAGCTGCAGTGAATTCGTGATTATAGTCCCTGACAAGTACCGGGAAAGCTGTAATTCTATGTTTTCATTTGCAAACAAAGCATTACACTCCAAAAGTCAACAAAATTGCATGTAGCACAAACATCCTCATGTGAAAAGCAGGAGCTGGATAAAGATGGGCCTGAACAGACCGCTCAATTTCTGACTTGAAAGGTACACAAGCAGCGCTGGCAGTCAAAGTGAAGAGTTCCTCAGAAAACAATTTTGGGACTACTTTAATGCAAAGAAAAGCAGGAAATAAAGTTCAACAGCTGCATTCCATAAAGCATACTGGCAGTCATTTGTCAAAAAAAATAAATAAAAATAAAATTAAAAATAAAACTCTTCTAGTGAAAAATGGCTCAAGCCTTAGGAAGGAAGAAGGAAGAGAGAGGAAGGGAGAGGAGGAAAGAAACCAGCTCCAGCTACAGTGCTTGGTTTTGAGCAACAAAGATTCCTGAAATACTTTCCAAAACAAACCTGTGGCAAAATGCTGAACTTGGAAACAGAAATAGACAACTTGATGCACAAAATAATCAGTTCTAAAATAGTCAAAATGTACAAAAGGATACAAAGCATTTGTGGTGTTGACTGAGAAATTAACCATGTACATTTGCTAAACGTAGAAATCTGGGGACAGAGACTGAAAAATACAATGATCCCCAAGGCTATTTATTTTGGCATTACTTATTTATAAAGTAAATACATAAAATTGAAAGTCTTTCCTATAACCTGCTTCTCCAAATCTCTCGGAGTCTTTGTTTCAGGTCTAGTCTGGCCTCCCTCATTTTTGTTCTCAGTCTGCCTGGATCCTGAGGTCACTGGATTCTGTGCTCCCAGCGCGTGTCCATTCCACAGTGGAATGTGAGAAAGTAGTAAAACACAACAATACAAATAAATAAGATTCTATGTTTGAGTCTGAGTGAGAGCAGCTAGAGGTGACTTAGATTAACTGAAAAAGGTGTAAAAGAATTTTGCTAAAATCATGCCTCAAAGAGTCTACAGTATTAATCGTGTAATACAGCACTACGCCACACGAGGGCACTATATGGTCAGCTTACTCAGATGAAAGCAAAATGTAAACGGAGTTTATAAGAACAAGATTTGATGAAAATAAAATTACATTCTCTCCCAGGTAATAAAAAAAATCAAAATTCTGGAACATTTAAAGACCCTATGTGTGGTTTGTAATAAAATGGTAATAGCTTGACTTGCTCTCATCCATTTCACCTGCAACTTGGCCGCTATCAGTTTTTCAAACAGCTTAGGAATTTTTCAACGTAAAGTCATTTACGCATTCTATTTATCTCTGCCTAGGACACTCTCCGACCTCATTGTAATCTTTTAGGTCTCAGCTGAAATGCAATTTCCTCAGAGACAGCTAACCTAGACACCTTACCTAACGCAAGTCTCTCTTACGCAACATGCAACTGTATGTCAGCCCTCGGTGTATTTTAGTCATGGCACTTACCGAAAGTATTTTATTTATGCACATCGCACATTCCTATGTGAGTTTTGTCTGTTCCCTTCAATATGCTTTAAGCTCCATGAGGCTAAATACCTGTCAGTTTTGGTCACTGTCTAATCCCCAGAGCCTAGGACACTGGGGCATAATAGAAACAAAGCTATGTGTTGAATGAATGAATGAATCTCTGTGACTGTGGCTTATTTCTCCCTACAAAGTTTGACTGAGCCCCACACTCTCACAGAAATCTTTAAAATAATAACAAAAAAGTAGTGAATGTCACCATGTGTTTTCTGACCAATAAACCTGAGAGCTTGTCTGGAGGTTATATGAATTATGGAGCGTCATGATATACTCTTTATTCAACATTGCTTCTCTTCTATTTAAAAACCTGCCCTTCTTTGGAAAGGGTGAAGTGGGACAGGCTGAAGAACACAGATGTTTGAGGGAAGAATGCTTACATTCACCTACTTTGTGATAACTTTACCCTTGTTAAAACGGAAATACAGAAAAGAGGTTACGGAGGAGTTTAATGCTGCCCTTTCTTATAACGAGAACAACACAATTCTCTTTTCTTTGTCTCCAACTTTACAGGTACTTACTGTGGCGTATAAAATGGTCACTTACAAATTAGACCAACAAAAGGGTATTAAAAGTATTTGTTTATGGGACATCGGGGTGTAAAACACACCACTCAACATCGTGATGTAACTTTACACGACAATAGGGAAGGAGATAGAAAAGACAAAATGCACGGGGTGGGGGGACAACAGCAGGGCAAAGTGATCCGAAGACAATCTCCACAGAGTTCCAAGATCATGTGGATTCCAAAAGGCCAGAGGCCATTTGCTCCTTGATATTAACTCCAGGCTTAGCGTGATACTACAATGTAATTGTGGATGAAGTAGATAAGTGCGTCTTGAAGGCTTAAACCAAAACTATGGTTGGTCATAAAGAGGTGGCCGTGTTTTTTTGTTTTGTTTTGTTTGGTTTTTGGTTGTTTTTTTTTTTGGCCGAGGAAGAATTGGTTAGGGTATAAGGTCTGCATTTCAGGCTTCCATCATCAAAGACTGACAAATTCAGGCGAGCTGGAGTGAAGGTTAGGTCTTCCCCAGCCATGGTCTTCACAGAGTGGGGGATCAGACCAGCAGGATTAAGGGGAATTCGGTGACCTTGTTACTCATAGGTCAGTAGCTTGGGGTTGCGCTTTCTCCTTTTTTCAACCTGTAGTCGACACAGCAAAAAGGCCCAGAACTGGCGAAGGAACAAAGCAGCAAAAAGTGAGGCCCAATAAAAGCTTCAGGCTCAAGAAGACCCCTGAGAAACGAAAGGGAGAGACTATTCCAGGGGACAGTAGGTGAAAAGGAGATAACTAAAAGCGCAGTGGCAAAATGTTCTTACACGTAAGGGATGTTCGTTAATGGACAAATATTCATGGCACTATGATCTGTTAGGACAAATGTAGAATCATCTGTATGCTTTAAATACCTTGTGTGTAAGATTTTAACTGTTTATTAGAAGTCCGAGAACCCCGTTTAAGGTATCTGGATATTCCCTCCCCTTCCTTTCCAAGATTCAGACACTACTAAGTGTGTAGCAGGATGAGCCGCAGACAAAACCCCTCAGACGCCGAGTTGTAGAAGGAAGGGCTTTATTCAGTGGGGAGCATCAGCAAGCTACTGCCTCAAAACCCGAGCTCCCCAAGTGCACAATTTCTGTCCCTCTTAAGGGCTCACAACACTAAGGATTTCACAAGAAAGGGTCGTGATTGATTTGAGCAAGCAAGGGGTACGTGGCAGGGGCTGCATGCACCGGTGGTCAGAGTGAAACGGAACAGGGCAGGGAGTTTCACAATGTTCTTCCATACAATGCCTGAAATCTATGGGTAACATCAGGTTCTAAGTCATGAGTTGATTTTTATCTACTAGGTTTAGGCCAGGCAGGCCCAGGCCTGGTTTTGGGTCTGGCGCTGGGCTGCCTGTCTTTGATTTCACTTCCTTGTTTTTTTCTTAAAACAGGTACTGAGTATAAAACAGTATAAAACAATATGAGAGGGTCTCTCTCTTCCCTCAAGGGTAAAAATAAGATTGCGACAAATCTAAACTTTATGGAAGTCAAATAAAAAACACTTAAACATATGTAAATAATTGCATACATAAAATATTGCATTAAAATGCCTCCTAAGTGTCACGTAGTCTTTAAACAAATACATTTTCAATGATGGCACAGCTTTTTGGTTCCATTTCTATTTTAATCTCTGATATTCGCACATACCTGTGCACACGTGGAAACATCTATTACTGTTTCAAAAAGACAACTATTAGCAAAGTTCTTACATACACCTGCATATCATGCATTAGAATCAAGTACTTTATTCATTTCATGTCTTCTAAATTACGTTAATGTACTAATCAGGTATTCCATCCTTTCTACAGTATGGTCTTCCTAGAATAAGCTACCCAACTTTCTCAAAGGTGCAAAATGACCATATTTAAAGTTTGGATGAAATTTAATTCATCTTTAATTTGTTTCTGTCACTTTACTATGTTCTGGGGTGTTTTTTAATCTCTCTCTCTCTCGCTCTCTCTCTCCCTCTCTCACTGTCACACACACACAAACACACATGCCTGGTGCTGTCAGCTCTGAGATTTCTGATGATCAAGAGAAACAGGACATCTTTTAAACTTGAAGTACATTCATATGTCAATGAATGACAATGTGTTTGCGCCATTACAGACAAAATCACAGCAGTCTTTATTTCCAAAAGCCAAAAATGTAGGGCTCAATCAACATAAAATGTCATAAGCAATAATTAAATAAATGCCAATAGAATGACCTTATAATTTTCAAACCCATGTCAGATAAAGCTATAAGAGATATCCAAATGCCAATACATATGATATTAATACCTGTGTTTTGTGGTATTAAGAACACGAAAAAATAGAAAATTCTATGAAGTTCAAAGTTCTTTAAAGTTAGATGGAAAAGGCATTCATTGGTATTCCCACGAAGTTTTACGGTTTAGTTGGAAAATACACATATGTTTCTTAAGAGCTAAAACAATGCATTCGACATACAGACAAAGGACCAATGTAGGTGGGAGGGCAGAGTTCTGTGATTAGACAGGAGAATT
The DNA here is from genome assembly GCF_028878055.3 of Symphalangus syndactylus. Classification (NCBI taxonomy): domain Eukaryota; kingdom Metazoa; phylum Chordata; class Mammalia; order Primates; family Hylobatidae; genus Symphalangus; species Symphalangus syndactylus. Next base: position 111,045,486 of record NC_072438.2, read on the forward strand.
AGAAAATCTGTTCCAAGTAACTCCAGGGAATGGGTGGTATAACTTCCTCCTTGAGGTCCGAGGGTCACCAACATAAAAGCTCTACATAAGTTTTTATTAGTAGCTCAGAAAAAAAAATAGAATCTAAAAAGATCAAAATCCTGGCAAAGATTTCCGGTCATAATAAATCATAGTCGCGCAGGATGACATGATCTCCCACAGCATAAGATTTAGAATTAAGCGTTTGGTATTGTGAGTATCTTCAGTTACCAGATAGTCGTTGCTTTCATGATGTGTACACGTCTCCTTAGCCTCGGCAGGGTTTCCAATTAAGCATAGAAATACTTTAAAAATTTGAAATCCTAGTAAAGATAGTTTGGCATTGGAAAGGATCCAATCTGTGTTGGAAATCTACATACGTGTAATGTTTAAGAGAACTTCGCTTATGAGAGAAAGCTTCGTTTTGTTTTTTGAGAGAGAGTCTCACTCTGTCGCCCAGGCTGTAGGGCAGTGGTGGGATCTCAGCTCACTGCAACCTCCCCTCCCAGTTCAAGCAATTCTCCTGCCTCAGCCTCCTGAGTAACTGGCACTACAGATGCACCCCACCACGCCCGGCTAATTTTTGTATTTTTAGTAGAGACAAGGTTTCTCCAGGTTGGCCAGGCTGGTCTTGAACTCCTGACCTCAGGTGATCTGCCCTCCTTTGCCTTCCAAAGTGCTGGGATTACAGGCATGAGCCCCCATGCCCAGCAGAGAGTGAGTTTTAAAGGTACAATATCTAATATGCAGTTGAGTACTTGAAACAGATATTTGATTTTAAATTTCTTACTAATATAAACAATATTGGAACATTTGGCAAAGCGTTTGGATTCACCATATTGATTGTTCTTACAAAAATAAAATTATCGGGGAAATTTTGTTTGTAGATGCAGACACTAAAGAACTTAAGTGAAATAAAATATATTACATTTGGAATTCCTAGTGAATTGGAATGATGGTTTCATAATTTCAAACTTAAAATATGTAATTATTTGCTTGATTTTGACATGGTATTTTAAATTGATATTTTAGTATTTATATATTATTTTGGAACAACTAGATGCATTTTAGGGTCACTATTTTTATTAATTAGATTTATAAAAGTTATTTAGATATGCAGAAAAAATTTACTGTCCTAAATTTGAAGCACTCAAAAAATAAGTTATAAAGGTTTATAAATAAATTTAAAAATATTTGAAAATGTCTTACATTTGTAAACAAGATTAAAAAAATTCATAAGCCCTTAAAATAATTGCTGCAATTTCCCATTTTAAAAATAAAATAATCTCAGTAATGAAAGAGACCTAGAGAAGAACTAGGCTTATAAATCTATAAATTGAATAGCAAATGTTAAAAATGAGCTTTAGAAGTTTTCTCTGCACAAAAAAGAAGACAAAAGAAGTCATTAAACCCTACATTCATTTTTAATTACAAGTCGGATATTATTTAAGAGAGCAATAATATGTCCCCTTTCATGTAATGTCCAGAATTCAAAGGAACCACAGGATGTCATGTCGTTTATTCTCCGAAGTGGAATGCCATCACTTCCGCAGATAATACTGATTAATTTGAGCCAGCCTTCCACCTACATCCCCTATGCAAATAAACTTTACAAAGCCTTTCATTACATTATATACAAATATTTCTTCTCTTCATCAGTCATATTCTAATTATAGAGGCTCAACCAGGTAAGTTTAGCCTGACAAATATCTATGCTTATTATTATAGATTCACAAAGAGCTCCTTCTTCCTTATTAGTCAGATAATGTTCTTTCCTTTTACCCTATAGACAAAGGATGCGATTCATTAGGAAGTATTCCCCAACAGAGAAAATGTTTATATAAGCTTATTGATGTGTTCTTTTCAAATGCAAGGTAATTTAAATTTTCTTTAAATGGTATTTTTCTTAAGAGAGTAAAAAAAAAGGGAAACAGATGTTTTCATCACAAACACCATTTACCAACCAACCCAAAATGCATGGCCATTTATATTAAACAAGAAAACAAGTAGAACATGTGATTGCCTACATTTGTGCCGTATAAATTCATTGTCATTACTCTCAACTGAACTCCTGATGCTGCCTAAAAAAAAAGAGACCACGTTTATTTTCTCAATTCAACCCATCACCCTTCAGAATGACTATTTTAATCTTTCACCACAAACACAACCTGTATTTCCCTCTGCTGTCCTTAATCTTTGTCTCTTTCTTCCCTGAAACAAACAAAAGCCAAGACAGGAAACTGTGCTGCATCCTCCTCTAGTCAACCTAACGCCAGTCTTTCCTATGGCCGCTCCCCCACCTGTGGAGGAACATTCCAAAGTCAATGTCATTTCTTCCACCTGAAACAAATTTTACATGTGCTACCACTGTCCTGATTTTGTGTTTCCTCCTAAGCTCTTCAGGAAGATTGTCAACATTACCCATCCTAAGTCTCCCTCTCTTATTCCTCTACACGGTCCAATTCCATTGCTGCTGGCATGACTTGACCAATTTAGCTGCATTCACTACTGAAACAAAAGGGCGAATCACTACTTTGTTCCTATTGCAGACATTATTTATTGACTGTGCAAGATTACTAGACACAATCTAGCACACTCTTTTAACACACACATACACACACACACATAAACACACATACACACACATACACACACATACATACACACACATACACACACATACACACACATACATACACACACATACACACACACATACACACACACATAAACACACATACACACACATACACACACACACACATACACACACATACACACACACATACACACACACATACACACACATACATAAACACACATACACACACATACATACACATACACACACACATACATACACACACATACACACACAGATACACACACACACACATACACACACACACACATGCAGTTTTCCATGTGCTACCAGTTGTGTTCCCAGGGAAGGAGAATGTCAGATGGATACTAACAAGAAGGATGTCTTTTATGGAATTCTCTTGGGATCAATACCTAGGAAAGTAGAGAGAAGCATGGTAGGACAAGGAGAGAAAGTGGGCTGGATGCAGCTTCAGCCTATGGGGACACTGGTAAAATAACACTTCAGAGTTGTATAAAGGCCAAGTTCTAGTTGGAACGGGTAGACTGTGCCTTCATATCCGTCTATTGATCAGTCATTGGTTGCAGGCAGTTGAGACCACCCTTAAAGAGGGCTGTGATCACAGCACCCATCATACAATGTAACCTCATTCTGAGGATGTTCCTCACACCTCTATCATTCTTGCATCTTGATTGTTCCTTACCAGGTCCTACTTTTCTACTTAATTTTAAAGTGTTGAAGTTCCTCATAATTTCTTTTCCCCACTCTTCATGCAATATACACTCAATGCAATCTCACCTACTCCCATTCTTTCCTTTAATAATGATAGACTGAAGGGACCCAAATTTATATCTGTACCAGATATTTCTTCTAGCTCTACACATATATTTGCAAAACCTACTTGTAGAATTCTACTCACCATCTTCCCCCACTTCCTGTTCTTTCCCAAACAATCTTTCTTTTTTCTTGCTCCACAAACAGAAACTAGAATGATTTCTTTAAAAATACAAATGAGGTCAAGTTACCCTTCTGCTGAAACTTTTCGGTATCTTCCCAGTACCCTTCAGAAAAGGTAAGAACATTCTTAAAATGACTCTTTCAAAGCTCTGCACATTCTGATCTACGTTTCTTCCTTAAGTTCCTCTCTAGGTTAATTTTACTTATTCATACGTCCTCCTTGATCCCTGTCATTCGGTGAATCTTTCTTTATTTTTAAAGTATCTGTTTAAATGGCATTTCTTTAAAAACTCTTACTCATTGTCCAAAAGTAGTTAAGGATTTTGTTCTATAATATCACTCTATCTTTGTGTTTATTCAAATGACAAAATTATTTACTTTATTCTTTTGTTTCATATATTTTTCTTCTGTTTGACCGTGAGTTTCAAGGGGGCAGGGGAACAGATTATCCTATTTTGTTTGTTTTTAGTCTATCCCCAGTGCCTAGAATAAGGCTTGATGCACAGAAAACATTTTATATATGTATACGCTGAGAAAAGCAGTATGATTGAAGAATGCGTAAATAGTGACTGGAAAATGAACATGTGAATCCCAGCACTTTGGGAGTCCGAGGAGGGCAGATCATGAGGTCAGGAGTTTGAGACCAGCCCAGCCCACAGGTGAAACCCCGTCTCTAGTAAAAATACAAAAATTAGCCAGGCATGGTGGTGGACACCTGTAATCCCAGCTACTTGGGAGGCTGAGGCAGCAGAATCGCTTGAAGCCAGGAGGCAGAGGTTGCAGTGAGCCAAGATCGTGCCAGTGCACTCCAGCCTGGGCAACAGAGTGATACTCTGTCTAAAAAAAAAAAGAAAAAAGAAAATGTACATGCATAATTTAGCCTGTGTTTCTACCACTGAACACAGTGTGGGAAACATAGGAATATAAATCAGGATGATGCAGATGAGTAAATAATTCTGAATTATTTAATAGTCAGGATTTATAGCTAGGATTATTTTCAAAGGCCTATTGATATGCAATGGAGATGGATGAGCATGTACTACTTGAGGGCAGAAGAAAATCTCAATGAAAAATAGGGAGTAGAAATCTGAAGACAACAAAGAGGATGGCAAGATAATTGCTTTTCCAAAGTAATACAAATGAACACACTTAAAAACAGGCATGGGTAAGTTCACTACGGCAAAATGTCCAAATATATACTGGGAAGCAAATGGAAAGTTTTATCTTGACTTTCGAGGTGAACAGAGATCTACAGGGATAAATATTTTATAGCTGAGAAAACATGTGAAAAAGGGGAGAAATGGCTGGGCACGGTGGCTCATGCCTGTAATCCCAGCACTTTGGGAGGCCGAGGCTGGCGGATCACCTGAGGGCGGGAGTCTGAGACCAGCCTCACCAACATGGAGAAACCCCGTCTCTACTAAAATCATGAAATTAGCTGGGCATGGTGGCGCATGCCTGTAATCCCAGCTACTAGGGAAGCTGAGGCAGGAGAGTCGCTTGACCCTGGGAGGCAGAGGTTGTGGTGAGCTGAGATTGCGCCATTGAACTCCAGCCTGGGCAACAAGAATGAAACTCTATTTCAAAAAAAAAAAGAAAAACAGGAGAAACTTGCCCCAAATCATTTGGTTAAAAAGTTGCATATTTAAAATGTGAACCAGCCAGGCGCGTTGGCTCACACCTGTAATACCAGCACTTTGGGAGGCCGAGGCAGGCAGATCACCTGAGGTCAGGAGTTTGAGACCAGCCTGGCCAACATGGTGAAACCCCATTTCTACTAAAAATACAAAAATTAACTGGGCGTGGTGGCGGGTGCCTGTAATCCCAGCTACTTGGGAGCCTGAGGCAGGAGAATCACTTGAACCCGGGAGGCGGTGGTTGCAGTGAGCCGGGATCGCACCACTGCACTCCACCCTGGGCAAGAGTGAGATCCTGCCTCAAAAAAAAAAGAAGTGAAACAGTTTCTTTCTAACCTCCAAATGCACAATATTCCACGACACCAACCCTACACCAAAGAAATGCGTAGAAGTTTATAAAAATGGTTATTAACTGATTTTTTTCAGCACCAGAATCAACTATCCTGACTCTAGCTTTAGAAACGTAAGTTAAAAAAAGAGGAAAATAACTTCGAAGGAAGTAATTCTTTGAAAGCCGTTAGGACAACACAATGATTTGAGGGTCTTGTGCTTTTCCATGAAAAGGTGGGGCTAAGTCTGTTGTAGAGGGTGAAGGAGACACAGGAGTTAAAAATGTGCCAACACCGTGGCCCTTGGAAATAACTTGTAAGATCAAATGAAAATCGCAATCGAGACTGTCACTTTTTGATCAGATTGTTTTCAATCGATAATGAGTGCAGGCCCGCAAATGTGTATGGGTGTTATGTGGCATATCAAGGTACATTTCTGCAGAACATACTCAGTGCAATATGGCTTGTGGGTACAACATTCCTTTATATAATTGCACTCAACTAATGTATGCCTTGGAAAGCAAGCACATCAAACATTATGTCTTAACAGACTTCTGAAAGAAAAACTGGAGTTCCTGGTGGCTCTTAAACAGTCTGCTGGTTATTTTATGGCATAGAGGAGAAAATTTACCCTGCAGAAATCTAGCCGAGCACATCCTCAGACTGATCACATTCACCTTCTCATCATGGTTCCAGTCTCAATTAAAAAAAAAAAAAACAACAAAGAATCATATTTGAGTAATCTGTTCTGAATCATACAGGGAAAGTCCATGCTGAGATAATACTTATGCATCTGTCTTAGAACATGTCTAGAATATTTACTAGGAAGACTCACTATCAAAAGGGATTTTGGCATATGTGCATTAATTCAGCAAGCCTCATTTCTTCAATACCAAACATGCGCCAGACATTGTCCTAGGAAGAGAGGATTTAGAAAAAAAAAAAATAAAGATATATTTACCGCAGTCCAGCCATAGAAAAAGATAAGTAAGTAATTAAATGCAGGAGTATACTATAGCTTCAAAGATAAAACTTATGAAGGTCTGGAAATTAGCACACATGGGATAAAACAGTCACTTCTACATAAGAGGAGGCGATTATAAAGAAGATTCACATAAGATTCAGTATTGAGCTAAGGTTAAAGAGAGAAGCATTGTTCTTGGACCAAGTTTTCTGGGAGGTGGGAGAGTAAAAGAAGTCCGGGACCAAAGGAAGCTACAACAGAGAGCACTGAATGAGCAGCCTTGCAGGTCTGACCCAGACTGCCATCTGAGAAAATTACAGGCAGTTTGATTGGCTGGGGCACAGGCCGTGAGGTGGGGCATGATGAGTGACAGCTGGAACCAGGCAAGGCTCATAAATGTCACACTAAGGAATTTTCACTGTTTTCTACCAGCCACTGGAAGAAACTGAAGAGCTTAAAGCAAGATAATGGCACATCACAAAACACATGGATTCGAGGTGGTAAGACAAAAAGAAGTTACTGTAGCAGAAGCATCAGGAAGTAGACTTGTATTAATTTAACTGCAAAATAATTACTTCTCCTACCCCCACAACAACATTCCAACACACAGAACTAATGTGGGTTATTAATTATTTCCCACTGTTCCCTACTGAAACAACATACTTTCAACTTTATTCTTTCAGTTCTGAGCGTGCTTATCTGCAAAGATATATAACCTAGTCTCCACGTCTTATCATAGAAAATTAGTACAGGTGACTTGTCTATTTTCAAACAGGGAGAAAAATAGAAATAGATGCATTTAGTCCTTCTGAATTAACCAGCTAAGCTACTTGAGGAGGAAGAGATTATATCAAAATTGTAAACTTTTAAAACTAATTTAACATTATAACCACAAATGGATATATAAATTTTTTTCCTTCAGGGAATACTTGGGAGAAAAATTAGAATCCATGCTCCTGCCTTATTCAAAGCAAAATGATATTGGGTGCAGCTGTTCATTTCAAAGGCCACTGCACATCTCCCATAAAAGCAATGTGCTACAGTGATAAAAACTGCCCACCAATGGTCATGCCTATGCGCGTTTTCTAAGGTGTTTGCCACCCTCCTGTCAAGAGGTGAAGTCTGTTTCTTTAACTCCTGAATCTGGGTTGCCCACGTGGCTTGCTTTGATCAATGAAATGTCACAGAAGTTATGTTCTAGGACTTTTGAGCTCAGGTCTTCAGTTTCTACTTTCCCTTTCGGAACTCAGCTCCGAATAAAGAATTCCGGAATCTCCTATTAAGGAGGGTAACCACACAGAGAGACGGGAGAGTGACAGGCCACAGGCAGAAACACAATCTACATGGAAGAGACCCATGGCATTCCAGCCAACAGCAAGTACCAGGCCCCACGTGCAAATGAGGCCAATGGGTTCCACTATGTCCAGCTGAGCTGTCCCAGCCAAAACCATGTCAATCATGGACGAGTTCTCTCTTCTTCATCCTGCCCATATTGCTGTCTCATGGCATCATACCCAATAAAATGGCTGTGATTTGAAGTCATTAAGCTTTGCGGTGCTTTATTACATAGCAACATATAAATAATAATGAGTAGTAAAATGCTTATTGCTAACTTTTCAGTGTAAAATTCCAGTGGCAGACCATGATGCCATGTAGAAAATATCTGGCTCAATTCGTACAAAAATGGCACAGCGTGTGGGACTCAGAGGAAACACCACGGTAGCAGGCCCTATATGCACAGCAGGACACACAGGAAGCCAGTGTCCAAGGAGCTGAAGGTGACCCTGTGGCCTTTCAATATTCACACGAAGAAGCAAAAGCAATAGCACAGCATATCCTGGTCGGTGATGTGTGTGTATGTGTATGTGTCACAGCTGCATTAGACCAGACCACGTGGTAACATTGTCTAAAGAAAGAAATAGAAAATACATAGAAAGCTCTAAACTTGTTTTTCTTTAGAAGTTATGTCCCAACCATGATAAAAGTGTTATTTTTCCTCCTTGAGGAAACAAAGAAAAATCAACGATAACATTTCTACCCATTTTTTTTTTTTTTTGCTGTTATATCCATTTTATGATGCTTTGCAAGTACTATTTATTCTTACTTTTACAGCCAGTCAGAATGTGTTTGGGTTTCTCTTATTTCTGTCTTTTTAAAGCTTCAACATTAAAGTTCTTTAGTACATCACACATTGCAATATTAAAAGAAAACACTATCTTGCCTAAATAAGCAGTATCGTATAATATCCAGTCGAAACTAACTTCAATGTACGTGATATGAATATTGCTTTCTGAAAACTTTACGGTCTGTTTGGACCACTCAATATGTAATTTTTAAACTAGGATGCCATAGCGTTTAAACAGTTTTCACATCAGAAATGTAAGAAGTGCTTCTCCTCAGCAAATGTAAAAGAACACACATCACAACAAACTATCTCTCAGACCACAGTGCAATCAAATTAGAACTCAGGATTAAGAAACTCACTCAAAACTGCACAACTACATGGAAACTGAACAATCTGCTCCTGAATGAGTACTGGGTACATAACGAAATGAAGGCAGAAATAAAGATGTTCTTTGAAACCAATGAGAAAAAAGACACAACATACCAGAATCTCTGGGACACATTCAAAGCAGTATGTAGAGGGAAATTTATAGCACTAAATTCCCACAAGAGAAAGCAGGAAAGATCTAAAATCAACACCCTAACATGACTATTAAAAGAACAAGAGAAGCAAGAGCAAACACATCCCAAAGCTAGCAGAAGTCAGGAAATAACTAAGATCAGAGCAGAACTGAAGGAAATAGAGACACAAAACACCCTTCAAAAAAACCAATGAATCCAGGAGCTGGTTTTTTTTAAAAGATCAACAAAATTGATAGACCGCTAGCAAGACAAATAAAGAAGAAAAGAGAGAAGAATCAAATAGACGCAATAAAAAATGATAAAGGGGATATCACCACCGATCCCACAGAAATACAAACTACCATCAGAGAATACTATAAATGCCTCTATGCAAATAAATTAGAAAATCTAGAAGAAATGGATAAATTCCTGGACACATACACCCTCCCAAGACTAAACCAGAAAGATGCTGAATCCCTGAATAGACCAACAACAGACTCTGAAATTGAGGCAATAATTAATAGCCTACCAACCAAAAAAAGTCCAGGATTCACAGCTGAATTCTACTAGAGGTACAAAGAGGAACTGGTACCATTCCTTCTGAAACTATTCCAAACAATAGGAAAAGAGGGAATCCTCCCTAACTCATTTTATGAGGCCAGCTTCATCCTGATACCAAAGCCTGTCAGAGACACAACAAAAAAAGAGAATTTGAGACCAATATCCCTGATGAACATCGCTGCGAAAATCCTCAGTAAAATACTGGCAAACCGAATCCAGCAGCACATCAAAAAGCTTATCCACCAAGATCAATTTGGCTTCATCCCTGGGATGCAATGCTGGTTTAACATACGCAAATCAATAGATATAATCCATCACATAAACAGAACCAAAGACAAAAACCACATGATTATCTCAATAGATTTAGAAAAGGCCCTTGACAAAATTCAACAGCGCTTCGTGCTAAACACTCTCAATAAATTTGGTATTGATGGGACGTATCTCAAAATAATAAGAACTATTTACGACAAACGCACAGCCAATATCTTACTGAATGTGCAACAACTGGAATCATGCCCTTTGAAAACCGGCACAAGACAGGGATGGCCTCTCTCACCACTCCTATTCAACATAGTGCTGGAAGTTCTGGCCAGGGCAATCAGGCAAGTGAAAGAAATAAAGAAATAAAGAGAAATAAATATTCAATTAGGAAAAGAGAAAGTCAAATTGTCCCTGTTTGCAGACGACATGATTTATATTTAGAAAACCCCATCATCTCAGCCCAAAATCTCCTTAAGCTGATAAGTAACTTCAGCAAAGTCTCAGGATACAAAATCAATGTGCAAAAATCACAAGCATTCCTATACACCAGTAACAGACAGAGAGCTAAATCATGAGTGAACTCCCATTCACAATTGCTACAAAGAGAATAAAATACATAAGAATCCAATTCACAAGGGATGTGAAAGACCTCTTCAAGGAGAACTACAAACCACTGCTCAATGAAATAAAAGAGGATACAAACAAATGGAAGAACATTCCATGCTCATGGATAGGAAGAATCACTATTGTGAAAATGGCCATACTCCCCAAGGTAATTTATAGATTCAATGCCATCCCCATCAAGCTACCAATGACTTTCTTCACAGAATTGGAAAAAAACTACTTTAAAGTTCACATGGAACCAAAAAAGAGCCTGTATTGCCAAGCCAATCCTAAGCAAAAACAACAAAGCTGGAGGCATCATGCTACCTGACTTCCAACTATACTACAAGGCTACAGTAACCAAAACAGCATGGTACTGGTACCAAAACAGATACATAGATGAAAGGAACAGAACAGAGGCCTCAGAAATACCACCACACATCTAAAACCATCTTATCTTTCACAAACCTGACTAAAACAAGAAATGGGGAAATGATTTCCTATTTAATAAATGGTGCTGGGAAAACTGGCTAGCCATATGTAGAAAGCTGAAACTGGATCCCTTCCTGACACCTTATACAAAAATTAATTCAAGATGGATTAAAGACTTAAATGTTATATGTAAAACCGTAAAAGCCCAGAAGAAAACCTAGGCAATACCATTCAGGACATAGGCATGGGCAAGGACTTCATGACTAAAACACCCAAAGCAGTGGCAACAAAAGCCAAGATAGACAAATGGGATCTAATTAAACTAAAAAGCTTCTGCACAGCAAAAGAAACTACCATCAGAGTGAACAGGCAACCTACAGAATGGGAGGAAATTTTTGCAATCTACCCATCTGACAAAGGGCTAATATCCAGAATCAACGAAGACTTTAACAAATTTACAGGAAAAAATCGAACAGCCCCATCAAAACGTGGGCAAAGGATATGAACAGACACTTTTCAAAGGAAGACCTTTATTCAGCCAACACACACATGAAAAAAGGCTCATCATCACTGGTCATCAGAGAAATGCAAATCAAAACCACAATGAGAAACCATCTCACACCAGTTAGAATGGCCATCATTTAAAAAGTCAGGAAACAACAGGTGCTGGAGATGATGTGGAGTAATAGGAAGGATTTTACACTGTTGGTGGGACTGTAAAGTAGTTCAACCATTGTGGAAGACAGTGTGGTGATTCCTCAAGGATCTCAAACTAGAAATACCATTTGACCCAGCAATTCTATTACTGGGTATATACCCAAAGGATTATAAATCATGCTACTATAAAGACATGAACACATATGTTTATTGTGGCACTATTCACAATAGCAAAGACTTGCAACCAACCCAAGTGTCCATCAATGATAGATTAGATTAAGAAAATGTGGCACATATACACCATGGAATACTATGCAACTGTAAAAAAGGATGAGTTCATGTCCTTTGTAGGGACATGGATGAAGCTGGAAACCATCATTCTGAGCAAACTACCGCAAGGACAGAAGACCAAACACTGCATGTTCTCACTCACAGGTGGGAATTGAACAATGAGAACATTTGAACACTGGGTTGGGAATATCACACACCAGAGCCTGTCATGGGGTGGGGGGTTGGGGGAGGGATAGCATTAGGAGAAATACCTAACGTAAATGAGGAGTTAATGGGTGCAGCACACCAACATGGCACATGTATACAAACCTGCACATTGTGCACATGTACCCTAGAACTTAAAGTATAATAATAATAATAAAGAAATGTAAGAAGTGCTAAATTACAGATTTTCAAATATTTAGGAGACATTAATATAATGCCATGTTTTTTCTGAACACTTATTAAGCACAGTTAACAAAAACAAATAGAAATGATAAAGTTTTGTTAATATTTCATGTTAACTCCCATTTTTATTTTAATTAATTTCTGGCTTGAAACCATTGGAAATTTGTTTTTAACGAACAGAATTAAATACATTAGGTCCTTGATAGAATTCTTTTCCTCCAAAGAATATCACCATCCCCCACTTTTAGCTAACTGTCATAATATGTTCTTTTTTTTCCAGATGCTTCTTGTTCCAGAACTGTATACACAAGTTGGACGACTAAACTGATATTTGCATAACAAGAAAAGTGGTCTTTAGACAATTTGGCAAATATGCTCATAGCAGCACTGCCAGGAACTAACCCCCAAAATAGGATCACAGCAGAGTTGGAACGCCAGTGATAGGGCTTTATTTCCAAGCACACAACCAGAGTTAGAGAACACATTCAAATAACCCAGGCCTTTTTTTATGTAAAAATTTTTAATAATCATGGCATTTCCAATGCAAATTTAAAATCTAGTCAGTAGCTTATTTTATTAAGAGACTTCATGGTTTTGACAGGTAATGATCTTTGCTAGAAAGGTCCCCCTCATCCTCCTCCTCCTCTTCTTTCTCAGGTCTATTCTTGATTCTGAAATTCACACCACTGGAATTTTATACCACACCACAGTTACACATTTTTTTCTGAATTTTACTATATTGCATTTTCCTGAGGATTTCTTTAATGCATGCCCTAGTTCTTTGGAGACTTTCAATGCCTGTTTAACAGCTTTCCTTATTCATTAGCAACTTCCTTTAGAATCTAACAAGTCTCTTATGATCCTGGAGTTCTGTCAATTGTAGTAATTTTTTATTGTTTTTATCACACGGTTGGGAATATTTGTTACTTTTTACCCTCACTTAGAAGCTTAATATAACTACTAAAAATGTTATATAACTCTTATTAATGTCTTCATCTTTTGTCATTATGAGTGGCCTAGCCCCTCCATAGACAATTTGAGCCTATGATTTTTCATGGAAGAGGGCATAGTTTAGCTTCATGTATTATTATCCTCTCTCATATTTGCTCTATCAGTATATATTGGAATATGGTTGAATTCTATAGCATGTATTTTATTGCTTTCACACGTTTTATTGCGCTTATGTTTGGATTTCTTCTCATCTGAGAAAGGATTGATTTTCTCATCTCAGTATATTTTTAATAAAATCATAGCTAAGAAAGAACATTTCATCCATCTAAAAGCTAACTTCCTTTCTTTTATTTTGTCCTGAAAAATACTACACCCACACATTTTTGCCAATAGCCTAAGACATTTAGCCATACTAATCTATCCTATTGGCTCCTTGGCTTTGATTGATGGACTAACAAAAATAGCTTGCTTGATGTTTCCAGAGAAAGTATCTTACCCTCATCTGTCTAAAGTATTCCTAACATAGGATTGTCAGATTTAGCAAATAAAAATATAGGATTTCTACTTATATTTCAATTTCATGTAAAAAACAAATAACTTTTTAGTATAAGAACATCTTAAATACTTAGAGGCTTATCTGAAGTTCACATTTAAATAGGTGCCCTGTAAGTTACCAGGCAATCCTGTCCTAAAGGAATAATATTCAAATCTCTCTTTAGCTTTTCCTCCAAATGTTGCTTAAAAATTTTCTGGGAAAATCATTAGTTTTATCTCCAGAAGCAAGACACTGTTGTCAGAAAAGGATGGGTTTCATTTTCTATTATTTTCATGTACTTGATTATTTATGATATTAGAACTGGGATCTCAGGACTGGCCTTGTGTAGCAATCAATGGTGGCTGACCATTGGTTGCTCTTTAGGAAAAAGGGTCATAAGCCCCCTTTTGCTCACTTCCCTGCCCCTTGAAATTAACTTATTGATTTAAATTAAAAGCATTGCATGCCTACTCTACGATGAATATTGTGATGTCAAGAATCCCAAACAAGCAGCAAGATTCTGTCCACCAGAAATGTTAAGCATATGTAAACCGGAGGCAGGCGACTGGGAGGTACCAGAATATGCTCTTTGTATTGATTTTAGTACCTGAACTTATGTGCTTTAATTGAGTTATACTTACCTATAAATTGATGCTCCCATCATTGAAAACAGCTTATGCTGTTACAGAATACATTGCGTAAGTGTATGGATTCCTTTACAGTCAACAAAAGGGTAAAGGTGACATGAAGAAGAAAAAATACGCTAACTAAATGAAAATTGGGAGTCATAAAAACATTTTTATAGAACTATAGAAATGATCTAAATCTCTTTTGGTGGGCTTTCTTTGCATCAGTACTACAAATGTTGGATTGTCCCAGCTCTGTCCTCAGACATCTCTGTAATCAGTATCTTGTCAGAGATCCCTGAAGAGGGGTTCTGGAGAGCCCTGGAAGGTTCTTGAGACCTCTCGAGGCAATCCAAAATGTCTTCCCGAAATGCCTTGGCCCATCATTTCACTCAGATATCTATATAAAGTCTCCCCTTAGACAGATCTTCTCTGACAACCCATTAGAAAATAGCAGCCTCTGTTACTTCATCACCTTCCCTACTTCACATTTTGTATAGTTCTGTTGCAACCTGAAATAAAATAATTTAAACCGAAATATAAATAGCACATTTGTTTATATTGGGTTTCCCACACAAGCTCAAAGAATGTAAGGACATGTACTTTTGTTTATTACTTTATCCCCAACACATTCAATAGTACATACCATATTGCATGTCTACAGAAAAATCGTTTGTAATTTTTTTGTACAATGAATGTATTTTATCTGATAGTTTTTCTTGGCAGTGAAAATATGCTTTTCCCTTACAGCTGCTCTTATTGAAAGACATTACTCTTAAGTGAATTTCCTCACTCCAGTAATTCAAGAAGAAAAAGTGTATATAGAGAAAAAGCATTAATAGTGTTTTATAACTTATTCCTAAAAATGGGTTGATTAAATGTTTATCATTAGTGCAGCAATGAAGTTTCTTTTAAACTCTGAAAATGAGGGCACATTCAGTGCCTTATATTTTCAATGCCTTGTGTAGACCAAAAATAGATAAAAACAAGAATCACTAGGAAAGTAATATTGTATAAGCCAATCTCTAACAGAGTCACAATAAAACAAATTAATGTTTGAAATTATCACCATTAGGTCAAATCTGTGTCTTGAGCTTCAAAATACTTCATTCATTCAATGGTTAATCGGTCACTGACTACTGTAGGCTGGGTACTGGGGAGCCAAAAGAGAAATTAATCACGGTCATCAATTTAAAAACCAAAAACTCTGTCAGCCAAGTGTATGCAACAGTTTTGCAGAATAAACACAGTGAGTTTGGTTTAAGACAGAGAAATTTAAGTTTCCAGAATATTGGGGAGAAAGTGTCTAATAGGATGGTGGAGTTCATGTAGAGATTCTGGACTGGAAAAATGATTTGGCCACCATTAGCATAGGACTAGATGCCACTGAAGTGGCAGAGATCACTTAGAATAAATGGCAAACAAAAAAGAGGCCTTACTTCCTTGAGATTCTTCTGACTAGGAGCCAGACACTACAGAGCATGGAAAATATTTTGTAAGGTAGAGTTACCGAAGACGGCCTTTTTCTCCGAGATATGCTGACATGCTTAATGTGGGCTTTCTTTACAACAATGTGATCATTCCAACAACTACTAGTTCCACGATGTTCTTAGAGTTTACAAATGTATTACTACAGTGAGTTTTATTGTATCTGAGCCTCGTGAGAGATTTACGATTATCCCTATTTTATGCAAAACTTCAGAAAGTTTAAATGAAAGGTCACAAATAGATGATTGATACCTAATCCACAGCTCTTGGATGACCTATAGCGTCAATGTTTTCAATGAAGAGAAGGTGATTTTCACCCCATCCTTCACTTCTAGTTTTTCCTAATTGTTCTATATGACTTTATTGAAAGCTTCACTTCAAAATCAATCTCTCCCCTTCTCAAACTATCTTTCTTAATAAGGAAAACTGTTAGGAAGTTCCCACAGCTACCTAACACCCTCTAATTCCCAAGACCTTGTGAATGCTTCTGACTATGAATTTTGAAGGCATTCCAGAAATACAGTTTCAGTTTGATTATAAAGCAAATAACATCTTGGATATTATTATATTTAAATATTTAGAATTATTTAAAATTAATTTTTTGCAAAAAATTCTTGGAGGGAAATGAGAACAAGAGTTTATTTAAGAAGTAGAATTTTATTTCTTTTTCTACAGGTCGACTTACTAACACTGTGGTTCTCCATAGAAATAAATAAAATTCACATACATAAAAAACGGTAGAGAATACTAAATGTGCCAAATAACGAATTCCTTTAAGCATAGATATATATATACACATATATACACATATATATATACATATATACATACGCACACATATATATACATATATATACACACACACACATACATATACATGTATATATACACACATACATACTTATATACACTTTTATACCTGCCAAGAAAGGTAAGTTTGTCACTGCTTAGAGATTGCTGAAAGCAAAATGAAAGAGTTCCATCAAGTGGTCATATCAAGACACAGCAGTTAGTATTTCACCAATAGAAAGAGGAAAACAATTTCTCTGAAATCTAGTTCAGACATAGATTTCTAACCGAGCTATTAAAATTTTATGCCATGCAACATTAAAAAACACAATTAAATGCATTTTAAACATTATTACTAATTCATTTTCCAATTCATTTTTAAACTGCAAAGAAAATAGAAACTATGTGATTTTTATTTTTTATCTTTTTCATAACGAATACTCTCTCCATATAGTTTGCAGTTGAAAATGCGTGGTTATAATCTTAATTTGCATGTTATAGTCATTTTTTAAAATTAGCAGGTAAACCACAGGTAATACTAAACTAAGTATTTGGATTGCACCGAAAATTCAGAAACTAACTACTTGCAAATGACCTATACATCTTAAAATAGTACAAAATAAATACAAAGAAAACTCTACTCAAGGTTGTTTTAAAAAATAAAATAAGTTATAAAACATAAACATGAGTTAACTTGCTTCTTTTAACAATCTATAGTTTTTGCCTTGCCAAATTTCATCTCCTTCATAAAGACAGACAAAACAGGCATCTTTCTTTTTAAAGTATAATTGATTTAAGGGGTCATCTTCTCATTATTTTGGAAAAACCATCATGGCTTATTTTAATGTTATAAATGCTACTTCTAAATATA
Source organism: Symphalangus syndactylus (assembly GCF_028878055.3). Lineage (NCBI taxonomy): Eukaryota > Metazoa > Chordata > Mammalia > Primates > Hylobatidae > Symphalangus > Symphalangus syndactylus. Next base: position 111,063,070 of record NC_072438.2, read on the forward strand.
TATTACAGATTAAGATTTGTTTCTTGCTTAATAAAGCAGTAGTTCATTTAAGCAACCATTGTTTAATTAAACTTTCTGAATATTATATATATATTACTAATGAGATGAGGTTAAACAATAGATTTTTATATAAAACCTTTGAAATATATATTATCTAGACATAAAATTGGAAGCAATGTATTTAATGATTAAGATCATGGATTTTGGCATCAGAGAGATTTGATTTGAATCTAATCTCTTCCACTTTTTTTCTCTGTAACCTGGAGCAATGACAAGCGTACTTTGTTTCATTGCACTTTTCTTGTAGATGTTGTGTTTTTTACAAATTGAAGGTTTGTGGCCAGCCTGCCTTGAGCAATTCTATCCACACTATTTTTTCCAACAGTATGTGCTCACTTTTGGTTTCTGGGTCACAGTTCAATACTTCTCACAATATTTCAGATTTTATCATTGTCATTATATTACTTATGGTTATCTGTGATCAATGATCTTTTATGTCACTATTGTAATTGTGGGACACCATACACTCTGCACATATAAGATAGCAAACTTAATTAATATCATGTGTGTTCCCACTTCTTCAGCAGCTAGCTGTTCTTCCATCTCTCTTCTTCTCCTCAAGCCTCACTATTCCCTGAGACACAACAATATTAAAATTAGACCAAGTAATAACCCTGCAATGGCCTGTAAGTGTTCAAGTGAGAAGAAAAGCATCATACATCTCTCACTTTAAGTCAAAAGCTGGAAATGATTAAACTTAATGAAGAAGGCATGTTGAAAGCTGAGAGAGGCTAAAAGCTAGGTCTCTTATAACAAACAGCCAACATATGAACACAAAGGAAAAGTTCTTGAAGGTAATTGACAGTGCTACTACAGTGAACAAATGAACGATGAAGAATGTAAAACAGGCTTGTTGCTGATATGAAGAACGTTTTATCAGTCTGGATAGAAAATCAAACCAACTACAACAAGGCCCAAATTATCTTCAATTCTCTTCAGGCTGAGAGAAATGAAGAAGAAAAGTTGGAAACTAGAAGAAGTTGGTTGATAATTTTTAAGGAAAGAAGCCATCCCAAAATAAAAGAAAAAGTGCAAGGTGAAGTAGTATCATGTGCTGATGTAGAAGCTTTAGCACATAATCTGGAAAATCTAGCTAAGATAATAGATGAAGTTTGTTACACTAAACAAGAGATTTTCAGTGTAGATGAAACAGACTTATATTGAAAGAAGATGCTGTCTAGGACGTTCATGGCTAGAAAATAAGTCAATGCCTGGCTTTAAAGCTTCAGTGCACAGGGTGACACTCTTGGTAGGGGCTAATGCAGCTGGTAAATTGAAGTTGAAGCCAATACTGATTAACGATTCTGAAAATAGCAAGAATTATGCTAAATCTACTGTGCCTGTACTCTATAAATGGAGCAAAGTCTGAATGACAGCATATCTGTTAACAGTATGGTCTACTGGATATTTTTATCCCGCTCTTGAGACCTACTGCTCAGAAAAAAAAGAGTCCTTTCAAAATATTGCTGTTCATTGACAATGTACCTGACCACCCAAGAGTTCCGATGGAGGTGAACAAGGATATTAGTGTTTCTAAGCTCGTTAACACAACATCCATTCTGTAGCCTCTGAATCAAAGAGTAATTTCAACTTTCAAGTTTTATTACATAAGAACTAAACATGGTAAGGTTATTGCTGCCATAATGACTACTCTGATTAATCTGGGTAAAATAAATTGAAAATCTTCAGGAAAGGATTCACCACTCTAGATGACACTAAGGACATTTGTGATTCCTGGGAGGAGTCCAAAATATCAACAATAACAGGAGTTTAGAAGAAGTTGAGTCCAACTCTCACAGATGACCTTGAGGGGTTTAACTCTTCAGTGGAAGTAAATGCGGATGTGGTGGAATCAGCAAGACAACTAGAATTAGAACTGGAGCCTGAAAATGTGACTGAGTTGCTGCAGTTTCAAGATACAATTTTAATGCATTAGGATTTGTTTCTTAGAGATGAGCAAAGAAAGTCGTTCCTTGAGATAGAATCTACTCCTGGTAATGATGCTGTGAACATTCTTCAAATAACAACAAAGAATTTAGAATATTACAGAAACTTAGTTGATAAAGCAATGGTAGAATTTGGGTTTGAAAGAAGTTCTACTGTGGGGAAAAAGCTATCAAACAGCATCACGTTACAAAAAAAAAAAAAAAAATCTTTCATGAAAGGAAAAGTCAACCAATGTGGCAAACTTCATTGCTGCCTTGTTAGAAGAAATTGCCACAGCCATATTAACTTTAAGAAACCACCACCCTGATTGGTCAGCTGCCACCAACACTTGGACCAAACCCTTTACCTGTGAAAAATCACAACTTGATGAAGGAACAGATAATCATTAGCATTTTAACAATAAAGTATTTTAAAATTAAAGTATGTACATTGTTTTTTAGACATACTTCTATTGCACACTCAGCTGCTTATATTGTAATGTAAACATGACTTTTTTATGCATTGGAAAACCAACAAACTTGTATGACTCACTTTATTGCAATGCTTGCTTTACTGCAGTGGTCTGGAACTGAATCTGTAATATCTCCAAGGTATGCCTGTATATCTTCATGTATAATAGGGAAGTAATTCTACTGATACAGGTATGGTAGAGCTTAGATAATGTCTCTTATATCAAGCATCTAGATTAGTAGCTGACTATCATCAAAATGAAAACACATGTTTGTGAATTAATATTTCCACTGTTCTATCTTGTTATTGGTAGGTGAGAGTGGTGGTGAACTTTCACCTCAAATTGTTTGATTTAAATAGTTGAAAAAATATAAACAAGTAAGGAGACAAAAGACAAATGTATTGCTTCTATGATGACAATACGATCATATTTCTTCTGAGTGCTCTATGACCTTCCTCCAATCTAAGCAATATTTCCATTTCTACTAGAAGCCAGAGAGATTCACACTGTTACCCTTCTTTCTGTCTTTTGGAAATTTGCAGTGATAATAAGTTGATTTAAAATCCTTACTTAATATCAAGAACAACTCTTCCTGTCAACATGGTAATAAAATGAACACTGAGGATGAAGAGAGAGAGAATGATAAAGTGCATTCAGTAAAACATAAACAAGTAAAGGATGTGGGCGCAAGGTATATAGGAAGTATTAATAGTTGTACTCCTCTCACATATTTTGTCATGTGTGAAATAATTCAAAAGTAAGATGTAAGTAAACCTAAAAGAAAAACTAAAACTCTCTTTAGGAAACCTAAAAGTGAATAGATTCACACTTCAACAAACTTTTGACGATATGTCAGCAAGATGGAAAATAACTACAAAAGGAAAGCTGCAGATACAAGAAGAAATGTTGAGTGAAGAACATGGAAAGCATGTAGATAAACCACAGGGTCTGTGTGAAATAACAAAAAAATTAAATTTGGGAATACAGAAAGTATATAATTGAAATATGGGACAATAAGTAAGACTAGCAGGTGATTTGATTTTTATAATTCTAAGGTCCCTATGTTATATAAAGAAGGAATAGAGAAAATGATTAATGTAGACTTTAAGTAAATAAATCTGTTAAAATTTCATGGTAACTATTAAAAGAATAAAGAGGGAAATAGAATTTAAATAAAAACTTCATGTAAAAGATGCAGAAAAAGTGATAAAAAGTAAAAGCGATGAAGCAAAAGAGGAACATACAAAACAAGAAATAGGATGGTAATGAATCCAAATATATCAGCAATCCTAATAAATGTAAATAAATTAACTTTCTAGTTAAAGGTTAAATTCAATAAAAGATAAGATCCAGGATTATACTATCGAAGAATCACACATGAAAATAAAAACATGGAAAAACTGATACACAAAGGATAAGAAATTAGGCAGCTTAAATATTAGTCAAAGGAAAGCTGGTGTATCTATATTAATATTATAGAGTGAAGTCTTTAAGGCACAAAGCATCATATAGAATGGAAAACATCATAAAACAATGATAATTATACACTCATTTCAACTTTGATGCCTCTAATAACTTGCCTCAAAACATATAAAGAAGTCAACAAACCCATCATACCAAGGAATACACAGTGTTCTCAGGTACGCACGGAGCTTCAGAGAAAGCCGAACCACATGGGGAAGACATAATGCACATATCAGCCAATTCCAAGGAATTATCAGACAGATATACTTCTCTTAGCACAACGAAGTTCAAAGTCAGAAAAAAACATTTTTTTTTTTGAAAAATTTGTAGATTTGGAAATAGGAAAGCATATTTAAAACATACAAGAAAGCAATAAAGTCTGAAAACCGATAAATTCAACAGTTAACTTAAGATATTAGGGAAAATATAAGAAACCCAAGCAGAAGAAATGCAATTATAAAAACCAACAATAATAATGAATGAAATAGTAAATAGAGATACAGCAGATTAAAACAAAAAGATTAACAAATCGAAAGGCTAATTCTTATATATTTAATGTATGTGTGTGTCTAATCTACTCTCAATATTAAACTATTAATCCTTTCTTTCCTAAATATATATCAACAATGATTGTTATATTTTTTCTATTTTTATATTTACACAGGGAAATGTGATATTCACCATGTTTCACTTAGTGTTTTTTAACTCAGTATCATTTTTGAGGCCAATTTTGAGACCCATGTGTATAGAGAGATACTTTATCCCTTTTAACTCTTGCCCAGTAATATATAGATTAAATTTTTATCCATCTATCCCCCATTTGCTATCTACTAATAGTATTTCAAAGCACATCCCTGAATTTTCCTATGCATCTCTGTTACACGTTACCCTAAAGAGAAATGACAAGCTTTTTAGAGAAGTGGCATACTCAATTTCCCTAAATGTTGGCAAATTGATTATTTAAATGGCATTTAGCAGAAAATCTAACAAAACATTTTTCTTCACATTAAAAAAGAAATCCTTAAATTGCTTCTTAGTTTCTATAAAAATGGAAGAGTGGAGAAGTATTCAGGGCTTTATGTTTTATTCAATTGGATCAATATCCTCCATAATCCTGTGAATCACCTTTTTAAAAAATTTGTAAAACTTAAGACAATATTTTATAGTTTTGCTCCACATTGTTTGAAATTTAGAAACTTTTATTTCTAATTAGATTGCTATGACATTAAGTGTGTGTGTGTGTGTGTGATTGGTAGGTATATAAATTATCTACTACATGCAAGATATAAAAATATGATAAAGTGTTTGGACCTTACCCTTAGAAAACAATATCTCAATAACTGTGGTGTGGCTGAGATGATGTTCAGGTATCATCTCATATTTGCCTACATTTCTAAGTTTATTTCTACATTGCCAAGTTTGTCACTATAACATGGCCATTTCCTGTATAGGAGACAGATGCTCTTTAGGTGTGTCCATCATAAAACTAGTTTAATAAATCAGGACACATTGAAAATAAAATAAGCCTCAAGCATAAAGCAGGACCAATCCTTGAACAAAGTGTATATTCAATATATACTCCATTGGCTTCAATAGTGAAAATATACTGTGAGCTGTCACAAAGTTGGTAGGCTCTGATCCCCAGCGGGTACTGTGCCTGTCCTTTGCATAACTAGAGGGATTGTTAGTCCTCTTTGCATACATCACGATTGTTAATAAAGTGACATTTGTCAAAATGAGTAAGCACCTGTTGCCATGGAAGGTGCCATAAGCAAGATTATAAAACAAATTGTTGTAGTTGGCTAGGAACCAGGAGGAAGATGAACACCAGAAGAAAAGGCATTCTTTCCTTAATTCCTCATACCCATTTTACAATGCATTGCATACAGTTGTTTATGCAGAACACAGGCTGTTTTCTTTTTTTCTGAAACCTCATGTAACCGATGGTATTTTAAATGAGCTCTAATACAAAATGCCTCACACACTGCTATCCTATGCCTCATTTAACCCATTATATGGGTTCCCTCTTGAAACATTTAGTCTTCATTTGTCTATTTTTCCTGTAACTTATTTTTAGGAATAGAAAAATCATGTCCTGGGAAGCATGTCTTCTGGCACATATTTAAAATACCTAAGGGGGCTCAGGTAACATCAAGACCCTAGTAGGTGCAGACGGGTCCCCACCAATATCTTGGCATTTTATTTCAATTATTTACTATCTTTCAATATGGCCCACAGCATGAAGATTTTGCATATACCAGTTTATTTTTTAATTGAAAATTGAAATAATACCAATACTCATAAAAAAATCCATTCAATTCTATTCAGTAAACAGTCTTCCTCTTCATGCCAGTAGATATCTGTAACTCTTTCCCCAGGTTCCTTATTTAAAGTATCTTTACCAAAAAAAGCAGACAGGCTTCAAATAACCGTCTGACATTGGAGAATGACAATATTTTTTCTTGTGAATTAGCATCCTAGCTAGGCACTGATATGAGATATACTGACATAGCTTTCCTGCCAAATCTCATTCTTGTATTGTTCATGAATAGATTCATTATTTTGGTACAAAGACTTTAAATATCAAGTTTAATTGATCTTTTATATCACACTTCTCCAGAATTTTTTACTGAAGGATAAATTTGTTCCTCTAAAAAGCACAGACTGTCCCGAGCAGATGCATGCCATTAAAAAAAAAAAAAATCACATAAATGTCTTCTTTTGGTTCTATCACAGCCTAACATATGAATCCATGTTTATTGTGGTAATGATTCAAACTAGTAAAATGGGGTATAATTTTTGTTTGTATTATAATTGCAGTGCTCCTCATTTCTAGGTACCCCATACTGGCTATTCTCATGTTTTATGTGACTCTCAGGGTGTATTGACTAGCTCTGTGATCTTGGAAAAAATGACTGGCTGCAAAAAGTTCTCTCATTTCTTCTGCCAATCCCATTCTCTGAAGAGGAAAATGTAAGACTATGTGTGCAAAAATTCTAAGACACTGAGAGTCCAAAGAAAATAGAGAATAGATATTTAAGCTTGAGACCAGAAAGCATTTGTGATTATTAAGACTGAATTCTTGTGACTTTGAGTCAGAATGGCTTGTTTTTAGTTGGAAGTTATCTTCTAGATCCTTATTCTCTGATTATATGCAATTTGGAAATGTCCTACATAAAAACTGCTGCCTAACTTGTCACCTGGTTTTCTTCCAATGCACAGAAAGAACTAGAAGCCCTGCAACAAATGGATTATGTGCACCATCTGGCCATTTTGTGTCGCATACTAAATTTTAAACTAAAAATGCCTTTCTTCTTCCCATACTAGAACATAAGAAATTTGCTATCTTTTCTGGCTTGATGTATAACTTAATTTATTTGTTAATATAAGTTGTTGATGGCTAAAATTGTGTAAAATGTAGTTATACATAATTTTTAGCTTCAAAGTCACAAATTTTGTCACTTTATTATGGAGGAATTGCAAATATCTCTAGGGTATAAACTCAGCCTGATTTCTGGATATCTGTTTTTTTCTATTTGCAACTTCAAATATGTGTGTAACGCCATTGCGAACTCTCAATTTTGTTAGGTGTCTTTCAAGTATATATGAGAAGTTAACATATGCATATTTTATATAATTTTTACATGTAAGTGCATATGAGTTCCTCTGAACTTTGAGAAACTAAACTGTCCAGAAAGGTATGTTTTTACATGTAGCCATTTGTAATTTGGTAACCACAGGAAATGTAAATCTGAAAATAACTATAAAACAGTTAAGGATAAGTATATAGTGTGATTCTTTTCCTTATCTAATATAAATTTTTAAAGCCACAGGAAAAGGAGCCGAAGACTGGACTATAACAGGTTTGGAGGCTATGAATACATAGAATGATACCAATTTATGGAAATACAGATTGATATTAGCTCATGTTATTGAGGGCCTACTCTTTGCCTTTTTTGTGTATGTATGTATGTATGTCTTTATTTATTTATTTCTGTATTTATTTATTTTTAGAGACAGGGTCTCACTCTGTGGTTCAGATTGGAGGGCAGTAGCGCGATCACAGCTCACTGCAACCTCAACCTCCCAGGCCTAAGCAATCCTTCTGCTACAGCCTCCCAAGTAGCTGGGACTACAGGCACGTGCCACTGCACCCAGCTAAATTTAAAAATATTTTGTAGAAACTGGGTCTTTCCCTGTTGCCCAGGCTGATCTTGAACTCCCGGGCTAAAGCGATCGTCCCACCTGGGCCTCCCAAATTGCGGGGATTACACGCACAAGCCACCGTGCCCAGCCACCATTGCCTTTATACATATTACCTCATTTAAATATGCATTTTTCCAATGGAAGGAACTGGAGCTTAGATAAATTCTATACCTCTCAAAATAACACCACGTGGATTTTTAAAAAAATCTTTAAGCATTTACCTACTTATTTATTTGGCTAATGGGAAAAAAAAGCTCCCAGTCACAAACATCCCCCGTCACAAACATCACGATCCATGATGATAGAGCAAAATCAGATATGCTAAATTTAGCCAAATGTATTGCATACAGTAGGTCATCAATACATGCTTATTGAATTAATTAAAATCCAACTTGAAAAGGAAATTGACCCTGTCAAATATTTGTATATTTTATCTCATCAAATTTAGTTGTGTGTGAGCCAAAGAAAACATATGAAAAGTGTTTTATTTTGCAGGGACAGATGTATAAAATATTATCTAATTTTAATATACTAAAGGCATAGTTATAGTTTTCCTTTAAACATCATTTTGACCTTAATGATGTGACTTACTATTTTACCCTCCAAAAACAGTACACTTTATAATTATAATTGCTGGAACACGCCACTTTCTAGAATTACGAAAAATAATTCATTACACATAAAGGCTTTATTTTGGAATGAATAAATGAATGTTGGCTGTCATCGTAATTTGTGCCTCCCGAAAGATTGGTTTCCTACCTCTAGATAGAGAGAAAATAAAATTTAATCTTTAAGAATTCACATTTCTTGTTTGGCAAGAGTTTGTATTGCTACTAATTAGCTGAAATAGAAAATAAAGAATCTCGGCTACATTGAACAACTGGGCTTTGAATGTCTAAAACTGTTTCCTCAGAAGAGAACAGGTGATGTCATTGCATCAAGTCACTGGGATGAATTGCTGAAAGGGAGATGCATGGAAACAATATCGTACCCTCAAAATTTCCATTGAGGAGCACAATGTCTCCATATACACTATTACCAGTTTCCCTTCAGAATTTTCTCTATGTCTGCTTTTAATTATCCCAAATTCATTTATCCCCCCTGTTTAAGTTCCCCCTCCCTCTTCCCCTATATTTCCCCTTGAACCTATCTTTTCTGTATCCATTGCAGAGAGATCACTTCGTTGTAACTGAATACAGATCTGAATGCTTACAACTTGCAGAGTCCAATTCACAAGAGTGAGGTCTGGTGGAAAGAAAGGGATTTTACTAACCAAAACTAGTAAAGGGGATGTGGCCGGATTCCCATCCAAAGCAACCACTTCAATTTTGGGGGTGAGGGTAGGAGTTTAAGTGTGGAAAAATTGATAAGGAAGGCGCGCAAAATTGTGCTGAGTACAATGTCTGTGTGTCTTGCTCTGGTGGCTATTTTGTGTCTCAGTCCTCCTGAATCACGAGCTGGCAGCATCTCAACAATGGCGGGGTTGTTGACTAGCCAGCCACCTTGAAATAATCTTGGGAATTTTGCAGCTGAGTCTCCAAGCTTCCTTTGTCAGACTCAAGATTAGCCCCTGCAACTTCTAAGAAGGCATATAGACGACAGCATACAATTAGATAAATGTGAAGGGAGTATACATGGTAGGAAAGGGAGGGATATGGAGTCTATTTTATGGCTAAGAGAAAAGGCTTCTACAGTTTTCTTCAAGGTTTTATCTTGAAACCCAAGACTAAAAAAAATAAAATGCATTTTGAAGTTAAGCTATCTGGTTTTTTAATGATTTATAGCTCTGGGGGTCTTCTCTTTTCTAAATATCCCCAAGCCCTAGGATGGATTTTGGGCAATATTTTGTACTAAATATGTGAGTTCAAAATGAGATATTTATTTACCTTGTACTTTATGTTGCAAATTTCCTAAAACTGTAATTTTAACAATCTACACGTTTATATTTATGTGATGGTTTTGTTAATTTCATTTCAACACTTTTCTCCAACAAGTGGATTTATACAAAACTGACAATGTGAATCTTCTTCAGCATCCCCCTTCAACATCTTAATAGGATAAAATGAATCATAATTTTAAACTACATTTCTTAATTTAAAGAAAAAAATTATGTGGACATATTCACATTCAAGGTGAGTATCCAGCAAACAGTAAATCAGGCAGGTGGTTATGTTGGGAAATGGTAGCAAAACATTTACAATTGATGCCATATGGCTTTCAGCCTAGTAGGGCCAACTAGCTGTGTTCAATGACTCTGGGGAAATTAAGCTGTTTGAAGGTCATTAATGCTAATTCTAAACCTCTGGGGCAGTGACAGGAAGTTGGCAGCAATATGCAGGGAAACCATACCTCCAACTGAGTGGATAAGCCTCCTTCATAAGTGGACCGAGGATTGTTCTTGTTGGGCCTGTGCTCTGATTTGGAGACAAAGAACCAGGTATAACCACTATTGCTGCATATACACAGCAGGCAGTAACGTATATTCTGATCCTGCCATTGTCTTTCTTAAACTGACCAGGAGTCCTTATCATAAAGTTCAAATCCCCTTCCATTATCTTCCTGTTTCAGCTGATACCACTGTCCTCTGGACTAAGCCCCAGGCACATTAAGTTTCTAAGTTGACATTTTTAATTAAGTTTTAAAGACATATTTGGAGAATTTTTTAATGCACAAGTATATGTCCAGCTCAAATAATTCCACTTTCAATGTGCTTTCCTGGGTTTCTTGAATGCCATTGAGAAATTACAGTACATATAAAGAAAATAGAAAAGAAATAGTAATCACTGAATCAATGATTAGCGAAAAAAAAACAGCAAAAGCTAAAGCTTTTCAGCAATTAAGTTCACCAATTTTCAGTAAATAACTCAAGTGAAAAAAATTAATTTATCTACTTGAAAATGGCTAATGCAGAGTCAAAGATTAAAATGTTGGAAATAAATTTTCTTCTTCCACGCCAACCTTTAAGGAAAATATTATTGAACTCTTCTGGAACACAAAATCTTTGCAACCAGCATTATTATGTATATTATCCACTTACATTAAATTAAAACTCTATATGCATGAGGGAATGTTTCTTCAAATATTAACCATAAATAGAAATTAGAAAAATGTATAAAATTAGGTTGTATATTTCATTCCTAAGATTTTCTAGACTGGGTTTTCTGAAAGATGCAACACCATTCTCTTGATATTCTACAAATAGAAACACGCTACCCCAGAGCATTGGGTTCAGAACGTGCTACCCCAGAAGATGGCACCTTCACATTTGAGAAAATCACAAAGGAGAAAGGTCTCTGACCTTCTCCAATCCTTCTTCTCTGAAGCAAGCTGTAAAAGAATCTGATCTTCAGCTGGGTGCGGTGGCTCACTCCTGTAATCCCAGCACTTTGGGACGCCGAGGTGGGTGGATCACGAGGTCAGGAGATTGAGACCATCCTGGCTAACATGGTGAAACCTCGTCTCTACTAAAAATACAAAAAATTATCCGGGTGTGGTGGTGGCGCCTGTAGTCCCAGCTACTCGGGAGGCTGAGGTAGGAAAACGGTGTGAACCCGGGAGGTGGAGCTTGCAGTGAGCGGAGATCACGCCACTGCCCTCCAGCCTGGGCGACAGAGCGAGACTCTGTCTCAAAAAAAAAATAAAAAAAGAATCTGATCTTCCTCTGAAGTATGTGATAAGAGCCTCATGTGCCTCATATCTGGAGACAAGGAATGTCACACTGGGACACAGAAAGTAATATGAACAAACAGGCCTTGCTAAGTTCCCCCAGCTTATTACCATTAGATCATACTCCTTCTGTTCAATCATGCTTCCTCATGACTGTCTACTCCCCATCCAACCTAAGCATAAATATACATAGATTTCGCCATTTCTTTGGGTCTTCATTTCTGAAGGTCCACATGTCACATAAAATTTACATTAAATAAATATGTATGCTTTTCTGTTGTTAAACTGCCTTTTGTTATAGGTGCTTCAGCCATGAACCTAGTGATGGATGAGAAAAAAAAATCCCTTCTACCCTACACTAACAAGGAAGGACGAGAGAGAGAATTCTAATTTCTTACCATAGGTATTCAATGTGATGAGAGGGTGGTCATTTGATGTATAAAATTAGGAATTCATTCTAAAACATGTTTGAAACTTTTGTTTAGTTTATTGCAGAGGAAGGGGCAAGTTTGGTGCTCCAAATTCCTGTTTTATTTGCCATCGTAGAAAGGATTTGAATTTGCAAGACACTTCAGAAAAGTCTGATTTTTTTTTCACTTTAAATGTGGTATTGTGGTTACTGTAATGAGGTGGCATCGACACTGCTAATACTTACCCTTTGGAGTTTACCCCAAGGCTTTACCATAAGACATCATCCAGATCACTGTGCTTTCTTTTAAAAAACAAGTCTTTATTAAAAAGAAAAGCACAAACTAGACCATCACAAATAGAAATTAGGAATAGCCAGAAACGTATTTAGCAGCGATATTTTTTTCTTTTTTTTTTTTAACAGTCTTGCTCTGTCTCTCAGGCTGGAGTGCAGTGGCGTGATCTCGGCTCACTGTAACCTCCACCTCCCAGGTTCAAGCAATTCTCCTGCCTCAGCCTCCCAGAGTAGTTGTAACTAGAGGTATCCACCACCACACCCAGGTAATTTGCATATTTTTAGTACAGTTGGGGTATCACCATGTTGGCCAAGCTGGTCTTGAACTCCTGACCTCAGGTGACCCGCCTACGAAAGTGCTGGGATTACAGGAGTGAGGCACTGCACCCAGACTTATTTAACATCAGTTCTAAACATTGTTGACACATTGCAGTATCTAATTTTCTCTAGTATCCTTAATTAATTATATAATGTGACTTTTGAAGAATTCTTATATACATTAAGATAAAGTTCAAGAAGGCCATTAGCAAAGGATTTTAAAAAGAGTAGTTTTTTTACAAAGATTTTCCATTTTAAACAGATTTTTCTTATAAAATAAATTTCTCCATGTCTTTTAAAAATACGAAACTTGGCTCCCATTAAATATGCTCATTTTTAGTTACCCATGGGATACCCTTACTTATCTATGATAACAGATACTTGTCATAATTTCCTGTATACTCCTAATGTCAGAGGTATGTTTACAAGTGGTATCATTTACTTCTGGATTTCATTTCCAGCTATTTAACCTCCAGATTCATGATAAAGCATTTTTAAGATTATCTCTGAAAACGATACCTGCTTTTTATTTACTCAAAATATATCTACACTTAACATAAGTACACTTTGGATAAGCAGTTATTTTTAGGCAAACTTTCACTAAGATAAGTATATGACAACATAAATAATGGAGGATATCCATGTGTAGCTAAAAGTGAAAATATTTACTTTACCTGGAAGATGTGTTTTTTTTAAAAAAAAAACCTGAAACAATTGATTTCATGCAAAAAAAGTGCTAAAAGAAAAATGCGTAATCTGTGTATGATAAAAACATTTTCTCGAGCTGTGCAAATGACCTTGTTGATTTTTATTTTATCTAAGAATGATTTTAATATGCAATAATACAACTTACAGCAACATATAACAATGCATTTAATAGTAATGCACAAAAGTAACAAAGCAATGCAGATAAAAATGTTATACTGAACTCATCATTTGACATACTTCCTGTATTAAAATAATTTGCTGAATAATGTCAATTATCAAAACATGTAGCTGCTATGTAGTCCCTTAAAAACTGATATTTCCAGCATGTATATAATACACATATAAGTATATTCGTGTTGAACATAGCTTTAGTACTTTTTATATTTTTTTAAAAAGAAATTGTATGCCTTTTGTTCAAAACCACTATAACTTACTTGACCTGTGTGTGATTTTTATTTTCCGTTAAAATATTTAATTTCCAATATAGTTTGGATGTAGGACAGTCTGCATTTTAGGAAGCAAAAAAATAAATTTTAGAAAGGTAAAATATCAAAGCCAGTTTTGTAGTAATAGTGATGTCTAAAAGTTGAAATAGTAGCTGTCATTAAATGAGCACCTACTATATTTCAGGCACTAAACTGGATTCTTATAGACTCTTTAATAATAATATCATACATTATAAATGTGAAATTTTAGACTGCAAAGTACATAATTTGCTAAAAGTCACAGATGTAATAAACTGTCAATCCAGAATTTGAACTTAAATCTTTTGGCTGCAGAGAGGAAAACAAAAGAACGGTAGGTAAATAGCTAGATGAATCCGTTGACTGACAGTCGTATCAGCTTCCCTTTACTGAATGCTGATCTCATCACACCAGTATAACTTTGTAAAATGTGTTTATTATTTCCATGTTCAAAGTGAGTGACTTAAGGCTAAAAATGATAAGAAATGTGTCCTTGATGGCAGCTATCACTGGAAGATCCAGAATTTTAACCAATATTTCACTATCCAGTATTACTCATTTCAAAGCACTCAGCCTTTCTGCTATCACATACAATTTCCACTTCAAGTAACAAATTCAAATATAATCGGTACAAAGTTTATCCTACCCTGAAAATGAAATGTATAATATTCAAGAACAACTTGATGATTCACATCTGAGAAAACATAGTACTCTCAAAGTGACAAATACTGAATAAATAAATATTACCTCTGTATTGGATGTCTAAAAATGAGTAAGGACAAGATACTTCAAGCTGGAAAAATTAGAATGCAAACAAAAGACAACGGAGAAACCAAACATAGCTGGTCACATATGTATTTTTGTAACGATTTTTAAGTCTGGGAGTCTTGTTTCCTAAGCAAACATTTATTTTTTTGTTAGCCAGAAGTTTATATCTCCCTAGATTATGTAAAATACTGAAAAAAGAAATATGAAAACTTTATTTTTAGTTGTGTCATCAAACAGTGCCTTACATATTTGAATGACTACACTTTCAAAAGCTGCCAAACTTTAATTTCTTCTGTTAGTATCTATATCTACACATATTCAACATTCAAAGTAAGGAATCTTGTAGTGTGTGTTATATTGTTCAAGTATTGATGATTTTGTTGCAACTCTGGGAACACTTTTTAGCCCCTGAAGCCTGAATTAGGGGTATCTATATAGAGAGGAAATTATTGGCTTATCAAAAGTGTGCATAGATTCTGTAGGTCAAGTCTATCCATCATAGACTTCCTAAAAGGTGGATTAGATTTGAAGCTCTCCCAATTTATTTTGTTATGGTTTATTGGCACATTCATTTTGCACAACTGTTTATACAAAATAAATGGCTGCTGATATCTTAAGCCCCTCCATTAGTGGAGTCCAATTCACCATCTAAGATAACAAAAACATAGGAATCTTCAGTTCCTACTGCTACCATTACAGAAGGCTCAAGCTGTAGAATATTTGATGCTTTCTGCTCTCAAAGTTCTGATCCAGTCCTTTCTCTTACATAACATCTGTCCATGGCCTTGCTCAGAGGGACCCAGTGCTCATTCAAAGATCCCTTTATTGTGGTGAATGTTTAATTTCTTACTAATATTCATTCAAATGCAATACATGTATAGTTACATTCAGTCTGTGCTGCTATAATGGAATATAAGAGACTGGGCAATTTGTAGAGATTCTTCATGGTTCTGGAAACGGGAAAATCCAAGATGCAAAGGCAAGTGTCTGGTGAGGACCTTCTTTCTGTGTCATCTCATGGTGGAAGGTGAGACAGCAAGAGATTGAACTCCCAGCTTTAAGTTATTTTAAATCAGCATGAATCTGTTCACAAGGCTTCAGCCTTCATGACCTAAACACCTCCCATTGGGCCCCACCTCCCAACAGTGGTTCATTGGATTATGTTCCAACACATGCCTTTTGGAGGGACACAGCCAAACGATAATGATATATAACAGCATTTTCTAAGTGTTCATTTTGATGATTTTTGACAAATGTTTACAGTAGTGTAACAACCACTTCAATGGAGACGTTTCATCCTAAAAATTCCCTTGTTCTATAGATTCAATTTTTATATTCTTCTGAAATTTTATGCTGAAATCTGATACCCAATATAATGGTATTGCGAGTTGGAGGCTTTGGAAGGTGATTAGATCATAAGAACAGAGACTTAATCAAAGGAGATAGTGCTTTTTATAAGAGACCCTGGAGATATCCCGTCCTTCTACAATGTGAGGAGACAAAAGAATGACAGCCACCTCTGAATCAGGAAGTGAGTCATTACCAGGCACTGAGTCTGTCAGTAACGTGAATTTGAACTTCTGGTCACCAAAACTGTGAAAAATAAATTTTGGTTGTTTATAAACTACCCAGTCTATGATATTCTGTTACAGCAACCTAAAGTACTATGTTACCTGGTGCCCCTTTGTAATCAGTCCTCGCCCCCAACCTGACACCTAGCCCCTGTCTACCCCACTCAGATTTGGGTGGCTACAGTTTTGGCTATTAAATAATGTCACAAAAATTGAATCATATACTATGTAGCTTTGATTGTTTTTTATTGAGTTTACTTAATGCATTGGAGATTTATTCATGCTGTTACATATGTCTATATTGTATTTTTTTATCGCAAACTAGTGTTCCATTTGATTATACCTTTACTAATACATGGGCCTCTGGATTATTTCTAGTTTAAGGCCATGCAAATAAAGTTGCTATAAACATTAGCAAATGGGTCTCTGTATGAACATGCTTTTATTTCTCTTGGGTAAACATCCAGGAATTGATAGTTGAGTCATATGATAAATGTATATTTAAATTTAAAAGAAACTTCCCTATTGTTATCCAAAGCAACTATACCACTGATGTTTCTACATATCCTCATCAGTACTCCGTCTTCTGTGATTTGATTATAGCCGTCCTAGTAGCTGTATAGAGCATCTCATTGCAGTTTTAATTGCATTTTCCTAATGACTAGTGGCGTTAAGCAAATTTTCACTGCTTATTTGCCATTGGTATATACAGTGGTTCCACGTTCTCCGTGAGAGATTAGTTCTAGAACCCTGATGGATGCCAAAATCCAGAAATGCTAAAATTCCAACATTGGTCCTGTATAACCTGGGAAAATTAAAACTGAGCCCTCTGCATCCTTGGGCTGCCCAATCTGGGAATACTATATTTTCTATCCATAGTTGGTTGAATCTGTGAATGCGGAGCTCGTACACAGGAAAGGCCAACTATATTTTTTGAAAGTCCAGTTTTTAGTCTGTTTCTACCAGTTATAAAAATTTCCAGTTCGCATATATGGAAACTGTTTTTATGTGGATGGCTGAGGATTCTTTTGGAAAAACATACTGTCAAGAAAAGAACATAGGGATTATAAGCCTGACTCTATAGCAAAATCTGATTTTTTAAAAAGAAATTTTTATTAAAATGTCTAAAAAACACTGGGGCCCTGTTGACATCACTTGGATACCCGGCTGGTATAATCTATGACAGTATAAAGAGCCCGTCTATGTACTCTTCCATGGAATATGAGATGTTGAGGACTTTGGCATGTCGGTAGTTATGTCCACTGGTATTTATTTAGGCAGAGTATGGGGGGTTGCCAGGATTAAGAGAGGGCATAGGGTCAAGTGTGCATCCTGAGAAGCCATAAACAGAAAAGAAAGTGTAACCTAGTAAACCGTGCAGTTCCCGCAGGAATCTGGCAGGAATGGGACACAGTGGGCCCAGCATGGTCTACCAACCCCCTGCCGAATCCTTGAAATTCCTTCTGAAAACCTCCAGAAAGAAAGGACAGAGTACTGCATAGAGGGTTGAAGGTTCTGGTTTCTCCTGGCTCTTGTTTCTGTTTACGATTTGTATCTGTAGTAGTTTCCTGGGACTGCCCTAACAAAACAGCGCACAGTGGGTGGCTTAACCATAAGTGTACTGTCTCAGAGTTCTGGAAGGCAGAAGTCTAAAATCATGGTGTTGAAAAGGTGGCTCCTTCTGAGAGCCACAAGGAAAAAGCTATTCCAGAGAAGTCTCTCTCCTTATGTCATGCAGCTTTGGGTGTTTCTTGGTGTTTTAGTCTGTTCTCCTGCTGCTCATGAAGACATACCAGAGACTGGATAATTTATACAGAAAAAGAGGTTTAATGAACTCACAGTTCCATGTGCTGGGAAGGCCTCATAGTCATGGCAGAAGACGAAAGGCTCATTTCACATGGCGGCAGGCAAGAGAGAATGAGAACCAAGCAAAGAGGAGACCCCTTATCAAACCAACAGATCTTGTGAGACTCATTCACCACCACAAGAACAGTATGGGGAAAACCACCCCGTGATTCAATGATCTCTCACCAGATCCCTCCCACAACACATGGGAGTTACGGAAACTACAACCATGATTCAATTACCTCCCCCAAATCCCTCCCACAACACATGGGAGTTACAGGAGCTAAGACAGACCATATCGCTTGGCTTATCAATGGCATTCTTCCTGTGTCTTCACATCGCCTTCTCTGTATACCTATCTTTCCCTGTGTCCACATTTCTCCTTTTTGTAACTACAGAGTCATATTGGATTGGGCCCATCCTAATGACTTCATCCTGACTTGGTCATCTGCAAAGGCTGTATTGCCATACAAGGTCACATTCACAGCTACTGGAATTACCGCCTCATTATTTGCTGAAGGTACACAATTCAACCCATAACACTGTCAGTCTAGTAATTGTGCCCTTTTAGGTAATTTCTGTTTTCTACTCATAATTTAAAATGAAAGCATCTTGAAATTATAAAAGACAATAGTGCTAAGAGAAAATTTCCATCAACCTATGATTTTAAACTCTTCAAAGTGCTAAGAGAAAATATCCATCAATCTATTATTTTAAACCTTTCTAAATTATTAAGAGTAAGATATATAAAATAAGATAATTTTCAGGACAGCCATGGTTGTTCATGCGTGTAATCTCAGCACTTTGGGAGGCTCGGGAGAGCAGACTGCTTGAGCTCAAGAGTTCAAGACCAGCCTGGACAAGATAGTGAAACTTCATTTCTACTAAAAATACAAACAATTAGCCTGGTGTGGGCGTGGTGGCAAATGCCTGTAGTCCCAGTTACCCAAGAGGCTGAGGTGGGAGACCTGCTTGAGCCCAGAAAGTCAAGGCTGCAGTGAACCATGATTGCACCACAGCACTGCAGCCTGGGTGACAGCCTGAGACCCTGCCACATACACACACACACACACATTCAAATAAATGATTGAGTTTACATACCAAAGAGCACCAAAATATATGCTTCAATGAGAAGAAAAGAGTGAGATCTAAGTGGCACTGAGTTATACAGAAACTTGAAAACACGTTGGTGTATCTAAATAATCAATAACCAAAGTAACAGCAATAATAACATTAAGGATAATGACTATTTAGCTTGGAATTTAAAAAACAATACATAATTATATTTACAAATTGCAATAATATAAAAACCGGAAGAGATGGTCATATCTAAAATTTTCTACAGCCTTTAAATTGTTCAGGTAGAAGGAGATGATTGTTTCAAGTTGTACTTTGCTAATGCAACCTTGTGCTTCATTAGTGCTAATGCACTTTGTTCAACATTTAATAACTAAAGAGCAATGAAAAGCGACACAGATTAAATGGAAAAGGAAATATACAAACAACACACCCCCCAAAAATATGCAATCAAGTCAATGAAAAGCAGAAAACAAACGAAAAAAGTAAAGAAGTAAAAATACAGTGAAATTTTATTAAAGATGCAGAAATATATCCATATGTGTCAAAATCATATTTAGTATAAATACATTAAGTTCACTATTAAAAGACAGAGAGTACAAGCTATAATGACAAAGGATTTTTACACGCTGAGGGACATAAAATGATATGCCAAAATTTAGATTGTATAGTGACATTAATATCTCATTAAATATGCTAGAGCAAAATCTGAAATATATTCAAAAATTAACTTTGGGAGCCCGAGGTGGGTGGATCAAGAGGTCAGCAGATCGAGACCATCCTGGCTAACATGGTGAAATACCATCTCTACTAAATATACAAAAAATTAGCCAGGCATGGTGGCAGGCGCCTGTAGTCCCAGCTACTAGGGAGGCTGAGGCAGGAGAACAGGGTGAACCCGGGAGGCGGAGCTTGCAGTGAGCCGAGATCGTGCCCCTGCACTCCAGCCTGGGCGACAGAGCCAGATTCCATCTCAAAAAAAAAAAAAAAAAAAAAAAAAAAAAAAGCTTTCCAGTTGAAATATCTTTATAACGTAATATTGAATTCTCATGGCTAAGGAAAAATAATTTTATAATTAATCAGGTCTAAATAAAATAAATTAAATACTGAAAGGGCAAAAAATTATCTTAAAGCTTTTACACTTCAATGCTCAGTTTTGCTGTGAACCTAAAACTGTTTTAAAATTAAATTATGTTAAATAGAAATAATTATTTGTGGGACATTTAATGTTTCTTGATTAACCCTTGGACTTGTAGAGATTTTAACTTAGAACAGGCATAAAAATTGTAACAATTGTTATTGTGAATAGAATAGAATATTGTTCTGAGAACAGTAAATATTTCTTGAGAATTTCGATGTGTCCGAGGCTGGAATATTTTCACATATTGTTTAACTCTTTTGTCTTATATACTATTTTGTCTTTAAAACAATCAGATGAGGAAAATGAGGCTCAGATAGCAACTAGCCTGACCCAAATCACACAGCTAGAAAGCAGAGGATGCAGGATTTAAACCCAGAACCTGTTTGACTATTCACTACACTCTACCACCTCCAAGGAACGTGGTGCGTATATGATACTTGAGGACATATCAACAGTCACGACTAAGATTTAGTAAAACGGTGGAGAAATGAAGACAATGTTGAAAGAGAAAGAGTTCTAAGCCAACCACAATTAAAGTCTGAGTATGAAGAAGTCATGCAAAATATTTAACAATTTTACAAATGAAGAAGATGAGGCTAAGAGAGAATTCATTGCTTGCCTTATCGGACATCACAGTCCTCACTAATTATTTTAGTTTGTGTTTTCTTTCACATGTCTTGAAACTTGCATCATCCTATAATAGTCACTAGAATTTAGTACTTAATTTTTCTCTCGTTTCTGTGCATCTGTGCATGGAGAGGGATACCCCTGCTGCATGCTGATAGAAACTGACATTGTTTGAAAACACCTACTTTCATTTCCTAAATATGTGACTTCAAATATAACATAATTAAATATATAAATACTTAGGATATTTTTCTCTCTCTTAAAATTTATCTTAGCTTTGCAGGCCATAAGCTCAGAAATATGTGTTCCTTGTAAAAGCCACCATCTTGACCTCTTATTCTCCAACCATTAGCACAGTAAGTGTGCATTTAAACAGTTAACTAGCTATGAAATTGTTGGTAGAGGAGTTCTACAAAAACTGCAATGTATTAAAATCCTGTTTGGTCACAACTTTCTGAGGGAGGGAAGAAAACTTCATATGAGTTATGGCGATGTAATTTATGTTGATTATAAGAAAAAATTTGTTTAGGCCAATAAAATTCAAATTAACAAAGCACATTCAGAAACGAGGTTTAAAACATAAATAGCATGAAATAGGGGAGATTAGAGCTAATATTTTCCAGGAGCTAAATAAACACACAAGCTCATATAGCATTTATTGTAAAGGTTAGAAGAGAAATCTAATTCAATATATTTAATGTACATGTAGAATGATTAGAATCTGTCTGGTTCTTGATAAATATAATCTAAAGAATTAGTTTAGACATCTTTCTCCCATCTTCAGTCAGAGTTTTATAAATTAATGAAATTATCTATTATCATTTCATCTTAGATGTCATAAGACTTTGGAAACAGGGGGTATTAGGGACTAATTCACAACACATAAATAGCTTGAACAGGTGGTACTTAATACCATCACAGATACTGGTCACTGGGTAGAGTTCACAGTTATGGAAGTGAATGCCAATTAGAAAAATGTTCATATCCTCATCACTGAGTAAACTTAAACTAAGTGAAAAGATACCACTTGCCAGGTGCAGTGGCTCAGGCCTGTAATCCCAGCACTTTGGGAGGCCGAGGCAGGCAGATCACGAGGTCAGGAGATCGAGACCATCCTGGCTAACAGGGTGAAACCCCGTCTCTACTAAAAATGCAAAAAAAAATTAGCCAGGCGTGGTTGCGGACAACTGTAGTCCCAGCTACTCGGGAGGCTGAGGCAGGAGAATGGTGTGAACCCGGGAGGCGGAGCTTGCAGTGAGCCGAGATTGCACCACTGCACTCCAGCCTGGGCGACAGAGCGAGACTCCGTCTCAGGAAAAAAAAAAAAGAATGGACGAATACAAATGCCTTTAATTCCGTTCAGACTTAAGACTTCATAGTTCTCAGAGACACCAAAGAAATTCTTTCCAAAAGTTTTTTTTGCAGAGATATATTTAAAGGCATAATTATATTTTTAAGAGCTTCCCAGATTGTAACAAATATAAGTAACTTCAACTAGCAAATAAGAAATTCATAAATGTAGCTAGCTGCTCAGTATTGCTGATTTGATATCATTTGATATCTTCGAAGTGTACCAACATTTAATGAGGATATAACTGAGTGAATCCTGCAACAGAAATATTAACATATGTGCTAAAATGAGCTATAATGGATATATATATTTCCAATGTCATTTAGAGCAAATACTTATATTAATCAGGCTGAATTATATGACTCCTACATTGAATCTTTGAACAATTGAGTTACAGTGGCAAATAATAGACAAATAAAGAAATGACATAATTAGATCATAAACTGATTTAGTAGTCTTATATAATTTTTATGTAGAGCCTGAAGGAAGAGTGCTGATCATGAAATAGTATCCTAAAAGAATGCAGCTATTACTTAATAATACAAGGAAATCAGAAAATTTGTCAAGGATCATGCAGCATAGTGAGTAGTGATGATTTACATATATCTGAATAGATGATTTACATATATCAGAATAGATGATTTACATATATCAGAACTGATGATTTACATATATCAGAACTGATGATTTACATATATCAGAATAGATGATTTACATATATCAGAATTGATGACTTACATATATCAGAATATTCATCCCTTAACTTAACTACTCATAGATAACAACTTGAGCATTGTGAAATGTTGTTTTCTCTCTGAGGTATTCTTTCAGATCCTACATACCAGTGAAACTACTGACATCAGCTCCTCCGAAGGGCTCCAGGAGAAGCTGACTCACTAAAGGGTGAAGTTTCTATATCCTGGTGATTTAAGATTTAATCCCCCTAACCCAAACCAGTCAGTGACCCCATTTATCCAGCCCCTGGTCCTCTACAATCCCTTCACCCCAACCAAGTACTCTCTGGAAAGACAGATTTGAGGGTGCTCGCATCTCCTCACTCAGCTGTCCTGCAATCATTAAACTCCTTCTTTACTGCAAACTCTGTTTATCAATTTATCAGACTGTGACTGCACAGCAGTCAGAGAATACAAACACGTGAGTCCTGTATCATTTATAAATATTTAACTTTTATATATATTTAACTTCTATACACATAATTGACTATTTTGTATATTACTATTAGTAGGTAATAATAATATTTATATTTCCTCCATAGGTAGCTTCTGGGGCATTTCTGCCTGGTAAATTTTATTCTTTAATGACAAAGACTAAAGTAAGTAACTTTAAAATATTATTGAGAATTTTTTTTCTATTGATGGGACACTGAATTTGTAGGTAGAAATAAAAACCTAGCTTTTTACTAAACTTAATTTTAAACACAATTCAAAATATAAATATAAAATTAAGAATTTCCAAAATTAAACTTAGTTTTAGAAACTCACATAAGCAAGTGTAATACTGAAGAGCAAAGAAACTGTGGTCTACAAAAAAAATTATAAGTAATTCATGAAATCTAAGGGCTAATTTGTGAAGTAAATTAGGAGGATATTTTATGCTGTAGCACCATCCTAGAGACCAAGAGAATCGCTCTAGGAAAACCTGCTCAACTCCTTTTAACCAGAAATTCTTTCTTTCTCCAGAAATCCCTTTCAGGTAATGCCTAATAATATCTCACTGAACATGTATTAGAAATCGTAGTTTAATTTTTAATTAAATAATTCAGTGAAAATATATTAATTGTAAAGATAAATTTTAACACATATGGGAATACTAGACTTACGGTGGTCATCAACCCAAAATGCTACAAAATTACATGGAATGGTTAGTTTGGCAAAAATAAATATCAACACTACCACCAAAAACCTAGGTTTCAAAAAGAAATACAAGAAGCATTCCAAAATGTTAAAAATTTTTCATTTGTCTACTTTCTAAATGCTCTTTAAAATACTTATGTCATCATAATTTTGAAGTTTAAAAGTAAAGAAATAGTTCTCCTAGTTAATATACTGCCTTAAAGTTACTCTGGCTCACAAACAGAACAAATCAAAGCATGACTTGACAGCCGTCAAATTACAGGAAATTGAAGCTAAATGAAATTGGACACCTCACCTCATCTAAACTCCTTACTTTATAAGAAGGAAAAGCCTCACAAAATGTTGAAGTCATTTAGCTTAAAGTCATCAGGTGAGTTAGAGATAATCTGAGAACACCACTTTTTTTCTCTTTGTTACTATTCTCTCATGAAGTTTTGCCTGAAAACAGGTCTACTAAAGATATAAGAATTTGTAATGAAGATGAATATATATCATTGTCTTTCTGCTTAGGGTTGTTCAATATTTTCCCATTGATAATATATAAAATCCTACCTACTTTGACCTCCTATCATTGCCTTTCTGCTTAGGGTTGTTCAATATTTTCCCATTGATAATATATAAAATCCAACCTACTTTGACCCCCTATCATTGCCTTTCTGCTTAGGGTTGTTCAATATTTTCCCATTGATAATATATAAAATCCTACCTACTTTGACCTCCTCTCCCACCATTTCCTTGCTATCTCCTAGAACTTCATTCTTGACTCCAAAGCTGCACCCTCCTGCATCAGTTTCTTTTGTTTGAAATCTTCAGCCCTTCATAAATTTCATCCACCAAACTCCTATTTATCCTTTAACTCCCTATTATTTTTTCTTACACTGCCACATTTTCCTTCATTAGCACATATCCAATTTACAGTTATATAGTTTGAGTTTTTGCTTGACTTTCTGTTTCTCCACTAAAGCATAAGCTCCACAAAAGCAAGTATCATGTCTGATTTAACAGGGTATATTCTATTCTTATAAGAGTGCTGCCACGTAAGTGTCAATGAATGTTTGTGAAATAAATGAAGGACTAAAGGAGTGACTGAACAAATAAAAATAAGTTCTCTGTGTGTATTGTATGTGTGAATAAGATTTTGAGTTTGGCCAAGGCAGTTAATCACATATTAACAACTCATTAAAGTTTATTGCTATGAGGTACACAATTGGTTCAACACCAAATTCTAAGATGAAACAAGGTTTGTGTTCAGAAATATAGTGTCACTTTTTCTAATATCAGTTGCCCTCCAACTATCAGCATGACACATGCAAACCATTGATACGTGTTTTTCTGTTTTTTTTTTGTATTGAAGATACAACATGAAGGAAAATTATTATATTTCTAATAGGAAGTCCTGTTCTAAATGACAACAAATCTGAGCGTGAACACATTTGTTTAAAAGAGAGAGATTAAAAAGATGAGATTCTGTTTGTACAGTATATAACTGAAGAGAGTTGTATCTAGCAATTTGACAAGAAAGGTGAAACAGAACATTAACCTGAGCACACAAGTTCAGCTAATGATCTGGGATGGGGAGTTGTGGGTAGAGAGGAGGACAAAGATGAAAGACAACCGTTTACCCCAAGTTACTCTCCAAAGATGAGAAAAAGCCCTCTTAGTAATGTCTTTCAAAATCTAACTACTTTCAAGAACACATCGATAAGATACAGAGAGATAACAATCAAGTTGGACAGTAACTTAAAAGTCAGATGTCTTTTTAAGCATAAGTAACTTAGAACTGTAAAGTAAAAAACACTAAATGTCATTGACTTTAAAGTGGATACTGAAGAAAAAGAAAACCCTTCTATTAAAAACTAGACTACATGCAGTAACTTATGTAGAAAACTTAGCATAAATATTTATACAAAATTGCCCTACCCTATTTTATTAAAGTATGACATTATAAATTAAGAGAAAATCATTTTAAAAATGAGTTATATTTTAGGCCTTTTTTCTCAAAATGAGTTTCATAAATTGATATGGTTATTAGCATAGGAATTTCAATAATAGGAACAAAGAAACCAAAAGAAAATGTGTGTGTGTGTATGTATACAATTACCTGGCATTCCAACTTCAACATGTTTAAAAATATTTCAGTAAAAAATGTTAGATTTATTTTAAGGTAGTTTGTAAGATATTTATTAGGTTTATTTGTAGGCCTTGCACACTAAGTTAAGCAACACTATCATAAAATAAATTATTTAATAATGAAACAGAAACTCAAAGCTTCATATTATAATTAAATAAACTCTAAAGTATCTAGTAACTTCAACTGTATCCCTAAAATAACATCAGGTCTACAGTGTGTATCAACTTGCCCAGAGAAAACGCAACAATGAAAGAAAGAAAGAGATATCTATTTTTTCATAAAAGATCAACACACTTTGTCCAATTTTTTTGTCCAACTGCTATCAAGTGGGCCAACGCTAATGGCAAATAAAAGAGCTGCCATTCAACATGCATTCTAGTAGTGAATATTAACTGACTACTCTGTGAAAGCAGTGTTCGTTGAACAAATAAAAGAATCTTTGCCTGCGTGACGCTTATATTTTGGTCACTTTACATTTTACTGGAGGAAACGTGAAGAATAGAATACCAGCAATATTAACAACATTATCCCACTAGAAGGTCTCCAGTGACTGATACTTTCAGACTCATGTCAATGACCCTATATGATCTTTATATTCCAAGGAGCATGGCAATGGATTTTAACATTTCCAAATTAAAAGGTAATGGTAAAGTAATGATAACCAACACAAAAATGACTCCCTGGAAACGACAGCAACTCATTTCAAATGGCTTTGGAATGCCATTAGGACAGTACCTTTTTCTTTGTAATGCAAAAGTCTCACAATCCAGAGAGCAGGTCTTGTGAATTTTGTGAATTTTGATGAGAGGTAAGGCATTACAGAAAGACCCAAAAGTCATGCTCCAGATTCCGGCAATATAGCTAGTAGGACAGACACAGAGTACATAGTTTTACTACTGATCACAGTGATTTAGAGATTGGAACCCATAGTTCTGTGAGATCAGGCATCACTTCAAGATAAATTTACATTTTTAATAAATGCAAACTTTGGCTCAGCTAAACAAGGTACCTTGGGCTATATTAACTGTAGATAGATAAATTTGGCGTAATTAACCCTTGCACAGTCTAAACATACCATGTGCCAAAAATGATATAAAGCACTGAATATGTGAGATAAAGTATGATGAATTCCATTGACAAATACAGGCAATAGCTTCCATTTAATTGAGAAGAAACCGTATACCTAGCACAAGTCTTTTTCTGTGCATTAACTTTTCATAATACAACTATATGAAGTATATAGTATAAAATAGTATATGAAACTATTTTATATATAAATAAAGGTGTTTCCAAAGGTTAAGAAAGGGCACGGTGAGAGTGAGAAGCACAGTCTGGGTGGGCAGGACAATCTAGTTGTCTATCTGTGCTTTAAACTCCAATAAACATCATCTCCCACACCACGGCATCTAACTCAGAGTCACATTTCAATTGCCAGCAAATGGAAGCCTCATAAACCCAAAATGTGAACGGCAATGAAGTTCATAGAGCACGCTTTGAGTGCACAGAGTATCTTTGCAAACATTATCTTTTTTTATTACACTTTATGTTTTAGGGTACATGTGCACAACGTGGAGGTTTGTTACATATGTATACATGTGCCATGTAGGTGTGCTGCACCCATTAACTCATCATTTAACATTAGGTATATCTCCTATTGCTATCCCTTCCCCTCCCCCCAAACATTATCTTTTAAGACTTTCACAATCACGCCATGAGATTATTCCCATATCAAAAAGTAGGAAATGAAAGCCTGGAAAGAAGTTATATTGACATTAAACTGCTCTCAAACCCAAGTGTACAAATGATTCTTCTTGCAAAGAAATTCATATTCTACACAAAGTTCTATTTCAAAATGAATTCTGGAATTCAATTAAACACTCATCTGGAAAACGAGAGCTTAAGTGGAAATTCCTCACTGGTATTCAAGCAAATAAATTAAATAATGATATTAAACCTACATCTAATCTCTTATTATTACATATTCAAAGTTTGCTATACAGCTACCACTAAGTTATACATTTCCAGTGACACAAACCATAAAATGAATTTGTTTCTATTGGTACTAGCAAAAAAAAAAAAAAACCTGCGTAGACAGCAAAAGGGTCAATCTACTAATTTATCTTCTAATAACTTTCCACCCAGGAACGTTCGTCCCTCTCATTAGACAGTTGTTCTATGCTTCTTTTTTTCACATTCTAATTGCCTCACCTGAACCAAAAAAAGAATGTGGATCTAGGATCAATACCTTTTGAAAAGTCATTTATTTCATTATATTATTTTTTCATATATCTGCATTATTGCATAGAATACCTGATTGGTCTTATGCTAAGTTTTTCATGTAACATTACCTCTGCAAGATGTTAATAAGTATCCTTCCAAAAATGTTTGAAAAATCTTGGGTAAAACATATTACGTAAGTTCCTGTTTTATAGTTTTCCAAGAGTTTTACTATCCTTGGCCAATGACAAAATTCAAAGCAGAGATACAGTACACAACTTTTGTAAAACTTACCTATTTTTCTTATAAGACTGTGGCTTTGTTTTGTTTTGTTTTGAACTTCTTTTCTGTGATGTGACATGAGACTGTGTGTTGAGTTAGGGGTGGGGACATACATTAACAGAGGTTTAAGAACTGCTTTGCTAAAGCAAGTTTGAGGAGAAAATGGGGAGACTAATACAAGATTTTCCTTTAAGCAGTGGGAGTTGAAGGGGTAGGTGGTTTTTGGAGAAAGAAGAGACCCATTCATGGCACAGGCTTCTTTATGTTTCTGCTCTGTGTGATACATAATGAGGATACAGACATTCACTTCCTCTATTTCCCACCCCTGGCCGGGGGTAACCCAAAGGTACCTGATAAAGACACAGCCTTATAGCTGTATCAAGTATCCCTGAGTGTGTTAGGACTGGAGAGGCCTAAGGAATAAAAAACATACATGCATTAAATGGAACAAATACAGAGAAGAAGAAAACTCAGACATGGTACATTAATTGTGTACCTTTCCTTACAACCCAGCACATCACAGGGTACATGACCTGCTTCCTTTTGACCTGCTTCCTTTATGTTGACTGCATGAACAGGGAATGGGGTTGGGGTACACGTGGGAGATAATTGTGTTTATTATGTACCTGGTATTAATACATCTATAGAGACAATTGGAATGACTATACTGGAGAAACAGCAAGGGAAGAACTGAAAAGGCTAAAACAAATACTTGGTTCTCTAAAAAATACTCCAAAGGATTTCTCATGTCTGACAAATTACATTTTAGTCTAATAGTAATAAGTGACCAAAACTAAGGTGATTTGATAAATATCATAAGGTATTTTATTGTGAAATTGATATCTATACGTATTGCTTATAAAGCTCAGTAATCTGTTCTTGAATTGAGAAATTACTGAGACAACATCAAAAGCTGTCATTTTTGTTTCTATGTTGTCGTTGTTATTGTTTGTGAGGTCAGAGCTTCTAAACTTTATGACTGTTTGAAAGGGGCCTATATAGACCTTGCCTGAATATTAAGTCATGTGAAATGATAAAAAGCTTTCTGATTTATTGGGTTAGACAAAGAAAAAATTGAGAAATTGAGCATCATTAAAATTAAAGACTTTTGTTATTAAAACTGTGCTTAGAATGAAAACAAAAGCCACAGGTTGGGAGAAAATTTTTTCAAAACATATTCAAAACATTTTCAAAACATATCAGATAAATTACTGGTATTTAAAGTATACAGAGAACTCGAAAATAAGAAAGAAAACAACTCATTTAAAAAATAGTCCAAAGGTCTAAATACAGCTGTCAAATGGGGATTTTGAAGTTACTAGTCATGTATCATTAGGGAACTGCAAGTCACAGCAACCGTGAGATATTATTACATGACTATTAAAATGACCAATATCCAAAAGTCTGATGATACCAAAAGCTGGCAAATGTGAGGAGAAACAGGAACTTTTATTCATTGCTTGTGAGAATGCAGAATAGTACAGCTACTTTGGCAGTCAGTTTGGCAGTTTCTTATAAAACTAAACATACTCCTACCACACAACCCAGCAATTACATTCCCGGTATTTACTTAAAGGATTTGAAAACTTACATGCACACAAAAGCCTTCTTCCCATGAATGTTACAGGAGCCTTATTCATGATCACTAAAATCGAAATGTCCTTCAGGAAGTGAATGGAAAAATAAACTGTGGTATATCCAGGCAATGGAATAGTATTCTGTCAAGCTACAGAAGACACACAGGAACCTTTAAATGCATATTGCCAAGTGAAAGAAGCCAGTCTGAAAAGTCTACATACCGTATGATTCAACTACATGACCTTCTGGAGAAAGCAAAACTATGGAGACAGTAAAGAGATCAGTGGCTATTAGGGATTTGGAGGAGATTTGTGCAGTCTAAACATGTCATGTGCCAACAATGACGTAAAGATATGTGAGATAAAGTATGACGAATTCTATTGACAAACACACGCAATGGCTTCCATTTAACTGAGAAGAAACCATATACCTAGCACAAGTCTTTTTCTGTGCATTAACTTTTTGTAATACAACTATATGAAGTTATAGCCTATTTTATATATGAATAAAAGCATTTCCAAAGGTTAAGAAAGGGCACAGTGAGAGTGAGAAGCACAGTCTGGGTAGGCAGGTCAATCTAGTTTTCTATCTGTGCTTTAAACTGCTATAACCATCAACTCAATCTACTAATTTATCTTCTACATAAATTAGTAGAGGAAACGATGAACGGATGGAGCAAGGAAGAATTTTAGGAGAGTGAATCCATTATTCTGTATGACACTGTAATGAGGATTATTTGTCATTACACATTTGACAAAACCTATAGAATTCATAAGACAAGGAGTAAACTCTAATACAAACTACATACTTTAGTCAATAGTAATGTACCAATATTGACTCATCAACTATAACAAATGTACCACACTATTGCAAGATGTTAAAAATCGGGGAAATTGGGGTAGAGGCTGAGGATGACGTGTGAATGCTTATTCACTTCTTTCTACAAACCTAAAATTGCTTTTAAAGAGTCAATAAAAATTAAAACAAGGCAGGGTTTTCATGCAATGGAAAAAAACACACAACTTTAGTAAGTGACTCATAATTATGCTTATGCCACTTTGCTAGATTACACTTCATTAATAAATATAGTTTCATTCTTTATGTTATAAAGCAGAATAAAGTCAGATATCTAGAGAAATTGATTTTAATGATTAGAGTAAAAGCATTTTCACCTCCAACGTCAGAATGAGTTCTTCAGAATCAGTCCATTTTATAGTTAAATCAATCATTGATTTTAAAAAAATATTGAGAAAAACTTTAACTTCACTTTTTCCATCAAACTCAATGTCATGACAGCATTGTCATTTCAATCTAGGATTAAAACCTATTTCTGGACCCAGTGGACTTACTGTGATAGATTCTGAAAATGTCAGACGTTAAAGTCCAGTCTTTGATCTGCTGTCCTCTGCAGTTATCAAAAGGTCAGTTTATCCTGCTTCTTTTCTCTCTTTTTCATATATCTTGCACTTCAGCTTAATATTAGTATTAAGCTAAATTTCTTATTTTATTTTGATTGATAAAGGAAAACAGATTGTTTCAATACAGTTACTGAGAATAAGCAGCAAAACGTACTTATAAAGTACACAAGAGAGCTATAAGATAAAAATTTGTTCAAAAAAAGATTTGGAAATTTTTATTGCATGAATGTTCAAATGGAAAGGAAAACTTTCTGGATTCTTTTTCCACCACACAGGAGTAGCAGCACTAAAGTAGTGAATAATGTCCGTTCAATTGGTAGTTTTCATGTATTTCTGATATCAGAAATGGACTGTTAGTAACTAGTTTTAAAAGCAGAGCATTTTTGTGCATGGCATTCCCCTGAATTCCAAAGCCCAAACTTAACTTAGGCTAATTTCTCTCTGCTGGGAGCACCATTAATTTCTCATAGATAACATTTCATATATATGCGGCATTCTGATGATGTAAAGGAATTCACACATTATGGGTCTACAAGCCAAATTTAATCAATGGCTTGCTTCATATGGCTGAGAGCTAAAAATTGTTTTGGCATTTTGGAAGTGTTTAAAGAAGGAGAAGGAAGGGGAGAAGAAGAATGAGTAGATGAAGGAGAGACAGAGACTACATATGGCCAGCAAAGCCTATAATATTTACTGTCTAGTTCTTTACACAAAGAACTTTTCCAATCTTGAACAAAACACACACATTTTCGTTATGCCAAAAAAGGACTACAATAAGTCTTCACTTAACATCATTGACAGGTGCTTGAAAACTGGTCATAGGTATATATATTTATGGTCACGTGATGTTTTGATACACGCATACGGAGGGATAAATTGGGGATGGTTAATTGGTACAAAAATACAGTAAGCGAAACCCATTTTACCATAGGTTGACATCAAAAGAGTTAAGCATCTATGGCTTTTGGTAACTAAAACGTCAACAAACTTGTAAATAAAGATCAAAACACTTCTAATATTAAATGCTGAAATAAATTTCAGCTATTCATACGTTTAAGATTAATAAAAGCTAGTAAAATCATTATTTACCTACTTATTTCAGTTTAGGGTTGCAGTTGACCGCAGCCTATCCTGTCAGCTCAGGACGCAATGTGGGAACCAGCCCTGGACAGGGCGCCGTCGCATTGCAGGTGCACTCACACATACCCACAGTTACTCAGACTGGGACCACATAGACACGTCAATCAACCTCACATGCACAGCCTTGGGAAGTGAGAGGAAACTGGAGCATCCAGAGAATATCAATGCAGACATGGGGAGAATACATAAGCTCTACACAGACAGTGAACCCCAATTGGAATCAATTTGTTTTTTCTCATCAACATTATAATGAAATGACATTGAATGAAACGTCGTTATTCAAAGACCTGTTGTACTCAGTTCTAAACATTTCAGAATTAAGAGATCTACACACATCCTCTTCTATATAATGGAGTGGGTCTCTTAAAATTTCCTGGCAACATACTCTTAGCCTGCCTAGGAAACACTTTAGAATACAACTGCATTATAATAAATTTTCATATTCTATTCATATCTTCATATTTCTCCCTCTACTTATTAAGGTATAGTCTTGTATATGTAATCCTTCAGTTCCTGAACAAGGTGAACATATGATCTCATGATGTGTGTTTTAATTTCTTAACTTTGTTGAGATTTGGGAATGTGAGGATGATGGAAAGGAAAGAAAGGAATTCAGCAGCTATAAAAGAAATCTGACCTTTAATTTTTTTATTGAATTTGTTTCTTGTTTTATTTTTCCTTCCTTTGCACAAATGAGAACTTCTAGTTTTACAAAGGGTACCATCAACTTTAGGACAAAAATTTGTATTTGTGGCATAACACAAGTTGGAGACACAATGATTTAGAGATTGCATATCAATTTTATCAAATAAATGTGATAAAGTAGGTGATATGCACACACACATTTGTAGTGACAAAACCATTGACACAGATACCCAGATGGCACTTAATGTACTTTCAGCCTTAAATTCTTTCTCAAGGACAAGCCATTTGTTTGCAAATGATTTAGCATTCAAAAATGATTAAACACGGGAAAAAATGCATTGCACATAAAGTTCAGATTACAAGTGAATTAAAGTCACACTAATATAACTATAATTTATAATGAATTCAAATGGCTTTCAGAAGGGTCATCTGTGGAAGGTGAAGAGCAATCTGAATTTATTTTTCTGGTAACTGGTCACAGCAATGTTTTCTAGACTAGTGAGTGAGTGCTCATACAGCACCATGTGTGTTCAACAACACATAAAGTTGGATGACAAAATCTACTTTAGTGAGAAGGTAGCTATTTCCAGGGGCACCAATAGTAATGTCAGTTTTGAGTCTTGGGTTTGCTTTTGTTTGTTTACAAGGCGATGAAATGTTTAAGGAAAAAATAAATTCTACCAATCCATGTTGAGTGAACATTTCAATCCTTGTAAAGACCAAAGTCAGCTGCCACCATGCCATGCAAACCTTATAGTACATGACATGTTAAATCGGTAACCTCGAAAGGGACTTCTGAGAAGCTATGAGTAAAAGGCACACACAAAATGCCTCTGAGATGAATTCACAAATGAAATGGAAAAGGATAACTGTGTACATCCAAGAAGAATAGTAATTAACAGAAAACAAGAACACTTCTAAATTGAAAGAATCCCTAAAGTAAAAGAAGACCAAAGAAAAAGAAATAAAGATGAGAAGTGAAATGAGGCGGAAATGGTGAGCGACAAGGAGATACACTGAGAAAAAAAGTAGCTAAAGTTAGTGTGTTATTATTTCAGCAAAATTAAGTATATCAATACTGAGAAATATGACTTGAAATAGATTCAGTACCTCAAGCAGAAACATAAACAAATAACATCTGGGTTTTTCTTTTGATAACCAGTATTTTAAATACAAAAATCTAAAAATTTTATCTTTGTGTAAGAGTTACACATTTATCATACCAATCAATAACAAAAAGGCGCTATAAATACTGTATGGAAATAAATGTCCTAACAGATGTTAACCAGACATCAGTCTTCACCGGTAAGGATTAGATTTGAAGGTGTTTGCAGATAATTAAAACTTGTTTTTATAACATAACTTAGCAGCTAAGTAGTATAATGAAAATGGGATATTCAAATTATAAGATATAAAATATTAAAGATAGAAGAACATGTTTATTTTTTCAATATAAATATTGTTACAGCTCAGAGAAACAGTATGAAATCTCAGGGCTCATGAAAGGCCACATTCTAGAGATAGTGATTGACAGGTATGGTAATTCCCCTACAGCGTAGTGCCTGTTGTCATGGAGTAGCATGTCTCCTACAGGGTACTACCAGCAGGTTCATGTAGGAAGAGCCAATAGTCCATGTGAGAAACCCCGGAAGGCTAAAGATAGAAGGAAATATTTGTGCCACGTTGAAGAGCAAGTTCACCAGGTGAATTGGCATGTGGCTAGGGTACAACTTCCCATACATATATAAATAATGAAACACACAAAAAATTATCAGAAAAGTATTTTATTATTATTAGAGTCACGATTAGCACTCTCCTCATCAGGAGAGTTTTAGGTTTTTTTCTAGCCCTACTCTATACTTTTTAAACACAGTCTCCAAGTTTCAAAATAAAAGTTTCTTATTTTTAATTCAAATCTCAATTAAAATAAAACAAAAACCGAAAATGTAGAAGTTCCTTATTTTGACCATCTATATATCATACACAACAAAAAGACTGATAAAATTCCACTAAACACAACAGCTAGATCCGTATTCCCGTTACTGCTTAAGCCCATTCCAATAAGGATTTTATACCAAATCTGCCCTTGCCAAGGCTACCTGGGGCCTTCATTTTATTATTTGCAATGGACAATTTTAACTTCACATCCATGTTGGCTTCCTTACATCCTAGATGCACATACAGCCAGATTTTTTCCCATCAGATGTGATTTGATCCTCCAACTTCGGAATGCCTTGATGACCTCCTCTTTATCTAAAGATCACTTTAAAAAGCCTGAAGTATTTGGCTCTTCCCTAAATCTTTGGCCAGATGTAATGTCATCCTCCCATTGGCTTTCTTTGTCCAAACTACATTAGCCTTATCTCAGATCTTCAAACAAGTTATATTTCCTGCCTAAGATCTTTCTATGAGTGAGTGAAAGGTGTGACGAAGATAGTTCCTCTTTGCCCCCAAAGGTTTCATTGATCACGCTGATAATGAATTTACTGTTATTTTAATCTCTTACTGTTATACTCAGGCTTAAATTCTCTACCCTACACACTTCAGTTGACATAATTTTAATTTCCACTGTGATGCTTCTCTCTCTTCTGTCAACACTCTCTCCTCACAGGGTTTCATCCAGATCAGGAGTCAGTAACATTTTTGACAAAGAGCCAGATAGTAAATATTGCAGGCTTTGTGTTGCCAAGAGGCAAATTTATGGAACTTTCCCTGCTGAAAAATTTCCCTGTATTTTACATTTTAGACTTATAAATGCCACACGTACTTATAACTCATGAGCCATACAAAAATAGGTGGCAGACCAGATCTGGCTCATGGGCTATAATAGTTTTCCAACCCCTCACCTAGATTCATGACTTTAGGCATGCTCTATAGGCTACGATGATCTAACTCACATCTCTAGCCAAGTCAACTTGTCAGTGCCTACTTGATGTCTCCACTTGGATTCTAACTAGCGTCTTAATTTAAGATTAAAAAATGTAAAATCAATCACACATACGCACCTACCCACACCTCTGTCACTTGCAAACTGCCTCATGTCATCAAGACTTTGCCATATCACTAAAAGTGACCATAATCCCCCATGTCCCTAAATCCAAATACCTTGATATAATTCTTGCTCAGTAAATTCAATCATCTTCAAATCAACTTCCAATCTCAACTGATTTTCTCCAACTTTATTGCTACACTCATAATCCCAACTACCGTCATCCTTCAACTGGACAGGTGCAATAGTCAGCTAAATGAACCCTCTTCCTTCACTAGTGTACCCTTCCCCAATAGTACACCCTCCTAAGAGCTAACCTCATCGTATCACACATCCATCATACACTTTTCAATGTAGTTAATTTATATTCACATTTTGATATAAGATCTAGATTTGGTCCCTGAGAACACTCATGTAATCTCTCTCCATGCTCTTCCTTCATGGACATTCCAGCCAAACCGGCCTTCTTTTCTTTGTAAGAAACTATCAAGCTCTCTTTTTAAATTACAGAATCTTTATATCTGCCCTTCTTTCTGCTCAGAGCACCCCAGATCTTCAAAGTACCTTCCTATTTGTCTTCACTCAACTCTCAAATGAAATATTACCTCCTCAGAGAGAAAAATGCTCTGAAATACCTACAGCCAGATCAGTGCCTTCCTCCTTGACAGTTTTACTCAGCCATGTTATCACATGTAATCTTCTTCGTAGTAGTGTACTTTATAGCCCTTCACACCATTGCTTTGTTTAGGTATTTGTATGTCTTCCTCCTCTTTCCCTCCTCACTACAGTATAGCCAATTGTGTCTTTGCCTTCTTCACTGCTATATCCCCTAGTGCCTGGTAGGCTTTCTATAAACAGCCATTTATTGACTTATTGACTACATGTATATGCTAATCCTTTTTACTAATTGTTGTTACACTATAAATTTCTCTTCTCCCTCTCTTCGCTTCCCTCTTCTCATGTCCCTTGATGCTTCCTACTCAATATTAACATGGACATCATTTTGTGTCTTCAGCATTTCTCTTTTCATTATATTATGATAGGTTAATTTTCCTAAGAAAACACTATTTTGACAAAAGCAAAGCATTAAAGTAAAGCAGCATAGGATCAATTTTTTCCTATTGAAAAGGAAACACCATCTTTCCGAGAAGACAATTCCACCAGGAAACAAAACAAACACACACATTTCCGGTAAGTCCTAGTTCCCAAGACTTGAAGCCAGTATGTTTTTCCACTTTCAAGTATCCTTGACTGTAGAGATAAAAGGTATCCACTTAGAGATATTAACTCATTACCACTGCCTAAATTTGGTTTCCAGAAACACAACTTAATATGACATCAATGGATGTGATAATCATTTGAAAGTAGCTTTATCAAAATCATCCAACAGAACAAGTTACTTTCCTAATTAGCATCCTCGGTTAAATACCTAAATCTGATGAATAATAAGTTATGCATTATGCTAAATTGCATTGGCTCACTATCTTAGAATGCTTTCAAACTAATTAAAAATGAGATATTCAGTGATGAGAAACATAAAAAGATAAAAACCTATTTCAATCAGTTTAAATTAGAATTTAACATTTCTTCAATACGCTCTTTTGTAGTCAATTGCAAGAGTAATAAAGCAAAATTATTGAGTCTATAATAGTGACCGTTCAAAATTCATAGTGAATTATTAAAAAGAAAACTAAGGTCCCTGCCAACTTTCCACCTCACTTCAAAGCATAGCCAAGGTCATTACAACAGCAAGTAAAAGACTCCACACAATTCCCACTTCTTCGCCTCTATTCTGTTACTTCTAGAATCTTCTACTACTCCAAATTGTGTGTTTGCTCCAGACTCAGCAGTTCTCACCACCTTGTTCTTCCAATTGCCATCTTCTCTGTGCGGACTTTCTTGACTACCCAGTTAAAAATTATCCTATCAAAATTATCTGATCCCCATCCAGGATTACTTTTCACCATCTAACTTACGATACTTTGCATATTTATGTGGCTCATTGTCTGTTATCTGTCTCCCTAAGTTAGAATGCGAGCTTCATGATGGCAGAGTTTTGGTCAATTTCCTTCACTCAATAATTCCTGACCCAAAGTAAACACTTCATAAGTATTTTTTGAATATACTAATATATAGTCCGAATTATCAAGGAACTTATAAATAAATAAAGACACAACCCAGCATATAGTGCAGCTTGAGAAATATTGATAGTGTGGTACAGGAGGAGGTATGTAAACTATGAGAAGCAACAGTTAAATAAGAAGCAATCCAGAAAGACACACAGTGTGGGTGACATCTGAGTTAAAGGACAGAAGGTAAGAAGATAACCAGATGGAGAAAAGAGAGGAAGATCTTACAAACAAGCGTCAGAAGTTACCATAAGAAAAGCAAGTACAAAATCATCAGAAGAAAAACAATTGCATCCCAGTTATTACCACAAACATAATTAACTATGAAAACCCAGAACAGTTCATGCTTTGATAATGCTAAAGTTGATACGTAGATTAAGATGTGATATAACAATCTGCAAATCTTAGTTTTCAGAAAACCTTTTTAGGCAAGATATGATGATTTAAGGAAGAAAAGTTGCTGATGGATGAGGCATGTTGTCTCTTAAAGACAAACACTATGAAGACTGCATACAGCCTTTATAATGGAAAGGTGCCACGTTTTTTCTTTTTTAAGTCCTTGGAATCTCAGTTGGCAACTTTGAAATTCATGTGTAATTCATGAGTTTTTTAAAAGAAATGTAATAAGTAACACAAGTGATTCTAGAGCTTGTCTTTAGGCTGAGGTAGATATTGGCATTATAAATTGAAGTGCTAGAAAGGAAAGATAAGAATTAAGAATAAGCAGTAATTTCTGCCAAGATCTGTGGCACCCAGTCTCACACATAAGGCTTTTTGGAATCTCTTGGTTTCCAAGGTTCAGGCTCTCATACTTTAGTTTGTACATAAAGGACTTAAGTTATTC
The DNA here is from genome assembly GCF_028878055.3 of Symphalangus syndactylus. Taxonomy (NCBI): domain Eukaryota; kingdom Metazoa; phylum Chordata; class Mammalia; order Primates; family Hylobatidae; genus Symphalangus; species Symphalangus syndactylus. The sequence continues at coordinate 111,102,684 of NC_072438.2, forward strand.
TTAAAGCACAGTTTTAGCACTTCACACCAGGAGATGGTTATGAGACTGATCACAGGATAAAGTGAAATAGGATGTGTGCCTACTTGTAGAAGGAACCTCGTTCCTTTTGCCATTCTATTCCTACTTTTCTGGCAGGAAAGTCCTAGAAAAAATTTCATATACAGATTAATTTTAAACAATTTACATTATATTTTACTATTATTAGCTTCTAGAATATCTTAGCTTAGGCTGGCCCTGGTGGCTCACACTTGAAATCCCAGCATTTTGGGAGGCTGAATTGGGCGGATCAACTGAAGTCAGGAGTTTGAGACTAGCCTAGCCAACATGGTCAAACCTAGTCTCTACTAAAAATCCAAAAATTAGCCGGGTGTGGTGATGCGTACCTGTAATCCCAGCTACACAGGAGGCTGAGGCAGGAGAACCATTGAGCCTGGGAGGTGGAGGCCGCAGTGAGCCAAGATTGTGTCACTGCACTCCAGCCTGGGCAACAGAGCAAGACTCTGTCTCACAAAAACAAAAAACAAACAAACAAAAAAAGAGTATCTTAGCTTATATATTTCTCCCATCTGATCTTACCACTTTACTTCTTTTTTCCTGTTTATACCAATTATTTCTATTCCTCTTTACATATAGGCAGAAAGATAAGACTAAAATGTGTCATAGACAATGACATCTAGTAAATTGACATATTCTTCATGTTTAATTCCACAACAGATTTCAAATACAACCAAAATCTCCAAATAAAATCTTAATTCTAAATTGAGTGCTTGTACAGTCTTCAAATATGTTCAAATAGAACATCAAAGCTCAATAAAAATAGTTATATCACTTGGGATGGTGTTTAAAATATTTTTTCCTAAATAAATTCAGCTTCAGAGGATGAGAAAACCTTCGTTACGAGATGTTTTAAAGAACAAATTAAGTTAAATGTGAAGGAAATCATACTTTATTTTGTTGAATAGTAAGATTTTTTTGTTGCTATTGTGAATTAATGCCATCCAAATATTGATTCAATTTAGTAAAAGAAAAAAGTCTAAATTATCAACTTCTTTCCTTATAAAAATGAAATATGCTATAACTTGCATTTTTTCCATGGCAATGACCCTGATGATCAGAGAGGTTAAAACCTAAAAACATTTAAAATCATCTAATCTAAATTATAAAAAATAAATCCCTTTCTTCAGAAAAAATAATTTTTTAAGGAAGCACTCAAAAACCAATCTCTACTAGTAGATATACAGCATACACATCTCTTACTATCTCCCATGCAGACTGCATAAAAAGGCGTGCTGGCTACTTTTAAGAAAACAACATTCAGATGTCTGGAAAGTATCTGAAATGCATGATTAATCTACACAGATAATTTTCTCAAGAAACCAAATTTTGAAGACAAGTAATTCAAAAGTCTATTGTCTATAAAGTAAATCCGCTGGTATTCTTAAACTGCTGTAATCCTTTCTCTGTTTACCTTATAGTGTGCACCTCTCAAGCTATGGGAATGCATGTCTTCTCTAAGAAGAGCTGACTTCTTTTGTAGGAAAAAGCTGTTGGAAATGACTGTTAGGATTTCAAATGTTTGGGAGTGTGTATTCATGTGGGTTTTACGTGTTGAATATTTGCATTTATAATTTTAAGATGCTTAAATCAAAAACTAAAATGACCTATGCAACATAATTCTGCCATAGGATAAATTAAATTCAATTAAATGTTCCCATACAAATTATTATCTACCACAATGTAAAAATATTTATATATCACAAAGATGTAAGAAACACTGACTTCTATTATACAGCAGAGTTCAATTTCACTACTACTTAGCTTGATGATATTTTAAGGTCATGTCTCTTGGAATACACATTCAATATTCATTGCCAAGTGTCTGAGCTCACCTCTCTTGAAGCAATATTCAATTATCAAATGAAAATAATTTACCAAGCAACCTCACAAAACACAAACTCTAGGTAGCATCAAGGTATTTCAAAGTGATTATTCCTTACTGGTCGCGATCCTAAGATATTAAAACTCATAGATCACATGATCTGAGATTTTCTAATTGAAAAGCTGTAGCTGTAAACCTTTCATTCAAAGTCGGATACTACCTTCAGCCGTCAAAAGAATTATGCAATCACTTAAACTTCTGGAATGAAAGAGAAAATGAAGGGAACAAAAAAAGTAACTGAAATGCACTGAGAAATGAACATAAGGAACCAAATGGAGGCAAAGACAGAGAGAGAGAGAGAGAGGGCTGTTTATCTAACCTTCCCTTCTTGAGTTGGTTTTCTCTGATATCTCTAGAGAACAATTGGATGGGTAACAATGAAATACAAAACACAAGATATTGTCTTCCTATAATTACTTGTAATGATTCCAGGATGGCATAATTTGAGAACCTGCTAAATAGGACAACAAAGTGATCTGCTTTTCCAAAATTTTGCCCCTTACCTTATATATTATTTCATGGTGAAGATCAATAAAACTGAAAATTGGAATTGCCAGATATTATCAGATTTTATTTTTTGAATGCTTAACAGCTGACCCAAAATCTGGTCATAAAAATGGAAGTTAAATTAAATTGTCCTCAAAATTTAAGTTTGCTACATTTGTAAGAACCACTTGCTTCTTCAAAATCTCAAACTTTCTCATATCTAGCAGCAAATTGAAATTAGGAATTTAAGCATGTAAATTCATCATGGAAACCAAATTGATTAAAATTTTCTGTGTATTCATGATAATGTTTAAAATTTTTGCTACATTTAAACCCTAAGTTAGTTACAAAAACCCTAAAATTATGCTTGTTTAAAAACTTGGGCTAACTTGCTTTTGAAAACATACTGACATATTCGTTCCATTCTTCTTATAATTATTTTTTTGTCACTCCCAAGCAGCACACCATTGTATATATCCCCAAAACGGCACTTCTTTGTTAAAGCCATTAAGACAGAAATATTTTTGAGCCAGATGCAATGGCTCATGCCTGTAATCTCAGTACTTTGGGAGGCCTAGGTTAGAGGACTGCTTGAGGATAGGAGTTTTTGACCTGCCTGGGCAACATAGCAAGACCCAGTCTTTACAAATGAAATGAAAATAAAATATAAAATAAACTGGCTGGACAAAGTAGTGCACACCTGTGGTCATAGCTACCAGGAGGCTGAGATGAGAGGACCATATGAACCCAGGAGTTTGGGGCTGAGAATGAGCTATGACTGCACCACTGCACTTCAGCCAGAACTATGGGTTGGTGAGTTAGAAATAAGTTCTCAGTTCTGAATATAATAACTGCTCCTGGCACTACCCAGAATGAGCTGGGTTTTCTTTTGCCTCTCTATAGTCCCTCTTCCTCAGGAAATACCCCCATGGTTCTGCCCGCTGTGCTATTAATTACACCAATGCTTATTATATGTCAGTTCAGTTTTATCTAGATTCTCCCAAAGTCAGTGCTGAACTTAGTTGTTTGAAAATGTATATATTGTAATAGTTACCAAAAAGACCAAATACAGCTAGATATTTATGCTATTTGTTTAATTTCCATCGTAGGTATATTTCCTTTTAAAATTCATATATATCTTTCTCTAAGGATTGTCTCCGTTTTCAGATGTTAAGCACTTTCTCATGCACACACCACCTAAGCAGCAAAGACAGAGTCCACGTCAGGGAATGTCACATTCAGTATAAGTACCTATCATTCTGTAACTCAGAAGTAGGAAAATGGATGTCCTCAAGCAGATGCTTTTCTTGACAGATACAAAAATTTGACAAGGATCACTGACTGACTTCCAACCCACCATTCATCCCTTTTCTCTTATTTTGACCCTAAGTGTCCCAGAGGGATAATGGCACTACATTCCTATTTAGAATTCAGATTTCAGATTGCATTTCTTATATCATTGTTTATAAGTAGTGGTTGCACACAGTCGCGATAATACTATGACATTAATCTACATTCCTCGTTAAATCGATTTTTGTCTTCCATTTTTGAGCTTAGCTACAATTTCTCACACGGTTTCTCTAGGAAGATTCCCCAATGACTGAAACATTTAGAACATGGTCCATTCATAAATACGACACTGGGATTCCCCAATGACTGAAACATTTAGAACATGGTCCACTCATAAATACGACACTGGGATTCCCCAATGACTGAAACATTTAGAACATGGTCCATTCATAAATGCGACACTGGGATTCCCCAATGACTGAAACATTTTGAACATGGTCCATTCATAAATACGACACTGGGATTCCCCAATGACTGAAACATTTAGAACATGGTCCACTCATAAATACGACACTGGGATTCCCCAATGACTGAAACATTTAGAACATGGTCCATTCATAAATACGACACTGAGATTCCCCAATGACTGAAACATTTAGAACATGGTCCATTCATAAATATGACACTGGGATTCCCCAATGACTGAAACATTTAGAACATGGTCCATTCATAAATATGGCTTTAGGATTCCCCAATGACTGAAACATTTAGAACATGGTCCATTCATAAATATGACACTGGGATTCCCCAATGACTGAAACATTTAGAACATGGTCCATTCATAAATACGACACTGGGATTCCCCAATGACTGAAACATTTAGAACATGGTCCATTCATAAATATGACATTGGGATTCCCCAATGATTGAAAAATTTAGAACATGGTCTATTCATAAATGTGAAGAGCTTGTGTAGAAAGTATAATTTACTTATCCTATTATGCTTAAGAAATTATGTGAAATAATGTGAAAATAATCTTAAAACATTTGCTTGCATATTTGCTGCAAGAGTCATACTTCATTGATACTTAATCATAATCTTGGACATGGTGGGTCCCAATAACCAATATTTAATGCAAGTCTGTAAACTTAATAGAGAGAAAACCTTATTTATAAATTTTCATGTGTTCTTTTCTTGACAATAAGGAGCTGTGAGATTTGTATTTTAAAAGATACTTAGTAATAAAAACTTTAATTTTTAAAACTTTTATTTTTAAATTCTGCTTAATTGCATAAAAGTTAAAAGGTAATATTTAATATATAATGAGGCTTATTGAGCTAAATGATGATATGCAGCTTGGGTTATACTTGCAATTATAAGATTTGCTCATTATACCTAAGCAATCTCCTTCACTCAATCTAGCTACCACTAAGGAAGCAAAATTCCCTGAATCATAATATCAAAGCATTCCATTATGTTTTCTATTAAGTTGTTTTGTTCTTTGAATCATTGTCTATTTTAATTTATCCTTTTAGAAAGAAAACAAATTACTTAACTTGCATTTCCCACTAGAAGCTTCACTACAGCTAGACTTGGAATTGATTTCAGGCCATTTTTTAATAAATGATGGTCCCTAGTGAAAGATAGAATACTTGAGCCATCAATATTGAGTAAATAAAAGGGTTTGGGTAAATAAGAGAGAAGATACCTATTTTTCTCAAATATTTTAAATATCTAATAACCTATTCCTCATCTAAAACAAGCCACAATTACTGGAAATGATGGTCAGAGGAAGGTATTAGCAACCCTGTGTAATACTACATGTCATGTTGGATCACTATTACAGAGAAACAGTTGTCATGCTGCATTTTAGTAATTCTACACATCACCAGAGAAATAGACAACTCTTATAGCCAAAGAAATCCAACGTAGCTACTGTCTACATATTCTTGTTTTAGACCTTTGGTGAAAAAAACTACTACGTGTATTGAATATATTTTACATTAGTTTTATCACAAAAAAGAAAAATGAGAATTCTATTAGATGCAAATACAAATTCTGAATGACAGGAAAGAAAAATTAAAATCAAAGCTGATCTTAATTAACAAAATGTATTATCTGCTTACATGTATATACAACTGTTCATATACAAAGGCACAGATGCATTTGTGGTTTTGAAAAAATATCTATTTCATTTCAAATCTTCATTGAACAATATTACATATGGCAAGAAAACTGATCTTTTTGAAGGATCTTTTAAAAAGTGTTAAACTTTATTAGATACTCCAAACTAGCAAAGCTCAACTTCATCACAATTATATAATAACACTGCACACTTTCAATTTTATCTGGAGAAATATACCTATCCCTTGAAATAACTCTGTAAAATTCCTGCTCACAGATTTCATTTCAAGCCTTGAAAATGCAGAAAATCAATGCTGAATACACTTGCCCCGAAAGGAAAAGAAAATTTCAGGGGTGTCAGGATGTTTTATCACATAAAATACAGAATTGCAATTTGTATCTGAGCAGGCAACACACCTCCAAAAATAATACAATACTTATCACAAAATACATTCACAGATACTAGATTTGGCACAAACCACTCCATACAGCTATTGATGAAATCAGTATTGAAAGCCTTATTCCAAAATCTATGGCCCTTTTCTACTCTCCAACTGACATTTCAGGATGCCACAACATTGCAGCTCCACTCTCTCATTAATTTCCCCTAAATACACTTGGCAGAAGAACGAGAAACGTCACATTTTTCATTTAATTTCTAAAGAACATCACATCCTTTAAGAATAGGTTCTTGAAATTTTAAAATGTAAAACATAAAAACCCTAAAGAGACAAACATCCAAAAACATAAAAACCCTAAAGAGACAAACGTCCAAAAACTTTTCTTCAAAATCACAACAACTTTATATGCTACATGTTCCTGTAAAATACCACATACACAAACTCACAGGCACACCCACCCACCCAAAACTCACACACTCCCATATATATGGCCTCGTAATACCTCACATATATATACATATCATCAATTACAACAGAGAAAAGCCAATTTCAGAAAGATGGCTTCAATTTTGATGCATTTACTCACACCTAATTCTATTTCAATTTAACTGCAGAGATATTACAATACCCTGTAACAAAAACCTGACGGAAGATTGTAACAAATTGCTTAAACATCAAACCAAAGACTAAACATAATTTCATCACAAAGTGAAATTCGCATCCAACTCGCAAAGAATTAGAAAATCCTTGCACTTACCTTGGCCTTGTCCATTCCCCAGATGACCCCAAAACACCACCGTCATCATCAACAGCCCCGGAGCCCACGTCCACATCCTTCTAGTGACACGCTCGTGTCTTCTGGCCATTGCATCTTAAACTCTGCATATTCAGTGGGGTGGATGTGAAAGTACAATAAATTACATTCTTAGAGAAATACACTATGACTCAAATCCCATATCTAATATGCACTGTGCATTTCTGAATTATCCTGCCTACAAGGAGGTACATTTGAAAATCATGCTTCCCTTTAGGGTTGTCATATTGATGATTAATACGAAAGCTCATTCATTTTTAATCTTTAAGCATTCATCTGAATTACATTTTTAATATCATTTTCCAAAACAGGCCACTTAACCTATGAATGTTAAAAAGTACTCCCGATATACATATTGGAGTTCAGTCAAGCAAAAGCATGGTGTATGGACACTACTTAAGTATAACTTGATATTTAGGCAAATTGATGAATTTAACATACCATATAATCTCTACATATATACAAAAGGACTTTTCAACACATTTATGTAAGTTTTGCATAAATACCCTTGAAAATATTCTCAAGTTTTAAGTGGTATTCTAATTATGTCAGTAATTTTAACTGAATAAAGAGATGCATCATGTGCAAAAACTAATCTTGTTTACTTAAAATTGAGAGTAAAATTCATTATAGAAGGTACAAAACACTTGTAATTTTGATTTCAGATATATGACCCACAGGAACCTTCATATATACAAATATTATACACATATATGACAATGTATATTTGAATGTTCATTTTGAAACTGCATTTCATACTGATACATGAAAATACTTAAGTGTCCACCAAAGCAAGGTTATTTATTCATACATTTGAATGATATACAGTAGCTCAAAAGAATAAACTTGAGTTGCATGTACTAATATGGATAAGTGTCCAAAATGAAGAGTGAAGAAAAACTAGCAAATTTAATAATGATAAGTTCAAAATTATACCTTTCATATGTAAACATGTGCAATAGTTAAAACTATAAATTTTATGTTGCATAAATATATAATACAGTATAATAACGCATAAGAATGAGAAACACCTTCAAGACCAAAGTTAGGAAATTACAAGACTACAATTTAAATGGTTAGTAGGTGGAATTTTAAATCAGTGGTTACTCCTAAATCCCAATTTTTCCACAGTTGACAAAATAACGGAGTTAAGAAAAATAAACTTAATGATTTCCAGAATGAATGCTTTATTCAAAATGCTACGTAATTACAATTCTAATAAACTTGCAAGGGAATCCAGTCACCCAGAAATTTTTTATGCCTTTCTCCTACATCACGAAAGGGGAAGATTTAATTACCAACTTTGCATTACTTAACGTCAGACTCATAGTATCAGAGCTAAAGAGAAATTGAAGAAACACCTAACTCAACCTCTCCATTTTAAATGACCAAATGAGTTGAGAAGGTTACAATGACATTTCTAAGTTCATATGTAAAAACAGAATTTTGATGACAATGACAGTTTAAGTACTAATAAACACTCCTGGAAAAGTTACTGTAATCCAGGTTATTTTACTGTGATAAATGCCTTACATTCTTTACCCAATTCAGTTTTCACAGAAATCCTATGAACAAAGCACTTCCAAAATTTACCACTTCACAGCTAAGAAAAGAAGGCTTAGAGAAATGCTACACGATCCCCTAGTCATGAGGTTAGTAGGTACCACTGTGGAGACTGAGGCAAAACAGGACGATTTCAAAGCCTATGCTCTGAACAAGTAAACACTAAGCAGGAATTTAGTTCTAGATCTCCCAGTTGTAGTCCAATAATCAGCCAAAACATGATGCTGAGAAGAGGGGAAAGAAAGATGTCTTGTATGTGGAGCCTCATGTATTTGATCCCAAATACATCTTCATATTGAAAATCCTTAGAGCACAAGGCAATAGAATTATTAGTTTGTTTCTAAAATCATCAACCTTTCCCAAGTTGAACATACAAATATATTTTATCATATATATACTATATGTGTGTATAGCGTGTGTTTATCTAAGTATTCCTGTGGTTTATATATCTGGATTTAGAATTACAAGTGTTTTGTGATTTATTATTTATTTATTATTATACTTTGAGTTTTGGGGTACATGTGCACAACGTGCAGGTGTGTTACATATGTATCCATGTGCCATGTTGGTGTGCTGCACCCATTAACTCGTCATTTAGCATTAGGTGTATCTCCTAATGCTGTCCCTGCCCCCTCCCCCCACCCCACAACAGTCCCCAGAGTGTGATGTTCCCCTTCCTGTGTCCACGTGTTCTCATTGTCTCCCTCTGTTGCTCTGGCTGGAGTCAGTGGTGTGATCATAGCTCACTGCAGACTCCAAGTCCTAGGCTCAAGCGATACTTTTGCCTCGGCCTCTCAAGTAGCTCGGACTACAGGCACGCACCACCATCCCTGGCTAATTGTTTTACACAGATGGGTCCCACCGTGTTGCTTGACTGGTCTCAGCCGCCTTAGGTCAAGGGATCCTCCCACCTAGACTTCCGAAAGCACTGAGATTACAGGTGTCAGCCACCGTGCGTTTTTTGATTTCTTCAATTAATTTTACTTATACACTTGATTACACAAGATTCATTTTGTGTACATAATGAATCTCTTTTGAGGTTTAAGTTACTGATTAATTAGAGTACCACTTAACAAGCGTGTCATCCCAGCACTTTGGGAGGCTGAGGTGGGCGGCTCACCCGAGGTCAGGCATGAGCCACCATGCCCGGCTTACAGACATTCTTTTCACTCCTGCTTGCAGATCTCTGTTCCCTTCTAATTCCAGTGGAACCACTTTCACTTAGTATCAAAATATCCAGATCCACTCATCAAAGTGTAAATAATCCTTCAGTAAATTACATTTGCAAATCTATTTTTATGTAATATTTCCTTAACTTCTTCTTACCTACATCCAGTAGTCATTTTACAAGGCAGAATTTTTTCTATTTTATATAGAACTGAGGCAGTATTTGAAAAAAATCTCAAAACACTCTTCAGAAAGGACTGGCATCTAAAACACCAGTTCCAATATATGTTTTAGTAACATTTTAAAGGAGAGATGGTTTTCGAAAAGTTATTATAATTTAAAAAAATGTAACCTTCCTCTCTGAGTTCATGTTTATGGAAAACTAATATTTCATAAATGCCAAGTTACTATGATGTATTATCTAAACGCTGCCCCTGCCATTCTATAAATAGAAAAATCATAACCTTCTAACTAACTTTGGTATTAGACAACAACTGTGCTGATGAAAAGTAAAATCAATTCATTTAAAAAAAATTTTCCATGAAAAAAAAAACAAGTAACTTGTAAGCAGTATCTTAGATGAATCAAAAAATAAAGTAACATTAACCAGAAAGACATGCCATGGACTTCTCTAATCTTTTTTTGGAACACCCTTTTCATGCATATGAAAATAAAAATTAAATATAAAATACCTACATTATATATGTACTTTTACTTGTGTCTATTGTTCTTTAAAGATTAAAATAACTCTTTTGAGAAGTGTCTGTTCATGTCCTCTGCCCACTTTTTGATGGGGTTGTTTGTTTTTTTCTTGTAAATTTGTTTGAGTTCATTGTAGATTCTGGATATTAGCCCTTTGTCAGATGAGTAGGTTGCAAAAATTTTCTCCCATTGTGTAGGTTGCCTGTTCACTCTGATGATAGTTTCTTTTGCTGTGCAGAAGCTCTTTAGTTTAATGAGATCCCATTTGTCGATTTTGGCTTTTGTTGCCATTGCTTTTGGTGTTTTAGACATGAAGTCCTTGCCCACGCCTATGTCCTGAATGGTATTGCCTAGGTTTTCTTGTAGGATTTTAATGGTTTTAGGTCTAACATATAAGTCTTTAATCCATCTTGAATTAATTTTTGTATAAGGTGTAAGGAAGGGATCCAGTTGCAGCTTTCTACATATGGCTAGCCAGTTTTCCCAGCACCATTTATTAAATAGGGAAGACTTTCCCCATTTCTTGTTTTTGTCAGGTTTGTCAAAGATCAGATAGTTGTAGCTATGCGGCAGCATTTCTGAGGGCTCTGTTCTGTTCCATTGATCTATGTCTCTGTTGTGGTACCAGTACCATGCTGTTTTGGTTACTGTAGCCTTGTAGTATAGTTTAAAGTCAGGTAGCGTGATGCCTCCAGCTTTGTTCTTTTGGCTTAGGATTGACTTGGCGATGCGGGCTCTTTTTTGGTTCCATATGAACTTTAAAGTAGTTTTTTCCAATTCTGTGAAGAAAGTCATTGGTAGCTTGATGGGGATGGCATTGAATCTATAAATTACCTTGGGCAGTATGGCCATTTTCACGATATTGATTCTTCCAACCCATGAGCATGGAATGTTCTTCCATTTGTTTGTATCCTCTTTTATTTCATTGAGCAGTGGTTTGTAGTTCTCCTTGAAGAGGTCCTTCACATCCCTTGTAAGTTGGATTCCTAGGTATTTTATTCACTTTGAAGCAATTGTGAATGGGAGTTCACTCATGATTTGGCTCTCTGTTTGTCTGTTATTGGTGTACAAGAAGACATTTATGCAGCCAAAAAACACATGAAGAATCACTGGCCATCAGAGAAATGCAAATCAAAACCACAGTGAGATACCATCTCACACCAGTTAGAATGGCCATCATTAAAAAATCAGGAAACAACAGGTGCTGGAGAGGATGTGGAGAAATAGGAACACTTTTACACTGTTGATGGGACTGTAAACTAGTTCAACCATTGTGGAAGTCAGTGTGGCGATTCCTCAGGGATCTAGAACTAGAAATACCATTTGACCCAGCCATCCCATTACTGGGTATATACCCAAAGGGCTATAAATCATGCTGCCATAAAGACACATGGACACGTATGTTTATTGCGGCACTATTCACAATAGCAAAGAGTTGGAACCAACCCAAATGTCCAACAACGATAGACTGGATTAAGAAAATGTGGCACATATACACCATGGAATACTATGCAGCCATAAAAAATGATGAGCTCGTGTCCTTTGTAGGGACATGGATGAAACTGGAAAACATCATTCTCAGTAAACTATCGCAAGGACAAAAAACCAAACATCGCATGTTCTCACTCATAGGTGTGAATTGAACAATGAGAACTCATGGACACAGGGAGGGGAACATCACGCTACGGGGACTGTTGTGGGGTGGGGGGCGGGGGGAGGGACAGCATTAGGAGATACACCTAATGCTAAATGACGAGTTAATGGGTGCAGGAAATCAACATGGCACATGGATACATATGTAACAAACCTGCACATTGTGCACATGTACCCTAAAACCCTAAAGTATAATAAAAAAAAAAAAAAAGATTAAAATAACTCCTAAAGCCTGGATAGCTGAGCCCATTGTGCTCTCCTGCCCATAAAATAGATTGGATGTGCAGTGAAAGAGGTAAAACTTAGGCTTTCAGATTAGTTATGACGATGGAAACACAATTCTATTCAATAGTGTTCATCTTGGTCTTTCAAATGTTTAAGGTCACAAGGCAAAAGAGAACAGACTTTAAGAATGTTCTTGTATTACTTCTCGTCTTACCCAATAGCTAGATTAGTTCAATTAGGCCAGTGTTTTGGAGTAAACAGCATTGCGAAATGTGTCGTGAAGTCCGGAGGCTCCACCACCTACCTCCAGGTAGTTGTTCTGTCCGATGGAGCCTAGAGTAATACCTTAGGAGATGCATTACATCTACAGGTACCAACCAGGAAGGGTAGTCTTGAATTAAAGGGCTTTAGAACACGTTATAAGAGCAAATCGAAGCTTCCAGGAATTAGAACCACTTCAATCACAGAGCGTCTCTGGGTTCTATCTATGGCCAGCATCAAGTATCTGTCTGCCCTCCCCGAATGCTTTCTCTCATCATGTGGATCTTCTAGATAGTCTTATTCTTCCCCAGCCAGCCAACTTGATCAACAAGCCTAGGTATATTAGGTATGTATAAAGTTGGTTCTTAAATAAAGTCCATTTCTGTATCTAGGTAAGTAATGTCTTCAGACTTACAATTTTATTGATATCTAGAAAGAGTGACTCTAGTTAGCTTCTAGTGTCAGTTTTTCTAGCAGTTTCTTTAAAAAAAAAATCCTCTCTGGAACAAAGCTTCCTTGCAAGTATTGCTGTTGGCAATAGTCCTCTTTACTGAAATGCTTATCCGGTGAAACTTGCGCTGTGCCAGGGAGCCTGCAGGTTGATGGTCCTTTTGTTCAACTTCTCCATTATAAAGCAACCTCTCTGATCACCCTTTTAAAACTAAAGACCAAAGAATCAAATGAGATCAGGAAGGGACCAGAGCTCACAGGCCATCAACTCCTCTTCTTAGGATATTATAGCACACAGTCTAAGCCCGAAAAACACGGCAGAACTCATTACAGCTCTCGAGTTCCAGTTATTAACATTGATTTTTTCAATGGAAAATTTTCATTAGAAGCTATCACAGGACTCACATTCAGTAATAACTTAGATTAGGATACATACTGGAGCCTTTGTCCTTAGAGTAGATGCCACTGAGTCACTATTAAAAGGAGTGTTTTTGACCTTAGTAAACTCTCACAGGGCTTATCTCAGTCTAAACTGTAACTGGCCTTTACTAGTGATGTCATGTGTAATTCAAATTAATATTGTAATGTATATAAATTGTATATATAGGTATAACACATGCATGTATTTACAATTATTGATTTTATTTTATTTTTTAATAAGATAAAACTTAGAGGTTAAAATATGACTCTAGGCCATTGTGCTTTAGAATGAAGAGCACAGACATGGGTTGGAAATGTAAATTTTGACCCAATTTAATTTCTGTGACAAATTCATTAATGTCTTCAAGGTTCAGGCTCTACGTATGAGACAAATGAAAACAGCTCTAAGATTCCTGAAAACCCTAAAGTATTAAAATTCCACTCTGCCATTAGTTCAGATAAATCATTTGCCAATTTGCCCCACAAGAACCAGGCATCTTTAAATGGTAACATAACATGCACTTCTCTCTCCCAAAGTGTAGTGCATAAACGTTCTGCTTCTGAATAACGCAGGATGCCTGCCAAAATGTGCTGTCAGGGGTACTAGTAAGGAAATGTTGTATCAAAACTTCTGCAGATGTGGCCCTGAAATACACATTGTAATAAATCCTCCAGGCCTCTCAAGTTAGGAATAACTGGTTTATAAAATTGTACTTACTTAAAAATTATAGATAAACAGATTTCACTGTAACCCAGTTTTTCTGATCTGAATGAAATAAGGCTCTATATTCAGACTGACTTTTCAGTGAAAAACAACTTAAAATAGTGACAAATCATCTATAAGTTTAAATGAATATAACTAGGAGACCTGAAAACTCAGGTTTAGCAGTCATCTTCCAACAGTTTGAGAGCCCACAGGAGCCACAGAGCCCTCATGTCTCTCCAGAGAAGCAGGCTGATTCTTCCCCCTAAACACCATGCAATTCTTGAAGTGAGTGAAAGCATTCCTGCTCACACTAATACCCTCTCAAGTGAACTCAAAGTTAAGCCATCTCCAGCCAGACCAGATACCCTGGCCCATATCTCATTCATTAATATATGTTGAGAAGCCTTTGTTTCTTGGAAACTACATGAAGTGAATAGGCTGTGGACTCCACTGGACCTAGTGGTCTATATTTAACCAATTCCCTTCACACATATGTATCAGATGCTCTCTTAGTTACGGAGCTGCAGTGGTCAATAAGAAAGCCACAGTCCTGTACTCCTAGGGTTTCAATTCTGAAGACGAAGACAGGCACAGAAACCCAACTGAGCAAAGAGAAGAGATTATTACAAAATGTGTCCACATGAAAAGTGAAGCAAGGGACTGAATATACAACAAGGGTGTTGGGGCGAACATTAGATATAATCTTAATTCAGATTATATAAGGTTCACACATATAATTTTTATATATAGATGTGTTAATTTGGGCCGGGCGTGGTGGCTTATGCCTGTAATGCCAGCATTTTGGGAGGCCAAGGCGGATGGATCACTTGAGTCCAGGAGTTTGAGACCAGTCTGATTAACATGGCAAAACCCCATCTCTACTAAAAATAAAAAAGTTAGCCGGGTGTAGTGGTGTGCGCTTGTAGTCCCAGCTACTCAGGAGGCTGAGAAAGGAAAACTGCTTGAACCCAGGAGGCAGAGGTTTCAGTGAGCCAAGATTGTGCCACTGCACTCCAGCCTGGGTGACACAGCAAGACCCTGTCTCAAAAGAAAAAGAAAAAAAAGAAATATTAATTTGTATTATACAGATTCTAACCACTTCTTCCAAGTGAGAATATTTAAGCTAAGACCTGAGAATAAAAAGAGTTAGCTCTTCATACAATACAGAAAGATGCGTCTTTTAGGAAAAACCCCCAGTGTTCATGGACCCTAATATATGAACAAGATCTTGGCATGTAGAAGAAACCTGTGAATTGGATGAAATGAAAAACTGAAAAGTAGGAATCTGGATGAAGTACAGAAGGGAGAAAGACTAATGTGAGACGTGGCTGAAAGAGAAGGATATGTGAAACAGTACAGGTCTTCATTAGTAATGATGAGGAACATAAATCTTAGTCCAAGTACACCAGAAAAGTGGGAGAGTTGGAAACCGAAAGACATGTTAAGAGATCACTTTGGTTTCTCTGTAGCTAACAGGGTGTAGGAGACTAAGAATTCAAGTAGGTTGACTAAGGATGACCTAAGAAAATAAGCGTAGGTAAGAAAATATGTGGCTCTGGCTAGGCTGGGGACATTGGAAATCAAAAGAGGTGGAGGAAATTACAGATGTATTTGGAACCAAAATATTTTTTAAATGAATGTTGAATTGGATATTGTCAGAATATTGAGGAAGGGCCAAAAATGACTTATAAGCGTCTAGCATGGCTGGCAGTGCCACTTACTGACATGTGGGAAACCAGGACATGTTACCTCTGAATTATTCGAGTGCTATTGTCATGTAAATCATCCACTCCCAGAATAAAGGTCTGGGCCAAACTCTAAGACTGGAACTTATGAGCTGTTTAGTAGTGTTTAGAGCTTAGAGAGAGTATGTGTGTGGAGAGAAAAGAAGAGCAATTAGGACAGAACCCTTAGAAACATCAATATTTAAAATTTGGGAAGAGAAACAGAAACAAATAAATTGTGGGAAAATGAAGCTCAGGGTAGTTGCAAGGGAATGCTAAAAATGAACTATGGCATTTGAGGAGGAAAACGTGGAAACTGAAAGCAACAGAGTACGGATGGATCTTGAGGGAGCAGCAGCAGCTGTGTCCTAAGGAGAGTCTCAGTGAAAATGAAGGGTTGTAGGAATGAGGACATCTGGGCCAATGAGCTGGCAAGGAGTGATGTCCAGGAGGCAGAATATTTGCATCTAGATCCTGGTGGTACATACCCTTGTAGAAAATGTTTCAGATTTGATGACAATAAAGTGGAGGAAAGAAAAAAAGTAATGGAAATAAAGATGTCAAAAAACGGGGAACCGAGGTTTGTACTGGTCCTTTCACGTGAAAGCTGAGCCACTAAAATGATGGCTGAACTTGCCTGAAGATGATATTGAGCAAAAGATCTAAAGCCTTAAATAAATGACAAGAGGCCAGGTGCAGTGGCTAATGCCTGTAATCCCAGCACTTTGGGGGGCTGAGGCAGGCAGATCACCTGAGGTTAGGAGTTCGAGACCAGCCTGGCCAACATGGCGAAACCCCGTCTCTACCAAAAATACAAAAATTAGCTGGGTGTGGTGGTATGCACCTGTAATCCCAGTTACTCAGGAAGCTGAGGCAGGAGAATCACTTGAAACCGGGAGGAGGAGGTTGCAGTGAGCCGAGATCACACCATTACACTCCAGCACGGGTGACAGAGCAAGACTCCATCTCAAAAAAAATAAATAAATAAAGACAAGAGTGCCCAGGAGGGAGGTCTGTTGATGATGGTAATACCAAAGGGGCATGGCTGATATTTCCAAGGGGTTTGAGTTTCAAAGGAACAGTCTAATTTGAAGGGAGCGGAGAAATTAACAGTCTAGAAGTTTTAATGAGAACCAAGAACAACCACCTCGGCTTCCAGCCATAGGTATGTGGAGGGTGAGAAAAAGACCTGTCTCAATTTATGAAAGCTAGAGGAACAATTGTACTTTGGTATCAACCAACTTTTGTTTTAAGATAATTACGAAGCAATATGGAACTTAGCAACAGTCAATTTTGACAGTTTCCTGCAGCTTAGTAAATTCTGCACAAAATTAAGATTTAACACAAAAGTAAAGAAAAATTTTAATGGCATAGCACCTTTCTTCACAATTCCTTAAACCAAATAATTCCCTGTTCTTCTAACTCTCTCCTTACACTATCAACTAGGCTTCTTATTCAATGAACGGTTTAAGTCTACTAAGACACACACACACACACACACACACACACACACGTCTTATCCAGCTGCAGATCTCATTTTTGAAGGTACATTGAAAGTACATAGATCATTCTATAATCATCAACTATGAAGATTGTGAGCAACTGGAACAAGTATTCTTGGAAAAGAAGTTTCCTATGTATAAGAAAAAAAAGAGTCCAACTCTGGGAACTGACTTGGCTGAGTCATCATTATATGCCACTGGCAAGAAATCAAGAAGTAACCCAGGACTGATAAACTTTGTGAAAGGAAATGGAAACAGCCTATCTGTGAGGCTTAATTCTTGATAATCTGGCCAAGATATAGCATCTGCATATGAGTTCACTGACTCAACTAAATTTTGTGAAGGTGAAGTACTTGTTAAAATGAAAGATCTATTTAGAGAGAAATAAGTAGACATAATGTCTGCACTATGGATAGGTGTATACCTGCTTTTTGCAAAAACAGATTGTATCTTTGAAATGCTGGTTTGCCCTGGACAGAGCTAACTTAAATAGAGACCAGGCGCGGTGGCTCATGCCTGTAATCCCAGCACTTTGGGAGGCCGAGGAGGGTGGATCATGAGGTCAGGAGATCGAGACCATCCTGGCTAACACGGTGAAACCCCGTCTGTACTAAAAATGCAAAAAATTAGCTGGGCATGGTGGCGGGCACCTGTAGTCCCAGCTACTCTGGAGGCTGAGGCAGGAGAATGGTGTGAACCCGGGAGGCGGAGCTTGCAGTGAGCCGAGATCACGCCACCGCACTCCATCTGGG
Source organism: Symphalangus syndactylus (assembly GCF_028878055.3). Classification (NCBI taxonomy): domain Eukaryota; kingdom Metazoa; phylum Chordata; class Mammalia; order Primates; family Hylobatidae; genus Symphalangus; species Symphalangus syndactylus. Next base: position 111,120,864 of record NC_072438.2, read on the forward strand.
TGACAGAGCGAAACTCCGTCCCAAAAATATATATATATAGTTTATATATATATATATATATGTATATATACCCAAAGGATTATAAATCATGCTGCTATAAAGACACATGCACACGTATGTTTATTGCGGCACTATTCACAATAGCAAAGAATTGGAACCAGCCCAAACGTCCAACAATGATAGACTGGATTAAGAAAATGTGGCACATGTACACCATGGAATACTATGCAGCCATAAAACAGGATGAGTTCATGTCCTTTGTAGACACATGGATGAAGCTGGAAACCATAATCTTCAGCAAACTATCACAAGGACAAAAAAAACCAAACACTGCATGTTCTCACTCATAGGTGTGAATTGAACAATGAGAACACATAGACCCAGGAAGGGGAACATCGCACTCCTGGGCCTGTCATGGGGTGGGGTGAGGGGGAGGGACAGCATTTGGAGATATACCTAATGTAAATGATGAGTTACTGGGTGCAGCACACCAACATGGCACATGTATACATATGTAACAAACCTGCACGTTGTGCACATGTGTCCTAGAACTTAAAGTATATATATATATAAACAAAGAGAAAACCATTAAAGAAAGGCTATAATACACAGGAACACACAGACACACATACACCTGTGTATCTATATCTTCAGTTATCACACTTTTTCTATACAGACTCCACACGAGACAAACATGTTACATTTTATGAGAAACTATAAGTGGAAAGAGGAGAATTTGTTAAATCAATATAGAATGTTCCTTGTTTAGCATAATTCTAACTGTTTCTCATTAGAGGTCTCAGTATCAATCTGTATTATATGTGGCCATGCTGGCATTTGGGAAATTCCACAAGAAACTTTTTAAATATGAATTTGGAAAAGGGAAAAGGATTTTTAAAGTGTCTTTTTTTGTTCTGCATTCTGTGTGGAACATATATTTTGTGCTAACTGCTCGTGTTAGCTTGTGATTGCCTGTGACTATGTGGAAGATATACTTTACGTGACTATGTGAGCAATAGTCTTAAAGTTAAGAAATCTAAAAATTGGTTGGTTTAGTTGCTAATTAGGTAAATTACCTTGTAATGGTTACTCAACCTCTCAAAGATTAATTATCTTCAGTGGTACATTGAAGGTTCCATTCATATTGATTTTAGTAGACTTATCCTGCCAAAAAGTAAATTTAACAACAGAAATTATTCTAGACCTCATTATTTCAGGAGACCCCACCCCAGCTTTTATTCCTAACTTCAAGAAATGCAGAGAAATTTACAAATTAGATGTTCTCCCAATTCAACAGAATATAACTGAACTAAATAGATTTATGTATAATTCATTATTTCAACCTTTAACGCTATATCCAAGCGGTTTGTTTTCACCATAAAGTTATAGCTGTTTAGGCCAATAATTAAAGAGGACCTTGATAGAGAATGACAAGAGAGGATGATCGCCCTATTGTCTATCTTCCAGCTGCTTTCAATGCCCTGAAGTTTTATTCACACCCTAATATTAGAATCTTATCTGAGAGAGCGTACTCAAATGAGGAATCATGCTAATTTCTCAAGAAAAGTGTTACAGAATAATAAATGCCTTTCTGGTCAAAGCACTGATGCTCTGGAAATAATCTTTTTCCAAATGAGGTACAGGAATTGTTATGACTATTAAAAGTTTCTATATGATATCTGCCAGGTTCGACTGAGCTTCACTTAAAATCTACTATATTAGGGCCAAGTGTAATGACTCAAATTAGTGAACTTAAAAATTGTTTTAAAATGTTTCATGGAGACATTTCAAATATTGCTCTCTGATTTATCACTGTTACTTTTGCTGAATTCAATTTGATGCCAAGATTTATTCAGATTAATCAAACGCCATAAACTCTGATACCTAATGTTCCTTAACACCTTAAGAACTTTTAAACAGGTCAAATGTTGAAGATACGCTTTTAGTGAAACTGTACCTAAGCACATGAATTCTATTGAACATAGCTTTTCAGAAGACTAACAAAGAAAGAAGACTTAGGAAATTCGGAAACATTTTTTAAACCTTCTAGACAGAATTAAAGTACTGAAAAATAATTTCAATTTGTGAATCTAATGGCATTAATCAGAACATAAGAAAAAATTAACCATAAAACTTTATGGGGGTAATATTTGCTATGAGGATCAGGAAAAACAACTAATGGAAATTAGGCTTAATACCTGGGTGATGAAATAAACTGTACAACCAACCCCATGGCACAAGCTTACCTCTGTAACAAACCTACACTTGTACCCCTGAACTTAAAAGTTAAAATTTAAATAAATAACGTTGTGCTATTAATTTCAACCAGAGGCTTTCCAAGGTGCAGGGAACTTTTGAGAATTTTATTTCTTGCAAAAGGAAATTTGATTCCTTGCTTAGGGCCTTCCCAGCAAAACCTCTATTCTTTGGAGAAGCATCATACTCCTACAAGATTTAAGGACCATCATATTTGTCAGACTTTTTTTGTTTTACTGTGAGCAGTTTACAGAACATAAAGAAAAATCAAATCCGAAGGTGCACTACACGTGTTTTATCAAAAGGAACATTTTTGGGTACTTTTAAGAAAATACGGCAAATTTAGTTTTCTGACCTAATACCAAGTTAGACATCTTGAGTGAATTGAATCTGTTGTAATCCTGTTTGGTTTTCATCCCATGGCTCTGGAAAACTGACATTTATCTCCAATTTCTCAACTCTGCTTCTTTCCAGTACCTCATCTATACGACTATTGTAGTACTTTTCATCTGCTTCTACCACTACACTATGGCTGCATTACTTTTAACATAGTGTCCCACATGTTACCCATTTCTACCTAATATAAAGAGTAGAAATTGAATTATAATTGAGTATCCAGTTGCCTCATATTCTGGTCTTCAACTGAAATAACTCCAGCTATCTCAAAACTTCAACCCTCCCTGGAAGTATTGGACCAAATTTTCCCAGATTATAGCACTCTCAGGCTAAAATTACTAATGCTTCTATAGTTTCAGAGACAGTATCAGGTTATTCAACACAACCTTCCATGCACCATCCCAGCCTCATATAATCAGAGGACACTTAGACGACTTTAATAGCCTTCAAAAGACACCCTCCTCTTTTACTTATATATATATTTATTTATCTATTTATTTAATGGAGACAGGGTCTCACTCTGTCACCCAGACTGGAGCTCAGTGGCATAATCACGGTCCACCGCAGCCTGCACCTGCCGGGCTCCGATCCTTCCACCGCAGCCTCCTGAGTGGCTGGGACCACAGGCGCCGCCACCACGTCTGCCTGGTTTTTGTATTTTTGTGGAGATGGGGTTTCACATGTTGCCCAGGCTGATCTGAGACTCCTGGGCTCAAGAGATCCACCTGCCCCGGCCTCCCAAAGTGCTGCGATTACATGAACGAGCCATTGTGCCCAGCCGGCCCCGCCCGGTTTTTAACCTTCGTACTGTTTATATAATCATCCTTCACAAAATACAACACTTCATTGCTCGATGGTTCTCATTATTCTAATATGAAGAACTATATTAAGAAAATAAATTCCCGGCCGGGCGCGGTGGCTCACGCTTGTAATCCCAGCACTTTGGGAGGCCGAGGCAGGCGGATCACGAGGTCAGGAGATCGAGACCACGGTGAAAATCCGTCTCTACTAAAAATACAGAAAATTAGCCGGCGTGGTGGCGGCGCCTGTAGTCCCAGCTACTCGGGAGGCTGAGGCAGGAGAATGGCGGGAACCCGGGAGGCGGAGCTTGCAGTGAGCCGAGATCGCGCCCCTGCACTCCAGCCTGGGCGACAGAGCCAGACTCCAGCTCAGACAAAAAAATAAATCAATAAATTTCCAATATTTCCTAGCATATCCAATTTAATTCTATACATCACATAAAAATAAAAGCCGTCTTACTGTGTTAGTTTCTCACTGCTGCTACAGTAAATTAACATAAACTCAGAGGATTAAAACAACACATTTTTTTCTTTATACTTCTGAGGGTCAGAAGTCCAAAATGGGTCTTAGTGTGCTAAAATCAAGTTATCATCAAGTCTATATTTTGTCTGGAGATTCCAGGAGAGAATTCACCAGGTTTGAGGGGTCACATGTATCCCTGAGCTCTTGGCCTCTGCACATCTTGGACACAGCACATCACTTCAGCCTCGGCTCCAGTTTCCCCAAGCTCTTCTGCTCACCCTGGTCTCTCCGCCTTCCTGTCTGAAGGTTCTTTGTGACTACAGTGGGCCCATCTAGATAATTCAAGATAATCGCTCCAGTTTAAGGTCAGGTGATTAGCAATCTTAATTCCACCTCTAACCATAATGCTTCCATGCTGCCTAACAACACATTCAAAAGGTCATCCTGCTAAGGGTCATTATTCTACCTACACACTAAGTGACTGAGAAAAAGTAAAGTTATGTATCATGCCTTACCTATGGTGAGGAAATAATAACTTATAATGATTTATCTAAAAAAACCTGTTTTTAAAAGCTTTGGTCCTAGTCTATTGATTAAAGCTTTGGTATATTCCAGATAAATTTCATGTCCTTGATGCTAACACATTGTGCACAGTAGATGGCCTTTTTAAAATAGTACTGCATAAAGGAATATTTAAGGTTGTCTGGACAATAGAAAAGGAACTTTAGTTGCTATGCCACAAAAGGCCGGATTTCTGCACATTACACCTCCTACCAGTGCACACATGTGCCAAACTCCTTCCTGAAAGCCTGGTTTATGTTTCCTATGTGCTTAGCAATAGTTTTACTCTCGCTACTGTTTATATTAAGTCCTATTTTTTAAAGCATATCCTCATTTGTTTGTTTTCCTGAGCCTCTGAACTGGATTTCACCTGGTATGTATTGCACAGGTTTTCACACTTGATTGTACGCTACCTTAAAGCATCCTCTTGTGTTCTGGACACGGTTATTTTTCTCCATGGTAAGGTGATAAGTGACTTCTCTGAGGACTTGCCACCTTAGAATGCAGTGGTGACATCACCTGCTCAGGCTCTGTCTGCAATGTGGAATTTACTATTTTCCAACTTCTGGTCTAACTTGAACTTCATAATTAAGCAGAGCCGCCTTTTGAGGGAACAGTAGGGTGTCTGCCCCTAAACGTCTGTGTAAATGCAGAGACACATTTGGGAACATAACTGACTTTTATGTACAGAAGCCAGATGCATTTCATGCCCATGCATGCTTAGGGAAGCAAGTTCATCTCATCTATCACAATAAGCATCTGTGCCACTAAATTCCACTGCAGGATACTTTTCACACTTAGACAACAAAACATTTAAGGAAATAAAAGCTCTTTCCAATAAAAATGTGCATCAAATACTGTGTGTATGTTTAAAAAAAAAACCTTCCTCTATAAGATAAGGCCACAGGAACTACTAAAAAAGCATTCTTGAAATACATTTTCTGATAGGCATCTAGGCCCTTGCCCTATATAAGATTTAAGGAAAGTGATGTGTGTGTCTTTATACTTGAAAGGCTGTTTTCAACAGCAAAGGGTATGCTTTGAGGTATCAATATAGTTTTGAGAATGCAAAAGTTTAAAAGTAATGGAATGCATATTCTCCAGGTATGAACATGCAATTGTCATTATTTTCCTACCATCTACTAGATTAGAAACAGAAGAAAAATTATGGAAATGTCTGTTTTCCCTCAATAGGAGTACCTATTTATTAAAGTTAATTAATTACTGTTCTTTAAACATTTTCAAAATAGACTCATAAGTGACAACTTTCAGAGAAAACAAGGGTTTTTGGATGTATATATTTACTTATAACATGGATAAAATAATTTTGTTGAATATTAACTCCATATTAATAATATTCTCTATTGTTTTTGCATTTTGTTTAACAATAGAGAATCTAATACATTAAGTGTTCATGAGTTTCATACAGTTTCCTGTCAATGTACTTTGTCTTTTTTTTATTGGACTACTAATCATTTATTTATGATTTGTTGGAACTACTCATATTTTAAATATGTCAAGTGAATTGCAAGCACTTGTTGCTGATTTGATATTTGCTTTTTACACATATTCATGGTATCCTCTGAAAAAGAAAAGTTTTATATTTTAACAAATTCCAATCCATAAATTTTTTTTTAAATTTTCTGTTACTGGTTAGGGCTATGTTTGGATATTTAATTTTAACCGTAATGTTGCAAGTGATATTTGTCTATGGTTTTTTTCTTTATATTTTGAAAAAGTGTATTTGACATCCACTATGGAATTAATATTTATTAATGACATATTATACCTTTGTGCAACTATAAAATACATATAGCCAATTATCTCAACACCATTTTATGAACTGTTTATCACTTATCCACTGATTTGAAACACTATCTTTATCATATATTGGATTTTAGGTTTATCGAGATTATGTAACATGAAATTATTTAATTATGAAATTATGTGAATTCAAGCATGACAGTCAGCTCTTCTTCCTCACCACTACCCTGTAAAAGGATGGATGGAATAATTGCTTCCCTATGGCTTAAGTGTATGAGAGGTATACAACATGGTCTTGATGAAGTGGGAACTACACAGAAACTGTTTTTGGTCCTGAAATGTACTCCAGCTTTACCAATTTGTTCTACACATATACCATTGAGGGTAGAAGCTGAATTTTGCTAATGATTATATTTACACTACTTAACATTGTGCCAGATACTGAGTAGATGCTTAAAACATGTTTAATGACTTGTTTTATTGCTAGAGACCTAATTATCTGCTGCAGTGGTGCTATCTCATTTAGAATCATTTTGACCAGCCTTTCTCCATCATGAATAAAACACTTATTTACACACTTGTGTACACGCACATTTGCATAGAAACACACACACCCTTTGCAGAGACAAACTGCATTGAAAGCATGTACAAACATTATAGTATTTTTGTTGATTCTGACCTGATTCTGATTCTATTGTATACTTTTTGATTCTGATCACAAGAACAATAAAAATAGAAAACTATAAGTTGTGAAGCTGGAAGATGCAGAACATGAAAGATCGAATTACCAATTTTTTTTTCTATTTTCTTTAGTTGGCTGCTGATAAAATCAGAAAAGAAACGGACACAAAAATGAAAGTATGCAATGTGTGTGCGTGTGTGTGTGTGTGTATCACATGCACTCGTTTCCATGCTGTACATATGGAATTTCATAAGCAGCCAAAGTAAGCTTCATAAGTGAATGAGAAATAAAATCCTTTACAGACAAGCAGATGCTGAAAGATTTAGTCACCATCAGACCTGCCTTCCAAGAGCTCCTAAAGGAAGCACTAAACATGGAAAGGAAAAACCAGTACCAGCCACTGCAAAAACACACCAAAATATAAAAACCAATGAAACTAGGAAGAAACTGCTTCAACTAATGTGCAGAATAACCAGCTAGCATCATGATGACAGGATCAAATTCTGAAATTCTGATTTAATTGGCCTGGAATAGGGTCTAGGCATAAGTAAGTATTTCTTAAACAAAAAACCAAGGGATGGAAATATGCAGTAAGCGTGTATGTAACAAACCTGCATGTTCAGCACATGTATCCCAGAACTTAAAGTAAAATTTTAAAAAATGAAAGTATGCAATATGTGTATGTGTGTGTATACATACATATAAATCAAGCACTCATTTTCATTATGTACATATATGCACATTATGAGTGTGAATATATGTTAAATAATATCCTATCAGTTTTGTATTTGTAACACATATATGTACATGCATATACAACAAATAGAGGTGTTTTGCATAATAATTTCATTTATATTCATTTCATCAGCTAAGAACTAAAGAGAATTTAAATCAAAATCAATTATTCATTTACAGGTGTTTTTAACCATCATCTCCCCCTTTATCTTCACTTTTATGCCTCCTTGTATTGCCATTTTGTGACTTTTTGGCCATAAATTATACATATTTGGAACAGTCACTTTAAGAAATTCAATCTTTGGATAAAATCTCTAAGATTGATTTAGTATGAATACATGTGTGGGCACACACTTGACAAAGAAAGGTCACTTATAAATATATGTGTACACTTATCAAAATAATTCACATAAAATCTCTGAATAAAATTATCTGTATGCTTTTTCTGTCAATAAAAGCAATATAGTATAATTCTTGGCAGTAAACCTGTTTGTTTTCATTCTGTTGCCTACCATGTGAGCTGCCATGTTGGTATAAAACATCGATCATTTGATATTTTACTACAGCAAATAATAGTGATCCCCACGAAATAATAAATAAATCAGTGAGTTTCAAGGAAATAAGTTTTTGGATGGATCAGATAATTTGAAGTTGTTAGTTTATTCTCCAGCAAGTTGAAAGAAAAAAGCTGTTAGTTTGTTCTCTATCAGGTGAACGAAGATGAAAACTAAAGTTCTCAAGGCCAGTGCATAATAATGGTGCCGTATTCTGTGCATCAATCACCATTACCAATTACCTATATTGCCAAATATTTCATGTACCGCTTTAGTGGTGATTAATCAATGTGCCATGGCACTGAAACTGAAACGAGACTTTGTAGTACTAGTGATATTCAAAGGGTTTTGAAAATTTATCAGCTCTATAGATATAGATGAAAATTTATCATCTAGAAATCCTGTTTTTATAAATGTTACCTAGCCAAATATTGGTTTTATTTACTTAATATTTAGAAAACATGAGTTTAGTAAAAATTGTTCAGATTTTCTTAATGTAGTGTGTGAAATTACTATGTAATTCTACAAGAAATATGCTACACAACTAAATACACAAATAGGTCAGGAGAGGGAGCAAAAGGTGCCTTTCCCGTATAATCCGGAGCAACATCACCCGCTCTTCTCTCTACATCATCGATGTATGTTATCTAAAGTCCTGTGCAAATGCCACCTCAACACGAGTCCTCTAGCCTTGCCTTCTTATCAGAAGCAGCTCGAAAGCCCCGATAATTCTAGAACCACTGAAAAATACACACTTGTTGCAAGGATTGAAAAGCCTCATATTGCAAATTCAGAATTCACAGTATTGAAAAAATTCATAATTTTTTTAAAGTTACAAGACTGTGAACTATATAAAATGAATTATGCTGGGATCAGATGACTCTCTTCATTCCAGCCTATCTTATATTTTCTCATTCATTTCTCCACATAGTCACAACAACAGACTCACTATTACATTTCATTAATGGCTATTTTATAATAAATGATCTCAATAGCATTTCTGAAACCTCTGCTGTTCTGGTTTTACATAACTCTTGAATTTTTGAATGAGTTAGTTTTTGATTGAAAAAGACCTGATTCTTATGCTTAGAAAAGCCATCACTTCTTTCTGTAAGCTTTCCATCTTCTATAAGCTTTACATGTTCCATAAGCAAACATTCGCTGGTTTTGTGATCAAACTAGAGAGGCAAATTCAGTTAATAATAACAACGTCATTTATCATCCTCAAATCTAGTGTTATGGATAATATGATCTCCACAAGGAGACGGTTGCACGAGCGACAAGAGAAAGACAATCAACAGTCTTTTACTCATACCAAGATATGTCCACACACACTTGTTTCAACAGTCAAAGTAACGCCATATGTCCCCAGTGATGTGGGTGGGCAAAAGGAACAGTTGGCCTGCTAATGAGGGCCATATGTACACGCAGCCTATCGTACCATCCTTCTTACTTATGGTTGCTGAAAACTCAGTGGAAGAGCTTGCTCTGAGGAATAGCATGGCTGGAGGAGGAGAGGCTTCCTTAACAGCAGGAAAGGACCATTTGTTGTACAACTACTGTATCTCTGAAACTGGGAGCTAAAGATATGCATGTACGTTACTCATTCTCATTAAGAGTTACTTACGCATCCGTAGAGTTCTTTACTCCAGTTTCACCTTTTTCACTAAATTCTTTTGCATTTATGTGCAAAGGGATTTTGGGCCCTTTTCAAAAATTACTTTTCCTAATCAATCTTGTTAATTTGATGTTCATTTACATCGGCTTCTCTTTATTTTTAGCTTGATTTCCAGAAAAATTATACTTTCTTTGACATTGTTAAATCTTACAATATTAAAAGAAATGAAAAAGACTTAAAAACTTAGAATATTTGAATGAGGGTTTCTGGAAGGCAGAGAGAACAATAAGGCAAAAGTACTTACTGCACTACTGTTCCAAAGTAAAAGAAAAACAAAGATTTTAAAAATGATTATAGCAGCTTTGTATCTCAAACAGGGTTTCCTTTGAAATTTCTACAACTGCAAACACTATTCAGCAATTTGCACTGATTACAAAATTTATTGTTTTAAGGTCAATTGTGATACTATGATCAGATAATATAATTTACTTTACTCTTAATGGCTTCATTTTGACAAATGAGGGAGCTTTCAGGAAGGACAATGCTTCCTGCACAACAACCAGTAAAGCATGTCACATCCATTTTCAATATAATTTTAAGAAAAATGAAGGACAAACTACTTGTGAGGCAGCAAGAATTCATTTGCATTAAATTAATTTGAACAGGGCATTTCAAGTTCTCTCTGGCAACAATGGAATAAAGGGGAACATGAATCTATCTTATGCAATGATCCTCTTCTAGGTTATAGAAAGATTCGAAAGGCTGACATGACCATTGCTAAATTTATTCTAGAAGTCTATGATTAGTGTCATAGATATAACTCATGAGATAAAATATTCACAATGAATGTTTGTGAACTGCATCAATTGTGATGGAACTACTGTCTAACATCCCTTTGAAAATTTATATTCTGCAAAGGTTAAAAAAACACCAACCTTTCGATGCTTTCTTATATGGATGAGCTTTTGTCAACAAGAACTAAGCTTCACAATTAAGCACTATGGAAGATAATGTTCCATGTTAATTTAAACCTAACTAATCCAGGACTTGGCCTTGATAAATAATGGGTTTAATTAATATTTTTGACCCTAGCAGTGCAAATACTTTTACTTATATTTTACTAAAGCTAGTTTTGACAAATCTAAGGTTATTTAATTTATCAGTATCTGTTGTCAGATGAAAACTTCCCCATCAATACCTTCTAATGGTTCAAAAATAAACTGTTACCCCCACAGATACATTGCTTTTCCATGCGTAAGCAAGTACATTAATTTCAGGGTCTCAAGGCATAAAAGTGTTATTACCACTTGTGATAGGCTGCATAATAGTCCCAAAAGATGTTCTTCACCTAATCTCCAGGCCCTGGGAATGTGCTGCCTTACACAGCCAAAGGACTTGTAGATACGATTCAGTTCAGGATCTGGAGACAAGGTGATTATCCCAGATCATCCATGTGAGTCCAAAGTAATCACAGGAGTCCTTAGATGAAGTGGAGAGAAGGACTCAAAGTTAAAGGAGGAGACAACGCGGAGACAGAAACAGAAATAAAAGCAACGCACCTTGAAAATGGAGGAATGGGGAAAAGACAATGAAGACAGGTGCCACCAGAAGCAGAAAATGCAAGAGAATGGATTCTCCCCTCAGCACCTCGAGAAGGAACCCACACTGCAGACACATTGACTTAGCCTAATTACAGTGATTTTGGACTTCTGACCTTTGAAACTGCAAGACAATAAATATGTGTTAAGTTATGTAAATGTGTGGTAATTTGTTATAGCAGCAGTAATACAACTAATACACCACTACAATAAGCAAAGGAAATAAAGTGCAATAGTGACAAACTTAAGGGATTCCAGAAAAGAGAAACGAAGTGGTAAACTCAATCACAGGATTATATTAGTAACTGTAGTATATGTTACTTGCTTACCCTTTCAATCACATTATTGCTGTAATTATCATTATCATCCAATCAATATGATTACACCAGTATGTATAACTTAGACATGAAAATTTTTTTCTATTTCACCCTTCCCATAATTCCATGTAGCTACCCCTAAGCAACTGTGTATCTGATGAAGCTAATATTTTCAGGGAAAAATCTTCCATGTTAAGCAGAAAATTTACATCTAAAATTAAATTCTTTTAAGCCAGTCTGGGGACAATACCTAGGAAATTCAAACATTACTTCTCAAGAATACCACTAGCAGTGAGTTTGTGACACTATCTTCCACCAACTGAATCAAAATTAATTTTAAATATTTTCAAAGCAATATTTTAAAAAATCGTGTACAAATTTTTTCCTCTTGGTAAAAATAAACCACTTCTCAACTATCCATTATATTTATGTTAATTACATGAAGTCCATACATGAATTTTCATACCACAAATAGAAAACTATTTAAAGAGAAAAATCTCACTTGGTGCTGACAGAATGACAGCATAAAACTGTTAAGCATGAGGAGAAAGTTGTTTGCGGTGTAAATATTTCCCTTTTCCTATCAAAGTGTGTCCTGTGATCTAGTGCTCTTCTCTCCACATGCTTAAGTACAGCAAAAGTTATAAAAACACTCATTCTAGTTTTCTATACTTTAATGGTTGTAGAACATCAGAAGAGAATTGGGAGATGGGAATGTTTTGTGCTTGACATTGCATTTGAGGGGAAAATAAAAACTTGGACATAATATGTGGGATGTTTCCACAGTAATACATGGGAGGGCAAGAAAAAAATGCTATCAAATTTCTACCATGCGCTGAGCCCATTATATAAACAAATACCCAGCCTTTCTAATGTACTAACAACCACTCTTCATAGCAGGTATTCTATTCCCAGCTTGTAGGTAAGAAACAAAGCTTCAGAAAGGGATCTTCACCAATTTCACACAGTCAATAAAAGGCAGAACTAGGGCAAATATCAATAATAAAAATAGCAATCTAATCCTAATTGGACCTGGCACTGTTCTAAGAAGAAAATCATTAACAAAGGATTTTGAGTTACCACACTCTTAGTCTCCCCGTTTTACAAAAGAAGCAACTGAGGTAAAGTGAAGCCATGCCGTTTCTTTTCAAGCTCATATACCTAACAAGATACCACCTTAATCATGGGTCTGTGATAGATCGTGTACCTCATTTCTAGCGTTTGCTGAGATTTTTCTTATTAACCCTAAGCAAGTATTTGATCCCTGGTAAGTATGCTGTAATTTTTTCACCGCTCATTCTTATCACGGTTCTTCAAGAAAAGTACACTTCAACACATTTGTCCTATTTGGTTACAAATTTTGAAATTCAAAATATGTATCACACTAAGCTGTTAGCTCCATTTGGAATTTTAAAAAACTAAATTTTTCACTCAGTTAAAAAAAATTGCATTGTTTACTCCCATATCTACAATATAGCTTATAAGTGTATATTTGTATTGAAAACATAATTTTCTATAACTTTTATAATATTTAAATATTATTTAAGGTTTTAATAATATTTAAATATTTAAATAATACATTTAAAAACATAGTTCAACAAGTCCGAATAATCCATCACTTACTTATGACAGAATATTTGTTCAGTATCTTCTGTTTGTTCACTCTTGTGTAATATATCCTATTTTAAGAATCAAAAACTTCTCTTAATGTCAACACTACAGCCTCTTCACAATTCCTACTTATTCCTAATTACCCTTCAGGAGCAAATAAAATGAATTTATCCCAAATTTCTTTGCTTTGAAACAACTTCAATGAAAATGGTGGTTGTCAACCATATCTACCATTCATATATCCCATTGTTTTCTGCATTAAATTTCATCTAATACTCCCTTATGCCATCAGTGTCACTACAAAGGGGGACAGGAGATGAATCTCATCATGAACAAAGGTATATACACTAGCTCTTAGGATGTTCAATCATCTCCTTACTGTATTATGTCCCATCTGAACTACTCATATTAAAATGAGCAACTATATGAACATGGTACTTTTAAGAAAGGATGTTCAAAAATTAATTCATATCTTGTACAAATTTGTATCCAAGAAAGCATGACCTAATAGGCATCACATATGTGAATGAAAAAATTCACTTTCAGCAATGAATGTTGATGACACTCCTTTAGCAAGAGTTGTACCGAGCTACCCACAACTCCTCAGCACTCACTATTCTCATACATGCGGTCGGACAATGTCCAAGGGTGCAGTGATTCTGTCCAGAGGCTTTTCTGGGCCGTTAGAGCTGTCTCAGCCTGTGTACAGGGTTATACAGACACTCTAGGGCATTCATGACTCTGATCACTGGAGCAGCCCTGTACTAACTGCAAATTTATGGAGGAAACTTTCAAGTCCTCTTGCCCCTCAGTTGGGGTAACTCTGTTACCTATTTCATGTGGTCTCAGTTCTCCAACAAAAATGATCTCGGCTTGCTCATCTTACTTCCATCTCACTGCATGGCACAACTAGAAGTTGACTAGGTATTCTGCTTTAATGTATATGCAAAGCCCTCTTGTTCAGGAATGTTTGTAGAATAATATTTCTAAATTAGGAATACAATTGGTCTTGTTATTTCCTGAGGGATAAAATGTCATCTCTCTTCTTCTCTCCCTCTCTCCTTTCTTCCTAACTCAGCTAACCCTCTATCTGAAAGAATTACAAAGGAAGAAATCTAGGGCATTGTTTAGCATTCTCAGGAGGATTGGAAATGTTGGAATGACAGCGAGAATCACACATACACTGCTTGAAGTATTTTGTAGGATCCAAGGGAAGAGAAAATTTTGACATTCCAGAAAATTTAAGTCATCCTTTTAATATCAGGACCAGAAAGAAACAGGTCACACGGGCAAGAGCCATAAAACTAATTATCTTGACTCTTTCCAGAATACCTGAGCTATAAATGTACAGGGAATCCTGTAATCAGATGCAAAGTTGTGTATAATATACTTAGTTCCCAAGTGTAACTAGGAATTTTATGTATATAATGTGAAAAATCGTTCCAAAGTATTTGAGACTCCAAAAAGTTTCCTAGCTAGCATTCAATATTCTTGCTTATCTTCTCCTTATACCCCTAACTGTATTGAGCATGCATAGACACACAAAAGCTAGGATCCACTATTACCACTTAAGAAAGAAAAGGAGGAAAATGGCTGTATTATAGGGATTTTGTTTTCTTCCTCAACTCTTGAAGAAGCCTATTTGTATCAGCCCGTGTCAGACAACAAAGTACTTATCAATAAAGTTTTATGAATGTGGTCACATATGAAATATAAGAGCATTCAGTTTCTACCTCTCCTTTTCTCATAAATCCTACGTCAGATATACATTAGCTATATCTGCCAATGTTTCCACGGAATCTTAAAGACTATTCACTGCAAAGCTGGCAGTGTAGCCTGGAAGCAAGTTATGTCTGCGTTGCAAGTTCACACTAAGTGGTTTAAAAATACAACTAAATGTGGCCTGTCTTTATCTTGATTATAAGACATAAATTATCCCAAGAATATTCTTAGTAAAAATTGAGTCTCCCTGTCAAGCCACTTCTATTAAGAAGGACACAGGTCAGTTTTTAGGAGTTTAGGTGTTATTTGGAAGTTAGGAGCATCTAAATATGGAATATAACTCCATAAAATTATAGTATATTTTATATCAAAGAGAAACGAGAAAAATAAGAAACGTTTTATTTTTTCATATAGCATGCTTATATATAATTACTTCAGTAGTCTCAATGTAGTCATGCAATTGTTTGGGTAAAGAACTAAACTTGAAGTTAAATAGCATAGGTCTGAATTCTTATGGTTTATAACATTCATATATTTTATATGTTCCAGAATAATATGTAATTTCTAAGTTTATAACATAATAATTACAGAAATCTAGGTAAAGTAATACTTCTGTGACACAGTCTCTTCATCTACAAAATGGAATTAATATTGCTTTTCTCCTTAAATTTATATTAAAAATTGGAGAAGTAATATATGTGAAAGAACCTTACATTAAATATGCAAGTTTTATTTGTTGAATTCAAACAGTCATTAAAGAAAGAACAAAATAAAACATTACATTTGGATTAACAAAGTAGATACATATATCTCAATCTGAGAAACCTTTAAGCTCTCTTGACCATAAAATGACATTGGATCCTAAAAGAGAATTTGGTAAATATTTGAAAGATATTTCAATTTCACACCTAAATGTTGATTCTGACATTTATTTCCTAAACTTATCATTTGTATACTTACCTGCTATTAAATCCACAGGGGTCATGTGACTAACTGTATGCCCACCGATTTTATTGACAGGTATTCAGCAAGGCCCACAAAGTAAGTATTGAATTTTTAAAAAAAACAGATCCAAAACACCTAAAAGCAAAACACTTAGTAAATTCTTACAATCTTGATGATCAAAAATTAGTGCTATTAGTAAGAAAGAAACTTCTGAACCAAATAAAGTCCTAATACCTCCAAGGAATTTTGTCTCTCTGATAGACACACACACTCACACACACACGATTAAAAAAATGAAGAAATGTAAAAAAATAAATAAATGAAGGAAGTTCTGTGGGAAATGTCCATAATTTCATGCCCAGAATTTCTCTATCAATCTCTTTCCCCAAAGTTCTTCCAAGAAAATAAAGTTGCCTTTCTCTCAACGTTAACTCATCACTTTTCTCATAGCAGTTTCAAAAGAAATATTTCCTGTCAGCCGGCCACTTAAACTTTGTGCTGTTAAAGAAATCCAAAAAGGTATCAATTTTGCAACAAAGGATAAAGAGGAGACGAAGTGAACCAACATGGCTTTTAAGCTCAATTGCCGTCACCTGTCACAGGCTGTCTAGCGAGCCTCAAGTTCCCTCTAATAAGCTTATGGAGGGTGCGGAGCAAAGGCACCTCAAGTTGCTCTGCGGGTTTTCCCCTGGTAAATTAGGCTGAAAGGAAAAGAGTCCCACCCCCCACCCCCAAACTTGGAGACCAGGGCTGCCCTGCCGCATTCTGTGCCCAGACCTCCTACTTCCACGCCCTTCCAGTCCTTTCCTCGGCTTGGAAAATTGGGCATGAGGCAAGCAAAAGGAAGGACAGAAGGCCAAAACGGGCATCCGGAAAGCCAAATTTCTGTCTCAAAAGCTCGTCTAGAAACGCATACGTAGCGCGTGCCTTGGGGACATCTCCTAAAACCCCGTTCACTGAAGCTAATTCCTCCCGAACGCCCCCACGCCGGCTGAGGATCGCAACCGCCCATCCGCCCCTCCAGCCTGTGCAGCCGCCCCCAAAACCTCCCGTGAATCGGGAAATGTCAAGGCAGCAGCGCCTGGGGAGCCGAGCAGCCTCGCCAGTTCCACGTCTCTGGTTTGAGACCCCTCGCTTCACCTCTTTGGGGAACTCACCTGGAGTCAGGTTTAGACGGCAGCCTCCACCCAGGGGACCGGGAAGCGGCCCCGGGAAGCGCCGCCGCGTCCTGTGAATAACGAGCGCAGCGCAGCGGAGCAGCTCCCCCCGGACCGGCCGCTCCCCGATTCCTCCCGCTCTGTCCGGGAACCGTCCCTCCGTTCTTTCCTCTCCCTCCCCTGCCTGCAGCCGCCGCGCTCCCTCCTCCTGCTGGCGGCGCAGGGCTGTGCTTCCGCCTCCCTCCTGCGGGCGCACGAGCTGCCCGCGCTGCTAATGAGCAGGCTCCAGGCTCCGCCCGGCCAGGGGTGCGCACACGCCCCACGCCGGAGAGGAGCTCCCGGGAGCGGAGCTATGGATACGCCTGGTGCGGCCGCTGGAGAAATGAACTGGAGGAGGCATCCAGCATCTCACACTTTCTGGCCACTCAGCTTAACTAAGCCATAACCCCAGACTTCTTCCTAAATCTCCAGTAATTTACAGGTGCTGAAAAGTCAATGAGGGGTTTGAGCACAATCTGTGTTAACAGTATTGCCAGTATAGAGATGCTAATCTGGCTAGATTCTAGGGATGAAATGTTCAAGGGACGGTATATGATTCTTTCTGGTTGTTATTTTGACATATTTTGGCTATACTTACAGATCTGTAAAATAAACCAGCAATCTTCTAATCACGACAACACAGATTCCTAATTGAAGGCAGCTGATACTTATTAAATACCAGGCTCTGTTTAATAGGCTCTTTTTTCCCAGCTGATCTTTACTACAATTCTGTGAGCACTACTAGCACCCCTATTCTATATTTTAAGAATTTGGGACTAACTTTTAAAACAAGACGGTCTTAAAACAAGACTAAGGAACATGTCCAACCTTGCAGAGATTCTAAGTTTCTGAGCCTAAATAATAACTGAAATCTGTAGCTCCCACAACCCATAGCCTGTGTATAATGTGTTGCAGCATCTTAGATGGTACTGTGTAACTGAACCAACAAAGATAATAGGACCGTCAGCAAATACACACCACGAGACTAATGAATACCTAGAATCCTAGTGAGACTTGTAAATAGTCAAGCACCCTAAGTAACAATAGTTCAAGTGCATGCTAAACATGGTGATTACTTATAAAAGAACAGCAACCAGTATGAGTGAAGACAGGCAAATAATGTTCAAAATGTTCAGAATCAATGTCCAGCCACTTATGAGTTGAATTCCCCACTCTAAAAAAGAGGCCAGATGTGATGTATTCTAAGAAGTCTACAATGGGCGTGGTCTTTTTGCAACCAAAAAGGGCTTTTTAAACACTTATTTCCCATTAAGAATATGCAATAGCTAATTAATATTAAATCTGAAAATCAATGATAATTTATTTCAACTAACCTTACATGAAAAAATCATTACTCATTCAAGCTTTTAGAATTAGATTAAATAGCATTGAGTATCAAATTTACTTCAACCCATAGAAATAATAGACAGTTAATTAACAAACTAAGTAATTTAAATAACTTTACTTTTGTGTCATGATGTATTTTTCCTTAGGAAAAGGATAAGATATTTTTTCCATGGTATAAAATACTAGAATATGACTTTTATATTTTTCTTCATGAAGATTAATGAATTAATAAAATAAGTACAGACATATTTATTGTCAACAAATCTATCCAGATCATTAATTCTCCACTCAAGAAATTATGCTAGGCAAGCTTTATTTCTCCATATGTACAAGGCAATTCAGAGGTCAAAAATTTTAAAACACTTCAATGAACATCAACCATTAATTAACTAGGAGTAGATTTTATTTATAAACAACTTTAAAAGACTATAAATAAGGTATAACAAACTTCTACTTTATCAGTACTGCTACTCCTGTTGAACACAAAGATATATAATTATAGTTTTCTCCCTATTTAAAATATTTATTGATTCTGGCATAATAATGTCATACTCATCCCTCAATAATCAGTGTACATGGAACCAGAAATCTTTTCTTTCACCTAGTCAATTTAAGTATTTCTGTGTTTTGCATGTTAACACTCTATTTATTCTGTGTTTCTAGTGCTTATCCTCAAAATTTTTATAGTTCCGTTCACATATGAATTCTACCAATCAGCACTATATATAAATAATGCAACGTATAAAATGTGTTAAATAAATGGATGTAAGATTTATGCTAAATTTTTCACATAGTAAGTACTTCAAAACCCTTATTATTTTTCCTTAAGCTTTTATGTGCATATATTTTATCTCTCCAACTAAAGAATAAACTTCTAAATAAGAAGAGTTTTGTCTATAAATTTTACGCATTTTAATACATTATTAATCTAAAACCTTGGACTAGAGTTTGGAATTCTTTTATGTATTCATTTACTGATTCAAAAAATAGGTGTCCATGCCATTTTTTCTAAACCTTGTGCAAGATGTAGGGTATACAATGATGTCCAGAATTTAGAGTCCTTGACCTCATGGAGTTTAAAGTGCAGTAATGTACAGTAATTTTAAAATCTATTTATTATTATTTAAAACAATAAATGAATACATTCTTGTCGAAAATAACTGAAAAGTCTGTCTGAATTCCCTGGTCAAGGCCAAAACATGAAAGCAAAAGAGCTGCCTGAAAACAGTGCAAGCCACTCTCCAGAGGGTTTCTCTGTTGAAACAACACATCGCATTATGGAAATAATGAGAAAAATTAGTAACTGTGCAAACGACAGCACATATGCATCTTTGTGGTTTCTGACCTTTTAGCATCGTCGAAGCAAGACCACAAACCTTTCAACACCATGCGTGGTATTAATCTTGCACAGAATATAATGTTTTCACATATTTTATTCTGATTTCCTACAAAGTAATTTCAATTTCTAGCTAAAGCTAATGGATTTTTCTAGTGAAAACATTGTGTACCGAATGACTTTCCAGTGAGATCCACGTACCATGCGCCATTTTCATGTTCGTGCTCATTTCTCTGAAGTCTGTTTGCCTTTAATTCACCATAATAAAATTCCTTGTGTACTTTTATTGGCAACCATCGCATAGTGACACTTGCATCCAAATGTAATTCCATGTGAGCTTGGCAGTGTTTGCTTTTTTCTCAGAAGAGGAAAGTTAGAGGGAACAAGGGGCAAAGATGTGTGTAAGAATATCTGAGGGGCCATCACAGCATCATCACAAATTCAAGATTTTTTTGAAACATTAGACAAGGGACTGACAGCCATGCCCTGGGATGGCTGAAACAGTTCACAACCTGCTCATGTTTATGACCAAAATCATCACCTAAAATGAATTCAATGTGTAAATATCATAATATTGTTTGTGTATAAGTAATCATGAAGCAGTTAGGGAAGGGAGTATAATCTAGTAAGAAATTTGAACAAAATGTGTTAGACAAAATTCAAGAAGATTTAAAAGAAGAAAATTAACCTGTCTGATCTGAACAGAATTGGAAAAGCACATCAATCATAGCTCTATACATTGACCATAGACTTAAAGCATAACATAAAAATAAAGAAGGCAGATAACTCAGGAAAACATTTCTATTAAATCTACTCCGTAAAGTTTTCCCATACTTTTATTTTACTAACAGGAGCATACACTTAAATCTCACAAAATCATACATATTTTGTTGATTCAATTTGTAGCAGATAGAGGAGCATGTCCCAGTGCTATGACAGTGAGTTGTCAGTATAACATACCACTGCTTTACATCTTACCCACAGGCTAAAATGTTTACCCCTAGAGTCGTGACTTTGTATATGGCAGGAGATTGCTACTAAAAGTAAATATATTTGGCTGAAGGGTAGATACATCTTTAGGCCATTATATCATTCACTAAAATTTAGCAGGCATTTACATATTTACCTACTTAGTTCATATGACAAATATGTTTGAGAGACTGCCATATACAAAAAAAAAAGATGGAACCATCTTACAAATTTAGAGATTACTTAAAGAAATGGAACTGAAGGGTTAACTGTGATGGCAAGAATGAAGAAAGCAAAACCAGAGGGTACTTCAAGGAGAACAGGCATGAGAGAGGCATTATAATTTGGAGGGTGCTATGATTTGAACCTATGTGCCCATCCAAGGTTTGTATGTTGAAACTAAAATCCCAGGACAATGACATCAAGAGATGGGGCTTTTGGTTAAGTGATTAAGTGAAGAAGGATCCACCCTCATGAATGAGATAAACGTCCTCGTAAAAGATGCTTTAGGGGAATGCCGGGCTCCTCAGTCTCTTCTGCCATGTCCTTACATTGTCCGTTTTTGCCCACTTTTGTCACCTGAAGACGAAGCAAGAAGGTGCCACCTCGGGACCAACTGCCAAATCTCCGCTGTCTTGATTTCAGACTTCTCAGCCCCAGAACTGTGAGAAATACATTTCTGTTTTTTATGAATTACTCAATCTGTGGCATTTTGTTATAGCAGCATACAGACAAAAACAGGGAAACAGCCTGGTGAGAGTGGATATTTTAGAAACTTGAGATGATTCAATGTCGCTGATTCTCCATTTTCTCATATGTAAAATGAAGGAAATAATGCTGATTACTTCATAGTTCATTGTGCAAATTAAATTAACTATGTAAATAAAGCAAGCAATATATTTCCTTTTATCTAGTATACATTGTTTAAGTGTTGTTGTCATTACATGAGGAAAACAAGAACTTCCCCAAACAGAAGGATGTGGGAACCAAAACTAAGATATAAGAAAGGACCAAAGTTCACTGTGACAATCTGGTCAAGCGCTGGTTAGGGAAGATAGCATAATGTTACGCATAGATATTATTTTAGGATAATTTTCCTCCACCCCGAACTCCTCTAGCACTTTGCCTACGTCTTTCATTGCACTTCTTCATTTGTCTCTTTAATTACGGTTATTTATATAAATCTTTTAGCTTCCTACAAAAATAAGCTTGTAGTGGGACAGATTCTTGAGGATCTATGTCAAAGCAATTTTTCTATTTCCTACAGCAAGTAACCCAGTAGTAATCACACAGAATTTGTTAAAAGAATAAACATAGGAAGATTAATTTCCATTTTTTTCTTTGCTAATTTTTAATCAGAATTATACCATTGTTAGGGAGGGAGAAATTATAAATTGAGGACATGAGTATTAACATTTAAATCTGTTATTCTGCTTTATTTTAGAGCTTGCCATGTTTTGTGATTAAAAAAAGAAACAGGACATTCTATATAGCTGTTGCAAAACGTGTGGTCTGTTGGTGAACTAGCAGCACCAGCATTACCAAGACTTCGTTAGTTTGCAGGACTACTGAGTCAGAATTCGCATTTTGACAAAACTCCAGGTGATTCATGCTCTGCATTTAAGTTGGAGAAGCACTGTTCTATAGTTCTGCTTATGTCCTAAATGCATTGTCAGTGAAAGAAAATACTATACGTATGATAATAATAACGGTAATATTAACAAAAATGTAACTATTAGTAATTTTCTATGCTCTCCCAAATACTAAGTCCTTTATTTAATACTTATGATAATTCTGCGAAGTTGCAATTGATATCACCTACTAAACTGATACTCAGAAATCTGAAGTAATTCTCCAAGGTCACAAAGCTAGTGAATCACAAACAAGATTTTTAAACTCTTGCTGCTTCATTCCAAAGACCAAACCGTTTCTAACTCACGGTTAATACATTTGCTTCTGCCTTCCATTTCCTACATGTGGTTTCCTTTCTATTTCATTAACTTTACTTATACATGACTGATTTTTAACCCTCTGTAATATTTGCAGAATATGGTGTACTATGGTTAATAAGGACAATACCAAGTAATATCATGTTGAGAAAGCGTGCAGAAGTAGCATCAAAAAACAGACTTTTTCCAAAATGTTTACTAAAAACGTTCAATAAAAACAAGATTTTCTACTTAGAATTTCTACCTTGCATAACTCAAATGGAGCATGATTATTAAAATGACAAAAAAGATTCCGTAATTGCCTAAGAGCTAAGAATAAGAATTGCTATATAAAAAAGCATAAATATGCCATATGAATGACATCTCTAAGAATCATGGGAGTGCTATTTGGTATTTAGTATTTAGTTCTATTCTGCAGCATGATCAAAAAGAAGCATCTGTATAGTTCACTGTGCATTATAGCACAATAAATCACCTCATTAGGCTCAGATATATGTAAAGATTTACAGTCTGGGAAAGTCCACTAGATATTCTTAATCACTTCTTAGACTGTACTGTCCCCCATATTTCTCTTTTTCTATAGAAAAGTTGCACATGGAAAGGCTTTATTTGAAATCCAGCAATGAATGGAATGTCTGTGAAGCAAGAAATAGATGGAAATTGACATTTTAAAAGAAAGTTTGGCTTCTGAAGAGATATAGCTGTGACCTTGGTCTTTTCGTTGGAGAGAAGTATTCCCTAGCCTTACTGTACTATTTTTCCCAAAGCACCCTCTCTATTATTCTCCCTTCATCTCTGGCTCCTATCATATGGCCCCTCCCTCATTCTATCTGGTGAGTTCTAAGAAAAATGCTTAAATTCTGCAGAGAAGTTTGAGAACAATGCTAAATATTCCTCAGAGAAGCAAAATTTTATGTTAACAGTTTATATTTTCACATGAAATTGTCTATCTCTTCTCTCTGTCTCATGTGTGTATGTGTGTATGTGTATATATATATACAGTATAATATACAGTAGATATGTATATATAGAGTATAATATTCAGTATATATGTATATATAGTATAATATACCGTATATATGTATATATATACAGTGTGTGTGTGTGTATATATATATATATATATATATATATATATATATATACTACCATTTACCTCCCAGGCTATGCGTCCTGAATCTTAAAAGTAGAAAGCCCTCACAGGCCGCGGTTGCTCATGCCTGTAATCCCAGCACTTTGGGAGGCCGAGGCGTGCAGATCACCTGAGGTCGGGAGTTCAAGACCAGCCTGACCAACATGGTGAAACCCCATCTCTACTAAAAATACAAAAAATTAGCTGGGCGTTGTGTTGCGCGCCTGTAATCCCAGCTACTCAGGAGGTGGAGGCAGGAGAATCACATGAACCCGGGAGTCGGAGGTTGTGTGAGCCGAGACCACGACATTGCACTGCAGCCTGGGCAATGAGAGCAAAACTCCATCTCAAAAAAAAAAGGTGGAAAGGCCTTAAAAGACTTTTGAAAATGAGATTTGTCAAATATTTATTAGAGATGAAGAAAATAAGTGCGGACCCACACGTAACTTGTCTGAGGTCACAGAGGTAGTCATGCTGCAGCAGGCTTATTGGTTTTCCTCTATGACATGCATTATTATTGTTTTTGATCATTTCAAGAGGTTTCTAGTCGATAGTGGGACAAAATTTCTAATTTGGGAACCTAATTTTCTCTGCAAATCTTCTTTACATCTCTAGCTTATTAATACACCTCAGAAGTGTTACAGGAATTAATTCGCAGGATTTTGAAGAATATTTTGAGGTATGCTGGGAAAAATCATGTCAAGTATCAATGATTAGAAACTAAACAATCAATATTAGATATTGTAAAATTATATTTAAACTTCCATATGGCATAAATAAGTTATTTTAATGTACAGTCGTTGTACTTTGTAAACTTGCATATAAAATATTTGAAAAAATAACTTTCAATATGTAAAATGTAAATATACAAAGGAAAGGATCGGAAAAAATAGGTAAAAATAATCAGGATAAGAAAACCCTACAGTGTCACCCTCAGAAGACTATAGAAGGATTCTCACCCTCGAGAAACAGAGGAACTTGAACATGGAAATGACCCTCTGCTGGCCATACTGATTATGGTACATAATTTTAAAAGGCTTTTGGAGAGAAGGGAAATGTTTTATTATGCATTCAGCACAGTTTTATGGTGATGTTTCTTAACTATCAGCTATTTTTAAAATTCCCATAATCTTTCTATAGATGACAAAGTTACATAAATATGAAGGATAAGAAGGGCCCCTGCAAACCTGATAGTACAATTCTCTTTTCAATGATAACGTATTTCTAAGCGCGCATCTCCTAATCATATTGATGTGCATTTAGTGTTCTTTTACCTACACCTGTCAAAGTGGCTAAAGTAATCCTTCATGAGGAGATAATTTTTTCCTTTAGGTGATTTTTTCCGCATAATACTCTAACATTTCCAATTCCATTTTTCTCGGAAAAGTTTACATGATATACATATACAATTACTAAAACTTTGGCTGCATAAATAATTTAAATGGACTTTACTTCAAAGATAATATTTACTTTTAAAGTTGTAAACCTTTGAATCATCAATTAATTAGAATTATCTTTTTCTTTATAAATAAAGTTTTTTGTCCCTACATATTTATGATTTGGAAATTTTCACCTGGAAAATTTCATTTTCATTTGGATGCCTTGTCTTTAGTATAAAATTCAGTATTTCAATTTCAATATAATTTTTTGATTGATTTTTACCTGAAATTATGATAAAATAAGAAAAGTGAAAAATAGAGATAAACTTTAAGTACAATGTTATTTGTGCTTAATAATAAAATCAAGAAAGTAAAATATCTAAAATAATTATAACTATTTAAATAAACAAAGTATCATGTAATGGGCGAAATATTCTTCTGGCTCGTTTTTGATTCTGACAGGTTGTTTACAGGTTCTGAAGTTCAGTTTGCTCATCTCTAAACTGAGGTTGAACTAGGTATGGCTTGTTTGGCTGAACTCTGTAAAGCTGGTCAAAAAAGTTGCATTTGCATTCTTCTTCCTGTTACTGTATACAATAGAATCCTTCCTGTTTCTACCATGAGATTCAGAACACAGTCTCTGACCTTTCGGAATAGTTTCCAAGTCTCCTTTTTCTCCTGAAGCCTTCTCATAAACGGCTCTACCATGCACCCTGCTTGTCAACACCAAACTCGAAGTATACCTGATGTCATCCCTTCCTTTACCATCTTCCTACCTGTATCCAATCTGTAGCTCAACCATATCAAACTTGAGAAATCTCTCTAATGCATCCATTCTGCTCATTCTCTATAAAAACCACTCTAGGTCAAACCACGGCCAAACCTATCAGTTCGGTTCAATATTTTGATGGATCCCTAATGTGTCTGCATATTTCCACTTCCCCCTTCTACCATCTGTTCTCTAGAAAGCAAAGAAAGTAATCACCAAAAAAAGAAAAAGAAAAAGAAAACAGGAAAGGAATAACATCAGGTCATTGCCCTAGAAAAATCTTGCAGAAGCTTCCCAATACTTGTGCAAGAAAGCTCACAACCCATATTCGGACCCCCTAACTCTAAATGTGTGTATAACCTCATGTCATGCATCGCTCACTTACTATGCTCCGGCCACCATGGACTTCTATTACTCATACACGCTGAACATTCTCCTGTTAGAAGGTCTTGTCATGTGTTCTTCTGGTTGCCTGGAAATCTCTTGTCATCTTCTCCTCTTTCAGGCCTGAGATTAATTTCCTCAAACAGGCATTTCTTGATCCCACCTTATCTCACTTCACCTTCAACCTCTTTTAAAAATCCTCAATCTGATTTTTCTTCATAGCATATATTATAATATGTCAATATCTCGTCTATTTATGTCATTACTAACTTATACTGAGGAGAGCCTTTTGAATAGAATCTCAATAGGCCGAGTTTCTACAACTTTGTCCTCATAACTCAATTCCCAGCACTTGGCACAGGATAGAGTACAACAAACACTTACTGACTGGATAACGAACTACGTGTAAGATAAAATCAAACCTTGCGGAATTGCAGGCATGTTCCCTTACACTTATACTCATATGCTTAAAGTAAAAATATATTCATGTTATATTGCTCCGAATGTCCACTTCCAGTTTCTACAGAAAGAGTGTTTCACAACTCCTCAATCAAAAGTAAGGTTCAACTCTGTTAGTTGAATGCACAGAACAGAAAGAAGTTTCACAGAATGCTTCTGTGTAGTGTTTATTTGAAGATATTCCTTTTTCCACTATAGGACTCTTAGCGCCACGAATGTTCACTTCCAGTTTCTACAAAAAGAGTGTTTCAGAACTGCACAATCAAAATTAAGGTTCAAATCTCTCAGTTGAATGCACATATGAGGAAGAACTTTCACAGAATGCTTCTGTGTAGTTTTTATTTGAAGATAATCCTTTTTCCACTATAGGCCTCTTAGCGCTCTGAAAGTCCAATTACAGTTTCTACAGAATAGTGTTTAAGAACTGTTCACTCAAAAGTAAGGTTCAACTCTGTTACTTGAATTCACAAATCGGAAAGAAGTTTCACCGAATGCTTCTGTGTAGTTTTTATTCGAAGATATTCCTTTTTCCACTATTGGCTTCTTAGCGCTCCGAATGTCCACTTGCAGTTTCTACAGAGAGAGTGTTTCAGAACTGCTAAATCAAAAGTAAGGTTCAAATCTGTTAATTAAATGCACAGATCAGAAAGAAGTTTCACAGTATGCTTCTGTGTAGTTTTTATTTGAAGATATTCCTTTTTCCACTATAGGCCTCTCTGCACTCCGAATGTCCACTTGCAGTTTCTACAGAAAGACTGTTTCTTAAATGCTTCATCAAAAGTAAGGTTCAACTCTGTTAGTTGAATACACATATCAGAAAGAGGTTTCACAGAATGCTTCTGTGTAGTTTTTATTTGAAGATATTCCTTTTTCCACTTCACGCCTCTTAGCGCTCCGAATGTCCATTTGCAGTTTCTACAGAAAGAGTGTTTCAGAACTGCTCAATCAAAAGTAAGCCTCAACTCTGTTAGTTGAATGCAGAGAACAGAAAGTAGTTTCAGAGAATGCTTCTGTGTTTTTTTTATTTGGAGATATTCCTTTTTCCACTATAGGCCTCTAAGCGCTCAGAATGTCCAATTGCAGTTTCTACAGAAAGAGTGTTTGAGAACTGCTCAAACAAAAGTAAGGTTCAACACTGTTAGTTGAATGCAAAGAACAGAAAGATGTTTCACAGAATGCTTCTGTGTAGTATTTATTTGAAGATATTCTTTTTTTCACTACAGGCCTCTTAGTGCTCCGAATGTCCACTTGCAGTTTCTACAGAAAGAGTGTCTCCAAATGGCTCTATCAAAAGTAAGATTCAACTCTGTTAGTTGAATGCACAGAACAGAAAGAAGTTTCACAGAATGCTTCTGTGTAGTTTTATTTGAAGATATTTGTTTTTCCACTTCACGCCTCTTAGCGCTCCGAATGTCCACTTTCAGTTTCTACAGAAAGAGTGTTTCAGAACTGCTCAATCAAAAGTAAGGCTCAACTCTGTTAGTTGAATGCAGAGAACAGAAAGTAGTTTCAGAGAATGCTTCTGTGTAGTATTTATTTGGAGATATTCCTTTTTCCACTATAGGCCTCTTAGCGCTCCGAATGTCCCCTTGCAGTTTCTACAGAAAGAGTGTTTCAGAACTGCTCAATCAAAGGTAAGGTTCAACTCTGTTAGTTGAATGCACAGAACAGAAAGAAGTTTCACAGAATGCTTCTGTGTAGTTTACATTTGAAGATATTCCTTATTCCACAATTATCCTCTTAGCGCTCCGAATGTCCACTTGCATTTTCTACTGAAAGACTGTTTCAGAACTGCTCAATCAAAAGTATGGTTTAACTCTGTTAGCTGAATGCACAGATCAGAAATAAGTTTCACAGAATGCTTCTGTGTAGTTTTTATTTGAAGATATTCCTTTTTCCAATATAGGCCTCTTAGCGCTCCGAATGTCCAATTGCAGTTTCTAGAGAAAGAGTGTTTCAGAACAGCTCAATCAAAAGTAAGGTTCAACTCTGTTAGTTGAATGCACAGAATAGAAGGAATTTTCACACAATGCTTCTGTGTAGTATTTATTTGAAGATATTCCTTTTTCCACTATAGGCCTCTTAGTGCTCCGAATGTCCGCTTGCAGTTTCTACAGAAAGAGTGTTTCAGAACTGCTCAATCAAAGGTAAGGTTCAACTCTGTTAGCTGAATGCACAGAACAAAAAGAAGTTTCACAGAATGCTTCTGTGTAGTTTTTATTTTAACATATTCCTTCTTCCACTATAGGCGTCTTAGCGCTCCGAATGTCCACTTGCAGTTTCTACAGAAAGAGGGTTTCAGAACCGTTCAATCAAAAGCAAGGTTCAATTCTGTTAGTTGAATGCACAGAACAGAAAGAAGTTTCACAGAATGTTTCTGTATAGTTTATATTTGAAGATATTACTTTTTCCACTGTAACCCTCTTAGCGCTCCGAATGTTCACTTGGATTTTCTACAGAAAGAGTGTTTCAGAACTGCTCAATCAAAAGTATGGTTTAACTCTGTTAGTTGAATGCACAGATCAGAAAGAAGTTTCACAGAATGCTTCTGTGTAGTTTTTATTTGATGATATTCCTTTTTCCAATAGAGGACTCTTAGCGCTCCGAATGTCCAATTGCAGTTTCTGCAGAAAGAGTGTTTCAGAACGGCTCAATCAAAAGTAAGGTTCAACTCTGTTAGTTGAATGCACAGAACAGAAAGAAGTTCCACAGAATGCTTCTGTGTAGTATTTATTTGAAGATATTCGTTTTTCCACTATTACCCTCTTAGCGCTCCAAATGTCCACTTGCAGTTTCTACGGAAAGAGTGTTTCACAGCTCCTCAAGCTAAAGTATGCTTTAACTCTGTTAGTTGAATGCACAGATCAGAAAGAAGTTTCACAGAATGCTTCTGTGTAGTTTTTATTTGAAGATATTCCTCTTTCCAATATAGGCCTCCTAGCGCTCAGAATGTCCAATTGCAGTTTCTACAGAAAGAGTGTTTCAGAACGGCTCAATCAAAAGTAAGGTTCAACTCTGTTAGTTGAATGCACAGAACAGAAAGAAGTTTCACAGAATGCTTCTGTGTAGTTTTTATTTGAAGATATTCCTTTTTCCACTATAGGCCTCTTAGTGCTCCGAATGTCCACTTTCAGTTTCTACAGAAGGAGTGTTTCAGAACTGCTCAATCAAAAGTAGGATTCAACTCTGTCAGTTGAATGCACAGAACCCATAGAAGTTTCACAGAATGCTTCTGTGTAGTTTTTATTTGAAGATAATTCTTTTTCCAGTATACGCCTCTTAATGCTCCGAATGTCCACTTGCAGTTTCTACTGGGAGAGTTTTTCACAACTGCTCAATCAAAAGTAAGTTTCAGGTCTGTAAGTTTAATGCACAGCACTGAAAGGAGTTTCACAGAATGCTTCCTTGTAGTTTTAATTTGAAGATATTCCTTTTTCCACTATAGGCCTCTTTGCAATCCGAATGTTCACTTGCAGTTTCTATAGAAAGAGGGTTTCAGAACTGCTCAATCAAAAGTAAGGTTCCACTCTGTTAGTTGAATGCACAGAACAGAAAGAAGTTTCACAGAATGCTTCTGTGTAGTTTTTATTTGAAGATATTCCTTTTACCACTATAGACCACTTAGCGCTACGAATGTCCACTTGCAGTTCCTACAGAAAGAGTGTTTCAGAACTGCTCAATCAAAAGTAATGTTCAACTCTGTTAGTTGAATGCACAGAGCAGAAAGAAGTTTCACAGAATGTTTCCGTGTAGTTTTTATTTGAAGGTATTCCTTTTTCC
Organism: Symphalangus syndactylus; assembly: GCF_028878055.3. Classification (NCBI taxonomy): domain Eukaryota; kingdom Metazoa; phylum Chordata; class Mammalia; order Primates; family Hylobatidae; genus Symphalangus; species Symphalangus syndactylus. The sequence continues at coordinate 111,151,586 of NC_072438.2, forward strand.
ACTATAGGCCACTTAGCGCTCCGAACGTCCGCTTGCAGTTTCTACAGAAAGAGTGTTTCAGAACTGCTCTATCAAAAGTAAGGTTCAAATCTGTTAGGTGAATGTACAGATCATAAAGAAGTTTCACAGAATGCTTCTGTGTAGTTTTTATTTCAAGATGTTCCTTTTTCCAATATGGGCCTCTTAGCGCTCCGAATGTCCACTTGCAGTTTCTACAGAAAGAGTGTTTCAGAACTGCTCAATCAAAAGTAAGGTTCAAGTCTGTTAGTTGAATGCACAGAACAGAAGGAAGTTTCACAGAATGCTTCTGCGTAGTTTTTCTTTGAAGATATTCCTGTTTCTAATATCGGCCTCTTAGCGCTCCGAATGTCCACTTGCAGTTTCTACAGAAAGAGTGTTTCAGAACTGCTCAATCAAAAGTAAGTTTCAACTCTGTTACTTGAATGCACAGATCAGAAAGGAGTTTCACAGAATGCTTCTGTGTAGTTTTTGTTGAAGATATTCTTTTTTCACTAGAGGCCTCTTAGCCCTCCGATTGTCTACTTGCAGTTTCTACAGAAAGAGTGTTTCAGAACTGCTCAATCAAAAGTAAGATTCAACTCTGTGAGTTGAATTCACGGAAAAGAAAGAAGTTTCACAAAATGCTTCTGTGTAGTTTTTATTTGAAGATATTCCTTTTTCCACTATAGGCCTCTTACCGCTCCGAATGTCCACTTGCAATTTCTACAGAAAGAGTGTTTCAGACCTGCTCTATCAAAAGTAAGCTTCAACTCTGTTAGTTGAATGCACAGAAGAGCAAGAAGTTTCACTGAATGCTTCCATGTAGTTTTTATTTGAAGTTATTCCTTTTTCCACTATACGCCTCTTAGCACTTTGAATGTCCACTTGCAGGTTCTACAGAAAGAGTGTTTCACAACTGCTCAATCAAAAGTAAGGTTCAACTCTGTTAGTTTTATGCAGAGAACAGAAGGAAGTTTCACAGAATGCTTCTGTGTAGTTTTTATTTGAAGGTATTCCTTTTTCCACTGTAGTCCTCTTAGCGTTGCGAATGTCCACTTGCAGTTTCTACAGAAGAGTTTTTCAGAACTGCTCAATCAAAGTAAGGTTCAACTCTGTTAGTTCAATGCACAGATCAGAAAGAAGTTTCACAGAATGCTTCTGTGTAGTTTTTATTTGAAGATAATAAAAATATATCTAGCTTTATTAGTACAAAAAAGGGTTATTTTTTATTCCTTATCCCATGTTGGTTTGGGTTTTCCAGTAAACTAAAATGCAAATTTATATGCTGAAAGTTTATTAAGAAATATCCTTGGGATTAAAGGGAAGCAATATTGGGCAGAGGAAGGTTAGCTGTGATGCAATATCAACACATTCTTCAGCCAAACTTATAGAGTTCTTCAGAGTTTTCTGAATTGGGACATGGAGGGTGTGCTTCTGTACCTCACACATCAGTCAGTCACTGTGTAAAGGCTTCCCTGTAAAGGAACATGACCACCGGAATTTCTACAACCAAGAAATTTCCCATAGAAGGCTGACAGCTAAGTGCTCTCTGCCACAGTTCTCCCACCAGCTAGGAAAATCAGTCCTTCTTTCATAAAGGATGTACAAGATAGTATATCACAGAGGCCCATGTAATCATGTTGCAATTATCTTCAAGTCACAATTGAAGCAGTGTGGCTGTTTCGTTCTACCAGCCATATTAGCTCACACATATATTTAAGAACAATGTAAAGTGATAGATAAAAATCTGGGGCGATAATGGGAAAGCCTTGTTATATTCCTGGGGTTGCTGTTAAATATTTAGGTAATAGATGTAATACATAGATAAATCTTTAGACTATGGGCCCATCTAAAAAATTAAAATGCTCAGTTTAGCTGAATTTTAATCCAATGAAGTACTATTTTTAAGACTCTTGATGCAGACGGATCTATTTTTTCTGTAATTAGCTTAATTAAATTGTTATCTCTTTTTGATTATTTTATTGCATTTGTAGCTAGCAATCCATTATTAAAGGAGAAAATACAACTCTTGAGAATGTGGTGGTATTTCCTGTTTACAGATTATCCTCCCCTGAGTGGCAGCAAAATGAACTAAAATATTCACCAAATCAAGAAAACAACTTTATTAAGAAACAAGGAAATAAAACAACCTCATACAAACTCCAAAAATATTGACCACATACTATTGACTTGGATACGTGAGAAAGCAAAAGTGGGATGTGGAAACCTTTGTTGTTGACCTCATGCTTCTCGTAAATGTTTTTAAGATTCTCTCTTGAGCATGGAATTTTCTTCCATTTGTTTGTATCCTCTTTGATTTCATTGAGTAGTGGTTTGTAGTTCTCCTTGAAGAGGTCCTACACATCCCTTGTAAGTTGGATTCCTAGGTATTTTATTCTCTTTGAAGCAATTGTGAATGGGAGTTCACTCATGATTTGGCTCTCTGTTTGTCTGTTATTGGTGTACAAGAATGCTTGTGATTTTTGTACATTGATTTTGTATCCTGAGACTTTGCTGAAGTTGCTAATCAGCTTAAGGAGATTTTGGGCTGAGACAATGGGGTTTTCTAGATAGACAATCATGTCCTCTGCAAACAGGGACAATTTGACTTCCTCCTCTCCTAATTGAATACCTTTTATTTCCTTCTCCTGCCTGATTTCTCTGGCCAGAACTTCCAGCACTATGTTGAATAGGAGCGGTGAGAGAGGGCATCCCTGTCTTGTGCCAGTTTTCAGAGGGAATGCTTCCAGTTTTTGCCCATTCAGTATGATATTGGCTGTGGGTTTGTCGTACATAGCTCTTGTTATTTTGATATACGTCCGATCAATACCTAATTTACTGAGAGTTTTTAGCATGAAGGTTTGTTGAATTTTGTCAAAGGCCTTTTCTGCATCTATTGAGATAATCACGTGGTTTTTGTCTTTGCTTCTGTTTATATGCTGGATTACATTTATTGATTTGCGTATGTTGAACCAGCCATGCATCCCAGGGATGAAGCCCAATTGATTATGGTGGATAAGCTTTTTGACGGGCTGCTGGATTCGGTTTGCCAGTATTTTATTGAAGATTTTTGCATCGCTGTTCATCAAGGATATTGGTCTGAAATTCTCTTTTTTGGTTGTGTCTCTGCCAGGCTTTGGTATCAGGACGATGCTGGCTTCATAAAATGTGTTAGGGAGGATTCCCTCTTTTTTTATCGATTGGAATACTTTCAGAAGGAATGGTAACAGTTCCTCCTTGTACCTCTGGTAGAATTCAGCTGTAAATCCATCAGGTCTTGGACTCTTTTTGGTTGGTAAGCTATTGATTATTGCCACAATTTCAGAACCTGTTATTGGTCTATTCAGAGATTCAACTTCTTCCTGGTTTAGTTTTGGGAGGGTGTATTTGTCGAGGAATTTATCCATTTCTTCTAGATTTTCTAGTTTATTTGCATAGAGGTGTTTGTAGTATTCTCTGATGGTAGATTGTATTTCTGTGGGATCAGTGGCGATATCCCCTTTTTCGTTTTTTATTGCAGCTATTTGATTCTTCTCTCTTTTCTTCTTTATTAGTCTTGCTAGCGGTCTATCAATTTTGTTGATCTTTTCAAATAACCAGCTCCTGGATTCATTAATTTTTTGAAGGGTTTTTTGTGTCTCTATTTCCTTCAGTTCTGCTCTGATTTTCGTTACTTCTAGCCTTCTGCTAGCTTTTGAATGTGTTTGCTCTTGCTTTTCTAGTTCTTCTAATTATGATGTTAGGGTGTCAATTTTGGATCTTCTTTCCTGCTTTCTCTTGTGGGCATTTAGTGCTATAAATTTCCCTCTACACACTGCTTTGAACGTGTCCCAGGGATTCTGGTATGTTGTGTCTTTGTTTTCGTTGGTTTCAAAGAACATCTTTACTTCTGCCTTCATTTCATTATGTACCCAATAATCATTCAGGAGCAGGTTGTTCAGTTTCCATGTAGTTGAGCGGTTTTGAGTGAGTTTCTTAATCCTGAGTTCTAGTTTGATTGCACTGTGGTCTGAGAGACAGTTTGTTATAATTTCTGTTCTTTTACATTTGCTGAGAACATTCCATGATCATGGGTTGGAAGAATCAATATCGTGAAAACAGTCATACTGCCCAAGGTAATTTATAGATTCAATGCCATCCCCATCAAGCTACCAATGACTTTCTTCACAGAATTGGAAAAAACTACTTTAAAGTTCATATGGAACCAAAAAAGAGCCTGCATCACCAAGTCAATCCTAAGCCAAAAGAACAAAGTTGGAGGCATCACGCTACCTGACTTTAAACTATACTACAAGGCTACAGTAACCAAAACAGCATGGTACTGGTACCACAACAGAGACATAGATCAATGGAACAGAACAGAGCCCTCAGAAATGATGCCGCATATCTACAACTATCTGATCTTCGACAAACCTGACAAAAACAAGAAATGGGGAAAGGATTCCCTATTTAATAAATGGTGCTGGGAAAACTGGCTAGCCATATGTAGAAAGCTGAAACTGGATCCCTTCCCTACACCTTATAGAAAAATTAATTCAAGATGGATTAAAGACTTAAATGTTAGACCTAAAACCATTAAAATCCTACAAGAAAACCTAGGCAATACCATTCAGGACATAGGCGTGGGCAAGGACTTCATGTCTAAAACACCAAAAGCAATGGCAACAAAAGCCAAAATTGACAAATGGGATCTAATTAAACTACAGAGCTCCTGCACAGCAAAAGAAACTACCATCAGAGTGAACAGGGAACCTACAGAATGGGAGAAAATTTTTGCAACCTACTCATCTGACAAAGAGCTAATATCCAGAATCTACAATGAACTCAAACAAATTTAAAAGAAAAAATAAACAACCCCATCAAAAAGTGGGCAAAGGACATGAACAGACACTTCTCAAAAGAAGACATTAATGCAGCCAAAAAACACATGAAGAAATGCTCACCATCACTGGCCATCAGAGAAATGCAAATCAAAGCCACAGTGAGATACCATCTCACACCAGTTAGAATGGCCATCATTAAAAAATCAGGAAACAACAGGTGCTGGAGAGGATGTGGAGAAATAGGAACACTTTTACACTGTTGGTGGGACTGTAAACTAGTTCAACCATTGTGGAAGTCAGTGCGGCGATTCCTCAGGGATCTAGAGCTAGAAATACCATTTGACCCAGCCATCCCATTACTGGGTATATACCCAAAGGACTATAAATCATGCTGCTATAAAGACACATGCACACGTATGTTTATTGCGGCACTATTCACAATAGCAAAGAGTTGGAACCAAGCCAAGTGTCCAACAACGATAGACTGGATTAAGAAAATGTGGCACATATACACCATGGAATACTATGCAGCCATATAAAATAATGAGTTCGTGTCCTTTGTAGGGACATGGATTGAACTGGAAAACATCATTCTCAGTAAACTATCGCAAGGACAAAAAACCAAACACCACATGTTCTCACTCATAGGTGTGAATTGAACAATGAGAACTCATGGACACAGGAAGGAGAACATCACACTCCAGGGACTGTTGTGGGGTAGGGGGAGGGGGGAGGGACAGCATTAGGAGATATACCTAATGCTAAATGACGAGTTAATGGGTGCAGGAAATCAACATGGCACATGGATACATATGTAACAAACCTGCACGTTGTGCACATGTACCCTAAAACCTAAAGTATAATAATAAAAAAAAGGATTCTCTCTTAAACTGTGATACTTAATAAATTTCCTAAAATTTGTTAGAGTGATTGTTTATTAGGCTTCATTTCAGAATACTTGATGTCAAAAGACAAATGAAAAGATGTTGACAAAGTCTTAATATGAGAACAAAATATTCTATGCCAAATGCAGTTGACATTTATGTATTCCCAGATCATGGAAAAACGTTGCTTAATAAAAACAAAAATCTGGAAATCTATTACCCATGTACCCCTCTCCCTCAAAGTGTCCACTAGAAGATGACTTTATTTTGACAGCGCAAAATAAATAACTCACAACGAATGTGTTAGGATGAAAGTACTGATGTTAATATTGTATTGGTAAATAGAATTAAGTCCCTTTTCAAAGAAAAATTATACTTAGAGGTATAAAACAGGACGTAAGTTGACAGGCTCAATAATCTGTGGTCAAGACTTCAGTATGTATTTAGACCCAATTAAGGGGCAAAGAAAAGGTGTATATATAAGCTTTCTTCACTTTACAAATAATGATCATTCGTATGATGAAACTGAGAAATGTGCATTTAAACATATGATTGAAAAGTGTAAAATTATTAAAATTATATTTAAAATCCTATAATCTTTTAAAATTACTGGGAAATGGCAAAAAATATGACATAGCAATAAAAAATATGACAAATATGGAGTCAAATAAAATAGAAACTATTAAAAATAGGGGAAAAAACCTTCATGTCAGAAATTGAAAAAATACCTATTACAACCAAAAATTGGGAGAAAACATGAAAAACAGATCATTAAAGTGTGTTATGAAAACACAAAAGCACACACAACACACAGCAAGTATATACTATAGACCCAGTGAGAGTACCTAAAGCAGAAAGTAAAATGACAGCAAAAAATATAACCTGGGAAAGAAACGAGAGAAGAAACTAGGAATTGAAATTGTAGTGTCAGAATTAGGAAATCTTAATATTGAAAGATACAACTTATAATAAATATATAATATTTAGAAATCTTTATGTCCCAAATAAGATACTGTAGAAATACATAAAATTTGGAGAAATTCAAGAAATACAAAGTGAAATAAGCACGACCGTACAGAGAGACTTGAAATCGCCTCTGACAAAGTAAAAAGTCCCGTAAATAACGTAGAAATGATCCTGGAATAATAACACCAGTAAGAACGACCAAGTAGCTCTATAGTAAAATCTGTACTTTGTAGGATCTATATTTCCTAAGTATTCATAGCATAATTATGAAAATTACTGCTGTGTTAGGCCACAAAATGTCAATAATTTACTGAATAAGTAAGAACATTTGTAGAACGTACAGGATTATGCTGTATTCAGTAAGAGCACATTTCTGTTTGTGCCCACAGATTTACACAGGGAGGGGATGGCAACCCGGGCTCACGACCTGTTTTGTCTTTTTAGGTTACAGTTACTATAACTTAGCTGATGACATAGGCTATGATACTTGACCAAGGCCAAATGGGAGAAAAGGAAAATAAATTGTCTTAGGGAAGCGATTGTAGAAATTGGAAAAGAACAAATTTGTTAACAAATTCTCTGCCACAAAAGCCGGACGGAGAAGAAATTTTAGTTTGATATATGCAAAACAAATGACACCACAATCGCTTCTAGTCCAACCATCCTATTGGCAGGGTGTGTACTGAGGAAATTAATGCCAAGTGAATTCAAAGAATTTGACTAAATTAACACTGGGAGCTCATCTGCTACGTGGAGCCCTCTTAATTAAACGGAACACCAGAGGAAGGAAAATTTCTCCTCTTCTAGAGACCATTGTGGCACAGCAGAAACTCTGGATAATAGTACGTAGAGTTACAAGACACAGTTATTGCTTGTGACTCAGATTGGCCCATCTATTCTGCCTAAAATAGTTTTCAGAGGAGGTGACATCGAGACTTTTTGTGGCAATTATAGCAAGTTCTGAAATTTTGAATGATAAACTTATGTGGAAAAAAAATTTTAAACTCTGCTTATTACTGGGAAAATTAAATCTTATTTTTTTAAATTACACAACACAAGAAAATCATTAGTGATAAGTATTTTACATTTTATGAAAAGGCATTAGCAGAAACTACAGTTGATTTTTATTGGAACTGAGAAGAAATGAAACCTAATACCTTAGTCACTAATCAAGAATAAATTGGGAGAGTACAAAAATGTTACTCTGACTTTTTAGTTCAATCACAGTGGCTTTGAATGTTTACTTTCAATGAAGACAAGCCAGTTCATGGATATAAAAGGAGTTTATTAAACAAATGTCACTATAATTTGTTCCTGGAATATATTATGTGAGCTTCTGGTGGCTGATTCATCCTGCTTATTATGTTTTATTCATACTAAAATTAAGATGAGTTTCATTTTATAGGGCACAAAAGGTAGTTGGGGGAACCGTAATGCGTAGCAGGTGGCAGGGAAAGCTGGTGAAGAATTAAGAAAGAGTGTACCAAAGAGGCACTTAATGTTAAACTGTTGATAATTACAAAAGGACTCGGTCATATTTAAAAATGTATATTTCACTTAAAAACATTTCCTCAATTAATTTATTATGACCTTTAAATTTTGGTTCCAAGTTAAATGATCAGCTCTCACCTGGGTACACTCAGCATAACCTCTATACTTGATGAGTAAAATGCCCCTATTAAATACCATTCTCACTCTATAAACATCTTTTGATATACTTCTTTATTTATATAACTCTCCACCAATCAACTCTTAAGAATGTCTTATTCATCTTTCTATCTATAGGGTCTGAATAAAAATATGTAAAGAATGAATGATGTAAGCTAATATTTTGATTTATATTTCTCCCACCGTAAATATGCAAAAACCGTATACGCAAACAGTAACTTAAAAGTCTACAGTTCAGAGTTGTAGTTTGTAACTTGATGTATTGCCACATAGAACTCAATTTTTAATATGCTCATCAGTTTTGCCTCCTCACTGTTAGAATTCAGAATTCATTATTTTGCAAATAGCAAAGTGTGTCCTGGCTCTAACAACCTTGAAATTTTTGAACCATGTTGAGTGGTACCTGGAGCAGAAACAACTATTTAACAGCCATATATTATTTCAGTTTAGCAAGAGGTGGACACAAATTCAAATGTAAGAAATAGCATTCCTTGGTTTTATGAAAAATGTAAAAATCAATCATTTCTTTACATATATATGAAGCAAATATGACCCATTATCTTGAGAGAAACTAGAATATCCTGATTGCGGATACTTTAATCCAAAAATCCAGCAGTGAAGGAAATTCAAATTGCTGTTCAATTGTTTTAAAAGTTATGGTTCTATAGATACTGCAACTTCTATGGGGAAAGTGTTTGTGTTCTCGTGTGGTAGTAGATGTGATGAACTATGGGTGGTTCTCAAGCACTTGTGAAGTAGAGTCATTAGTTAGAAATAAGGAATGAGGAGAAAGAGCACTGGAGACAAGACATGTAGCATTGATCTTCCTTCTCAGATAGAAAGATTGTAAGAAATTAGGCCGGGTGCGCCGGGCGCGGTGGCTCACGCTTGTAATCCCAGCACTTTGGGAGGCCGAGGCGGGCAGATCACGAGGTCAGGAGATCGAGACCACGGTGAAACCCCGTCTCTACTAAAAAAGTACAAAAAAATTAGCCGGGCGTGGTGGCGGGTGCCTGTAGTCCCAGCTACTCGGAGAGGCTGAGGCAGGAGAATGGCGTGAACCTGGGAGGCGGAGCTTGCAGTGAGCGGAGATCGCGCCACTGCACTCCAGCCTGGGTGAGAGAGCCAGACTCTGCCTAAAAAAAAAAAAAAAAAAAAAAAGAAATTAGGCCGGGTGCAGTGGCTCACGCCTGTAATCCCAGCACTTTGGGAGGCCGAGGCAGGTGGATCACGAGGTCAGGAGATCAAGACCATCCTGAGTAACACAGTGAAACCCCATCTCTACTAAAAATACAAAAAAATTAGCTGGGCGAGGTGGTGGGCACCTGTAGTCCCAGCTACTCTGGAGGCTGAGGCAGGAGAATAGCTTGAACCGGGAGGTGGAAGTTGCAGTGAGCCGAGATCACCCCACTGCACTCCAGCCTGGGCAACAGACCGAGACTCTGTCTCAAAAAAAAAAAAAAATGAACCCCAGCATGGCAAAGTTTCACCAGGCCTGGATGCTTGACGTAAGAGACGTGTTTTCATTAAATGAGTATGATTTCACAGGTTTGTGGCCTTGCCAGTTGGGATACAGTTGTAGTGTGTAGAGTAAGATTGATCTTAAAGACAGATCATATTTTCTTCTTCAAATCATCTTAAGAAAAGACTGATCTCCAGAAAGGATATGAGAATCAGGGAGGAAGGACTTTGATGAGCACAAAAACAGGCTTTCAACTTTGTTTAGCCTCAAATGGTAGTGCCCAAGAATTTCAAACCCTTTAATTAGTAAAGTTAATCTCAGCCCTGCCAGATGAAGCAGCATTTTAATTCAGCATAGCAATTTCTTAGTAAACATCCACTCACTTCATTTAATGAGTAAAATGGTCCTATTAAATACGCTCTTACAGCAATATGTAGCTGGATTCTAAGCTTTGTTCTCAACGAATTTCGAGTGATTGCTTAGTATCTGGGTCCCCAATTAGACTGTAGGTACTTTTCAAAGAAAAAACTAAAACCAGAAATACTTTTTAAAAATAGCTGCAGCTACTTAACTAATGTGTTAATCTCTGTTAGTTTGATGGATTATATTTGCAAGTAGTACTTGTAATTAGCAAAAGGTCTTCAGAAGACATCTGTTAACTGCATATTTCTGTAACAGAATTGTGTCTTTTAAGAATTTTCCTCTATAGTCCAAATGTTTTTTAATAATGTTTTGCCCATATCTTTATAGAAAAATTTCCCCCTATGAAATCTTATAAAGCTAAGGTAATCCATGATAAAATGAAATCAATATGAGATTGGGTCATGATAGATCTGAGATGAAGGGGCAGGTTTCTGTCAGTTAAGTGCTTAACCTTCCTAGCCTCCATGACTCCCTGAAGATATTTTTCACTTAAAAACATCATTAACCTAATAATTAAGCAATGATAATATAAGATGTATTGAACTACTTGTAGAGGCTTACAATCTTTTGTCTTTACTTATCTTATTTTTAGTATTATAGAAACATCAAAAAAAGTCTTCAACAAACACGTTAATATCATTTCTTTAAAGATGGCAATATTTTAATGATGATAATAAGAGACATTATTACAAACAGCATTTTAACTTCCAAAACATTAAAAATGTTTCCTGTGTCTTATCATTTTTAACCTTGTAGCACTTCTATGAGATTTGGAAGATACCTATTCTTGCTGTGCAGTAATTTCAAGTTCACTTTGAAGAAATGGCTCAATAATGTTAATTAATTCTGCATCTCCATTCTATACTTTCTAGTTTAAGGCATTATCAAAAAGTATTAAGTATTCACTTAAATAAAATATTTTACTGGTTTGAAATAATGAAAGGAATAAATATCTGTCACTCTCATCTTACAATAAATAGAGAAGGAAAAAGCAAATATGATCATGAAAGATTATTGCATGCTTCTTTGAAAGTATCAAGCAATCTGCGAGAACATTCCTCAAAGAACTCTAAGGTTAACATGAACTGGTTCATGCACTCATCTTTTCAAGAAGTGTGTTTAAGTATCCACTAGAAAGAGTCAGACATCAGACTAATTAAAATATGAACTCAGCAACTGCCCCTTTTTTCAGATCATGTTATGTAAAAGTGCTTTTTCTTTTTTTTTTTTTTAAGACGGAGTCTCGCTCTGTCGCCCAGGCTGGAGTGCAGTGGCACAATCTCGGCTCACTGCAAGCTCCGCCTCCTGGGTTCACGCCATTCTCCTGCCTCAGCCTCTCCGAGTAGCTGGGACTACAGGCTCCCGCCACCACGCCCGGCTAATTTTTTTTGTATTTTTAGTAGAGACGGGGTTTCACCGTGGTCTCGATCTCCTGACCTCGTGATCCGCCCACCTCGGCCTCCCAAAGTGCTGGGATTACAAGCGTGAGCCACCGCGCCCGGCCAAAAGTGCTTTTTCATTGAAATGATGGGATGTTGATTTGAATCATGTTTGACAATATCTAGAATATTGAGCTTGAGAAACATTAAAATATCCACTTAGGAAGATCATTTTTTTTTTTTTTAGTTTTTATAAACATGACTGGAAAAACTCAATAACATTTTAAAAATAGACTTCAGACATGAGTAATTGCAACCTTGCCACTTAAAAGTAGAATGCTCTCAGGAAAGTTGCTTAACTTCTTTGAAGTTCAATTTTCCATGTGTAAGCAGATTAAAAATACCTGTCTCTTAGGTTGTGGTAAAGATTAAATGAAGTATATGTAGGATTCTAAATACACAGATTTAGTATATAAAACTACCTTGATAATTAGTTTTTTTGTTTCCTGGTTATCTATTCATGTATATTAGCCACCTTAAAATTTGTGGCATAAAATAGCAAACACTTTAGGATTCTCATGGTTCTGAGGGTCAGGGGTGTAGATGGGGTACAGAGAGGAAGGCTAATCTGCCCACAAACTCTGGGGCCTCAGCTGGGAAGACCTAAGTAGGTGGAATTGTCTAGAGTTGTCTTCATTAACTTGTCTGGACCCTGGGTTGGAATCACTCAAAGGCTAGAACTATAAACAGGAACACCTATATGTATTCTCTTTGTGTGGTTTGGGCTTCCTACAGCATGACAGTTGTGTCCCAGTAGCACACACCCGAGACAAACCACTGCGGGAGCAAACATTCCAGGATAACCAGTTGGAAGCTGCATGGCCTTTTATGACTGAGCCTCAGATGACAGGCTGTGTCACTTTCTTCTCAGCCAGCCCAAGTCTGCTGAGATTTCCATGGGTAGGCAACATAGACCATTGATAAAAGGAAAAAAGTTCTAAAAAATTTGTGGAGGCTATTTTATAAAAACAACCACAGTTCCCATTCTCCACCATCAATTAAACATGCTGACTGTTGGCAGCACATGCTGAACTAGGGAGTATTCTCCAACTATGTGAGGACATCTTCATTGTAAGAAGTTGAATCAAGACGTCCTAGGTAATGTGATTCCTGATTTTGAGCTAGTTAGGAGTGATTTCAAGCTGCTTTAAAAGGGAAGTCGTTTGCTCTTTAGATGGAGATGTTTTGCATTTTATTTTCAGTACGTTTTTTCCATTGGAATTTTGGGTAGTAAAAATTAATTTTGTTTATATTACGTGACTGTACATGGGGTCTTTCATAGCATCCGCAACATGTACTTCTATAAATAATTTGTAAGAAACTAAGTACTGCTCTGTGAATGTCACTATCAATTTCTTTAATGTTCACCATTTTAGAATGCCAAATGTGCCAAAACATAAAAATACATTTTCAAATCTTAACAATTCAGTTAGCACAATAAAATTACGCATTCCATGTAACACATGTCAACTTTTTTATTTCTTAGGAAGAAATATGAAACTTTCATATTTAAAAATATTTACCAAAAGTATCATTGAATAAAATCTTGCTATACAGTTTTAAGTATAATTTTAAAATTACTTATATCTATCTCATCATCTTTTAATTATGTTATGCTTGTATCATGGCGAACTAGTTGACTTCCTTCTGAAAGGCACATTTGGTGTGATTGGCTAGTTCCGTCCTACACCCCAGTGATAGGAAAAGGCTCGAAAGATGAGCATATGGTGCAAGTGTCACCAACTGCTGAAGAAAACTTCTGCATGTCTTAGACTTTTCTACTTGGAATGGAAAGCTGCTACTACAGGATAGAAATTAGTAGCTAAGTAATCCCTTTCTTCTCGTTTTTTTACTCTTGCTCTATTTCTTCATCTCCCTTTATCTGTTTTGTGCTGTTTGGATTTGTTTTGATTCTATCTGAAACAGTGGTAAACAGCTGTCGTCTTTTTCAAGGACTGTCACTTTCTGACAATTTGGTAATGTAAGAAAGGATGAGACTGATGAACTTTTTTAACCTGACATGACTAATCTTGGCTTTCCTCTGATCATTAGCTTCTGAAAGCAACCAGACTTCTTGTTTGGATTAATTAGAATGTCATATTAATATGCTGAAATGCCCAGCAGCAAGTCACTTTGATGTTGACCATTGTTGTTGAAGGTGAGTGGGGACAGCAGTGGAGAGTGGGGAGGGGAGCCTAGACCTTAATGCTTTACTAAAGATATTAAAGACAGAAAATAAGTTTCCTTAAATTATTCATTTATTCTGACTCAACCTGCTGTTTGAAAATGGCATTTTATCTAATGCTTTATTCCCTAGGTTTTCTCAGACAAAGGACACAGGAATTGCTCCTGTTCAGGCTGTTTCTTCTCTTTTGTTCACAATTCTGAGTTTGCTTATTTGAAAAGTGTGAGTTACAGCTCATATGAGAATTAAGATTATACATATCTTTTTCTAAAGGCTAACATCCTACAAAAGAACCATTTTTAAATATGCATTAAATTTATCCTTAGAATTTGACTATAGCAACGTGGTTTATGTCACAGTGCTATGTGATCATGAAGTTTATCAACAGCAATATTCAGTAGGTGCCACGTTACTAGAGGCTGGCTGGTTCAGTGTATACTTACAGGGGGGTGGGTTCGTTCAAAACTGAGCAATATACAATTCCTGCCCTTTAGTGCAGTCAGGCGGGAGAGAGTGGAGATACAGCGAGTTATCTAGTTACACCTAAAACTGTAGATAGAAGCTAATGTTGTACTTCTTGAAAAAACTTTAAATTTTTTAAGAGTAAGAGAGAGACAATATTAGATCTGGAAGCTAGGAAGATTATTCCAGAAGCATGATGTGGTAGGCACTGATGTAAATTTGGGATGTGGGGAGGGAATTGATTAAATGGTTCCTGGGTTAGACCTGGAGTGGAGAATATAAATTATAATCAGGTGTACAGAAGTAGAAATAAAAGTCTGAAATAAAACTTGTTAAAGTCATTGATAGCATATGGGGACTGATTATAGAAATTTACTTTCTGACATATGGCGTAAAAGGAACTAAAGTTTGCCTAAAATGATGGAGTGGAATGGATGTTGACTCTGAAGAATTGAAAATCCTAGCGTCCTATGTGAGCAAATATGTGATCTTGAAAAGACAGTTTGAGGGCTTTAATTCTTTCCTGTCAAAAATATCAGCGAATAAATACTTCCGAATAAAATTTTCAGAATATAGATTTTTGGAGAAGATCTGAAAGATACTGAAGTTACACTTAGCACACAGCCATGTACAGTGGTCCTTAGGGTTTCAGATTAAAGTTTGTGGGAGGGAAGAGATTTCCAGACAGAGGAAGTGCATGGTCCTGGGGAAGGGACCAAGTAAGCTGTCAGGCTGGGATGCCTTGTCACTGTGATAAACAGAGTTGCCTTTACCCTCATAGTAATGAATGCCATTGAAGAATTTTTAAAAAGCCGTCGCTTTAGAGAACAAACAGGTTAAAAGGGGAAACAGAGAGATCCAAGAAGCTATGACAACAGTGCCACTGAGAGTAAAATAATAAGATTTTTTTAAAGTAGGTAAAGAATAGTCACTCTCCATACACAAAAAAAGTTTGTAAAATTCATCTTTGAAATTACTTATCCATTGTCAGAAATGGTGAATATCATTAGAGGTACAGTGAAAAAAAGTTCAATGTTCATTTTTTCAAAATGTCCAACTCTAATATGTTATACTAATAACAATTACAAGAGTAATTACAACTTCGATTTATTGAGTACAAACTGTGTACCAAGACTTATCTAAGTACTCCTCATTTATGTCTTGTAGCAACACAATGAGAAGAATTTTATTAGCTAAGTTTTATATCTAAGAGGAGTTGAGCTCAGAGAGGTTTAGAAACTTGACCAGTGTCACACAGCTAGAAAGTTGTCAGCTAGATCCCTCTGAATTGTAGGCTTAACTGTCAGTGTTGGTACTAACATCTGTACTAATTTCTTTCTCCTTTTACTCAATGACATTATTCCCTGATTCATTTTAACCCAGTTACAGAGCAGATGTCAATTTTCCAAATTTACAAATAAGTTTACATCTCATTGATTGCTTTTTATGCTACATGTTACCTGGGGACTCTGGGGGAGATCTCTTTATTGATGACATATTAAATGATACTTTATAATCACTATTTACTCATGAGATGTTTCCCTAAGGTAAACAAATTCCATCCCAAGTGGTAGATCCTTACTGACTTAAGATAAAAAGCTGACTGAGTTGAGTATGCAAATGCCTTCATGCATTTTTCTTCACATATAGATTTTTTTAGATCATAGAACCAATCTACTTCTGGGCCTATAGAAGTCTACCCATTAAGGACAAATTCTACACTGTACTATGATAATTAATCTGGTTAGTTCATGCATCATGATGCATACTAGGAATAAAAATTAAAAATAAATTTAGCTATAATGGCTTTTTGTTATTATTGAAATCTAGCTTGCCTAAAAATGGTCTCAAATGACAAATGAGTCATTTACCTTAAAAGCATAGCCTAGATAAACAATAAACAAGAGTATCCTAAACTTACTTCATTAAAAGCTGGCTGGAGCCAAGATGGCCAAATAGGAACAGCTCTTGTCTACAGCTCCCAGTGTGAGTGATGCAGAAGACGGGTATTTCTGCATTTCCATCTGAGGTACCGGGTTCATCTCACTAGGGAGTGCCAACAGTGGGTGCAGGATAGTTGGTGCAGCACACCGTGCACAAGCTGAAGCAGGGCGAGGCATTGCCTCACTCGGAAAGTGCAAGGGGTCAGAGAGTTCCCTTTCCTAGTCAAAGAAAGGGGTGACAGATGGCACCTGGAAAATTGGGCCACTCCCACCCTAATACTACGCTTTTCCAATGGGCTTGGAAAACGGCACACCAGGAGATTGTGTCCCGCACCTGGCTCAGAGGGTCCTATGCCCACGGAGTCTCGCTGATTGCTAACACAGCAGTCTTAGATCAAACTGCAAGGCAGCAGCAAGGCTGGGGGAGGGGTGCCCTCCATTGCCCAGGCTTGCTTAGGTAAACAAAGCCAGGAAGCTCGAACTGGGTGGAGTTCACTACAGCTCAAGGAGGCCTGCCTGCCTCTGTAGGCTCCACCTCTGGGGGCAGGGCACAGACAAACCAAAAGTCAGCAGGAACCTCCGCAGACTTAAATGTCCCTGTCTGACAGATTTGAAGAGAGTAGTGGTTCTCCCAGTATGCAGCTGGAGATCTGAGAACAGGCAGACTGCCTCCTAAAGTGGGACCCTGAACCCCGAGCAGCCTAACTGGGAGGCACCCCCTAGTAGGGACAGACTGACACCTCACTCAGCCGGGTACTCCTCTGAGACAAAACTTCCAGAGGAATGATCAGACAGCTGAATTTGCGGTTCACGAAAATCCACTGTTCTGCAGCCACTGCTGCTGATACCCAGGCAAACAGGGTCTGGAGTGGACCTCTAGCAAACTCCAACAGACCTGCAGCTGAGGGTCCTGTCTGTTAGAAGGAAAACCAACAAACAGAAAGGACACCCACACCAAAAACCCATCTGTACATCACCATCATCAAAGACCAAAAGTAGAAAAACCTACAAAGATGGGGGGGAAACAGAGCAGAAAAACTGGAAACTCTAAAAAGCAGAGCACCTCTCCTACTCCAAAGGAATGCAGTTCCTCACCAGCAATGGAACAAAGCTGGACGGAGAATGACTTTGACGAGTTGAGAGAAGAAGGCTTCAGACGATCAAGCTACCCCGAGCTATGGGAGGAAATTCAAACCAATGGCAAAGAAGTTAAAAACTTTGAAAAAAAATTAGATGAATGTAAAACTAAAATGACCAATGCAGAGAAGTGCTTAAAGGAGCTGATGGAGCTGAAAGCCAAGTTTTGAGAACTACGTGAAGAATACAGAAGCCTCAGTAGCCAATGCAATCAACTGGAAGAAAGGGTATCAGTGATGGAAGATGAAATGAATGAAATAAAGCAAGAAGGGAAGTTTAGAGAAAAAAGAATAAAAAGAAATGAACAAAGCCTCCAAGAAATATGGGACTATGTGGAAAGACCAAGCCTAGTTCTGACGGGTGTACCTGAAAGTGACGGGGAGAATGGAACCAAGTTGGAAAGCACTCTTCAAGATATTATCCAGGAGAACTTCCCCAATCTAGTAAGGCAGGCAAACATTCACATTCGGGAAATACAGAGAACACCACAAAGATACTCCTCGAGAAGAGCAACTCCAAGACACATATTTGTCAGATTCACCAAAGTTGAAATGAAGGAAAAAATGTTAAGGGCGGCCAGAGAGGAAGGTCGGGTTACCCACAAAGGGAAGCCCATCAGACTAATAGCTGATCTCTCAGCAGAAACTCTACAAGCCAGAAGAGAGTGGGGGCCGATAGTCAACATTCTTAAAGAAAAGAATTTTCAACCCAGAATTTCATATCCAGCCAAACTAAGCTTCAAAAGTGAAGGAGAAATAAAATCCTTTACAGACAAGCAAATGCTGAGAGATTTTGTCACCACCAGCCCTGCCCTAAAAGAGCTTCTGAAGGAAGCACTACACATGGAAAGGAAAAACCGGTACCAGCCACTGCAAAAACATGCCAAATTGTAAAGACCATTGAGGCTAGGAAGAAACTGCATCAACTAACGAGCAAAATAACCAGCTAACATCATAATGACAGGATCAAATTCACACATAACAATATTAACGTTAAATGTAAATGGGCTAAATGCTCCAATTAAAAGACACAGACTGGCAAACTGGATAAGGAATCAAGACCCATCAGTGTGCTGTATTCAGGAAACCCATCCCATGTGCAGAGACACACATAATCTCAAAATAAAGGGATGGAGGAAGATCTATCAAGCAAATGGAAAACAAAAAAAGGCAGGGGTTGCAATCCTAGTCTCTGATAAAATAGACTTTTAACCAACAAAGATCAAAAGAGACAAAGAAGGCCATTACATAATGGTAAAGGGATCAATTCAACAAAAAGAGCTAACTATCCTAAATATATATGCACCCAACACAGGAGCACCCAGATTCATAAAGCAAGTCTTGAGTGACCTACAAAGAGACTTAGACTCCCACACAATAATAATGGGAGATTTTAACACCCCACTGTCAACATTAGACAGAACAATGAGACAGAAAGTTAACAAGGATATGAAGAATTGAACTCAGCTCTGCACCAAGTAGACCTAATAGACATCTACAGAACTCTCCACCCCAAATCAACAGAATATACATTTTTTCAAGCACCACAACACACCTATTCCAAAATTGACCACATAGTTGGAAGTAAAGCACTCCTCAGCAAATGTAGAAGAACAGAAATTATAACAAACTGTCTCTCAGACCACAGTGCAATCAAACTAGAACTCAGGATTAAGAAACTCACTCAAAACCGCTCAACTACATGGAAACTGAACAACCTGCTCCTGAATGACTACTGGGTACATAATGAAATGAAGGGAGAAATAAAGATGTTCTTTGAAACCAATGAGAACAAAGACACAACATACCAGAATCTCTGGGACACATTCAAAGCAGCATGTAGAGGGAAATTTATAGCACTAAATGCCCACAAGAGAAAGCAGGAAAATATCCAAAATCGACACCCTAACATCACAATTAGAAGAACTAGAAAAGCAAGAGCAAACACACTTAAAAGCTAACAGAAGGCCAACTAAAATCAGAGCAGAACTGAAGGAAATTGAGACACAAAAAACACTTCAAAAAATTAATGAATCCAGGAGCTGGTTTTTTGAAAACATCAACAAAATTGACAGACTGCTAGCAAGAATAATAAAGAAGAAAAGAGAGAAGAATCAAATAGACACAATAAAAATGAAAAAGGGGATATCACCACCGATTCCACAGAAATACAATCTACCATCAGAGAATACTACAAACACCTCTATGCAAATAAACTAGAAAATCTAGAAGAAGTGGATAAATTCCTTGACAAATACACTCTCCCAAGACTAAAACAGAAAGAAGTTGAATCTCTGAATAGACCAATGACAGGCTCTGAAATTGCGACAATAATCAATAGCTTACCAACCAAAAAGAGTCCAGGACCTGATGGATTCACAGCTGAATTCTACCAGAGGTACAAGAAGGAACTGAAACCATTCCTTCTGAAAATATTCCAATCGATAGAAGAAGAGGGAATCCTCCCTAACTCATTTTATGAGGCCAGCATCGTCCTGATACCAAAGTCTGGCAGAGACACAACCAAAAAAGAGAATTTCAGACTAATATCCTTGATGAACATTGATGCAAATATCCTCAATAAAATACTGGCAAACCAAATCCAGCAGCACATCAAAAAGCTTATCCACCATGATCAAGTGGGCTTCATTCCTGGGATGCAAGGCTGGTTCAACATATGCAAATCAATAAATGTAATCCAGCATAAACAGAACCAAAGACAAAAACCACATGATTATCTCAATAGATGCAGAAAAGGCCTTTGACAAAATTCAACAACACTTCATGCTAAAAACTCTCAATAAATTAGGTATTGATGGGACTTATCTTAAAATAATAAGAGCTATCAATGACAAACCCACAGCCAATATCATACTGAATAGGCAAAAACTGGAAGCATTCCCTTTGAAAACTGGCACAAGACAGGGATGCCCTCTCTCACCGCTCCTATTCAACATAGTGCTGGAAGTTCTGGCCAGGGCAATCAGGCAGGAGAAGGAAATAAAGAGCACTCAATTCGGAAAAGAGGAAGTCAAATTGTCCCTGTTTGCAGATGACATGATTGTATATCTAGAAAACCCCATTGTCTCAGCCCAAAATCTCCTTAAGCTAATAAGCAACTTCAGCAAAGTCTCAGGATACAAAATCAATGTACAAAAATCACAAGCATTCTTGTACACCAATCACAGACAGAGAGCCAAATCATGAGTGAACTCCCATTCACAATTGCTTCAAAGAGAATCCAATACCTAGGAATCCAACTTACAACGGATGTGAAGGACCTCTTCAAGGAGAACTACAAACCACTGCTCAATGAAATAAAAGAGGATACAAACAAACGGAAGAACACTCCATGTTCATGGGTTGGAAGAATCAATATCGTGAAAATGGCCATACTGCCCAAGGTAATTTATAGATTCAATGCCATCCCCATGAAGCTACCAATGACTTTCTTCACAGAATTGGAAAAAACTACTTTAAAGCTCATATGGAACCAAAAAAGAGCCCGCATCACCAAGTCAATCCTAAGCCAAAAGAACAAAGCTGGAGGCATCATGCTACCTGACTTCAAACTATACTACAAGGCTACAGTAACCAAAACAGCATGGTACTGGTACCACAACAGAGACATAGATCAATGGATCAGAACAGAGCCCTCAGAAATAATGCCACATATCTACAACCATCTGATCTTTGGCAAACCTGACAAAAACAAGAAATGGGGAAAGGATTCCCTATTCAATAAATGGTGCTGGGAAAACTGGCTAGCCATATGTAGAAAGCTGAAACTGGACCCCTTCCTTACACCTTATACAAAAATTAATTCAAGATGGATTAAAGACTTACATGTTAGACCTAAAACCATAAAAACCCTAGAAGAAAACCTAGGCAATACCATTCAGGACATAGGCATGAGCAAGGAATTCATGTCTAAAACACCAAAAGCAATGGCAACAAAAGCCAAAGTTGACAAATGAGATCTAATTAAACTAAAGAGCTTTTGCACAGCAAAAGAAACTACCATCAGAGTGAACAGGCAACCTACAGAATGGGAGAAAATTTTCACAACCTACTCATCTGACAAAAGGCTAATATCCGGAATCTACAATGAACTCAAACAAATTTACAAGAGAAAGACAAACAACCCCATCAAAAAGTGGGCAAAGGACATGAACAGACACTTCTCAAAAGAAGACATTTATGCAGCCAAAAAACACATGAAAAAATGTTCATCATTACTGGCCATCAGAGAAATGCAAATCAAAACCGCAATGAGATACCATCTCACACCAGTTAGAATGGCCATCATTAAAATGTCAGGAAACAACAGGTGCTGGAGAGGATGTGGAGAAATAGGAACACCTTTACACTGTTGGTGGGACTGTCAACTAGTTCAACCATTGTGGAAGTCATTGTGGTGATTCCTCAGGGATCTAGAACTAGAAATACCATTTGACCCAGCCATCCCATTACTGGGTATATACCCAAAGGTCTATAAATCATGCTGCTATAAAGACATATGCACACATATATTTATTGCGGCACTTTTCACAATAGCAAAGAGTTGGAACCAACCCAAATGTCCAACAAAGATAGACTGGATTAAGAAAATGTGGCACATATACACCATGGAATACTATGCAGCCATAAAAAATGATGAGTTCATGTCCTTTGTAGGGACATGGATGAAACTGGAAACCATCATTCTCAGTAAACTATCGCAAGGACAAAAAACCAAACACTGCATGTTCTCACTCCTAGGTGGGAGTTGAACAATGAGAACGCATGGACACAGGAAGGGGAACATCACACTCCAGGGACTGTTGTGGGGTGGGGGGAGTGGGGAGCGACAGCATTAGAAGATATACCTAATGCTAAATGACGAGTTAATGGGTGCAGCACACCAACATGGCACATGGATGCATATGTAACAAACCTGCACATTGTGCACATGTACCCTAAAACTTAAAGTATAATAATGATAAAAAATATTGGATGACTGCAAGATAACCATTTTAAAAATAAAGATGAGCGATGAAATGCCATGTTAGAGTTCTCTTTTTGTTTATCTTAACAGTTAAATAAACTTTAGCAGGTAATAATCAAAATTTATTGGGACTGGATTTTTAAAACAATTTTGAGGGTTATGTTTTTAATCTGAGAGAACAGACATTTTTCAGCAAAAAGCAATGGAAAATAATTAGAGGTAGCTTCTGCTGACATCATGTTTAGCAGTAATTTTCTGTTATATATCAGTTTGGGGTCAGCAAACTATAAATATAGTCTTTCTTTTAGTTGTTTGGGCCGTAGTTCATGTTGGCTAGCACAAAGCAGGATTTTTTTTCAATTCATCTCTATTCAGAGCTCCCACATGGTTATTTATAAATCCCTACGTATCCATTACAGTGTGTACAGTCCCAATGCTCATGCTTACCCATGCATTCTTCCAATCATATCTCTGTGTGTGAAATTTATTGCTAGAAAGGGGGAAATGTTATATAAAATATTTATAGTATTCTTTTTAAAGTAGGCATCTAGAAAGTTTTAATTATACAAAGTTTTCAGAATTACTTCATAGGTTCACAAGGCAAACACCCTCACAAAGTGTACTGTATGTGTAAGAAAAGTAGCTATACTTAAAGTAGACAATTATGTTTTATGAAATTTATGTAAGATGATACCCATGAGTTAGTTATTTCTGGCATAAGGAATAAATTCATAATCATATTTTCCTAAGAAGCAGTGTTTTAAAAATGAATGAAAACAATCATTGAAATCCAAAATAAATTCATGTATATTACTTTTGTTACTTTTTCATTTCTATAAATGTATGAAATACTTGTATAATTTTGTTACAGGGATATATTGCACAGTGTGACATCAGGGCTATTAGGGTATTCAGCACTTGAGTAATGTAGGTTGTGTAAGTAATTTCTCATCATTGGCTTCTAGCACCACTTCACCCACCTGAGTCTCCAATGTCTATTATTCCACACTCTATGTTCATGTGGACACATTATTTGGCTCTCATTTATAACTGAGAACATGTGGTATTTGTCTCTGTTTCTGACTTCTTTCACTTAAGATAATGGCCTCCAATTCAATCCATGTTGCTACAAAAGACATGATTCCATGTTTTATCATTGAGTAATAACATGGTTTGGCTGTGTCCTAACCCAAATCTCATCTTGAATTCCCATATGTTGTGGGAGACACCCTGTAGGAGGTAATTGAATCATGGGGACAGGTCTTTCCCATACTGTTCTCATGATCACTAATAAGCCTCATGAGATCTGATGGTTTTAAAAAGGGGAGTTTCCCTGCACAAGCTCTCTTCTCTTTTCTGCCACCATGTGAGACGTGCCTTTCACCTTCACCTATAATTGTGAGGCCTCTCCAGCCATGTAGAACTGTAAGTCCAATAAATCTCTTTCTTTAGTAAATTGCCCAGTCTCAGGTATGTCTTTCAGCAGCATGAAAACAGACTAATACAGTAAGTTGGTACTAGTAGAGTGGGGCTCTCCTGAAAAGATAGCCAAAAATGTGGAAGCAACTTTGGAACTGGGTAACAGTCAGAGGTTGGAACAGTTTGGAAGGCTGAGGGAAAGACAGGAAAATGTGGGAAAGTTCAGAACTCCCTAGAGATTTGTTGAATGGCTTTGACCAAAATGCTAATAATGATATGGACAATGAAATCCAGGTTGAGGTGGTCTCAGATGGAGATGAGAAACTTCTTGGGAACTGGAGCAAAGGTGGCCCCTGTTATGTTTTAATAAAGAGACTGGAGTCATTTTGCCCCTGCCCTAGAGATTTGTAGAATTTTGAACTAGAGAGCAATGATTTAGGGTATCTGTCTGAAAAAACTTCTAAGCAGCAAAGAGGTGCTGCTTGGTGACTTGGGTGCTGTTAAAAGCATTCAGTTTTAAAAGGGAAACAGAGCATAAAAGTTTGGAAAATTTGCAGCTTGACAATGCAATACAAAAGAAAATCTCATTTTCTGAGGAGAAATTCAAGCCAGTTGCAGAAATTTGCATAAGTAAAGAGGAGCTGAATGTTAACCACCAAGACAGTGGGTAAAATGTCTCCAGGGCATGTCAGAGACTTTTGCAGCAGCACCTCCCATCACAGGCCCTGAGGTTTAGGAGGAAAATATGGCTTCGTGGGCTGGGCCCAGGGACCCTCTGCTGTGTGCAGTCTAGGGACTTGGTGCCCTGTGTCCTAGCCACTCCAGCTGTGACTAAGAAGGCCAAGGTACAGCTTGGGCTGTGGCTTCAGAGGGTGGAAGCCCCAAGCCTTGGCAGCTTCCACATGGTGTTGAGCCTGCAGGTGCACAGAAGGCAAGAATTGAGGTTTGGGAACCTCTGCTAGGTTTCAGAGGATATATAGAAATGCCTGAATGCCCAGGTAGAAGTTTTCTGCAGGGGCGGGGCCCTCATGGAGAATGTCTGCTAGGGCAGTGCAGAAGGGAAATGTGGGGTCTAATCCCCCACAGAGAGTCCCTACTGGGCACCACCTAGTGGAGCTGTGAGAAGAGGGCCCGCATCTTCCAGACCCCAGAATGGTAGATCCTCTGAGAGCTTACACCATGCACCTGGAAAAGCCACAGATGCTCAATGCCAGCCCATGAAAGCAGCCAGGAGGGGGGCTATGCCCTGCAAAGCCACAGGGGCAGAGCTGCCCAAGACCACAGAAACCCATCCCTTGCATTGGCATGACCTCGAATTGAGACATGGAGTCAAAAGAGATCATTTTGGAGCTATTAAGACTTGACTGCCCTGCTGGATTTTGGACTTGCTCAGGGCCTATAGCCCCTTTGTTTTGGCCAATTTTTCCCATTTGGTATAGCTATATTTACCCAATACCCATACCCACATTATATTTAGGAAGTAACAAACTTGCTTTTGACTTTACAGGCTCTTAGGCAGAAGGGACTTGCCTTGTCTTGAATGACACTTTGGACTGTGGGCTTTTGAGTTGGTGCTGAAATGAGTTGAGACTTTGGGGGATTTTTGAGAGGGCATGATTCGTTTTGAAACGTGACGACATGAGATTTGGAAGGGGTTGGGGCAGAATTAAATGGTTTGGCTGTGCCCCCACACAAATCTCATCTTGAGTTCCCATGTGTCGTAGGAGGGACCCGGTAGGAGGTAATTGAATCATGGGGGCGGGTCTTTCCCATGCTGTTCTCATAATCACTAATAAATCTCATGAGATCTGATGGTTTTAAAAAGGGGAGTTTCCATATAAAATCTCTCTTATCTGTAACCATGTAAGATGCGCCTTTCACCTTCCGCTATAATTGTGAGGCCTCTTCAGCCTTATGGAACTGTAAGTCCAATAAAACTCTTTCTCTTGTAAATTGCCCAGTCTCAGTTATGTCTTTATCAGCGGTGTGAAAATGGACTAATAGAAGTAATATTTCATTGTGTAAGTATACCACATTTTCTTTATCCATTCATCCATTAATGGATACAGGTTGATTTTATATCTTTGCTATTGTGCAAAGTGCTACAATAAACATACAAGTACAGGTGTATTTTTGGTATAATGATTTCTTTTCCTTTGGGGATATACCCACTATTAGGGTTGCTGGATGAAATTAAAAGATATATTTTAAATAATATGTGTTAGTGTGTGTATGATATTTTAAATCTAGAAAGTTAGATGTATTGTCTCATCTTAAAATCTACCAAAACAGCCAAGCTTTAATTTGAGAAAAAAATATAACACATCACATTCTATATTGCTTACTATATCCTGGCACTGGTCAAAATATTTTACATATGTATCAACTTATCTAACGGAACAAGGATTATAATCTTTCAACAACAGCTAAATAATTTTAACAACCAAGCAGCTGATATAGAAATAACTGATTATAGATGGAACTACTCAGTTTACTCACAGAGGTAGATGTTTGCCAGCTATTGGTTTTGTGAAAGCATAGCTGTGATATGACACTTGTGTGAAGGAATAAAAGGTACTTGAATTTGGAAACGAATATAAGGATACTGAAGCGTCATTGAGTTTTTCACTGGCATTATAATATTTTTCAGGTATCTGATCATAATACTATGCATGCTTCTTTTTGTAAGCTCTCTTCTCACTATACCACCATAACGTTAGCAGAAGGAGTGTGGGTGAATCTATCTCCTGCTACTAAATCAACTGAAAGAGTTACATCTGGCTACCTACCACAAATTAGAAATTCAGTAGAAAGAAGCTTAATCTGATGGCTCCACAAGGAAAATTAACAGATTAAGAAGGTGTATGTACATCTGTGTATCTGTCATAAATAATGACAAAATGCTTTGAAATATCTACCAAAGGAAAATAGAATTAATTTATGATTGGGATACTTTATTTATATTAATTAATATGATAATCATTTTAAGCAGCACTATTTGATACAAATCAATTATAAATAGAAATCAAATCAAAGTAAAATAAAATATTCCTATGAGGAAAATAAAATATGATTAGATTTCTTTACATAAACTGCACTTCACACGTAGCCCATTTTTAATCATAATAAGGATGTAGGTTTAGTCAAAACTTTAACCATGTTAAAAGTTAATTCTACCAACTGATTTGTGAGATATTGAGCGTAAGGCTGCCTCAGTGTGTACATATTCCCAGTCATTCCACTTTAAACAGTCCTCAGTTTTACTCATAAAATCATGAGGATTACTGTAACATTTTCAACCTATATGGCATAAACCTTAAAATAATAACCCATTTATTTAAAAAATTTTAATTGCAAAATAAGTTCAATAGAGATACAATATCTCATCAAATATTGAGCCTATAGATTATGAAATAGTGATGCACAGTCCTTAGAATAGTATTATAAAGAGATCACAGTGACCAGCAGGCATGCATTCTGTGCTCAATCCTTGGCATCACATACCAGCTTTAGTTACTGAATAGCAGTTAGCTGTGACATGCCCAACAGACAATCAATACTCTTTAATAGCAACCATTGTAGATTCCATGTCTTAAACTAAATCGTCCATAAATATGTTCGCTAGTGAGGCTTTCAAATAGCCAAACCATTAATTCCAGCACTTTGGGAGGCTGAGCTGGGCCGATCAAGAAGTCAGGAGATCGAGACCATCCTGGCCAACACGGTGAAACCCCGTTTCTACTAAAAAAAAAATACAAAAAACTAGCCAGGCGCGGTGGCGGCGCCTGTAGCTCCAGCTACTCAGGAGGCTGAGGCAGGAGAATGGCGGGAACCCGGGAGGCAGAGCTTGCAGTGAGCCCAGATCGCGCCCCTGCACTCCAGTCTGGGCGACAGAGCGAGACTGTCTCAAAAACAAAACAAAACAAAAGCCAAACCATTGACTGCCAAAAGTGATTTGCCAGGTCAGGAAAAGGCTATACAATATAGTGACTGAGGAGCTGCACACTGGTTTGAATTTATCCCTACAGTCTGTTTAAATTACATCATCTTTCTATTTCTCTACTTCTCCATCA
Source organism: Symphalangus syndactylus (assembly GCF_028878055.3). Lineage (NCBI taxonomy): Eukaryota > Metazoa > Chordata > Mammalia > Primates > Hylobatidae > Symphalangus > Symphalangus syndactylus. Next base: position 111,179,456 of record NC_072438.2, read on the forward strand.
GTAAAATGGGCATAATCCCAGTACCCACCTCTCTGAAACATCATGATATTACATTGAGTTAAAAATGCAGGAATTTTAGAATACCACTACTTTCTTAGCTGTTAATGATAGCTAAAATGATACCTCAATTTTGAGCGGTGGTAGTTTCTCTCAAACTAATTCATTCTATTAGAAAAACAAATATCCACGTAAAGCAAAACCAGACTTGGAAGAAATACTGAAAGCAGGTAGCTGACTGTTTAACTCGAATGCCTAAACATCCTTATCCCAATGCCTAAATTCAAGTCAAATTGTAGGATGCATTTCTCTTTCTACCTGTGCTTCCTGTCTCCCTTCCATCTTTCCCCATTCATGTATGATATATGTCCCCATTTTGATGAAGTAAGCATTTTGTGCCTCAATTTCTCATTTTAAAAACCTAGAAATTTTTAGCTTTTTGTATAAAATTTAATATGGAGTTGAAGGTGGGCTAGTAACAACAATATTTGGGGATTATTTTCTATTATCTCATCTTTCACTTTTTAAACGAGGGCCCAGAACTAATCAGGCTCTAAGAAACTGGCACTACTGAAAATATATACAAATTTGGGAAAGATAACTTAATTAAAAGATTGTTGATTTGCATTGAGAAACAACCACCATGAGATCCAAAATGCATGAGCATTCTGTTCCCTGCCAAACTGTAATCTCTTAGCTTTGGCCACCATAATTGTCAAAGCACAAGGAATTTTAGTCTCTGTTTCTGAAAATGTCCAAGGTATTCACCTTTTCAAAAAAAAAAGTCTCAGCTCCTACTGTTGATTTAAACTCTTTCATAAATCTCTATCAAACTTTTCATGTTTACAGTTCTTATGCAATTATAAGACAAATCCAATACATGCATAACCACACAATCAATAAATTACAATTAATAATTTATATCAAATGATAAATAATGTAGTTTTGTTGGAATTAATTTGACAATGTTTGATTCAGTTACAAACAGAGATATAACTAAATGTATTTAAAATATTAAAAGATGAATTGCTATCAATTGTTTTGAATTTTAAACTAAAAATCAATAGTTCCTATAAAATTATTATTAAATGTTCTAATAATTGTACAGAATCCAGAGCAACTCTTTTCCCAATTTACCGTATGCTAATGTGTGCTTAGATCAGTGTTACATTACATAGCATGCTGTAGGAAAGACAGGATGGGCATTCATTAAACTAGCTCTGATTTAACTTGTCCTCTGTCATTTTGTGAATATAATCCAGGGACTACCTACTCCTTAACTTCTCAAATCTGTTTTCTCACCTATAAATAATAATTGCTACCTGAAAAAAATGGTGGGGCATATGAGATTTAATTAACACATGTTAATCATAGCACATGTCTTAGTATTTAGTAGATATTTAGTAATTATTAGACAAAGCCAATTTATTTTCCTTTGGATTAATAAAGATTTAAATATTTGCCATAGGTTGTATTATGCAATTATATTTACCTAAAATTTTGAGGAAATATAATTTTTTACAACTTTCCCATATTTCTAGAAAAAGAAAAGGTAGCTTTTTAGAAATGGCACTAACATAATTGGTAGTTTTTCTTGATGAATATTTCTGAGAGAGATTACAGAAGTTATATATTAAAAATAAATAACTTCAAGTAAAAGCCATGATCTGCCTTGCAGTGCTCAAATAAGTTCTTTCATATATTCACAATGATTTATTTTCTCATGACAGGACTTTATAATGAAACGATCTTACTCCTGGAGATTTTAGTAGATTTCAGCCTTAGAACTGTGGACATTGATTAATAACAGCAAAACGATATTGAGTAAATAGTAATGCAAAAAGGATTAGATTGTGCATTCAGTATCATGAGAATCAGAAAGCTTATCCAATGTAAGTTCTACTAATTATTCAAAGGAAACAATTAATCATGAGACAAAGAACAAACAAAAATGGGTCCAAGACGACGAACTTAACTCTCTAGTCCTTTTCTTACGCCGTGAGGATACACCTGGCACAGATTAAAATATGAAGTTCTCCAGAACACATATGGAGTCACATCACATACACAGGAGGAACAACTTTTGGTATAAAATATAGTCATTTGTCTTCCGATAATCATGCCTCATAAATCTTTGAAATGCATGGCTGTTTCCTATTGACAAGGCTAGAAAATCAGGCATCTCTTGCCAAAAGTATTTCCAAAATAAGAACTCTCCCACCAGCAAAAATCATCAATTTGCTTGCCAGGATGACAGTCATTATTATAGTCTCCAGGTACCAAATTCTGATTAAAGGAGAAAATGTATTTTATGCTTGCTGTTTAATTATTTACTTTCTAGGATTATAAGATAAAAACAAAATTTGGCAAATAGTGGGCCCATTAACTGAATGAAGAGTGTAGTGTGAGGCTGTTGATAAATTGTGACCACTTGAATAGGGCAGAGTCAGGACCAATAACAGAGTAGAGATCAAGATACACCTGCACACAAGGCAAGTAGGCAACCAGGAATTGACATCATGCCAGAAATGGAAGTTGAGACAAAGAAGTCTATCTAATAGGCAGTAAATAAGAAAAACTAGAAGAACATAGGCATAGAAAGGAAAAAAAAATCAAAAGATTTGAAGGAGTCAGACTGTGGGTCTAGGTAGAGTCAGAAATCATTCAAGCCATTGGGGCATCGATGGCGCCATAAGCAGCCATCCGTCGCTCTATATTCTCCAAGAGCAGAGGCCAGTATCAAGCAGGTGGGAGCAGATGTGCAGTCATTGCAGCCTGGGAAGGAAGCTGTCTACGTAAAAACTGCACCTTTATGCCAAACCTTTCAACCAAATATTACACAATCAATAACCAAAAAGCTATACAATATAGTGACAATAACCAACTAAAGTGAGCTTGAGGAGCTAAAAACAAAATATTCCTGGGTTGCTTCCTCCTGCTACTTGCTCCTTGCTCTTTATTTTCTGCCTATATTTAACTCCCCAACTACTTTTTTGGTAAGATTTTAATGTCATTCATAGAACTTTGTTCATTATTTGATGTTGGTAGTAGAGCCAACTTCTCTACTCTTCATTTTCTTTTTTTATATGGATTTTTTTATTTCCAACTTTTATTTTAAGGGTACATGTGCAGATGTGCAGGTTTATTACATAGGTACATGTGTGTCATGGGGATTTGCTGCACAGATCATCCCATCACCTAGGTATTAAGCTCAGCTTGCATTAGCTATTTTTCCTGATGCTCTCCCTCCTCCTGCCCCCCACCAGCAGATCCTAGTGTGTGCTGTTCCTCACCCCATGTGTCCATGTGTTCTCATCATTTAGCTCCCACTTATAAGTGAGAACATACGGTGTTTGGTTTTCTGTTCCTGCATTAGTTTGATAAGGATAATGGCCTCCAACTTCATCCACGTCCTTACAAAGGACATGATCTGGTTTGTTTTTACAGCTGCATAATATTTCTTGGTGTATATGTGTGACATTTTCTTCATCCAGTCTATCACTGATGGGTGTTTAAGTTAATTCTGTGTCTTTGTTGTGAATAGTGCTGCAATGATATACTTGTGCATGTATCTTTATAATAGAATAATTTATATTCCTTTGGGAATTACTCAGTAATGGGATTGCTAGGTTGAATGGTATTTTTGGCTTTATGTCTTCGAATAATCGCCACACCGTCATCCACAATGGTTGAATTAATTTACACTTCCAACAACAGTGTGAAAGAGTTCCCTTTTCTCCACAACCTCACTAGCATCTGTTATTTTTGACTTTTTAATAATTGCCATTCTGACTGGTGTTAAATGGTATCTCATTGTGGTTTTGATTTGCATTTCTCTAATGATGACTGATGAGTTTTTTTGCATATGTTTTTGGCCACATGTATGTCTTCTTTTGAGAAGTGTCTATTCATGTCCTTTGCCCACTTTTTAATGAGGTTATTTGCCTTTTCTTGTAAATTTGTTTGAGTTCTTTATAGATGCTGGATATTAGACATTTGCTAGACGGATTGATGGCAAAAATTTTCTCCCTTTCTGTAGGTTGTTTACTCTGTTGATAGTTGTTTTTTCGTGTGTGTGTGGGTGTGTGTGTGTGTGCGTGCGCACGCGCTGTGAAGAAACGCTTTAGTTTAATTGGGGTCTATTTGTCAACTTTTGCTTTTTTTGTAATTGCTTTTGGCATCTTGGTCATGAAATCTTTGTCAGTGTCTGTGTCCTGAATAATATTGCCTAGGTTTTCTTCTAGGGTTTTTATAGTTTGGCATTTCACATTTAAGTCTTATTCCATCTTGAATTGATTTTGTATATGGTGTAAAGAAGGGGTCCAGTTCCAGTTTTTTCAACTAATGCCAGCCAGTTATCCCAGCATCATTTATTAAATAGGGAATCATTTCCCCATTGCTTGTTTTTGTCAGGTTTGTCAAAGATCAGATTTTTGTAGGTGTGCAGCATTATTTCTGGGTTCTCTATCCTGTTCCATTGGTCTATCTGTCTGTTCTTGTACCAGTACCATGCTGTTTTGGTTACTGTAGCCCTGTTGTATAGTTTGAAATCGGGCAGTGTGATCACTTTCGGCCTTGTCCTTTTTGCTGAGGGTTGCCTTGGCTATTCAGGCTCTGTTTTGGGTCCATATAAATTTTAAAATAGTTTTTTTTTCTAATTATGTACAGAATATCTATGGTAGTTTAATAGGATGCATTGAATCTGTAAATTGCTTTGGGCAGTATGGCCTTTTTAATGATATTGATTCTTCCTATTCATGAGCGTGGAATGTTTTCCATTTGTTTGTGTCTTCTCTACTTTGAGCAGTGGTTTGTAGTTATCTTTGGAGATGTCCTTCACTTCCCTTGTTAGCTGTACTCCTAGCTATTTTATTCATTTTGTAGCAATTGTGAAGGGGAGTTCATTCCTGATTTGGCTCTCGGCTTGCCTGTTGTTAGCATACAGAAATGCTGGTAATTTTTGCACATTGATTTTGTATCCTGAGACTTTGATGAATTTGCTTATCAGCTTAAGAGGCTTTTGGGTAGAAATGATGGGGTTTTCTAGATATAGGATCATGTCTAAAAACAAAGATAGTTTGATTTCTCTTTCTATTTGAATATGCTTTATTTCTTTCTCTTGCCTGATTGCCCTGGCCAGGACTTCCAATGCTATGCTGAATAGGGATAGTGAGAGAGGACAACCTTGTCTTGTGCTGTTTTTCAAGGGGAATGCTTCCAGTTATTGCCGATTCCATATGATATTGGCTCTGGGTTTGCATGTATGGCTCTTATTGTTTTGAGGTATATTCCTTTAATACCTACTTTACTGAGAGTCCTACCAACCAAAAAAAGATCAGGACCAGAAGGATTCACAGCTGAATTCTACCAGAGGTATAAAGAAGAGCTGGAACAATTCCTACTTAAAGTATTCCAAGAAACTGAGGAGGAGGGACTCCTCCCTAACTCATTCTATGAGGCCACCATTATCCTGATACCAAATCCTGGCAAAGACACAACAGAAAAAGAAAACTTCAGGCCAATATCCTTGATGAACATCAATGCAAAAATCCTCAACAAAATACTGGCAAACCAAATCCAGACACACATCAAATAGCTTATCCACCATGATCAAGTAGGCTTCATCCCCAGGGTGCAAGTCTAGCTCAACATACACAAATCAATAAAAGTGATTCACCACATAAACTGGACTAAACCCAAAAACCACATGATTATCTCAATATATGCAGAAAAGGCCTTTATAAAGTTCAATATGGCTTCTGGTCTAGTCTTCATTTTCTTTGCCTTCCATGGATAGCAGTTGACATTCACCCAGAAGATTCTACTCATTCCCATCCACATTGAGCATCTATCCTATTCCACCTGATCCCAATGCTGGATTCCAATCTATAATATCAAATTGATGTCCTTTCCTCCCCAAGAAATAGGATTTTCTCAGATTCCATTGAGAAAAAAAATAGGCAGCATGAGTCAAAGTCAAGGTAGGTTTGATTTTAATTATAGCTATATAACGTCAAGTTAGCAGACCCAGATAACACATTTCAGTGATGAACAACTAAGTGCCAGATTCTAGGCTACTGTTTTTACATGAGTTATGCAGAAACACATTTTTTTCTATCTTTCATTTTAAGGAAAAAATTTCATGATGCTTTTCTTGGTTTATTAGACACAACTTCTAAGACATTTCAATTCTCTGTGAATTTTGATACTATAGGGAACCAGGACATGACACTAATTGAATAGATTCCTCAGAGACCTACAAGTTGTCAACTGTATAAAGATTTCTTTTTGTAATGCAATGTTTTGGTTCATTGCACACAACATCAAAACACTCAGATCAGAGAGAATGCAAAAGACGTTTTAACTGATACTTAAGAACAGAATACATTTGACCCCTCAAAGTGTCCCAGAAAGAGTAATTATTCAAAACATTTTTCTATATTCCTCACAAAACAATAGAGTCCCATAGTTAACTATCACTTAAAATAGTGGCTTAACAATTATCTTTGACGCCTAGGTGAACATTTATTTTTCTTGTCCCTATTATTATACAATAAAAATCCAAAAATACATAAAGTCACCTACCTACAATGACAAAAAAAATTGGCAGTGTGAGCCTGGGGTTGGCCTGGAAGCAAGTCATGAGCACTAACGCATTTGCATGCACTTGACTGTCTAGTACAGCAGACCAATTATACAGCTGCCAAAAGGCAGCTTAGTGATGGAAAATTCTTTCAGTAGCTTTTTAGTTTATTTGATTGATTATGTATGACCCAGTGATAGCAGTTTGAATTTGATTGTAGATAGAAAAGAAAAAGAAAGCAAACCAAGCTATATTACTTAAAAGAGCAAGTACACGGAGAACTAGGCATGCAATTATTCATTCCATACTGGTGAATATTAGTTTTTGAGAAATTAAAAAATACATTTCTTTGTATTTCCAGGTATTGATTTTAATCTGTTTAAGTGAAATAACCACGTGTCAACCTGGGGGAAAGACTGCATGAAGACCATCATGATCATCTCAAAACTCAAAGGAATCTGCATCCAGAATGCCTTAACTTTGAGAATAGGTACCTGAGCAAAGAAAAGGGTTAATTCATCTGGTTGTTATAGATTTAGAAGAAAGCTATGGATTTAGAAGAAAATCCACTTGACTACCTAAACAGCTTTATGTCATTTCCAGCTTTCATATCTCTCTACTTTGGAGGAAGATTTTGAAACCCAGATTCTATTTTGAGGCTTCTCTTGCCAAAGGAATTGTCATGACTCTTCTCTTTGCTTCACAGGACCCAACTTAAACACCATTCTAATCTTTTCTAATTCAACTCCCTATGCTTTGTTTTCATCGAGGGAGCTAATCAAATAATAACCATAATCATAGTAATAGTAATAATTACGACTATAATTAAGTTGTATTTAAATACTAAGTGCTTTGCCTGTATACACACATTTTATCCTCACAACTATAGGAGGTAACAACTAGTGTCATACTGAGGCATGCAGAGGTGAAGTAAGTCACCCAATTTTAAGTGGCAGAAGAAATTTTTGTGCCCGTATGGTGTGGCTCAAAGCCTGCACATTTGAACACTATACCAGATAACATGGACTACTAGGCAGGATTAAACAGAAGTGGCATAATTGTACCACAATTGGTATACTAAAGGAAAATTTGGTAAATATTGTTTCTAAGAGGAATACTTTGATTTTGTAGAACAGAACAATATAAGTGAACTAAATATTGTTTAGGAAGGATTTCAAGCTCATATTGATTTAGACTGCCTCACTGGGGACGTGTGCCTTAAATACCCTCTTACTCCTTTTTCATCTCAGAGACAGGTTTTCTTCCCTTTTTTGTGAGACAGTGTCTCACTTTGTCAGTCAGGCTGAGTGCAGTGGCAGTCATAGCTCACTGTAGCCCCTACCTTCTGAGCTCGAGTGAGCCTCCTGTCTCGGGCTACAGGGGTGCACCACCACCTCTTATTTTTTGGTAGAGATGGGATTTCAGCATTTTGCCCAGTCTGGTCACTTGGAGAGAAATTTCTAGTCGCATATTCAGTATGTTACTTTTCTTTAGATCTTGCTTATTCAATATTTTAATCAAAGGCACGAATAAAGATATAGACTGCAAACATACGTTGGCTTGTTTAATACCAGACTCAAAAATAATATGCCTAAGTATATAAAACCAAATGTAGTAGAAACAAGTATCAAGTTTTATCTTTAGTTTTATGAAAGGTATTTTTTAAGATCTTTAAACTTGAAACACATTCACAGTGTTATGTAAGTTTTGGTTCATTTGTCTTGCTCTGCTTCTGTATAATAGGTATAAGATGATTTTTCAGAATTCTTAGCCACTATATAGTACTTATCTCCTAGAACTTGTTCAATAATAATTGTTAGATGGATTCATGGACTAAAGAATTAATAGAGATAGATATAGTTTTATTTTACAAAGATCAGAATTAATTTACTAAAATCTAAATTTCTGCTAGTAATATTAAATACGTGTGGATAAACTACAAGAATGATAAAAATATTGCATTGTAAGAGTCATTAAAAACTTGATATATTGTTAGACAACAACAGTATATTACGATTGTTTTTCAGGCCTCTCATTCCAAGAGAGATTTTAATACAATGCAAAGCATCAAAAATAACTTTAAAATGTGATGAATGCTGCGAAATTCATGAAACATGAATAAAACCTTAGGATATTCCATGTTTATTTCAAAGAAGATTAGAAATTGATTTTTACTTAAAGGCTTTCCAAAGCAAGATTAGAAATGTTGTGTTTTTCCAGACTTACATATTTCAGAAAAGCCAATTTAATCTCAAACTCTGAAATTCATTTCATAAAGTATATTGGCAATCATTGCATCTGCTACTTCACAAGGTTTTGTACTCTTTGAAAGGTGTCAAGCAGATCACCTTTCAAAAATGTTCCAGTTTTCTACTGAATGAACTATAAAGGCCTTCCAATTCCATACTCAAAAGATTGTGTAATTCCATGATTTGAAAAATGATATAAAGTCCTAGTTAATTCATTCTGCAGCCTGTGGACAGTTTGAGTACTTCAGTGTGACGAGATGAAGACAGGTAGTTGGAATGGATGTAATAAGTAAGAGGATGTGGTTAAAAAGATATCGAGAAAAGTTTCATTATACAGAAGTCCTGGTTTAAAAAAATGCCTTGGGGCTGGGCCAGTGGCTCACACCTCTACTCCCAGCACTTTGGGAGGCTGAGGCGGGTGGATCACCTGAGCTCAGGAGTACGAGACCAGCCTGGCCAACACGGTGAAATCCCGTCTCTACTAAAAGTACAAAAATTAGCTGGGCAAGGTTGGGGGCACCTGGAATACCAGCTACTCAGGAAGCTAAGGCAGGAGAATCACTTAAGCCCAGGAGGCAGAAGTTGCAGTGAGCTGATATCGCACCACTGTACTCCAGCCTGGACAACAAAGTGAGAATCCACCTCAAAAAAATAATAATAATAAATAAATAACAGACATTGAAATAGTGATGAGTTCAGAGCTGGTTGAATTTCTCAGATTTCTTCAACTGATGCTTTTTTGAGGGAAATACAGATAGAATTGCCACTTGGACATGGTCTTTTAAAAAGTAAAATCATGTTTAAATTTGATAGAATGGCAAGTTAATAAAATCAAGAATGATAGGTTTTTAAAATTGTAAAGTGGGAAAACTATTGTACAAACTGTGGCTGGGCAGTACTAACATGAATGAAGACTAAAAGTAACAGTTATACACTCCCTCTTGACTGAATATCTTGGATATCACACCTGGGTAACTTTATAGAGACATGTAGTTCCCATGTGGGTAATATGGATACATACTAAGATATAATATGACATTGTTAAATCTGAAATGAGGTTATAAAAATAATTATCATTTCAAACATCAGGTCTGATTTTTTTTTCATAATTATATTTATATAGTACAATGTGATGTTTTGATATGTCTACAATTTAGAGTGATTAAATGGAGCTAATTAACATATCCATCACTTCACTTCGTTGATGTTTTTGTGGTGATACATTTGAAACTACTCTTAGTTATTTTGAAATATACAACATATTATTATTGATTACAGTCATCCTGCTTTGCAGTAGATCTCAAAATTTATTCCTCTTGTCTAGCTGAAACTTTGTAACTTTGGACCAGTAATTCCCCATTCCTTCACTCCTCACCTACCCACTGCCTCTGGGAACAATTATTCTTCGATGAATACAACTTTTTTTAATGCTTTAAGTTCTGGGATACATGTGAAGAACATGCAGGTTTGTTACATATACGCTTACTGCATATTTCCATCCCTTGGTTTTTTGTTTAAGAAATACTTAATTATGCCTAGACCCTATTCCAGGCCAATTAAATCAGAATTTCAGATGAGTGGCCTGTGAGCCTGTGTTTTTAAAAAGTTACCCAGATATTCTGAATATCAAGCAAAGGATGATAGCTGCTGTCTCTAAATCCTGAAGAGCCTAAATTTCCAGAAAAGAGTTTGTTTTATTCTGAAGATTTGAGTGCCATAGCAATGTCAAAAAGATGGACTGTAGAGGAATAAAAATGAAAAGGAGCAAAAGACCAGTTTAAAAAATATAATATAGTCCACGTGAGAGAAGTTTATGGTAGGGAATATGAGGCTAGATAGAGTAGAATTATATCAGAGGTAAAATTAAGTGGGTTTGGCGATGTAACAGATACAATGGAGGAAGGGGGTGAGATGAATTGACAGGAGATAAAAAAAAAAAAGGTGGAGTGTCTGGCTTTGATAACCAGGTGTGTCGTATTCCCATAACTTGCCTGTGCAAAGCAGGAGAGGAGTAAGTTGGAAGAGGAAGCATGGGAGAAGAGAAGAGGAAGAGTTCCATAACGAGCATGTGGAGATCGTGAGTACCATGGGAGGCCCATGTGTGTCTCTAGCAGAAAAGGAATGTTGAAAACATAGGTACAGATTCAAGAGGAATAAAATGACAGGTGTTTCTGGAGACATGGCTGCAAATTAAATAACTCTTAAGAGATTATAGATCATAAGAGCAGAGGATGGAGGGCCAGCTCCTGAGAAGCACCAGAATTTAAGAGCTGATGAGAGAAGCCTAGAAAGAATAGCAATGGCAGACCTTAGAGGCATAAGTAAGCCAAGCAAACATGGCGACACAGAAGCTTATAACAGAAGGTAATTTAAAGAATGAGAGGCCAACGTCCATATACTTACTTACATAAAAAACAAAACAGAAACTGGAGCCTGCAAATGAATACAGCCAAGAATCAAAAGTTTGACCAACACTTCAAGGCTGGCACGACTGGCAACTTGATAATGTTTGTATCAGTTGGGATTATCCCATGAATTAATGAAAATTTAGCTACAGGGCACATAGGATCAACTTCAAGCAACTTGAGGTTAATAATTGTGAATTACCCATTTTTCTATCACCACTCCCCCAACATATTCCATAACACCTAGAGGATGGTGAGTGATTATTATATCTCTATACCTTTTGTTATTCCGTAGCAAGATTAGATCCAAAGTGACAGCACATGAGAAGTTAATGTCATATTCATTCATTTTTATTGCATATTTAAGTTGTTTTGATACACATATACATAGTAAAATAGTTTCAATTGTCAAGCAAATTAACATATTCATCATCTCAGTTACGTTTTTTTTTTTATACTTTAAGTTTTCGGGTACATGTGCACAATATGCAGGTTTGTTACGTATGTATACATATGCCATGTTGGTGTGCTGCACCCAATAACTCGTCATTTAACATTAGGCATATGTCTTAATGCTATCCCTGCCCCCTCACCCGACAACAGACCCCAGTGTGTGATGTTCCCCTTCCTGTGTCCATGTGTCCTCATTGTTCAATTCTCACCTATGAGTGAGAACAAGCGGTGTTTGGTTTTTTGTCCTTGAAATAGTTTGCTGAGAATGATGGTTTCCAGCTTCATCCATGTCCCTACAAAGGACATGACCTCATCATTTTTTATGGCTGCATAGTACTCCATGGTGTATATGTGCCACATTTTCTTAATCCAGTCTATCATTGTTGGATATTTCAGTTTGTTCCAAGTCTTTGCTATTGTGAATAGTGCCACAATAAACATACGTGTGCATGTGTCTTTATAGCAGCATGATTTATAATCCTTTGGGTATATACTCAGGAATGGGATGGCTGGGTCAAATGGTATTTCTAGTTCTAGATCCCTGAGGAATTGCCACACTGACTTCCACAATAGTTGAACTACTTTACAATCCCACCAACAGTGTAAAAGTGTTCCTATTGCTCCACATCTTCTCCAGCACCAGCTGTTTCCTGACTTTTTAATGATCGCCATTCTAACTGGTGTGAGATGCTATTTCATTGTGGTTTTGATTTGCATTTCTCTGATGGCTGGTGATGATGAGCATTTTTTCATGTGTCTGTTGGCTGCATAAATGTCTTCTTTCGAGAAGTGTCTGTTCATATCCTTCGCCCACTTGTTGATGGGGTTGTTTTTTTCTTGTAAATTTGTTTGAGTTCATTGTAGATTCTGGATATTAGCCCTTTGTCAGATGGGTAGACTGCAAAAATTTTCTCCCATTCTGTAGGTTGCCTGTTCACTCTGATGGTAGTTTCTTTTGCTGTGCAGAAGCTCTTTAGTTTAATTAGATCCCATTTGTCAATTTTGGCTTTTGTTGCCATTGCTTTTGGTGTTTTAGACATGAAGTCCTTGCCCATGCCTATGTCCTGAATGGTATTGCCTAGATTTTCTTCTAGGGTTTTTATGGTTTTAGGTCTAACATGTAAATCTTTAATCCATCTTGAATTAATTTTTGTATAAGGTATAAGGAAGGGATCCAGTTTCAGCTTTCTACATATAGCTAGCCAGTTTTCCCAGCACCATTTATTAAATAGGGAATCCTTTCCCCATTGCTTGTTTTTGTCAGGTTTGCCAAAGATCAGATAGTTGTAGATATGCGGCATTATTTCTGAGGCCTCTGTTGGGATCCATTGATCTATGTCCCTGTTGTGGTACCAGTACCATGCTGTTTTGGTTACTGTAGCTTTGTAGCATAGTTTGAAGTCAGGTAGCGTGATGCCTCCAGCTTTATTCTTTTGCGTTAGGATTGACTTGGTGATGTGGGCTCTTTTTTGGTTCCACATGAACTTTAAAGTAGTTTTTTCCAATTCTGTGAAGAAAGTCACTGGTAGCTTGATGGGGATGGCATTGAATCTATAAATTACCTTGGGCACTATGGCCATTTTCACGATATTGATTCTTCCTACCCATGGGCATGGAATGTTCTTCCATTTGTTTGTATTCTCTTATTTCATTGAGCAGTGGTTTCTAGTTCTCCTTGAAGAGGTCCTTCACATCCCCTGTAAGTTGGATTCCTAGGTATTTTATTCTCTTTGAAGCAATTGTGAATGGGAGTTCACTCATGATTTGGCTCTCTGTTTGTTACTGGTGTATAAGAATGCTTGTGATTTTTGTACATTGATTTTGTATCCTGAGACTTTGCTGAAGTTGCTTATCAGCTTAAGGAGATTTTGGGCTGAGACAATGGGGTTTTCTAGATATACCATCTCGTCATCTGCAAACGGACAATGTGACTTCTTCTTTTCCTAAGTGAATACCCTTTATTTCCTTCTCCTGCCTGATTGCCCTGGCCAGAACTTCCAACACTATGTCGAATAGGAGTGGTGATAGAGAGCTTCCCTGTCTTCAAAAAATCAATGAATACAGGAGCTGGATTTTTGAAAAGATCAACAAAATTGATAGACCACTAGCAAGACTAATAAAGAAGAAGAGGGAAGAATCAAATAGATGCAATAAAAAATGATAAAGAGGATATCACCACTGATCCCACAGAAATGCAAACTACCATCAGAGAATACTATAAAAACCTCTACAAAAATAAACTAGAAAATCTAGAAGAAACGGATAAATTCCTGGACACATATACCCTCCCAAGACTAAACCAGGAAGAAGTTGAAACTCTGAATAGATCAATAACAGGCTCTGAAATTCAGGCAATAATTAATAGCTTACCAACAAAAAAAAGTCCAGGACCTGATGGATTCACAGCAGAATTCTACCAGAGGTACATGGAGGAGCTGGTACCATTCCTTCTGAAACTATTCCAATCAATAGAAAAAGAGGGAATCCTCCCTAACACATTTTATGAGGCCAGTATCATCCTGATACCAAAGCCTGAGAGAGACACAACCAAAAAAGAGAATTTCAGACCAATATCCCTGATGAAGATTGATGCAAAAATCGTCAATAAAATACTGGCAAACTGAATCCAGCAGCACATCAAAAAGCTTGTCCACCATGATCAAGTAGGCTTCATCCCTGGGATGCAAGGCTGGTTCAACATACACAAATCAATAAATTTAATCCAGCATATAAACGGAACCAATGACAAAAACCATATGATTATCTCAGTAGATGCAGAAAAGGCCTTTGACAAAATTCAACAGCCCTTCATGCTAAAAACTCTCAATAAATTAGGTATTGATGGGACGTATATCAAAATAATAAGAGTTATCTATGACAAACCCACAGCCAATATCATACTGAATGGGCAAAAACTGGAAGCATTCCCTTTGAAAATCTCAGTTACTTTTTTTCTGGATATGTGTGTGAGGAAATAGTACCCACAAACTACTCTTTTAGTAAAATGCCAAATACAGTAAATATTAATACCTACAGTGCTCATGTTGTGCATCAGATCCCTCAACTTGTTAATTCTACATATCTGCAACTTTGCATCCTCTGAATTCTCTGTCTCCATTTTCTCTCCTCACCCCCAGCCCCTGGTAACCACTGTTTTATACCCTGTCTCTCTGTATTTAACTTTCTGTTGTTTTTGTTCTGAGAAGTTTTGTTGGGACTTTCAGATACGAAATAATATGTTCTGAGTCTTGGGTGTCTCAAATGATAGCAGGTAAGAAGTTTTACTTGTCTGGAGAGCAGAGTGCCGGTACATAATTTTATGCAGAAGAGGGAATAAAGAGAATTCTCTAATTAAAGTTTGAATCAGAAATATGGTTCATATTTTTATGTGCAACAATCTCTAAGGCTTCTTGGAAAGGAACTAGCTGCCTGAATTTTTTTCATTTGAATCCACTAATACATGAAGAGGATGATTCTCCCATACCAATCCCAAGAATGGTATCTGTAGAATCCAAAGTTGAAATCCTATTATCCTAGAACATTTTTCAGAAAACTTTAACATGTGTTGAAATGTCATGCTGCTCATATATTTGATAGCAATGGGGAATTTACTTATTATATACTTTAGCTTTTTAGCCCTTTCCCTGCCCACCAGAAATGTTTCTTTTGAATCTGATTTGGTCCTCAGAGTTTAAGAATGTTAAGGCATGTATAGGGGTTTCTTTTTTCTTCTTTTTTCTTTTTTGTCAAGCTATTGTATATTTTTGCTTGACGTGTTTGAATATGTAGTTACCTGTTTGACTATTTGTTTGGACTCTCATGCCAGAAAAAAAATTATAGTGAATTTTACATGTATGGAGTCTTCATTAATCTGTATAAACTGACAATGTTAGAATATCAAAGTCAACACTGTAAGAAATAAAGTGATCTTTTATCTGGTCTATCTCCTTGAAAATAAAACAACAATAAATTTTGTACTATTATGAAATAGATGAGCTTGAAAATTTTTCAAGTGCCTTGTATAAAATGGCACTTTGAATTCAAGGTATAAACTACAACAAAACACTTTCGAGATCTAGTTTGATTGCAGAGTGCATGCTTACTCATTTATATATTCTCTGAAATTTCTGATTCAAGATATTTCACAATTCTAAAGGAAAACCAAAATAGGATAATAATTACAAAACAAAACAAAAAGTAATTGACGAAGATAATTGAGCTACTTATTCTCAACAACTAGCTTTTTAACAAACAGAAAAATGCACTAAAAATACTGCCTAGTTGTTTAAAGTAGGCTGAAATCTGACCGTATGCCCTAAGTGAGTGTCCTAAAGAAAAAAATACCTTTGAGGTAGCACAGTGATTAAATTTAAAAGATTTATTGTTTAACCTCAGGAAGACTTTCAGTAACTTTTTATAAAATGTATACATTTAATGGAAGACATGCTATGCTTCTTATAAGAATTTGTTCCAAGTCACTGTGTATAATAAATGGCTTGTCTACATATTTTTTCAATAAAACTGTTCGTGCAGAATTTTAAGTAGGCACTTTGAATACCAGAATGAATGTATCTTTGTGAAGATGCCATTTATGTAGCATAACATCCAAAGCATAATGAGGAGATTGTGATACACTGCAGATTTAGAACTGAGTTGGAAAACAAAACTTCAAGATACTGTCTTGTCAGCACAAAGCAAATAAATTCATCACTGTAAGTTGAGATTTAAATTCACAAACTTATCAGCAACAAAATCAAAGTAATTTTATTATACGTTTTTTGACACCAGATTATATGGGGTGGAGTATTTACTTTCTAATTAAGCAATTGATACATATAAACCTGAAATGAGAGTTTTGTCTTTTAATTGGATACATTGTTAAGCAAAGAATGGTTGAAGCAGCAGTTGAGAATTATCTTTTTTTTATCTCTCTTTGCTGTTCTTACAAGGACAGTTTCTAGAATTGTTTTCAAAACAATAGAACAGAAAATTTCACTTACTTAATTTTTGTTAATGTACTTTGCCAAAATTAGCAAACTATGAAAGGAAAGTTTGCCTTTTCAATATATATGTAAGTGGCAAGTAAAAGTAGTTCTTAAATCACATGATCTGATAGAAATAACAGGGGATGGAAAAGAGTTCTGAAGGTGCTCAGGAAATGCCAGCCCTGAGTGGATTGCTTTGGTGCACTGATTACATCGAACTGAAAATACTTGAAAAACAACAAATGCGGGACATGCTTTCTCTGCACTCTCTTTACCTTCCTAAAGAGAAACCCCCCAAAAGGAACTTTCAATACCAGAATGAATGTATCTTTGTGAAGATACCATTTATCTACCATAACATCCAAAGCATAATGAGGAGATTTTGATACACTGCAGATTTAGAACTGAATTGGAAAATAAAGCTTCAAGATACTGTCTTATCAGCACAAAGACATTCATCTCCTTCCTAGGAGTGTCATCAGCCCGGGAAAATTGACTCCTCGTATCACAGGAGAGAAGACTAAGAGTCCAAACCACACCAAGACAGACTGTCACAAACTATCATCTATTCTGCTAAGGGTCTGGTCATCTTTCCCAAAAGTCATTTCCCCTCCCCTAAGTTTCCTACATTCTCCCTCCTGCCTTCCCTATAAGCTCCTAAATCTCACTGGGGTTTTTTCTTTGCGTTGTTTTGTTTGTTTTGTTTTGTTTTGTTTTTGCATCCACTTTTCTTTCCTGTGATTTCCCCATGCGTGTAATAAATGTGTACACCTTTTCTTCTTTTGACATGCCCGTTATCCATTTATTTCATACACTCAGTTATCATACCTTCAGAGGGTAGAGGGAAAGTTCTGCCAGTCCTACAGTTCCAAAAGAAAATAGCTAGTAATTGAAAATGCAAAAGTCATATGAACTTTGAGACAAAGTTAGCTTCTTATACGATATGCTCAGAAAGAAGAGGTGTGTTGCAGACCAAGGGATATTGCCCTGGTCTTAGCTTCTAAGTTTCTCTGAGAAGAAGCAGTTACTACTACAGCAGTGAAACACGTGACTCCCAAATTATAAAAGCCTAAGTGTTGAGATTAAATCATTAGTTATCACCTGTGAATCATAAAGTCTGAACTCTTCAAATTGCAAACACACATAGAAAGGGGATTCTTATACAGGGATCCATGAGTGGAACTGCAAAGTTTTGTCAAAATCTGTATATATGTTTTCTTTTTAAGGGTCATAGATTTCAATATATGTTAAAAGATATCTGGAGCTAGTAAAGATTAATAATCATTTTCAGTTTTGTGCTGAAGCTGGCTTAGCCTGGCCTGTACCGGCTTTTGAGAGCTGATTATTAAATTTTCAAAAATGTTGTGAACTGGTTATCAAATTGCTGGTAGCTTGAAATTGGCCAGGGTGGGAGTATTTAAAACATGGAAATGGGCAAATTGTACAAATCATGGCTTTTCTCCCTCCAACACACCCCCTCCCGCCCCAGCACACCACTGGTTAATCTCTATTTTCAGGAGAGAAAAAGATGTTTCATACGAATAAAGGTAAATTATGCACTGGTTTGTTTTATACTTTTTCACCTCTTCAGCTTAATTGTGTTTTAATAATGTATAATTGATACATTAGCATTTAGATGTTAGTAAACTAATAACAAATGTTCATTAATTATTTTTCTTGAGTAGAGGAATACAAATTTTGCACCTGTTGTTGTATAGAATGATTTTTAAAATCTCATTCAATCCCCCAGAAATTTAAGATTTTTTTTCAAGAATGTCTATATAAAATTTTTACTTATAAGCAGATAGCTCACAAAAAGTATGTGTTTTCTTTGGATTATAAATAAACTATTCCACTCACCAAGCTGCTGAGACATTTTACTTTCTGGTATTTTGAAATGAAAACAAAACACAAGAATGTGAAGATGAAGCAAGTGAAAATTAAAAGGGTACAGACTTTAGAAGTATCATAAGCTAAAAATAATATCAAACAAATCTGTAAAGGAACCAAAAGCCCAGGCAGATATAACACAGTAACTTATGAAAAGCTAAAAAAATGAGGAGGTAACAAACAATAAAGTGAAACTCTCTGATAAAGCCAAAAATATTTGAATGGCAGTCAACAAAATAGAAGAAAAAAATGACACTCATAACAAGGCAGATCTATGGAAATGCATCCCCGGGGGCAGTACAATAGAGCTGTGAATTAGTGGAGGCGGATCACCAACACTGGGCAACTAAAGTCAGCTAACATAATTCAAAGGATGGAGAAATTCTGTAGCTGAAGATAAAAAGTCTGAAATGCATTATGGTATAGTCAAATGAGTGTCATTTCTAATATACACGCTTATTTTTCAAGAGTCGATAATATGAAGTAAAAATTTAGTATGCAGGCCAGGCGCGGTGGCTCACGCTTGTAATCCCAGCACTTTGGGAGGCCGAGGCGGGTGGATCACGAGGTCAGGAGATGAAGACCATGGTGAAACCCCGTTGCTACTAAAAAATACAAAAAAATTAGCCGGGCGTGGTGGCGGGTGCCTGTCATCCCAGCTACTCGGAGAGGCTGAGGCAGCAGAATGGCGTGAACCTGGGAGGTGGGGCTTGCAGTGAGCCGAGATCACGCCACTGCACTACAGCCTGGGCGACAGAGCAAGACTCCGTCTGAAAAAAAAAAAAAACTTTAGTATGCAAAGTTCAAATTTTCCATTTGTTGACCAATTCATTTTTATGAAATATTTTCCAGCAATTAAACTAAAGGGGTACCAGGACAGAGTAGACATTCTGAGCTTTCACTTTACAAAAGCTACACATAAATCTAGATACTTTTTAAGGGTATAAACAAAGTCAGAAGCTGTGTGACAGTCCAATATACAATTAGAGAAAATTTTTCTTTAAGAATAGATTACATACATATTGACCTCTTCGAGATCCTTATTCTGAGATTCAGTTCAGAATCTGAGGTTTTGTTTTGTTTTGTTTTGAGACGGAATCTCTCTTTGTCACCAGGCTGGAGTACAGTGGCACAATCTCAGCTCACTGCAACCTCCGCCTCCCAGGTCCAAGCAATTCTCCTGCCTCAGCCTCCTGAGTAGCTGGGACTATGGGCACGTGCCACCACGCCCAGCTAATTTTTGTATGTTTCTTTAGTAGAGATGGGGTTTCACCATGTTGGCCAGGATGGCCCCGATCTGTTGACCTTGTGATTTGCCTGCCTCGGCCTCCCAAAGTGCTGGGATTACAGGCGTGAGCCACTGCGCCCAGCCCAGAATCTAGGTTTTAACCAGATTTGCCATTATAAGATGAAATGAAACCAAAACCACCAGTCAATATCTGTAGCAGTGTTATTGTTGGGGAGCGTGCATGTTTGTTTGAGCTTATTTATATATACAGAGCTGTTTAGCTTAATATTTAAATTGAAAATTTTTAGTATTTTCAGAATGTTTTAGATACTTTGATGAACAAATTTTGTGTCAAACTATTAAAAAAACTTATAGGTTATATATTTCTGAACACATTGGCAGATGTAAATGACAAAGTTATACTCACACAATCATCAGTTTTTCTTGCACAGAACTGACATTTTGTCAAAAAGTTAAAATATTTGAAATGTATTTTCTATGTCCTCATCTTTCCCTTTTTGAGCCTTTTTTTTCCCTGGGTTGGTTATAAAATGTTCCTTAACTTCAGGCATCTGATTAAGTTTTGGGTTTTCTCCCTTCCTCCCAACTCATATTGATTGGTAATGATCTGATAGAAGACAACTGCCAAAGATCAATGAAATACATTTTAAATTAAACTTCTTCAAGATAATATTCATATTAATCCTTCTTTAATTGCTGAATGAGGAATAATTGTTCATTGACCCTTCAAACCCTAAAACTTAATCAGCTCACTGGTGTGGATGAATGGATATTTGTCCAGATGAGAATGCTTATGGTCTACTTCAAGGGGTTCATAATAGTAAAAATGGCCTTTTCTTCCATCAGGAGCTTCATCCTGGATCTTTTCATCCTTGTTTTTCTACTAGCTCTCCCTCTCCAAATACACTGACTTGGAACCCCAGTTTCAGTGGTGGACTGCATGGATTTGATTCTAAGCTAGCTATGATGAGAAAGTATCTCTAACCCTGTAATATAGAAATCATCATCAGACAATATACAGACAGGGGCCAGTTAGTTCACGATAATAATAGGTGAAAAGGAAGGGTTTGTGGATATAGACATGGGAAAGTGAGTTTAAATTGTTTCAGGAGTCTGTGGAAGTTGTCTTTGGGTGACGCAATGTTCTCAGGGAAGCACAACCAAAAAGAGAATGAGGATTTCTGGGGAAGTGTTAGGGATTAGAGACAGGATAAGATACAAAACTAAGTAAATTAGAGGGTGAATAGATTGGAACATATGTAGTATGACCGATTGATAGGCGGCACTGAAATTCTCAGTTTCAAGTGGGATATTTTTCAAATTGGTCCATATAGCTAGTTGCTCAAATATATGTGAGGATTTGGTGTAAATTTGGATCTAAGCAGGGTTATTTTCCTGGTTAGATTCAGCAAAGTGAAAGAGAAACAAGGAAGTTGAAGTTTCCTGGGAATGGTTGGCCATGGAATTTAGGCAGGAGAACAGGCAATAGAGTCGACATCAAGGAGGTAAGGGTCATTGTGAATATGATAAAATAATAGTTTGGAGGTCTCAGAGAGATTGAAAAATTTTATGTCAGTATATGAAAAGGAATGATTAAAGGAGGAGCTCAGAGAATGGGATGAATGAAATTGTGACTACAGAGAAGTTGCTATTATAAGTAATGACAATGCTTCACTCAGTCCTTCTGGAAGTGTGGTCCCTGTGCTAGCAGCATCAGCATCACCTGGGAACTTACTAGAACTGCAAATTCTCAGGTTACACCCCCAGATCTACCAAATCTGAAATTCCAATACCAGCTCTCAGCAATCTCTTATTTTAACACAACTGTAGGCAATTTTGAGGCACACAGTCGTTAGCACAACTGGTCTAGGGTATGTCCTATTCGGTCTTCCTCCCCAGTTCACTGTACAGAGCCCCTAAAACTTGAAATTTCCTGATAGAGATGAGAGGACCATCCTTTACTAGTCATAAGTCCCTTTTAGCCATACCTGAGTTTATGCTATTGACATGACATGAGTGGTGGCTGGAGACGCGTAGAGCTTCAGGGTGGGTGCTGGACACCAGAAAGATGAAGGCCTAACTAGATGGTTGAAACTGTCGGCCCTCTTTGTGCCCCTTTTCACCATACCTGGCCCTGTGTGTCTCTTCTATTTGACTGTTCCTGATTTGTATCAGACAGTAACTGTAAGCAAAGTGCTTTCTTGGGTTCTGTGAGCCGTCTTAGCAAATTATAGAACCTGGGGAAGGAATCCATGGAAGTCCTAATTTATAGCCAGTTGGTCAGGAGTATGGGAGGCCCACAACTCGTCTCTAACGGTGGGGGGGCAGTCTTGTGGGCCTGAACCCTGAACTTGTGGAATCTGATGCTATCTCCAGATAGACAGTCTCAGGATTGAATTGAATTGTAGGACACCAGTTGGTGTCCTGTGAGTTGAAGAATTGATTAGGGTGAGACTAAATCCACAAATTTGATCTCAGAAGTTTGAGTAGAAGCAATTCTATTGGAAAACATTGTCATTAGATCGAAGGTGTTCATAGAACCGAGAGATCAAGATGACAAAAAGTCATCTGTGATGACACATTGTTGACATAAACTAGAATTGAGACAAGAGTATTTCAAAGAGAGTTACATTGAGCCAGGGATAAAAATAGTCAATCAATTGATTAATTAGAATTTAGTAAATGCTATTTTTTAAAAAATTAATCTTTACTTAATTAATGGAGATACTTAATTATCTCCATTTTGACTTTAAATTTGTAACTAAAAAGTTGCTATTTTATCTATTTCTCATAAATGGAAATTGAAAAACAATAGCAAAATGCTTCGACAGAAAATCTGCACTTTTTATTCCCAAGAGGAAGAATGGCCAACTACCTTAAGCACAAAGTTAGAAAAACTTTCATAATTTTTTAAGTTGCCATATGTTATAGCTTTGAACAAGTTGAATTGTCAACTAGACTGCCCAGGGAATCGAGCCATCTAATATAATCTCCTTACTATTTAGATAAGATCTTTGTTGTTGAAAATCTTAATATTTTTTAACAATCTTGTTTTCAGAGACTGATGTTAATGATTTGTGAAACTCATTAAATGCAGTTGTGCATCTGATTTGAAAATCACGAGGGAGATTTTTGGTCAGATATGCATAGCAAATCTATGTCACTAGACATATATCCCTACTACCCATGTCACAACCTTTATGTCTACTCTTGAACTGAGCTTTTGCTACATGTTTTATTTTTGAGGTTTAAGAATCATTCATTTATCTGATGGAAAATTGTGTTTCTCTTGTTAGAATAGAGCCCAATTTATCTTTTCTATCTTTCGTGGAGATATGAAAGGATGTGAATTTGGAATCAGACAAACCTGAGTTCCACCACGCTTTCTTCTTCTTGCAAGCCATGAAATCCACAGTGGGTTAATGGACATTACAAAACCTCTGGTCCCACCTTCTTAAGATGGAAAAGACAATACTAATTGAAAGAATGAATGTGATAATGAGAAGAAATGGTATCAATAAAGTTTCTGGAACACAGTAAGTTCTAACAAATGCTAGTTCTTTTCTTTTATTTTTCAAAATCTAAATAGAAGCCAGTTGGTAATTCCAAGATAGTAGTATGAAGACAAAAAGTTTGTTAATTGACCTTCAACCACTGAGACCTTACCTTATAGGAAGCAAAATGAACAAATATTTTCTCCCTTCTAAAACTGTACACCCTCTGAGACAGAGAGACAGTGTTCCAATCAAGACAGTGACAGTATTCTGTGCACACATAGGAAGGGAAGAAGAATAAGAGTGAACCTTTAAAAAGACAATTTTAGATTGTGTTTTATTATCAGGCACTCTATTTTTATTGGCAATAATATTTTTTAGAGCTTACGGCATACAAAATAGACCTTAAATTTTCTCACTGCTGAGAAATTTTTATAAGGGTGCTTCATTTTCTTCTATGGCAAATCTAGGGACCAATAAAATAGCTTTGATAATTCACTTATTACATTCTTTCCTAACTAAACTATTTACATTATAAACTTTGTCAATATGCTATGCTTTTGCATTAATAATTCTCATGTGTCTCATTTGTGAATACATGAAAACTAGTTGTACAATAAGGAAAATGTAATTTTGAAACATCTTCAAAAACAGTTGCATAATTTAACAAATGTTTATAAATTTTCATCCTTACCCTAAAAGCATAGATATCCTAAATGTGATTGAAGGTAAAATGATTTCTTTCAAGAACTGGATTTCTCACCATGAGTTATTTTATCTCCAAACAAACTGTAGTAGTGTTATACAGTGGTTAAAAAATCACTTAAAGTGAGAATAAAGATACAGCTTTTTAACTCTTCATTTTGTGGATGAGACCGGAAAAATTAGACCTTTCTTCTAGAGACAAGTTGGGGTTAGTTGTGTATATAGAGTGTGAATAGTGTCCATATTTTACTCTCATTATTTAAACAGAAACATGCAATTTGCACTTCAAAAACCTATTACAAATTAGCTGTGTCATTTGTAAGTGTTAAAATTACCTCATTAATGATCACATAGGCTTTTGGCTCATTGTAATCAGATGTTCCTATCAACCAAAGTTGAAAGACAAAGAGTTTGGAGTCTTTAATTCTTGGTAAAATCAGTAGTTCTATTTAGGGCTATATTTGCAAAATACTATTTCTACTCAAGCATATTTTTATTTACAAGGCACTTCACAAGTGTTGACCACAGAGATGTTTCTACCTAGCAGAAGTAATTATAGTTACATATAGCTGTCTAGGAATATCTTAAACATGGGGATTAAAATAACTTTCAAGAAGCAGAAGAAATGCTATACCAGGCATTTTTGTACCTGGTGCTCTAGTTCGGTGCGATATTTGTGGCAATTAAAAAACATAAATGGCTTGGATATATAGCTAAGATGTCAAAGGAAAAATATGTAAAGGCATGATTATTTTATAAATATGCCACATATGTGAATTGAGGTACAAAACCTCCAAGTTTAAAATTGTCTTTGTTCGTTTGTATGTTTTGAGACGCAGTGTCACTGTAGCCCAGGTTGGAAGTGGCACGATCTCTGCTCACTGCAGGCTCCACCTCCCGGGTTCACGCCATTCTCCTGCCTGAGCCTCTCAAGTAGCTGGAACTACAGGCGACGCCACCACGCCCAGCTAATTTTTTGTATTTTTAGTGGAGACGGGGTTTCACCGTGTTAGCCAGGATGGTCTTGATCTCCTGACCTCGTGATCCGCCCGCCTGGGCCTCCCAAAGTGCTGGGATTACAGGCGTGAGCCACCGAGCCTGCCCTAAAATTGTCTTTTTAAAAAAGAAATCAAAACAGACAAGTGGGCAATGAGTTATGGATACTATTAGAGGGTACCCCGATAACCTAGTAACAAGGAGACTTTTGGTACCGAAAATTCCAATTAACCACATGCCTCCATTAAGGCCATGGTCACTGCCAATTTTTACTCGCAAAGGCTGCAGCTAGAGTTATATGGAATTCCATACGTATCTAAACCATAGATTTATCAATTATTACTTAAACACAACTTGGAGGACACTCTCCAGAATTTTAGGGCTTGGCCTTATTCTGGAGAAACATACACTGGAATAGGCAGTTGGATTTTAAATTCAATCTTAAATCTCTTGAAAATGATGCATTTTTTTCTGAGAGATGAGAAATTGTTCAACTCTCTTGGCTTATTTTAGATTTGATATTATACAGCTCGAACACCATGGAGATTTACTAATCTAAATGAACACATACCAAATTAGTCTTTGCTCCAGTCTTAAAATCTGAGATTAATTCTGGCAGCTGAAGAAATTTTCCAGGGTTAGGAGTATGCTTCAATGCTGGTGACCAGTACTACTTTCTGGTAAACTATAGATGACATGTGCCTTTTCACTGCCTAAACTCACTTTGTAGAACACCGTTAAATGAAAATCATCACCAGAACTTTGGGAGGCTACGACAGGAAGATCATCGGAGGTCAGGAGTTTGAGACCAGCCTGGCCAACACGATGAAACCCCATCTCTACTGAAAATACAAAAACTTATCCAGGCATGGTGGGATGCACCTGTAATCTCAGCTTCTTGGGAGGCTGAGGCAGGAGAATCGCCTGAACCCAGGATGTGAAGGTTGCAGTGAACAGAGATGTTGCCATTGCACTCCAGCCCTGGGCAACAGAGCAAGACTTCATCTCAAAAAAAAAGGAAAAATAAAGAGAGAGAGAAGAAAATTATCAGTGTTCAGTGACTCTTTTTTTTTTTCATGCTGATAAACTATTACACAGAAAAAGAAATGTATCCATTATGGACAATTAAAAGGGCTATACAACCTCTCTCATTGTATGATTCTGATTTTCTTTCTTTTTCTTTTCTTTTTTTAAGACAGGATCTCACTGTGTCACCCAGGCTGGAGTGCAGTGGCACTATCTTGGCTCACTGCAACCTCAGCCTCCTGGGTTCGAGCGATTCTCCTGCCTTAGCCTCCTGAGTAGCTAGGACTAAAGGCATTCACCACCACACCCAGCTAACTTGTGTATTTTTTTATTACAGGTGGGGTTTTGCCATGTTGGCCAGGCTGGTCTCGAACTCCTGACCTCAAATGATCCTCCCACCTCAGCCTCCCAAAGTGCTGGCATTACAGGCATAAGCCACCATGCGTGGCCTGATTCTGTTTTTTAACACAATTCTAATTACTTCTCTTTTAATTTTTCAAAATCATAGGTTTTTAATCTGGGAAACCTTTGAGAAAGCATCCAGATACATTTATAAATAGAAAAATAAATTCAGATACATAGAATTAAGTTTATGATTAACTAGTGGGTGGCAATGGAAAAATTTCCAAGTTCCATAAACTGAAGTGAAAGGATCACTTTCCTGAAAATATTACAAGGCTTGATAATTACCTAGATTGTACTAAAACCTACACAATCTAGTATATTCTATAGCAGTAATTCATAAAGACAGTTTCACTTACCATGTAGAATTTATACCTACACTGAATTCAAGGAATGCATTACTGGTTATTGGAGTAGGACAATAAACTCCCAGCAGAACTTATTTGCATGAATGCCTATTAAACTATTATCGATGTAGAAATTAAACAATATAATCAGCTATTCAGCCCCAGATGTGTGAGAGACAGAGAAAAACTTCAAAAGAGTTCAGCTACCAAATCCCTTCCTCAATAGCTCTTTGAGTCTCAAGACAGCTTCAACCACACACAGCCTCAGAGTCTTATGGTCCAAACGACATTCGACTGCAACTCTAAAGTAAGCAAACATTTGAAAAGAAACAATCAAAGATCTATGCGTGTAGTTACGGTCAAGGAGGTCCACCTGCTGGTGGGTGACCATAGCAAGGATAGGGACTAAGCCAAATGACGGCTTTACCAAAACGGAACAAGAGAAGCCATCGGAAGCAGAGTCCAGGTTATAACAGGAGCCCAGGCACTTGATGTGGGAACCCTACTTGTCTCATTTAGCAGCTAGAGCTTTAACGTCCTATGAGGCAGAGCTAATGCCCTTCATTATTATTTATTTTTTGTAATTGACTGCATAGTTTAGAACTATGCCTTGACTTTAATATGTATCTATTGAATAAATGAATTAATAATGATGAAAATCTGTCCACAGGTTATGTGCAGTACTGAAGAGCGACTTCAGCTATTGAAGTGTCTATCAGAATTCTTACTCTCTAAAAAGCCTCTGGTTAATTACTGACATAGGTTGCGGACCATTTCACTCTCACAACGTAGGGGAAGCAGGAATATTATCTGGCCTCTTGGCTCCTCTTCCTTTGCCTTCCACAGCTCTCTCTGCTGGTTCACAGAGGCACACTTTGGTGGCTCTCAGTTCATTCTGCAATTCTGCTAGAATCTCGTTCCATCCTCGATTGTAACCAGCTTGTCCTCCACCCAACGCTTATTTATGGAGGGACAGATAGCAAGAAGAAATCGCACTCTGGAATACAAAGTGGGAAGACACACCCCTTGGCCAGAATGCCTGCCTCCTATGTTCATGATGGATATTTCTAATTGATCTCAGCACTCTTTTCCATTGAGCCCACGTCCCAAATTGGCCCTGAGTTAGGGAGAGGACTCTAGAGTGGGAAAGGTGTACCCAAAACTTCCCTAATCTGACTATCAAGCCTAAAAACTAAACATTCAATTCAAAATCCCTTGTTTCTCCAGCTCAGAGTGCCTGATGGTGTGGGAAGCCCCTACTCATAAAAATTCATAGTTGAAGATTGTTGGTAATTTTGCCCAACCTTCTTCTTTCTTTGCCTAGTTACACCTCAAGGCAACCTCCTGGCAGGCCAGCCTTAAGCCCAGCAGTCCAACCATGCCTCTAAGCTGAGTTCGCATCAGAGCCAACTTCAATTATAAACAACTGAGATGATGCCAGAGGCCAGAATCCCTGAGAACCCAATTGCTGTCATCACCGTGGCTAAAACAAGGCACTTGGCGTCTAGAAAAGCTGATCTGTAGGAAATTTCCAATAGAGTTCAATATTTTCTAAGTTTAAAGTAAACCATATCATCAAGGTCAGACACTCGAGATAAAACTAGGCTTGCATTTAAATAGAATAAAAATAGTTGAAGAATACTAAGAGTGGTGACTACTTTTACACAGGAATGTTTTAAATAAATTGTTTTTTTCTTGTGCCTTTTAAATTTTGTGATTTGTCACTGTGATGCTGACATATTTTTAATGAAGCATGCCTTGTAAAATGACAAGTGAATGAAAAACACACAGTAATATTTACATCAACAAAACTAGAAGAAGACTGTATATCCCAAGAGGCTCCATCATCCACCCAGTGGCCACTTGACCAAATACCAAAAAGAAAAGTAAATAAAATTTGTGTTGTATGCCTTACAAGACCAAACCTATAAAATGAGGGGAAACTTCACAATTACTTGTCATTTGTTCTGTGGAGTTGTAACAGATGGATTATAAAGAGGATTCCATGATAAACATCGAAATGTGGTTACTACCTTCTGTGCTTTCTCGGTTCATATTTTTATTTTTTTCTTTATAAACAGATAATTCATTCTTATTAATGGCAATGCAAAATTTTCAGATGTATTGAATATGTCATAGTTTTTTCTATTGTAGGCGTCTCTAAAAAAGGTAGAGAAAACAAACAGAGCAAAGTCTGGTATTGGAAAGGAGAGAGAAATAAAGCTTGTAAAGGAATGAAAATTAGAGCTTTTTGGAGACAAAAATTCTTAGAAGATACGAAAGCTAGTTGCTGAATTAGATGAAGATTTTTTTTCAATTTTTCCCACTTGTTCATCTCTTAGGCACTTCTTCACAGCAGAAAAGAAAGGTTTAAAAAGAAAATACCTCAGTGTGGTGAGACTGTAACTTCATGAAGGCATCACTGAAGACACACCTTTCCCAACATCACTCAGCATGGTATTACATATGTGTGTAATGTAAAGGAAATTGAATACGCATTCTTGGATGGGTGACCAAATCGTGATTCCAGAATGTAATCAGAAGCTGATTCATTATCCTCTCGAGATTTCATAATCTTTGCATCAGGAATTAAAATTCAGAAGAGGGTGAATGTATGTAATCTTTTGAAAGTTAAAAATTAACAGGAGCCTTTCATACAGATAAATTTGCTTTGCCTCATGATCAGCACTAAAGAGCATCATAGATTTAAACCATATTTACACAGTTAAAACAACACAGCAAAATATGAAATATGTTATGTAACATTGTACAAGATGCTTTCCAACATGCAAACTGACCTTTAAAACAATTTTCATAAAATAACATTTTTAGGTAAGAGAAAAGACATATGGTTAGGGCAAAATATTTCTGTTCAAATTACAAAATCCTGAATGACAAATCACAGGATAGAAAAATTTATATTGTACCTGGAATTTGAAGTCTTCAAATTTATTTAGATACATGTATCTATATGTATTAATACATATTTAACTGATTATAAGTTTAGAACATTTATATTTTGAAGATGTCAATTTTTTAAAAAAATTATTAATATTTACAGGATTGCTGCAGAGATTTTAAACACATATTTTTCACTAATGTGACGAGTATTTATGTCCCATTTCATTAAAGAGACATTTCAAGATTCTTTTAGAGTGAATTTTTAAAAATTAAGTATCACAAATATTTCTGAAGTACTACCTTAAAAAAAACAACAACACTTTCCAGGCTTTTCATATAGTTAAACATTTTCATAATGACTAAAAATATAAAAATAAATTAACAACCATAATTAAATTAGAATTCTACTTTTTATATCAGATGAAATACTATATAAAATGTCCAGAAAATCTAGTGTTAATGAGGCTGTGCAGCCTGGACATTTGATGTCCCATCTGTGGGAATGTGAATTAACCCAACCATTCTGAATAATTATTGGCTCTGTGTGTTAACAGGCTAGAGTCCTAAAACAAGGATCTTAATTCTAAAAGAAAATCCTACTCTAAGAATATGCCAAGGGTTGATAATCAAGGAAGTGTCAAAGTTATAGAGAAGAACCTTCACCCTAGCATTATATTTGTAATCATCCACATAAACCAGATAGTGTTGAATGAAACTACAGAAAACTAAAGAGCCTAGCGAATATGTTTCTCTTTGTGTACAATTGTAAATGCACACATCTATCCATGTAAAGTTTTACATCTCAGGAGGATAGGTACCAACATGTTAACATGCTGTATCTATAAGACACGAAATTTTACTTTCCTACAATTTCATACATACACACACACTCTCTCTCTCTCACACACACACACACACAGAGGATATATATACACACAAATATATATATAAACATACATATTTATATAGATACACAGACACATATATATACACAGATGGTCACCAACTTATAATGGTTCAATTTATGATGTTTTTTAACTTTATGATGAAGCAAAAGTGATAGCTTTGAATAGAATATAACTATTCTGCTTTTCACTTTCAGTACAATATTCAATAAATTACATAAAATATCCAATACTTTATTATAAAGTGGGTTTTGTATTCAATGATTTTGCCCAACTGTCAGCTGATGTAAGTGTTCTGAGCACATTAAAGGTATGCCCGGCTAAGTTGTGATGTTCAGTATGTTAGGCATATTGAATACATTTTAACTACAGTATTTTCAATTTATGATCATCTTATCAAGACAACCCCATTGTACATTGAAAAGCATTTGTATTGCATTAAGCATGTTATATAATATTTTTTATTGAAATTACCGGCAACTTTTGAAAAAATGAAGTAATGTGCTTTGCTATTGGTTAAAATGATTTGGCCAGGGGCAGTGGCTCATGCCTGTAATCCAGCACTTTCGGATGCCAAGGCGGGTGCATCACTTGAGGTCAAGAGTTTGAGACCAGCCTGGCAAACATGGTGAAACTCCATCTCTACTAAAAATACAAAAATTATCCAAGTGTGGTGGCTTGCACCTGTAATCCCAGCTACTTGGGAGGCTGAGGTGGGAGAATTGCTTGAATCAGGCAAGCAGAGGTTGCAGTTAGCCAAGATCATGCCATTGCACTCCAGCCTAGGTAACAGAGTAAGATTCTGTCAAAAAAAAAAAGAAAGAAAGAAAAGAAAAAAAGTTTTTAACTTCGAGTAACAGAATAGTCAACTAATTGTAGAAAAAAACAAGGAGCAATTTTTACGAAATCGCACAATAAGTAGATGGTATAAACGGTTAGTTAATTCAACATGATCCACGTCTTTGTGATTCTCTTATCTTTCTACCTGTTTTCAAGACGGCTATGGCATTCCCAGCCTTACAGCTTAATGGGACAAAATCCAATGGCAGGAAAGAATAAGTGAGGGCATTTTGGAACTTTAAGGATTGGAAAACAGGGATGCCAAATGTCCAGTAACGTGGGATAACCGCTCCTAATCAAGGATTGCTATA
The DNA here is from genome assembly GCF_028878055.3 of Symphalangus syndactylus. Taxonomy (NCBI): domain Eukaryota; kingdom Metazoa; phylum Chordata; class Mammalia; order Primates; family Hylobatidae; genus Symphalangus; species Symphalangus syndactylus. The sequence goes on from NC_072438.2 coordinate 111,211,194, forward strand.
TGTCCTGAATGACTTTCTAACGTAATGTAGGTGAATAACCTGCTTCGTTTAATTATACAAACCGAAATGTAACTGCCTAAGCGCCAAGTACTTTTGCATGGTTTTAATGTGCCATGAATTTTGCAGGAATTAAACTACTATGTACATGAGAAAAGATGGTAGAATTTCTCGTTTAGATACTCATTTCAGAGTCTCAATAGGAAAAAGGGAACACACTCAAACTAAGATAATTTAACATGGGTTTATTTCCAAAGAGACTACTTATGAAAATGTCAGGGGAGAAGGGTGAAGGAATCACAGAGATCACACCCCACGATAACTCTGGGTTAGTAGCAGCGGGCAGATTTCCGGGTAGTAAACTGCCCTGATCACACAAGGAAACACTGATTTTCTTATGAAAAAGAGAAGTCAAAGAGACCCAGCAGAGAGGGAGTTTAGGCAATAATCCCCAATCCCACTTCCTCCTTCCCTTTAATCTCATGAACATGCATAGAAGGCAATGAGCATGGAAACCTATTGAGATATTCAATATGAACCATTCCACTTGGACAAAAGCCAGTAAATAGGGGAGTATAACAGGGGATAAGGATCAAGCAGAAAGTATCTATCACATTTACCAGCGCAGATCAATCATGTCAACAATAGAAACGGCAGTTTTGGCATTTGGTTATTCAATGAAACTATATTTGTAGCTTTTTATTTACAATGTTTCAAGGTATGGGTGAAGATATGAAAATTTCATTATGTTCTATTGCATTTGATATGTAAATGTTCTGGCACAATTATATACATTTTGGATTATATATTGACAGTAAATTATTTCTCCTTTGTTAGCTGCAGCATAACATTAATATTTTCAACAACTTGAATGCATACATTCTGTTGTCAGTAATAGTTTAGAATAGTGAAGGGGTCTTTGAAGAATTTCTTATGAAGTAGAGGCATTGGGTCAGACAGAGCTGAAAACCATTGGCTTAGATTAATCACTATTTATCCTAGGGCTGAAGAGGGCCAATTGAAGACACAAATGTCTAATCCCTCTATGACCTGGGAGTTCTATGAACCAGAGAAATAGAGACTGGTTCTTAAGGAGGTAATAAGTGTGCCTTCTATGCTTTATAATAATATGCATTGTCTTAACAATCGAATACTTAAAAGTTAATGCCCTCATAATATGCAAAATTTTTAATAAGTCCCTGTGTTCAAGTAGTTGGCAATCAAATTGGTGAAGTATGGTAAGTCTTTTGAAGAGCATTAAACAGCAGAGAATGTAAGAAATTTGTCTCTATAATAGTGTGGGCCTTCTGTGTTTCCTAAGGGCACATTCATATGATCTCATAACTGAGCAGAGAGAAGCCTAAAGGATAGGTTATGGCTTCATTTGTTTGTTTTTGCCAATTAACATACATTTCTGGATTAAAAGTCAACTATCTTTTTCTTGGGAGTCGACTATAGGAGAAGATAGCAAAGAGGCAAGGAAAGTTATAGCAGCTCGACAGCGTTACCCTGGAAATATCCGTATTGTGCGCCGCTATGGCCTACCTTTATCTGTCAGATAACAATGTCCAAGAGGCAAGCTTGGCACCATTGCTCTTAGTGAATCTCTGCTGCCAGCCTTTTATCCTAATGCTCTCAAAAGACCCATTTAATGGACCTTCCTGAAACTGTGCTCTGGATCAATATGAGGCTCATTGATACGGCATTTTTGGAATTCACCATTTGCTTATTTATTAAACCTGGGAGAGTTGCCTGACTTCAATCATCTGAAATCCTCTCCATGACTTTCAAAATTACCAACATTGGTTCCAACATCATTCCTAGAGGACATTTCAGTGGAGTATATTCATCTGACATTTGACTGTATTTATAACAGTAAGAATCTATGATGATTCCTCCCAAAATAATCCCACAATGACCCAATTTGGGTCACCTTTGACGGTCTTATCCTTAATATCAGAGATCTGTTCTATACATTTGAGTCTTAGAAACAATTACTAGCTTCTCTCTGAATTTAACTGAAGTTCCTTACTTTTCTTCAGCCTATTACCCAAATTACATAATGTATTTAAGGCTAAAAACTGTCCAAATTTCTGACTATATTTAGTTAAAAATGGGAATATGACTTTTTCTAACTTGGCAAAGATTATGTTTTTTTCATGAAGAAATATAGGCATATTTAAACACTCAGGATCTGAGAGTTTGAAATACATGAAACTTAGCAAGGGGTCTTTAAGTAGTTTTCGTTTCTAAATTATAGTACATACCATTGGATGCTACAGAAGAAAAGACAATGATTACTCATAAACATTGCCTTTATGATATCCTTCCAAAGGAAACCAAGTGTCCCTGTGCTTGGACTCACACAGCAGGAATGCTTACCTTGCTTTGATGTCACTAACAAACACTTGGGCCTAGTCATTGAATTCTAATGCATTTAAGCCATCTTGAGGGTAGAGCCCCAGAGAAAAGTACAAATGGAAAATTCATTGATTTTTGGTTTTGCTTTCCTATGGATTAAATTTAACACTTTCTTATAAATCTCTTCCTTTGCAGATCATATGTGATAAATAGTTATCCAACTTTCTAGACGTCCACCCAGAGCTACTTCCATATGAAGAGGTGGAAACGGATTCTGTGCATGACACTGGTTAGGCTCGGGCACTGTTTTTTTAAAGGAGATTTTTAAAAATTTGTTTGTTTTCCTTGTACACATAGCCATAATATTGTGTTGCTGACTGCCCTCTGGGAACGAAGTCATACCAATCACAAATACATTGCCTAAAGCGGGAGGCTTATTACTCTGCTGTGAATTCCATCTCCTATTATGTTTTAAAGATGCTACAAACTTGAGACATGACTATGTAGATGACATTCCCAGCAAATCCCCAAATAACACTTCACGAGATTTCAAATACCAGGATTATGAAACAGTGAGAGATATAAAGAAATAAAGAAAAGCACAGTATAGGTGTAGAAGGCATTAAAACATAAATTTTATAATTATGAAAGCATATAAGGAACAAGTTTTATTCTAAATAGCAATTAAATCAGAACTACCATACAGGGAATAAAAGTGAATATTAAACCATTGTACCGACAATCACAGAGCCCTTTTTCTGCTGCGTGATAGAATTTAGTGTTTACTGAGGAAGAAAAAAATGCAAGATATCTTAAATTTGGTACTTTCCAACAAAATTAAGAAATGTGTACACTCTCGAGGAGGCTTAAGAAGTCTCTGACTAAAGCACTGGAAAAGAAAAGCAGTGAAAAGCAAAATAACTATTACTCAACAATAACAACATTTATTACTATTATACTAATATAAACACACTATTAAGCATCAACATTTCAGTTACTCACTGAGCCCAAAGTCGTTTTTCATGAACCATTCACAACACTGATAACCTATTGAAAAATGATTGAAAACAAAATAGCTTATTGCTTTCCAAGTCCTTTTAAAGCCTTCTCATGTGTCATTTCATATAATCCTTACAACGAATCTAAGAGGTATATACTGACTTTATCTCTGCACAGAAAAGAAAACTGAGTCATATTCAGAATAAGTTGCAAAGTTCCCCAGATAATCAGTGTCATAGGTGAAATTTGATGTCACAGTGTAGTCGAGTGTAATTTAGGGAAGCAGTACAAATGATGGTTGAAAGCACAGGCTCTGGGGTAAGTAGCCTGAAGTCAAAATCTAGTTCATATCCTTAGTGGCTGTGTGATCTTGGGAAATTTCCCTTAACTCTCTGTGTCTTGGTTTTATCGTTTCATCCATTTTTGCCTCTCATATAAGCTGGTGAGCATCACACTAGTTTATGCTTCTAGGACACTTAAAACTACCTGGCTCTTGATACATTTTAACCATTTTGTATCATTTTCTTCAACTTGAGTATTTCATGGCCAGATGGAAATCAATGTCAATATGAAAAAATGTTCATAATTCAACAGGAAGAAATACAAAACCTTATAAACAACTTTGTTTTACTGGCAAGAATATTTGGAAGCTATGTTCAATTGAGAAGGGGAAGGGAAAGCCTCTAAGGGCATCGATTAATCAATGACCGGAAGCTGATGAGACTTGTCTGAAATTTTCTGGAGACTCTGAGACTTAAAATTGTGACAAAGATAAGGAGATGTATTGAATATCGTGGAAGAGACATTTTCTGAAGTCAGCAGAGAAAGGACAGACAAATATGGTAAGGGGAAAATGGTATTAAGTAATAATATCTATGAAGTGCTTTCGAAAGTATGACACATGTAAATTGTGTTAAATGTAAACTATCATGATTATATCATTACTGTCTGACGGATACAACTATTCCCACTTCAGTTAGCCACATAAGATCAATTTTCCTATACCTTAGAGAATACCAGTAACCTCCAGTTCAGAGACAGCATAAATATCTATCCACAGCTGAGCAGACACATACAGCTAGCTACCAGATGAAATGGGCTTTATCTTCAAATACTATTGTTTTCCATTTTTTAGTTGTGGCAAAATACACTCAACAATTTGCATCTTAACCACTGTTAAGTATACAATTCAGGGTTATTAAATGTATTCACAATGTTGTGCAAGCATCACCACCACCCATCTCCATAATTCTTTTTGTCTTGTAAAATTGAAATCCTGTACCCATTAAACAGTGACTCCCCATTCCCCGCCCTCCCAGGGCAACTACAGCTTTACTTTCTGTCTTGATGAATCATACAATATCAAATGCAATTTTTAAGATATTTAAAATCTTTTGTCTGGAAGCGAAGTGGAAGTTAACATCAATGGCTATGCCTTCAGTGAGTTCTCAGACCACAGTACAATGTAGTTACCTATTTATCTTTTATTACATTCTAGACCTATTCTTTCTTCCTGGCACAAACATATCTTCTTTGTAGATTATGGCATTTACCTCCATCTCCACATCTTTTGGCATCTCTCAGCCACAGATCATCAGCCTCTTGCTTAGTCTTCCATTTAATGACAATTTCTTTTTTTTTTTTTTTTTTTTTCTTTTTTTTTTATTATACTTTAGGGTTTTAGGGTACATGTGCACAATGTGCAGTTTTGTTACATATGTATCCATGTGCCATGTTGATTTCCTGCACCCATTAACTCGTCATTTAGCATTAGGTGTATCTCCTAATGCTGTCCCTCCCCCCTACCCCCACCCCACAACAGTCCCCGGAGCGTGATGTTCCCCTTCCTGTGTCCATGAGTTCTCATTGTTCAATTCCCACCTATGAGTGAGAACATGCGGTGTTTGGTTTTTTGTCCTTGCGATAGTTTACTGAGAATGATGTTTTCCAGTTTCATCCATGTCCCTACAAAGGACACGAACTCATCATTTTTTATGGCTGCATAGTATTCCATGGTGTATATGTGCCACATTTTCTTAATCCAGTCTATCGTTGTTGGACATTTGGGTTGGTTCCAACTCTTTGCTATTGTGAATAGTGCCGCAATAAACATACGTGTGCATGTGTCTTTATAGCAGCATGATTTATAGTCCTTTGGGTATATACCCAGTAATGGGATGGCTGGGTCAAATGGTATTTCTAGTTCGAGATCCCTGAGGAATCGCCACACTGACTTCCACAATGGTTGAACTAGTTTACAGTCCCACCAACAGTGTAAAAGTGTTCCTATTTCTCCACATCCTCTCCAGCACCTGTTGTTTCCTGATTTTTTAATGATGGCCATTCTAACTGGTGTGAGATGGTATCTCACTGTGGTTTTGATTTGCATTTCTCTGATGGCCAGTGATGAGGAGCATTTCTTCATGTGTTTTTTGGCTGCATAAATGTCTTCTTTTGAGAAGTGTCTGTTCATGTCCTCTGCCCACTTTTTGATGGGGTTGTTTGTTTTTTTCTTGTAAATTTGTTTGAGTTCATTGTAGATTCTGGATAAGAACATTCCATGCTCATGGGTTGGAAGAATCAATATCGTGAAAATGGCCATACTGCCCAAGGTAATTTATAGATTCAATGCCATCCCCATCAAGCTACCAATGACTTTCTTCACAGAATTGGAAAAAACTACTTTAAAGTTCATATGGAACCAAAAAAGAGCCCGCATCGCCAAGTCAATCCTAAGCCAAAAGAACAAAGCTGGAGGCATCACGCTACCTGACTTTAAACTATACTACAAGGCTACAGTAACCAAAACAGCATGGTACTGGTACCACAACAGAGACATAGATCAATGGAACAGAACAGAGCCCTCAGAAATGATGCCGCATAGCTACAACTATCTGATCTTTGACAAACCTGACAAAAACAAGAAATGGGGAAAGGATTCCCTATTTAATAAATGGTGCTGGGAAAACTGGCTAGCCATATGTAGAAAGCTGCAACTGGATCCCTTCCTTACACCTTATACAAAAATTAATTCAAGATGGATTAAAGACTTATATGTTAGACCTAAAACCATTAAAATCCTACAAGAAAACCTAGGCAATACCATTCAGGACATAGGCGTGGGCAAGGACTTCATGTCTAAAACACCAAAAGCAATGGCAACAAAAGCCAAAATCGACAAATGGGATCTCATTAAACTAAAGAGCTTCTGCACAGCAAAAGAAACTATCATCAGAGTGAACAGGCAAACTACACAATGGGAGAAAATTTTTAATGACAATTTCTGTTTAGTATACAACAGCCCTTCTCCCTGCAATGCAATTTCTTCACTCTGAAAAGCTCTGACTCTGGCTACTGGTCTCTGTTATGTACTCATTCCTAGAGCCATGTCTTCAAATATTTCTCAGAACTTCTTCACGTCTAAAAATCTAGGATTGAAATATTGCTGTCTGACTATATTCTTCTGGTATTTCAAGTGTCCTGTATAACTTCTTCATCTGCCCTTGCTTTTCTTCTACATCAAGATATCAAGTTCATGGACTTCCCAATTCATCATTTTAAAAATTTATTTCAAGCCTTTATGAGTCACTACAATATACATATGTTCTCAAGAATTATGGCCCTACAATTTGTACGTGGGAACAGTTCCTGTGTCAGGCATTATGGACATAAGAGTAAATAAATTCTAGCCCCTGCCTACAAGAAGCTAATTCCCAGTCTAAGACAGACTGCAAGCAACTAATACGCAGAGTGGTGAGTCTAAGGAAACTGATTAGGATGAACTTAATTCAAGCTGGGAATATCAGAAGAAAAACTTTTTGAAAGTCATGAAACATGAGCTGTGCCTAAAAGAATAAAAAGCATAGAGAGAAGAAGAAATAAATTAGGGAATGAGATGAGTACAATAGTAGGAAAAGGAAATCTCTTTAGGTCAAGGGAGCTTAGAGATGAAACAGGGTGTGGGAGTACATAGGGAAGCTCATAACCTCAGTGTGGTTGGAGAAAACAGGCTGAAAGGAGAAACGGGAGAAAGTTACAAAGGGAATCAAATGTGTTAGTAGTTGAGGGAAAAGCAAATATTGAATACGACCCACAGATCTTGGATAACCCAGTGTTTGGTAGTAACTTACATGAAAGGTTTTGACAAAATAGCGGGAGAGATGGAGAAAATAATAACTAAGTGTTATATTTCCTCAGTAGAAACAAACAAAAAAAAAAACGTGTAATCACAACCTGATCTTTTAACTGGCCTCCACATATCTTGCTGCCTGGATTGGCATACATATTCCGCTGCCTGAAAACTGCCCAACACGTTTGAAAGGTTGTTTCTCACTATTACACCCAGGCATTCCTGCTTCACCAGCTGAGTTGTAAGGGGCCTCCAGGAGGCCTAGATTGTTCTCCTTATCATATACATTATTTTCATTTATCGATTTGCCCACAACATCTAATGAAATATTATGGACACCAATAACATGAATACAAACATAGCTATAGACACTAAAAAGTAAATTGATGTCTTTTGAAAGGCTGTCATGTCTTAGATGCTAAATTTGGAGTATTTGCTTCTAATAAATAAATAGCTTGCTTTAATCATGCTGGTTTATGAATATAATATAGGGGAGCAGCTTTGATTTTGCCCTTAATCTTAAAAAACAATTAGCGAGGCATGGTGGCAGCACCTGTAGTCCCAGCTACTCAGGAGGCTGAGGCAGGAGAATGGTGTGAATCCGGGAGGTGGAGCTTGCTGTGAGCCAAAATCATGCCACTGCACTCCAGCCTCGGCGACAGTGTGAGACTCCATCTCAAAAAAAAAAAAAAAGATCATACAAGGAGTAAATGATGATTTAGCATAAAACACAGTTCATAGGACTCAAACTTTGTTATTTTATGGGATTATACTAACCTGTTACTATTCAAAATTTACCATTTCAAAAGAAGAAATATTGGTCTGGGAAAATTGCCATTGCTTATACAGAAGAATGGAGGAATCTTTTTGAGCACAACAATTCTAATGATATTCCTCATCACTGGTTCCAAAACCAAGCCGAAGGAAGGCCTGCATAGGGATAACGTGTAGAACACGCAAAAGAAACACACATCACCAGCTCCTCAACCCAGAGCTCCAAGGGAATGGCCAAGGAAGCTGTATTGTCCTAAGAAATTTGAGAATGTTTTGACTTACATTAAATCCTGCTCAATCATATGTATGTACACAGACACACACACACACACACACACACAGACGGTGTCGTCAGTGAAGCCTCTAACAATGCATCTTGACTGGATAGATTCGACAATTAAAATGACTGGAAGATAATAGGGCTTCATAAGTGGCACTCACTATTCACATAACACATTAAAAGGACATCTCCTAAATTAAATCTTGTCTATGATAAAAAGGCAGACAATCATGACCCAAGGCTAATTTATAACTGCACAAATGTTCAAGACAGACCAATGCTTGCTATGTTTAGGAACTGACAAGAAAGTACAGGTCTTTATAATCTACCACTTTTCTTCATTTGATACCAGGTGATCTTCATAATGCAGGCAATAGAGAATTGCAAGATTTGTCGGAGATTTCAGGTCTTTGGAAAGCTATGCCCTTTCACAAGAACAACCGTGGAAACAGGAAGAAAGTCAACTCCCACTTAAGGCAATCAGAATTTACAAATATTCCTTCCTTCATTGAAATTTCAATAGGCACTTCAATATTATCTTTAATTAATTCTTTTGTTACAATCATACATCACGTAACATTTTGGTCAAGGATGGTGCACACACATGACAGTGGTGCAATAAAATCATAACACTGTATTTTTACTGTACCTCTTCTATGTTTAGACATGTATAGATACACTTACTGTATAGATATAAGTAAGCATATAGATATACTTAACTGTTGTGTTACAATTGCCTACAGTATTCAGTGCAGTAACATGCTGCACAGGTTTGTAGCTTAGGAGGAATAGGCTATACCATATAGCCTAGGTATGTAATCAGCTATAGTATCTAGGTTTGTGTAAGTAAACTCTGTGATGTTCATACAATAATAAAATTGTCCAGCAATGCATTTCTCAGACATACCCCTGTCATTAAGTGACACATGACTATGTTAGTTAACACTGAGGGAACTTCATGGGAAATACACTCTGCAGCTCCATCATAAAGAGAAACCGTTTATGTCAAGAAACACATAAAAGCATAGTTGCAAGATTACAATTCCTTCCAGATATTTCATTTAGTATCTCCACAGATCACTAACTGCCTGAATAGCATTCTTGAGTCTCCACTGCCTCACATTTGATTTCAGGTCATTCCATCAATTGTCAAAGACGCATCCAACATTAACTTTCCAATTACTGGTTTGGATTGTGTCAACATTGTCATCCTGGGCCACAACAACACAAAAGGCTAACTCGGTGAGGTAACATAGACACTGATCAGTGAGATTTTGCTGACGGGTGGTACCATTTTTTACCAAGATCAAGGGTATTCATACCTTCAGGCATATAGATAACATTGAAAAGGGCAGGTTCATAGATAAAAAGGCGATGAGGAAGGGTTATTGCAGGATACATGAGCTACGGTGTCTCCTGTTTAACCTGAGTCTGAAGAGATTCAAAGTGCAGGTGCCATGCATGCCTCTTCAATAGTTCCATGTCGATTGATTTTCTGGGCTACACTTCCCAGCATTCAAATTGCTAAATGCATATAAACGACAACTGAATATTTATAACCTGGATTTGTGCTTTTGAGTGACCTTATCTATAGTTATGTGCTTCAGTGATCTAACTTGGGGTTGACTCCAAACTTTGATAAAGTAAAGACCCTGCTTATTCCTTGAGTATTGCTGCACTGACAACTGATTTAGTGAATGCCACTGTGAAAATAATAAACCTCTTGGTGAATATATTGAGACATGTCTTGTAACCTGTACACATCTTAACCAGGGATGTTACTTGATCTTTCTATGTACAGGAGTGTGTGGAGATAGAACAACATACAGGATTGTAATTGTTGCCTGTGAGACTAATAGAAAATTCAAGCTAGTGACGTATGTTTATGCATGGCACACTTCTCACCAGCAATTTTAGGAAGTTCTACCCACAACCCATATGTCTTTTGATATGTGGGTTACCTTGGAGAGAGAAAAAGAAACTCTGAACACAGGCAGGAAATCCTTTAGAATTTTATCTAGAGTTGGACTTGTCCCAAAGCTTTTGTATAAACTTGCTTGATGAGCAACTGTTGTCCACTGGTACCTTCACTGTACAATCCACACACAACCAAACTTCACAACTGGAGTCCTAAATTTGCACTTTGTTTGGTAAAGTTGAATGAAAAATGGTCTTTTAAGCTTATGCTCTCTTATGAGAGCTGTTATGAGATTAATTTTACTCCAAGATATGCCAGTTAGGAAATAACTTCCAATTTAATTTCACCAGCCCCCTGTGGGTGGACTAATTAGTCATACATCACACTTACTCTGGTGGTGAAATGCCTCAAAAGAAGGTCTGCAGAGTGTTGCTCTACCTAGAAGGACATGAATAAAGAGACATAAAAATCATTCATTAAGAAGGAAGAAGACGTTCCTTGCCTAGATTTTCACTTGTAGGATCCAATTAATTTTATCACTTAATATTTTGTCCTGGTGGGCATTCATTTTACAAATTTGTAAGATCAGTAGAAATGGAAACTTTCAGAAATCAAACTGTAAATGTTCTGTAGACGTTGACAGAAATAGCTATTTGGAGCTGTGCTTTTGCCGACTAGACACTCTGAGAATATCTGTGAAAGGATATTTTCAGGAAGTCATTGAATCCCCTAAAAATCAAGTTTATTGCTCTTACCATAAATATAAAAAATTTATTATCAACCACTTTCAATATTCTAATAAGTAACCTTTATTGTTTATTTCATTGGCATGATCTATGTAGACACGTGATTTATCTTCTTTTGCAATAAATTCAGAAAATTTGCTGCCTGGAAAAGCCATGTTTTAAAATTACCACCTGTTTGATGATTTTCTTATAAAAACATTTCTACTTAAGTATCTATCACTATTTGTCCTTTATTTTCCCTTCCATTCTAGCTCTACCCCTTGTCTCCTTTGTGTGTCTCAGGACAAGTGCCCTATAACATTTTGTATTTCTGGAAACCCTTCGATACAAAGTTATTACATGTAAAAAAAAAAGTATGTTTTAGCAAACTCTTTGTTCACAGATTATCTTTGACTACTTGCCTATTAGACAATTTTTGTAGGCTCCATATGCTATTAATTTATATTCACTTTTAGAAGAATTTTCATCAAAAGCAAAAGTCTTATGTAAATTGATTATATGCTACTTGTACTTCTGTGTATATATATACACAGAGCCACATACATATATGTAACTCCGGAGGCCTGCCTGGACTGTTTAATAACTGTCCTGAACAAGAGCAAGAAAAAGCTGGTCAAATTTCAAACAACAGGTTGAACTGGGGAGCTCACATCTTTGCATAAAATAGACACTAGCGGCCTTTAAAAATTAAACATTTCTACTGTTTTAAAAAATTACAGCCATCATAGTATGAGGAAAAAATGTAATAATCCTTTTTAATTCTTGCCATTTTATTAACCACAGAGTCCTTACGCCCTAACTTCATTGGTATCCCTTTGAGATTAAACAGAACACTGAATTTCAAATTCTGAGAAATAAATAATTACACCATTTACTTGAGGCACTCTTTCACCTTTCAAGAACTATTTTGAGAATTCATTAGCTAAATATTGCTATAATGCAGGCTAGTAATAAATGGAAATAACGAGTTCATTGTAAAGTTTAAACTCATGATGGTATGATCTGGAATTTTTGTTAACCTAGAATACATAATTAGCTCTAGAGGTGAAATGAAAGACAAAATCACTTCACATATTAGTAAAAAACAAACAATGTAACTTTATAAGCTACTGCTGTTCTTTTGCTCTTGAGAACCAGTGACATCTCTAATTACGGAACATTATGGAAAGGTTAAAGATGAGAATACATGCAGTCTGTCTACAGGAAACCTCAACTGTTCAGGTTAATGAAATGTCTGCAGAAGTCATATTGATTACCAGGTTCACAGGAAACTAACATTTATTGTATAAATTCCATGGTAAAATGTATTAGGGCTCCAGGCACACAACTGTGCGCCATCTACGTGACCACACAGTGCCTACTTCTTTCCGTCTTTATTCATTTCTCTCCTAATGGTCTGTATGTTATTGTTACATAGTTCTAAAAATCTTCCATGAGGCAGAAATTTCATTTAATGATATAGCTTTGAAAATAAAGAAAAACAGTAGAAACTTTCTATTTTCTTATAAAGCAGAATTGTTGAATTTTCAAAGTTTCATTTATGTAATGTCACAAGGTGACAAACGTATTTCTTTAATGCTCTCTTGTTGTTATTTTTGTGTAACATCAACCGAAGCCGTTTCTTTCATTTGAAGGTGAAAACTGCTCATCAAAATCCAGTTTAAGCTGAGAAACAAAGAACTAAATTTTGCATGAGAGATTATACACTGCATAAGTATAAAACAGGACCAGAAACAATGGTGGGTCAGCAATTTTAAAAAAGATGAACGCAGGTTATCATCAAATCAATTGTTACCAACACACCAATTACACCTCTAGGCCAGAAAATTAGCCACTTCCCACAGGAAAACAAGAATTGAAGAAAAAGTTCACCAGTGAAAGTTGGTTATTTTTTTTTTTCCATCCTTGCATCAACTAAAATGATATCTATAGTTCCTCTTAACACTTTTCTTACTTTCAAATATGCGGGTATGCTTAATTAGCTGAGGCCATGTTTCATAGGCACATCTGGCTACAAGGGAAACTGGGAATTTGAGCCCCAATCCTAATGTTTGTAGAGTATTTAGAAATTTGAGAATTCCCTCCAAAGAAAGAGTTTTTTAAAACACTGTTAGACAAAAAGCTGAATTACAAAATGTGGTAGTAGCTCATGTCTAACTCAAATGCAGGGAAAAAAAAAACTATAAACTCTAAAAAAAATAAATACACATTTGATGGTAATAAGAAACAGAAAATAGGCAGAAATAGTAGAATATTTGACCACTGATAAAGTTTTTAACCATTGAATAAAGAAAAATTGCAATGATTTAAATTTGCATCAATGCAGCTTCACACCTGATGACACTCCCTGGTCTGTGCAAAATTGCATGTCTACGAGTAAAGCAGTGAGTTTTACTAGCTTGAGGAATAAGAGCACAGAGTTCCAGGCTGACAGAAAAGAAGAACTGGGAAATTTGAGTGACATGGGAGGAAATCTCACACAAGTGAAAGTCACAAAGGAGAATGTCACAGAGTAAAAATCTAAAATCAGCACTTAAACTTCATTCAGATATATGACGGCTGCTACATTTCACATTGATAAAAAGAGACTCCATAGAATCCAGCAGAAAACAACAGCTAAATTGCTAGTACAGAGCAGATATTTCAACCATTGCATATAGCTCAGGAGTAAAAATTTGGTTTTTCTCTACACAAAGAAGACTAATATTAGAAAAGAGTCGCTCTTCAAAGGAAAATAAAAGAACCTATCTCTACAAAATATCATCCACATAATCCAACATATAATTTAACCTGTCTAGACATAGAACCAGGAAAATATGACGCATAAGAAAAAAAGTAAACAACGGATTAAGACATTGAAATGGCCCACACGCTGGGATTAGAAGATAAGAAATTTAAAATAAGCTATTGTAAGCATATTCAAGGATTTAAGGAATAGACGGTCATAAGAGTGAATATATGGAGAATCTCAACAGAGAAGTAAAAACGATAAAGAAATAATGGGACAAATTTTAGAACTGAGGGACAGAATATCTTATATAAAAATGACATCGTACGCAAATACCAGTAAATTAAAGATGGCAGAAAAAAACTATCAGTGAACTTAAAAACAGATCAAGAACAATTTCCCAATACAGTTAAGAACACAGAGGAAGAAAAATAATAAAAATAGGGCCAGTCTAGAACTAATATAATTGGAGTCCTACAAAGAGTAGAGAAGGAGAAAATGAGACAGAAAAAGCTGCTTGAAAAAGTAAAGACCAAAAGTTTTCCTAATTGTCAGCATATATCAACTTACAGGTTTAAGAAACTCAAAGAACAGAATAAAAACAAAGAACCAAATGCAGACATATCATAGTCAAACCACTGGGCAAAAAAAGAGTAAATCTTGGAAGTAGCTAAAGTGAGGGAGCAAAATAATGTATATACATGGAAACAAATAGACAGATGACCTGTCATCAGAAATGACAGTTTAAAAAGCAATGAAACCATACCTTCAAAATAAAAAAAAAAACCTGTCAACTCCAAATTCTATAACTAGAGAAAGTAATTCTTGAGAAAATAAAGATTTTTTCAACTTTTGCTTAAATTAAGCAACTTAATTGAATTTCTCTAAAATTACAGCTTGTATCAACTCTAGAATTTATTGGGCACCTCCTAGGACATAAACACTGGAATTTGGTGAGAGACATCAGGTAGGAAAGAGCCTGGCTCTGACATAAATTCAACACACAGAGGGGGACACATGTTATGAGACTGACCTGCCTTCTCCATCTCATAAAAGGGGTTCTTGTTGCTGGTAACACAGATTAAACTATTTCAATTACATTCAAGATAAAAGGATTAGCAATTGTATGTAAGATGAAAAAATCACCCCACAGGAAGACAAAAGTCTTACAAAAGGATATTTAAACTAGCCAACACTTTGAAATTTAGGCAGAGATCGCGCTTTCTGGGTGAACTAAAGTAGCAAGAACAAAGTAGAGGCTCCAATTCTAGGAAAAAGGGGCCCTAATAAGGTTTACGATCCAGAAACTCAAGAAATCCAGACAGAAGGATGCAGTCTCCGCATTCAAGGCAGTAGCAATACCTGGATTACGAAGCCAATCCCCAAAGCAGGAACTCATAAACACAAATTGGATTGTGGAAGAAGCTTGCCCACCAGAAGATTTAGGTTATTACCAGGTAGAATGTGATAGAGAAAACGAGCATGGGACTGGAAACAAAAGGAGGAAGCCCCATGATTACAACTAGAATATAACTCTCAGAGATGGTGCAGAAACAAGACTGAAGAGAGAACTCCTTAAACCCCACGTGCCTTACATCAGGACTGATCCTGGACACAGGCTGGACAGCATAGCCTGCAAGTGCTGAGGGAGGAGGCGTGGGCTCAGCTGTGACATACAGCTGAAAAGCAGATACGGGTCTTGAAATTGCGCAGAGGGTTTGGGCCTTTGTTGCTCTCTGCCAGCAGCTGCCAGTAGTTCTCACACTTTGGCTGGCATCAAAATCACCTGGGGCAGTAGTGGGGAGGGGGAGAGTGTTGTAAAACCACAAGTGACCAGGCAGAAAACACCTGTATGTTTTCCAATTCAGTAAGTACAGAAATCTTAATTGGAACAAGGTGGAGGTCAGACATTGATAGTGCTGTGGACTGCTCCAGGGACATAAGCATGATCTTTATAGAAGTGGCTCTAACCAGTTGAGGGCAACCACTGGACAGAGAGAACTCCAGACCAACCGTACACAGAGACACCATGCAATTACACTTTAGCAACCTCTCCAAATAACATGTCTCTTAGTGAAACTTGGGAGGTTGAAAATTAAAAACTCCAGTGGCATTTATGTATCCTAGGCACTTACATTTGTCTGGTTCTTCCACTTTGCCTTTGCTTGGTTAGAATTTTGGGTAGATAGGAGGTGGATTTACATGTGCTAGTGTGAGAACTTTGATACACTCATTTAGACATTGACCTACTATCTTGATGTTTGAAAGCTACAACCCAAAGAAATTTGTCTTTTTACATAAAACAAATTCAGCCCTTGCCTTCCTTATAGATTACATCTTCCACTAGCAGTAATAAAAAAGTAACAATATGCATAAGTCAAAGTATCTTCTTAGATCCTCTGTAGTGTTTTATTATTTAGTTGTGTGAATTAAAGTAACTCTCAAAATTTCAAGGATGCCTGAGAAGCAATTCATGTTCAAAGGCTGCCCTCTTGTGACAATGTGTTGTATGTTTTACTGTAAAAGTAATCTTATTTCACCTTATAACCTCTACAATCCAATTCATAACAGCATAAAAAGGAAATAAAACCTTACATAATTTTGAATTTTAGAAAGTACCTTGTTTATATGGCTCCTTTAGAGAATGAATAGTCAATTTGGTAAATATTCCAGTGAGTTGAAGGTTTGAATCCATCTCACTTAACTAGCTTGATGGATGTATTTCTAAACCTATACAACCCACTCCTCTGCTTCTAAAAAATTAAAGTTAGCTGTAGATTGAGATGTCAGTGACACAGTTTATAGAACATAACTTAGATTGTCATCTATATTACTGTAACTACAAATACCACCCTCAGATGGAAGAATCAGTTTTATCAGTAAACGTCTCTAATTGAACTACAAATGGTGTATGTCTTCTGGCTTTTACAAGCTCTTGGTCTAACGCAGGGGATATATGATGTAAAAATTACAAAACAACGCCACGCGCGGTGGCTCACGCCTGTAATCCCAGCACCTTGGGAGGCCGAGGCGGGTGGATCACAAGGTCAGGAGATCGAGATCATCCTGGCTAACACGGTGAAACCCATCTCTACTAAAAATACAAAAATTAGCTGGGTGTGGTGGCGGCGCCTGTAGTCCCAGCTACTCAGAAGGCTGAGGCAGGAGAATCGCTTGAACCCAAGACGCGGAGGTTGCAGTGAGCTGAGATTGCACCACTGCACCCCAGCCTGGTGGCAGAACAAGATTCCATCTCAAAAATAAATAAATAAATAAATAAATAAATAAATAAATAAATATAAAATAACAGTGACTATAATGTTTTGTGATGTTAAACTTTGAGAGCTTTTTTTTTCTTTCTTTTCCCAAGTCCCTTTCCCAGTTCCAGGAGCAGTTATTCTAAGCTCATTGACGTAAAGGAATAGAAAGAAAAGGTTTGGTGGAAAAAATAATAACCTGCTATCATTTCTGTCTTTTGTTTTTTAAAAGTTTGAGCATTTGGGAGAATTTGGAAAGACTGTGGAGTAAGTGCAAAGAAGGAATTCGCTAACAAAAATTATATAGGGTAAAATGACTTTTTTCCAGGTTAGAAAATACTCACTCCCTACACTCCTACCTTCCTTTCTCATAGTTAAGAAGAGGAAAAAGCAAAGGCCTCTTGGTAGCAGTGGTGACTTAGGCAGTTTCTTAGAAATATTCTAGAAGGCATAGTCATCTTTAAAAAAAATAGCTACAAGGATATGTCTAAGCAGAAGGGCAAATGGGCCAAATTACGAGTAGATTTTTGCATTCCAGATATAGTAAAGAAGAAGCAGGAAGCCGGTGGGCCTAAACAGGCCACACAGAAATGGACAAGGAATAGGCCAGCAGCAGCTTGTGGGGACAAGATGTCAAGCCCCAAATGTTAAACCCACCATCCATCCTCCAAATTCTGGCTCTGTTTAACAAGGCTGTGGTCTGGCACTAGGTGCCACCTGCTCTGTTTAACAAGGCTGTGGTCTGGCACTAGGTGCCACCTCAGTGACTAAAGCAAAATTCCCCGTCTCCTGGGAGTGTTGACAGCTGACTCCTAGCAACAACACTCACAGCAAAGTTCCTTCATCCAAGTTCATGTCCCTTCTCAAGGCATCCCACATCCGAGAACTGCTTGGTACAGAAATATAATGGCCTGGCTTGCTTGCTCCAATTTGAGCTCATTAGGTAAACTCACCAAGATCCCTGTAGAGCGGGCTGCGGCCATGATAGTGATTGAATTCCAGCCAGCTTCCTGCTCTGCCCAATCCTATTGCTTTCACTCTTCGCAGGTGTTGGGAATATCCATTTCAACTTCCTTGCATGCAAATCTCCAACTCCGAGTCGGTTTCCTAGGACACCTGACTGGTGACATCTCTATCACTATCACAGTACTTAGAGGTGGAGCATCTTAAAATGATTTAAGGCTAACTGCCCTAAGAGCACAGACAGATGGTGGCTTAAAATAGAATTTAAGTGGGTTTAAAAAAAACATGAAAAAAGTTGACATTGCACGCTCATATGAGCTTATGGATCAAACCATGCATATGATTTCTAAGATCCCTTGTGCAGTATATATTTGCACTGTTTATAAATGACATCCCCTTGAATTGAATTCAGTGCAATTCAAAACAGTAATTTGTGGGAAAAATTAGGTATGCAGATAGCCTAGACTCTACTGAGGCACACATCATTTGGAGAATAATAGTGAACTGGCTGGTCTATGAGGGAAGAAAACAGTGAATATAGGCTACTAGTGAACAAGGTTATTTTCCCATATATATTCAAATTAAGGTGAATTTCTTTACAGAATTATGCCTCAGAAAAAGTATTTCCCTATATATGAATCCTCACAAGTTTTCCCACGATGAGTGCTTTTGTGATTATTTTGAATAACGAAGTAATATTTAAGGAAACTCTCTTGCCCTGAATGTACTTTATGTCAATTGATGTTGCATATAGAGATCATCAGAGTGAAGCTACAAGAAAAGGAGGAACATTACTTAGCAGAGACTTAGAGAGTTAGTCCTAATAGTGTGAGATCAAAATTTCAAGTGAGGGAATAAATGCAGCTTTTAATGATTACTTAAATGAAGTTTAACTGTAGCAGGATCTACAAGAAATTGGCAACCTTTGGCTCCGGTAACAGAAACTCAGGATATACGCCTTTCAGGGCTTTTGGATTCTGCATCATATTGAGAGAGACTCCTTTAAACAAGCAATAGGAAACTTCCTGTGACAACATAATAAATTCAAAATGTTCTGTAACTCAGACAATGTAGATAGAAGTGAGGACTTTGGCCTAGACAGCCCTGTTCATTCTAAAGATGGATTAAACAAAGAAAAAGATATTGATATCAAAAATTCAATCGGGAATTTGATTAAAGCATTTCATTAAATGTGATAATCTCTTAGTATATTATCTCACATATGCAATATTCATGTGAAACAAATTAAATACAAGTAAACATTTGACTATATTTTCTGCAGCATAATTTACATATCAATTTACATATTCAGTTTTGCTCACGTGAAAACTTGGATCTTCTCAAGAAGAAAATTTGTGAAATCTTTAATTCCTCATCCCCAGAAATGTAAATAAGTCAATATCAATACTGTAAGTCAGTGATTTGTTCCTAAGAAGACAGTAAAAATTTTACAAAAATGCTTTAGAGCCCTTCTCATTGTAAACCTAGAAAACAGAGAAAGGCTCTCTGATGCAAAAAGACACACCTTAGGGAGGAGGACATTGCAATGGGAACATGCCTGAGAAAAGAAACTATGTAGATTCAAATGGTGAAGGAAGACAAGGTCTTTAACAGAAAAACGATCAACCTGGAAGCATGGGGGAGTAGAAACAAATAAAGGAAAAATGAAGAGGCTTATGTAATTGTTTCGATATAGTTATCTTCAACTATACAGATCAACAAGAAGGTCGATGTCAGTTGAAGGTTGGGCAGGTGGTTGCTGGATAGATGTCCTCACAGAAGTGTATTTTGTGTAAGGTTGCTATGGCCTTTGTGCAAGGTTGTGGTTTTTGTGGTATTTTGTGATAGTTTTTGTTATCAGGCCTAGAAGCATGAGAACCCTCTCTTCAAGGCCTTCTCTGAATCTATTTGTCCAGGTGTTTTCTTTTCCTTTTAAACATTAGTGACAGTTTTGATTCTGATAACTTTCACATCATGATCCCTAATTTCAAAAAAAAATTAAACATGTAATTTGTTAGTGATGTATTTGATAGGCTTGGATTTGTGAGTCACCTCTACTATCTATAGTGGTAGATATATCTGAGCCTGCTTACACCAGATTTGCATCAGATTTTCTCTTCAGTGGAATTGGAAGAGGGGGTTTTGGAGAAGGGGATGAAGGAATTGTGCTGCATCAGAGGTCTCCATCTAACACCACAGGGACGTTTCCTGTGCTCTTGCCAGGCCGTTGTATTAGGCTGATGCAAAAGCAATTTTGCTTTCGTCATTGAAAGTAATGAGACCATCTGACTTACAATGTCTGTGCCATGACCAGCTTCTAATAGCCTCCGAGGACCCCTCTGCCCTGACACATACTGTCCTGGAACCACGTCTGCTCTGTAACACCTGAGGTAGCTGCCACCATGACCAATCCCTTCTCATATTTACTCTACATGCAGGTAACAGTTATAATTACATCTCTGTGTATTCACAGAACAACTAGTACATCTAGGACTTCTACAAAATTTCCCTAGCTGATTTTGGTGTTCTGGTGTCCTGGCAGCTCTAGGCATGAAGGGATGATGCTTTATGAGCATTTCTGTTGAGTTTTTTGCTTTTCCTCAGAAACTGATTCCAATTTTCCCACATATGTTTGACAATTTGTTTGAACTCATTTATTCTAAACCCATTATTTTTTGTCTATTATTTAATAGGGAGGGGGGCGAGGGATAAAAGATTACAAATAGGGTGCATACAGCAGGAGGTGTACAGCCACCCTGGGATATGACTCCGAACATCCACGGAGAGGAGAGGCTGCTATTACTCCCAATATCGCAGGGGGTGTACATCCATTCTGTGACATTGTTCTTAATATTCCAAGGCAGAGAGGTTGATATTACTCCCAATATCAGAGAAAGTGTACAAACCCGTGTGATATTGTTCCTATTATCCAAAAGAAGACAAGATGATATTACCCCCCATATCGCAGGAGGTGTACACCCACTCTGTGATATTTTTCGTAATATGCAGGGCGGGAGAGGCAGGGGGGCGAGGCGCCCCCCGCGATGTGGGGACTGAGAGCCAGCCCCTCTGCCCCCCTGGCTCTTAGGACCCGTGGTGGACTCACAGCCTGTTTACCATATTGTGACTAATATCATCTTCCCCTCTGGAAATTATCAACTATTGCACAGACGGGTGTACACGGGCTTTCTACAGAGGACGTACACCCGTCTGTATTCGAGTAACATCATCTTCTTCCTCCCTGAAGATTAACAACAGTATCACAGGGGTGTTTCTACTCCCTGCGATATTAATAACAATATCACAGAGTGGGTGAACACAGCCTGCGATGCTGGAATTATTATCATCCTCTCCCCCTCGGGATACTAGGAACAATATCACAAAAGGGGTGGACACTCCCTGCGATATTGGGAGTAACGTCATACGCTTCTTCCGTGAATGTTAGGAGCAATATCACCGGGTGGCTGTACATTCATTGCTATGTTGCAGTCATGTCATACTCTACCCGCTGGATATTAGGATCAGTGTCACAGGGTGAGTGTACACCTACTGCGATATTAAAACTAATATCATGCTCTCCATCCCTGGATATTAGGAACAATATCACAGGCAGGTGTACACCTCCTGCGGTATTAGGAGTCATAATATTGTGAATTATTAAACATCAGTCTCATTAATAACTATCAATGGTAATATTAATTCATAGTATAACGTTATTAATCATTAATGATTATTTTAAAGAGAGGATTATGCATGATTAGAATTATTACTATTAATGCCATTTTTAATATTAGTTATTAATCTTAATATTTATCATTGTTTTATTACCAACATCGGGAATAAAATCACCCTGTGATATTTTTCTTCATATTATAGGGAGATATTGCTTCTAATATCACAGTGGGTGTACCCCTCGTGTGTATACTCTGTGACAGTGTTTTTTATATGCTAAGGAGGTATTACTCCTAATGTCACAGTGGGTGTTCCCCCTGTGTTATCATTCTTATTTGACCTGACTGCCTTTTTTAACCCACACTACAGAAGGAATGGAACAGATACAAAGATATGGAGATTGGACCGTGCTGCCGTGTGGCCGCTGCAGGACACTTTTAATATCCCTGTTTCTCAGGCTGTCGACGAAGGGGTTCAGCATGGGGGTGATCACCGTGTACATCACTGAGGACACTGCAACCTTTCTGGGGGAAGAGGACACGTCTGAACTGAGGTCCCCTCCAGCGCCTCTTCCATAAACTCAGCAAACAACTGACAGGTGAGACCCACAGGTGGAGAAGGCTTTATACTTCCCACCTGACGATGACAGCCTCAGAATGGAGGAAACCATTTTATAGTAAGAGGAAAGGGTCCCCGAGATGGGAAGGAACCCAAATACAGCAGCAGGAAAATACATGATTATGTTATTGGTGAAGGTGTCACAACATGCAAGATGGGGGAGTTGAGAAGGGTCACAGAAGAAATTAGGAATTTCCGCACCCTTGAAGCAGGTCGTTACCAAGGCAATCAAGTTGTGCAGCTGGGAGACTAGAAGACTGAGAAGAAAAAAAAAAAAAAAAAGACAACCAAACTAGGAAGCCACAGAAACACGGGTTCATGATGGCCGAATGATATAGAGGGTGACAGATGGCTACAAACCGGTCATAGGCCATCACACTCAGGAGCGTGTCTCTCTTCCATGCTTCGAAAAATGGCAAACAGAGACATCTGAGTCAGGCGGCCTGCCTTGGAGATGACTCTGCCGTGAGATTGGATGTCCACAATCGTCTCGGGGACCGTGGCGGAGGTGAAACCCATGTCAGGCGAGGACAGGTTGGAGAGGAAGAAGTACATGGGGGTGTGGAGGTGGGAGTCAGGGCTGATGGCCTGGATGATGAGCAGGTTCCCCAGGACCGTGACCAGGCACATGGACAGGAACAGCCCGGCGAGGGTTGGCTGCAGTTCTGAATCCCCTGAGAGTTCTAGGAGGAGGAATCTAGAGACATCGGTTCGATTCTGTGGGTCTGCATGGTTTGGACACCTTTTGCCTAGAAAAGGGGGTTGAAAAATGGGAAACAAGTAAACCAACACCCGGCATTGTGTCTGCATTTTGGATAGAAGCAATTCACAAGTAATGTTTTCAGATTTCAGAGCAATCCACGCTCAGCAATATTTTGCAGTTCTGAGAAACTCACTTGTCTTCTAATGCTTTCATCATTGATTTCTGTGTTCTTCACTTCTTGCTGTACACGCCTGCCTTAGAGACACTAGATTCAAGAATGTTCCAAGAACCAGATCATCATATATAACAAATGCGTAACTGCTAGAAAATACAGCCTATCTTGTCCGAAGAAAAATACATAACAAAGCCGTTCTCTTCACTTGAAGAAAAAGGTTATCCTAATTAAAGGAAATTAAGAACTCAAATATTTTATTTTATTCTCCTAGATTGATACAAATTCCCTTGATTTAGAACATTTATAAACACTGTATAGCAGCTGAGACCGGGCGGGGTGTGGTGGCTCACGCCTGTAATCGCAGCACTTTGGGAGGCTGAGGCGGGCGGATCACCTGAGGTCAGGAGTTCGAGACCAGCCTCAACGTGGGGAAACCCCGTCTCTACTAAAAATACAAAATTAGCCGGGCGTAGTGGTGCATGCCTGTAATCTCAGCTACTCGGGAGGTTGAGGCAGGAGAATTGCTTGAACCTGGGAGGCGGAGGTTGCGGTGAGACGAGATCGAGCCATTGCACTCCAGCCTGGGCAACAAGAGCTGAGACCATATCAGCTGGAAATGAAATGAAAGCTGATAGTTCATAAGCAGAAAATAGTTCCGCATGCCGGTTAGGTCCTAGTGATGTCATCGTTCCGTTTTCTGACTTTTCACCTTCAGCAGGAGAGTAATTGGTTCCTCAAATCGGTAGGTCTTCTTTGAAAATTCACGTCAGCTACAACTCCTGTCTTTAGCTTAGGTGGACTTAGAGTTTTCATCAGAAAGTTCGGCCAGACGCGGTGGCTCACGCCTGTAATCCCAGCACTTTGGAAGGCTGAGGAGGGCGGATCACGGGGTCAGGAGATCCAGACCATCCTGGCCAACATGGTGAAACCCCGCCTCTACTAAAAATACAAAAACTTCTCCCGGTATGGTGGCGGACGCCTGTAGCCCCAACTACTCGGGAGGCTGAGGCAGGAGAATGGCTTGAACCTGGGAGGCAGAGGCTATGGTGAGCCGAGATCACACCACTGCACTCCAGCCCGGGCAACGGGAGCAAAACTCCGTCTCAAAACACAAAAAACAAAAAGAATCAAGTAAGTCGAAGTCACACTGATGACAGCCAATTATTGTGAACCAAGGAAGTGTCAGTTCAAGAATTAACATAGATTTTGACTTTTGCTACCTCATCTGTGCCAAGCAAGATACAGGCTCTGGGGAATCAGAAACAAAAGAGACTCACTTGTTCCTCTCACAATACTGAGTACTTACTGAGATAAGGACAGAAGAAAATGTCCTGTCTGGAATGCAGGGAAACCGGAACTTCAGGTCAGGGGAAATTTCCGTTGAACTGTATGGAGTTGAAGCTTAAAATAGTAACGAGTGTATGGGAGATTCACTTTGCCTTGACTTTCCGCATCCATCACAGAGAGATCACGCAGCGGGCACCCACGATCGGTTTCATCATCGCTCGCTTCCACTAGATCACCTAGAAATCAGCTCAGATGAGAGTGCTGAGTCTCAGAGGATGGACATCTCTCCGCCTGCCATACAGAGAAGTAGAAAGGGTGGTATTCCAAATTCATGGCCAGACTCTAAGTCCCGGGTACTCTACTTCATGGTCTTCCAACTCTCAAAAAGTTGTAGTTTGGGTTTTTTCTTTTTGCTTTTTTGAGATGGAGTCTCGTTCTGTGGCCCAGGCTGGAGTGCAGTGGAGTGATCTCGGCTCACTGCAGCCTCCGCATCCCAGGTTCAAGCTATTCTCCTTCCTCAGCCTGCCGAGCAGCTGAGAGGACAGGCGTCCACCACTACGCCCGGCTCCTTTTTTTCTATTTTTAGTAGAGACAGGGTTTCCCCGTGTGGTCCAGGCTGGTCTCGAACACTTGATCTTGTGATTCGCCTGCCTCAGCCTCCCAAAGTGCTGGGATTAGAGGGGTGAGCCACCGCGCCAAGATTCCAAAAGTTGTAAGCAGAGCTGAGAGGTCTTAACCACGGGCACGTCTGAGGAGCATTTTTTGAAACGCTTTCCAGCTTCCTCAGTAGGAATGGAAGCCAAACTCCGGATCGATGACTCCTTTGAGGCAGTTGAGAGCTGTAAGGAAAGCCAGGAACAGGGGCAAGGGAGAGATGCATCCCGAATGTTCCTGTGCCCATTCTTTCTGGAACCTTTGATGTGATCTCAGCTGCCCTTTCTCTACTTGACACAGTGATTGTGGCACCCACTGGTCTAGCTGTGGTCTACAAGGAACCCCCAAAGGGAAGGGCACAGTGAGCAGGGGCATCGGCCTGAGTGACCAGGATTTGAGAGGGCAGGATGGATGCAGGGAGAGGATTGGCCAAATGCCATGTGTCCCGACTTAGAATGCCTGGTTCAAATTGGACTTCACCCTTTTTGACTTCATAATCTGGTACAAGTCCTATGAAAATGCGTTGCTCCTTCTCTAGTCCGTAAAATCATCATGAAATGTGCACTCGTAACTGGGAAACTACGCAGATGAAATGAAACAAGCTGCATAGAGCACAGAGCCCAGAGCCTGGCCTTTAGGAAGCCCTCAGTGAGGGTTCATGATGCCCTGGTGTCTGTCTTCATCCTCTTTATCCTCATCATCACCTTCATCATCTTTGTTGTTCTTAGGGAATAGTTTAGAGGGACTCATTCCCTGCTATCTTGGGTGAGGTGTCTATGAAAAGGACAACTCGGTGGGGGAGGAAGGCAAAAGTTTGAATAAGATTTCTGAGGCACCCTCACCACAAGCAAGAACAGAAACTCCACAGTCTGCTGAGCTGACAGGTTGCACCTTGGTCTCCTCCCATCTGCCCACCGCACTGTCCTGTTTGCCCTGAGGATGAGGAAACAAAGCGAGGCTCCCGAACGTCCCACAGCTGAACTGCCCTTCCCCCCTGCCGGGCCATGACCGCGGAGAACAGGTCCACTGCCCTCCCTGCGTGGTGCACGATGGAGGCTCAGACTCCGTCCTCAAGGCTGGCAAGAAGACAGGGTGAGACATGAGCCTCCTGATACAGGTGATGGGTGTGGAGCCCCCAGGACTGGAACCTCAGACTGCAGGGCTGGAGGCACAGACTGAGTATTGACTATTCTATGGCCTGGGGGGCTCAAGGCACAGAGCTCCTCATTAGCCAAAGTCGCCCAAGCTCCCCAATCTCTAAAGATTTCCTCATAAGACTGCAGGAAGAAGAAGAGAAAAGGGAGTGTCCATAGAAGCTTTGGGGCTCTTCCTGTAATCAGGAGGAAGCTTGCGTGTATTCTTCGCTTCCTTCTTTTCTTTCTAAAGATCCAACTGCTTTCATTTTCATCTTTGATTATGGGAAAATATACCACGTGTCGATACTAAAAGTTGTAAATAGATATGATTGCATCTAGAATGGCCGGTATAAACATTGACAATTTCCACTATTTTTCAGTTGACAGTTGAATGACATTAAGTACATTCACATTGTTTAGCAACCATCACCGCCGTCATCTCCAGAACAGTTTTATCTTTCAAAATGGAAATGGCACCCATTCACCAAACTCTCCATTCCTCTCTCTCGCCCACCCCGGGGGCCACCATTCTGATTTGCAACTCTATGAGTTTAACTACTCTAGGCACTTGATAGAAGTGGAATCATACCGTGTTGAATTTGTTTTTCTGTTTTGTTTTTTTTTTTTGGAGACAGAGTCTTTCTCTGTCGCCCAGGCTGTAGTGCAGTGGCGTGATCTCGGCTCACTGCAAACTCCACATCGTGGGTTCGAGCGATTCTTGTGCCCCAGTCTCCCGAGTAGCTGGGATTACAAGCGTGCGCACCCACGCCCAGCTAATTTTTGTATTTTTAACAGAGACGAGCTTTCAGCATATTGGCCAGGCTGCTCTCGAAATCCTGACCTTAAGGGATCCGCCTGCCTCAGCCTCCCAAAGCGCTGGGGTTACAGGTGTGAGCCACTGAGCCTGGTCGTGTTTATCCTTTTGGGATTTCTTTATTTCACTGACGATAATGTCTTCAAGGTTCATCCATGTTGCAGCCTGTGTCAAAAGTGCCTGTCTGGTATTGTTTTTTGGTTTTGTTTCATTTTGTTTTGTTTTGTGTTTACATGGAGTCTCACTGTCGCACAGACTGGAGTGCAGTGGCACAATCTGGGCTCACTGCAACCTCCGCTTCCCGGGTTCAAGCGATTCTTGTGCCTCAGCCTCCCGAGTAGCTGGGACTATAGGCACACGCCACCACGGTGGGCTAATTTTTTGCATTGTCTTTTTTTATTTTTTTTGAGACGGAGTCTTGCTCTGTCCCCCCAGGCTGCAGTGCAGTGGCGCGATCTCGGCTCACCGCAAGCTCCACCTCCTGGGTTCAGGCCATTCTCCTGCCTCAGCCTCTCCGAGTAGCTGGGACTACAGGCGCCTACCACCATGCCCGGCTAGTTTTTTGTATTTTTAGTAGCGACGGGTTTCACCGTGTTAGCCAGGATGGTCTCGATCTCCTGACCTCATGATCTGTCTGCCTCTGCCTCCCAAAGTGCTAGGATTACAGGCGTGAGCCACCGCGCCCGGCCAGTAATATTTTGGGTAAGAATGTAGCACAAGGAAAAGGAGAGTCAGTGACAGAGTAGTGACAGCTTATCTCTAAATGCTAATTACTTATATTGATCCTCTTTGTTTTCTCAACTTAAACAAAATAAAGTGCATGCGAACCTTCAAAACAACACATGATAGAAGGGAATGGATTCACAAATGACAATAGCTGTGTTTACCTGGACACCTAGTTAATTCACTAGTTTAACAATATTGGCCAGTCTGTAATGTACATCCCAATAAACTGGCCAACAAAAGGATTGCCTTAGCATTATGCAAATATAACTAAAGTATAAGTTTAAGGGCTTCCATAAATGAATCAGATAGGCATTTATGTATTATCAGGTATAATAAAAATTTGTTCAAGCTAGGAGATATTCAAACAATGATAAAAATCATCTATGACCAGCCACCTGGGAACTATACTTCTGTAGTTTAAGGCCATAAGATGCCTCATTGCTTTGACCTTGCTAAGTATAAACAGGACTGTGGAATAAGTTGCTGGCGATAAATATGTCTGTGGTCACATTGCTGTTTTGTTTATTATGCAGTGTAAGATATCTACTGTGGATTTCTAAGAGACTCAAGTCCACAAATATATTTCTCCTGACAGTTCCTGACATTGCACAGAATGGCACAGGTAACACAGACCAACACAAAAAAAGAAGAAGAAGTCTCCGAAAACATTTTCTTCACATGTAGTTTAGGACAAAAGTATTGCAGAATAAAATTTATGGTTTTAGAAAAAGCAGCAACAAAAATTTGAATGAAAGACAAACTTTTGCTTTTTTGAACTTTTGGAAGACAAAATTATGACTCTAGTGTTTCATTCCTTCTTTCCTTGCCATTCAAATTTCTACTAAAGTGTAAGATATATCATGAGATTTGATAATATACACTGCAATGCCCATTGAGCAGATGGCCGTCCCAGAAATAAGACAAAGGCCATTAGTATAGCAAGGAAGACGTATGTTTAATATCTTTAGTCTGACATTCACTCATCCTTCATTTACATATGCTTACTCTCTTAATTTTCTACAAGTTGTAGCTTATACTCACAGAGTTTTAAAAAAATCATGAGAGCCCTCTTATTTTCTGTATCTACAATTCTAGGTTATATATAAACCTAAGTATACGGTCCATAGGGCTATATAAAGAATTTACTTGAATTTGAAATCTTGATTTTGTGAAAGAAACAAACGTCTTGAGATTTTGTTAAAATAATTCTGGCAAGTCTTGGCGCAAAGTTACACTGAGAGGGAATCTGTTTCCTTTGAAAACAAAAGTATAGTCAATATTTTCATAAAATGTGAGTATGAAATAGAATATAGTGTTATTAGACCATATTAACATTTCATTGGCAGAGATTTCACTTTGTTAAAGGCTGTATAAGAACAGCTTAATCTCACAACCCAGAAGTTTTTCTGCCATTGTTGTTTCTTTATTTTTAGCTAAATTGTAATTTTTAAATGAGTATACAGAAACACAATGCTATATATTGAATGACTTTAAGTGAATAAATATCCGTGCTATTCATCAGGGTAAGTGATCTAGTGACCAGAATAAAAAGGACATATGTTGCTAGCCCCTAGCACAGTATGCCTCAGCACAGAGGTTTCTTGGGTTACTGTTAGAGAGTGATTCCAATTCTTGGCAGTCTGATCCCATACATTATATACATTCCAACTCCTGCATCTGTTTAGGTGAGCTGTTGGCTAAATGGATGTGTAATGAAATTAAACAATATTTTTAAAGGTGATTTTTAGGATGGGTTATCCCCCCTCTTTTTCTCCTCGTTTCCTTGCAATCCGCCCTCTACTCATTCTTTTATGCATATTTTAGAGAGGCTGAATATGCTAGGAACAGGGTTTCAGTCTGTTAAGAATTCACAACCTTGTGGAGTTGAGATACAATTAATAAAAAATTCTAGTATAATGAGGTAAGTATTATGATACCATCAAGGCACAGAGGAGAAACACCTACTCTGTTTTGTGAGGATTAGGGAAAGCAATTTAGAGATTATACCTAACACAAACACACAGATATTTGCATAGTATGTGAGCACACATAAAAAAAAATGTTACTTACATCCCAGAAATAAGACAGTAGGGACTCAGTGTGAGCTGATATGCCTGTCTCCACTATAATGAAAGAAATATAATGTCTCAAGGGTGAGTTGACATTTGCAAACTACCTGATTTTTCTAGAAGAATGATGCCACATAATTTAAAAATATTAAGGCTTTTCTAATCTCCAATGTATTTTCAATGGCTAACATAGTTAAAACCAAAGGGAAACTTTTATTATGTACATAATCGAATGCAAAATGTGTCAGGCTAGTTTAAAAAATATGAATGTCAGTCCTGGCTTGGCAGTTTAATACCTATTTGGTTTTTGACCAAGTCATTTAACTTAATTAAACCTCAGTTTCTTCTCTGGAAACAAGAGAAAGTCAAGCAAGATAGTTTTAACATTTCTTTCCAAATTTGTATATCTGACTTTTCTAAAAATCTGATTTACACTAACAGTTAAAATAAATTATCTTAAGACATAGTTTTTAAGTTCCCACTCCTAGGAAGTGCTTATAAATTAGTTTTTGCTCTTGCTCCCTGAAAAATTTGTCCTTGTCCTGCTCGTTACATATAGTCCCCACTACACCAGCGAAGACTCGTCAGACTGGTTCTGTTGAGATCATCAGTGACTTATTTCCTCACTTCAATTCAGCCCACAAAGTCACTGATAGAGCTGGATGCACACACTTGGATGTAGACCTCAATCTTCGCAGGACTCTTCATTGCTGGTCGGCAATGATGTATCGGTGAGTTTCTTTTTCTTTCTAGAAGTCTTAAGGTAACTTTTAGTTTAAAACAGCATGAGCCACACCAAGGAATGTGTAGATCTACATTTTATTATTTTTTTAAATATAGAAACATATTTTTGAGATTTTACATAGAATTATGTCAAGAAAAAGACTCCTATTCTTTCTGCATTAGTGTTTCCTGTCCTCTCGTGTTGTATCCCAGTGTTTTCCTGTTACTTTTAGAAGGTTTCTACACAATGTAAAGGTACATGGTGTTTGACGGCTGTCTTTTAGTTCGTTTGCCCATATGTTTCAAGAAAGATATAACATATTTTTAGGTTGGGCTTTGTTTGTCTTATTGAGAAATACTTTTATTTTAGAAGGTGTACATGAAAAAAAGTCTGAAATAATGCAGATAAAATATGTTTATTTCTGTAAGTAGTTAAAAATTCAAAAATTCTAGATGTCTTGAAAGAATCAGAAACAACTGAAGAAAATAATATGACTAAATTATTATAGCCTGACTTAAAAAATAAATCCACTGATAAGCCTGGTCATAGTCAACTTCTCCAAAGATAAGTCATGATCCTTATGAGGTTTTCTTTCAAAGTTAGGAACTAATCAGTAACAAGGTTTTGGGGTACTAGTTTTGTCTTTGAAAATAATTTTATCTTCTGATGGAAGTTTCTTTTCTCTGATTCACATATTGACCTATCATTTTTTATTAGTTTTTACTTTGAGAACAGTTTGAAAATGTTAAACTTTGAATGAAATCTGTGGTCTTCATTTAACATGGAAAAACAGGTTATTTCATCAGTTGAAAGTTCTACATACTTGTTATTAGAAGTTTAATACTCTTCTGTACATATCCATGAAGCAACTGAAAGCTACGGATACTAAAAATTTTGTCAGGCTTATTAAGGCTCCCTGCCTTTCGCAAGTATTTCTTTACGACCAATGATGGTTTTGTACCCTATTCTCTTTTTCTCATTAACTTTACTATAGAAAACAGTGCTTCAAGAAAGCTTCCAATAAACTTAACATACTAAATAGATTCCAAGCCTTACCTATGGTATATGTCAGATATTTGGAATTTGGTTATAAATGTGTAGAAGAGGTATAATGTGGGAATACTGGAGTCAACTTTTCTGAGTGTAGTGTCTAATTTGAAGCAAAAGATGTGCCTATTTTTAAAATTCCTGCTGCAGAATAGATGCAAGTAATCTCTCAAGGAAAAAAACAAAATCCAAAACTAAACATCCAACAAACAAATACATCTTCCTGATCTGAAGATTGTATAACAGATGAAGCACATCTATGTTTGAGTGGGTCTAGATGAGATAAAATGTTAAGAGCATATACTAGAGCAAAAAGAGATTAAGTTTATTATTCAAATTTGCTGTCGTAAATGTTCCAACAGGAGTGTTATCGAGGAAGAGGGATAACTGAAATCCTAGGATATAAGCAGACAATTTCTTTTTAAGGTCATTTGTTTTAACTCAGAAAGAATATAAGAAACAGGTGGGGAATTTTATTAAATAGTCAGATTTTGGATCGCCTTCTCCCTGACTCTACCTGAATAAGAATCAATTTTTTTTTTTTTTTTTAGAATTTAAGGGCAGGAAAAAAGTTAAACTGGGTAAACATTATTCTTCTTGTACTGCCATTTTCTCCAAACTCTTATTTTGGACTATTCTTTGAGCATGAAGAGATCAACACATGAATTTTATAAACACACAACAGAAAGTTAAAGAAAACTTTATCAGGCATAAGCTTATAGAAAACAGATTTGGGAAGAGAAGAACGTATCCATTAAATATACTTATTGGTGATAGGGGTGTATACTAACTATATTTATCAGCAACCACTGAGAAGTAAAAATAAGCAGACTGAATTTATAGGCATTGACATTCACACATATTGAGATGGCTGAAGGTGAAATGAGTAATATTCAAATGAGACAAAATGGACAACTTTAATTTTTACTTAATAGGGTAAGCACTGTCTCTAAAAGTGTGGTCCATAGACCCGTGCATTACAGAGCTTATTAAAAATAGGAAAGTCCATCTCTCATCCCAGAAATTCTAATGAATCTCTGGTTGAGACATGGAAATCATATTTAAAACATTTACACAATGTAATTCTTATTTACCCTAAAGTTTGACAAGCACTAATAGTGTAAAGACATAGAAAAAGCAAAAGAAATGTGTAAGTCTGAAAGAAATTAAACCATAAATGAAATAGGCCAGTTGTTAAAAGTATTCTTTGTTTTATTTAAATTGGTGTAATTACATCTTAATGGGAGGTGCTCTTTCCCAGTCACCTTTCCCTTCAAGGGAGAAAAGTACTCATTTATGCAACATGGTGATGATTAAGAAAGAGAGGATAATTTCAGGAAGGATGGGAAACTGAGAGGGGAGAACATAGACATTTTTTGGTTAATTTGTGTCTGATAAGGAGGATGACTTTATTTGGATCATAAAAATCTATTTGTTTACAGGAAAAACCATGGTATAAAATTAATCTAGCAGTGTTACCCTGTGACAGTCAGTAGGGATACTGAAGGGAAACTCCTTTGAGGCTTAGGCCCAGAGGTGCTATGTGATTGTTCTGTAAGTATTTAACATGTGCTCATACTTCTCCTTCAACTAGGATCAGCCCTGATCCATATAACAACTTCTAGTGTGTTCTCATTGCGTACTGAGTCCTGTGTGGAAGAGACTATCTGTTGAGCATCTACTATATATTGTGTATTTTATAAAATGCAATTTCATTAAATTTTGATAATGCTTTGATAAGTGGTTATTGCTTTCATTCCTTTTAAAAGATGAAATACCTGTGGCTCAGATTGTCTAGGCGGTTAGTAAGTGTTGAATCTAGAATCTAACCCTGATCTTTCTGATTTTAAAATCTATACTTTTTTCCCTATAACATATTGTCTACCATGTGTAGGAAGCTAAAAGTAGAATCTTTGGAAAGTTTACAGAGAAAACAGATGGCAACAGAGAAATAGAAAATAAACCCACACATGGAGAAAATGTCGGTGCATAGATTTAAAAAACCAGAAGATGTAAAGACTAATATGAAATCATGCACATTTATGCTGAGGAAAGAAGTGTGGAGGTATAATTTTACTTTCATTTATAAGTTTTAAAAACATTTTGAAAAATGCACTGCCTGCCCTAATGCAACCGACTTTGTATTTAAACTAATTAAGCAGTGATTTATCTTTTCTGCACTGTTTCAAAGGTGATCAGCCTATAGCACTTAAACTACATCATCTCTGTTTTCTAAAAAGGATTACATTTGCTATATTGTGAAAATCATGTGTATCTTAGGGCAACATTTCATGGAACTAATTCACTGGTCTGCAGTAGCTGTCTGCTTAATGAATCTTTGTTGTTCTGTCATTGTCTGCTTTCCTCCAAAAATATGTCATTGCTTCAACTTAAAGAGAAAATAAATAGAAACAATCCAGAAAAATATGAAAAATAACAGTATCGTGTGTTTCCATATTAGCACTGAGATTTACAAGTATGCCTGATGGTTTTAGTGCTTGTGAATAAGGTAGATTGAACAGTCGTGAAGCAGGTCTTCTGGAAGGGTAAGAGGTGAAATGGGTTCTCTGGCTTGTTTTATGGCTCTCCCACGGTTAGAGTTTAGAGAAACTGCACAGAGAAGTTCTTCAAGTGCACTCCTTTGGATCTGCTCTCATTGAAGACAATAGATACGAACTGTGAAGAATACTTTCACATTTTCAGGTTTTAATAGGTTTAAAATGACTGGATTAGAGAGAAGGAAGGTTTTAAGAGGTTGAGAAAGAAAAATGGGCTGCAGAAACACTGAGTCATTCCGGAACCTGTGAGCCCAACCTTCTTCTCCCATGTACACACATGGCCTGTGTGGTAGGGCAATTTCTGAGATTTTTAGAATTGTAATTCTAAGATGATAGAACTAATCTTAGGGGGATCCAAAGTACCATACAGGCATATTTAAATTCTATTTTGCAACCTTTTATCTGAAGATGTCAGATGATATCTCTGTTTTGAAGCTGCAAAAGCAGACACAGAGGGATTTAGCAATTTGTTTAAAGTTGAACTGTGAGTCAGTGCAGGACAAAATAATAATTGCTGTCTTTAGTTTCACATGTACTATCTGCCAACTACTGTCTTAAAACATCGTATGCATTTAAACTTTATATCAACCTATGGTTATATTATCATACTCATTTCACAGATGAGAAACATGAGGCTCAGACAGGTAATTATTTTTTTTTGCCCAGGGGTAATAATAAAAGGCAGAACTGATGGTTAACCAGGGTCAATCTGACTTCAAAGCCTATGCTCTTAATCACAATGCTATACCACCCTCACAGTGTCTCCTTTGTCTGCCTAAGTGGTTCTTTTACTACTTTGATTGAACTGACTTACTGTCTTAAAAGATGAAAAATTTACATTTTCAAGAAACATTGTTATGGATGATCTTTGAAGTAGACCTCTAAGTCCAGCGGATAGGAAGCATTGTTCTCTGCATTCTCTAAAGGAAGGGAACAAAATGCTCAAAGATGAGATAATTTTCTTGTGGCCACAGGAATGGATGAGTCAGTCAAGACAGAGATAGAGTGCGTCCTCCCACTTCACCTGTATACTGATGTGAATACAGTCAAATAGAAGAGTTAAATTAACACTGGTGACTACGTGACCCAAGACGTATTATTGTTATTTTTATTACTATTCCCATTTAAGCTTGTATGAAAATATATGGCCCATTTAAAATTAGTTACTTCACATTAAATCTTGTCAGGTCACTGGTAGTAAAATTTAGGGAGGGTACATAATGTAAAAATAAAAATATTATTTGACATAAATATGCTACATATATAATTTCAACATATGTTTTCTCATTTAGTACTTTACAACCCTGAGAATCAGATAATTTTAATATTACCGTGACTTTACAGCTAGGGAAACCAAAAATTAGGAAGACTGAGACTTCCAAGTGTCTGCTAAATGACTGGTAGAGCTGGAATCCGAGCACACCTGTTCTCACATCAGCCCTGTGCTTTCTAGTCCTGTCTTCTGCCAGGTCATGATTCTGGGATCAGAAGTGCTTCTTTGGTGAAGCACAGATAACTTACCTTGGCTTTCAAAAAATTACTTTATCTTAGTGTTTCAACTTTCCTAATTCAGAAAATACAAAAGATAATAAATGAACACTTTAAAAGTATTTCAAAGCAATCTTTTAATTATACAGTACATTCAAGTCATTATTAGGCATTTGGGGATACATTATTTGATTCAACAATAAAGCTATATTTGGCCTTTTAAAAACAGGGCACTGAATTCTTGTACTAAACTGTAGGACAATTGGCAGCTGCCTGACTCAAGTCTCTGAATTGTATGGGTCTGAAGAGGAATGCTTCTTAAAGTTTTCTTTACTAGTTGAATCCCTTTTTGCACTGGAAGCTTAATGCAGACCCTTGATGTTTGGAGCAGAATTGCTGTGGGTGGAGTGGGATAGAGGCTAGAAGCTTCCTCTACCTTCCTTTTATTCCCTTAGGCATATGTGAGGCATCTGGGTGGATTTTTCAACCCACCTTAAAACTAATTTTTCATTATGAAAGAGGAAGTAATGAAAATGGCCAACTTTTTTGGTGTATTTACTGTGTGCCTGGCATGGTGCCATCTGCCTTGTGTTACTTTATTTAATCTTCAGAAGAATCTTCTGAGTTAGGTCCTATCATTATCTCCATTTGTGGGTGGGGAAATGTAGACTTAGAGAGGGTGAGTAACTTTCCTACTGCCACCTAGCTAGTAACAGGCAGTTAGGACTAATCCCAAGCTGTTGGATGCCTAAGCCCAAGTCTTTATCCACTAAACAAGAAAATGGAAGTCATTTGCTTGAAGTCATAGAGCTTGTTACAAGGAGGCTCTTGACTAGAACCTTGGTCTTCTGATATATTAATATTATAATTAATTGTATCTCAAAATTATGCTGCTAGAGAAAATTAAGTTAAAATAGTTTACCATCTTTCATATATACAGAATTCGCAAGAGAATTAGTAAATATGTGTCTTCATGTCCTCTTTTCCCAAAGATCATTATGTGAAAATGGCAATTTCCCTTGATTGCAACAATCTGTTTTGCATATTATAATAGTATTGGATTTAGCTATGAGTGACAGGAAACCCAGAGTAACAGGGGATTACATAAAATGGAATTTTGTTCTGTTTAATGCGAAACAATTCTGGAGATAGGCAGGGAAGAGCTAGTAGGGAGGTTCACAAAATAATCAGGAGTCTAGGCTCCCACTATTGTGCTGTTCTACCAGCTTGGTTATGTGTCTTCCAAATCCTGGTCTACTGTGGCAACCTTTGCTTCCACCAGCACATATGTATTCTAACTGTGAAATGCACATTAGAATTCTAGCTGACAAAATAGAGACTCCATGGGAAAGAAAGTATTCACATGCTGACTCTTACAGACAAGGGGCATTATTTGATTTTTCTGGTGGCTGTGTGCCTAACCAAAGATCAAGGTTTCTGTTATTAGGAAAAAAAGAATAAATATTTGGGATAGGCGTCTAGGAGTTTCTAGTACAGCTGTATTAAGTTTGAATGGTAAGAGGTATAGCCCATTGTGATGAACATAGGCTGGTCAATATATAGTTCTGAAGCGTAGGCAAGTGAGCTGAGCTGCAGTTGTGGATTTTGTAGTCATCAGTATATAGATATGAAGTGAACACATGGACATTGGTAACTAAAAGTATTTGTTCTTTTGGGTAAAATAATGCATTTCTTATAATTTTTATGGTATTAATTAGCACAGAAATCCTACTTTATTCTAATATGAACCTGAGCTTATTTTACTATGTTATTATTAAATACCAATATATTAGAACATAATTGTCAAGGTGAGTATATAATAAAAAATTTCATAAATTTTGTGTACCATCCAAAAATTAAAACTGAATTCTTACATATATTTCAGGTCGGTAACTCAGGCAGAAAATTCTTTAATCAAGAAAACTCACTTTTCATTTTGGAAGAATTATTTAAACATTGACAAGGTCTATACATTTTTCAATTTCTCTTCATTGCTGAATTAATTCAGATAGAATTTTGTTACATGTAGAAATTTCTAGATTGTCTAAAGAATTCTTAGTGTATGGTTTAGAGTGCTTTCTAAGGAAACAGCAAGCCAGAGGACACAACAGGCTGTTAGCATGTGGCCCAACTGTCACATTCAGGCACAATTTAATCAGGGTCTAGAGATTTTAAAAAATTGATGCGTAGTAGTTATACATATTTTGGGGGTATCTGTGATATTTTAATGCTTGTATGCAATGTGTAATGATCAAATCAACGTAACTGGGATGTCTATCACCATCTTGTGTTGGAAATATTACAGTTCTCTTCTAGCTGTTTTGAAATTCACAACAAGATATTGTTAACTAAAAGTTCCCTACTGTACTGAATAGTAGAACTTATTCCTTCTATCCATACTTTTGTACCCCTTAACCAACTTCTCAAAGCAAGTAGTAAAGTATGATTTTCAAAGTCTGGCTTTCTCAGGTATGGTACTTAGATCGTTTCAAATAACTTGTAGTCTCTTAGTTTGACTGCAAATTATTTCAAATTATCTGACATTGTAGTCAACAGAAAAATGAGGCATTTGAAAAATTACCTGAAGTCTGATTGTTTAATAAATGCTGAATTTTTTTTTTTTTGAGACGGAGTCTTGCTCTGTGGCCCAGGCTGGAGTGCAGTGGCGCAATCTCGGCTCACTGCCAGCTCTGCCTCCCAGGTTCCCGCCATTCTCCTGCCTCAGCCTCCCTGAGTAGCTGGGACTACAGGTGCCCACCACCACGCCTGGCTAATTTTTTGTATTTTTATTAGAGACGGGGTTTCACCGTGGTCTCGATCTCCTGACCTCGTGATCCGCCCGCTTCGGCCTCCCAAAGTGCTGGGATTACAGGCATGAGCCACCGCACCCGGCAATAAATGCTGAATTTTAATTAGGATATTTAATATTTTTGTGTTATGTGAGGCATGGAACATTAGCTTGGTTGGCAATTGAAGAACATTTAGATCGATTTAAATTTCCACTGATTTTTTAACATGTGAAGAAAAGGAGAGCTCTCAACATCATACAAGTTGGGGCTCAGGGGATGCTAGAACTCGTGTGATGTGGAATATGCTCTCAGATTTCTCATCTGTTTGAACTAACACTAAGACATACGTTACTGGTTTTCCAGTTTAGATCTACTTCCATTGTATCATGCAAACTTTCTTGGAGTCATCTAGACAATGTCAACAGGAAGATTCGGTAGTTTCTGAAAGTCTCAAGCTATCTATCAGCAGCCACAAGAGTGTCTCTATCTCAGGTTTCCCAATCATTTTCTTCTGATACACTTGCCATGATATCAGCACACTGCTTGTCAATTCTTATTTTTCTTTCACACTTTGAAGTGTGTAGAATTCCCTATGATTGTCTGCAATGGCATCCCTCATTAACTTTGCTGTGGGATATTGTTGCGTATAAAGTTGCTGACTCAGATAACGCCAATTTATTATCTTGAACTAAAAAGGGTTTGAGGAGAAGAAAGCAATTATATCAGTAGAATTCAAACTTCAGTAGCTTAATTTAAGTCTATAAACCCATAACTAATTACTTAATAATATCTTTAATTTTTTTGCAACTCACCTATCTGTACGTAGCTGCAAATTTCTAGAGATTAGGCCAAGTGTCAACTGAAATATCAGTTTGTAGTCACCTGTGCTGTACCATATCTAGCTGTGAACTTAATAAAGACCTTGATGATAATCACAGTGGAGGTCAGAGACATTCCTTACTGTTGAGTTGCCACTAATATTTATGTAGTACACCTATCTAACAAAGTCTGTTGATATCATATGCAATCTTCACAACCTCCTTTTAAAGGTAGGAGAAAGATACTGCCACTTAAGTTTTATGGTTCGTTAAATAGAAATAGTTAAACTCTGGGTTTTGTAACTTCTCTATGAGAACTAGCCGTAATTATTATGGTAGGGAATGCGAACATTGTAATTCAGCCCAAGGGCCTGGATGATGCTATTAGATACTTATAGATGTGTTTTGTCTTCCAGTGTATAAGGCAGAAATATGTTATTTGTAATTTTATATGGAATAATTTGCTTGTATTTATTCTTTAAAAAACAGCAATGAAAATATATAATCCATGTACATATATATAATATTCTTTTTTAATTCTACTGTGCATATTTTTCTAGTCTTGTTCTAGAAAGTGTGAGAAGGATGAATGATGTTACCAATGCTTGCTGGTTTGGGCTTTTCACAAAGTAAAACACATCTCAAATACTTTTGTTGATAGGATAAGCAGGCACAATCCTAAGAGCTAAGCTACTGTCAAATACGTAACATATGCCAAAACAGATATATAGACCAATGGAACAGAACAGAGGCCTCAGAAATAATGCCACACATCTGCAACCATCTGATCTTTGACAAACCTGACAAAAACAAGCAATGAGGAAAGGATTCCCTATTTAATACACGGTGTTGAGAAAACTGGCTAGTCATATGCAGAAAACTGAAAGTGGACCTCTTCCTTACACCTTATACAAAAATTAACTCAAGATGGATTAGAGACTTAAACATAAGGCCTAAAACCATAAAAACCCTAGAAGAAAACCCGGGCAATACCATTCAGGACATAGGCATGGGCAAAGACTTCATGACTAAAATGCCAAAAGCAATGGCAACAAAAGCCAAAATTGACAAATGGGATCTAATTAAACTAAAGAGCCTCTGCACAGCAAAAGAAACTATCATCAGAGTGAACAGGCAACCGGAAGAATGGGAGAAAATTTTTGCAATCTGTTTATCTGAGAAAGGGCTAATATGCAGAATCTACAAAAAACTTAAATTTACAAGAAAAAAACAAGCCCATAAAAATGTAGGCAAAGGATATGAACAGACACTTCTCAAAAGAAGACATTTATGCAGCCAACAAACATGAAAAAAAGCTCATCATCACTGGTCATTAGAGAAATGCAAATCAAAACCACAATGAGATACCATCTCATGCCAGTTAGAATGGCGATCATTAAAAAGTCAGGAAACAACAGATGCTGGAGAGGATGTGGAGAAATAGGAACATTTTTACACTGTTGGTTGGAGTGTAAATTAGTTCAACCATTGTGGAAGACAGTGTGGCGATTCCTCAGGGATCTAGAACCAGAAATACTGTTTGACCCAGCGATCCCATTACTGAGTATATACCCGAAGGAATATAAATCATGCTGCTTTAAAGACACACGCACACGTATGTTTATTGCGGCACTATTCACAATAGCAAAGACTTGGAACCAACCTAAATGCCCATCAGTGATGTCTGTTATACGCATCTCCTTTCTTCTTCAGTGATAGACTGGATAAAGAAAATGTGGCATACATACACCAGGGAATACTATGCAGCCATAAAAAAGGATGAGTTCATGTTCTTTGCAGGGACACGAATGAAGCTGGAAACCATCATTCTCAGCAAATTAACACAAGAACAGAAAACCAAGCACTGCATGTTCTCACTCATGAGTGGGAGTTAAACAATGAGAACACATGGACACAAGGAATGGAACATCATACACTGGGGCCTGTCAGTGGGTGGGGGGCTAGGGGAGGGATAGCATTAGGAGAAATACGTAATGTAGATGACGGGTTGATGGGTGCAGCAAACCACCACGGCACGTGTATACCTATGTAACAAACCTGCACATTCTGCACATGTACCCCAGAGCTTAAAGTATAATTTTTCTTTTTTTAAAAGACCCACTATTGATTGGTGGTATTGCTGTGAAGAGGCTTCTTCTGGTAAATTTTTCTTTGAAACACTGAGCCTTGACTTGTCATTATTACTTTTAGTACATTTTTCCCCTTGTCTTTTTGCTGTTGCTGCTGCTTTTCTTTTTTAGCACTATTCTAAAAATGACACATTAATAAGTGATAATAATAATGCAGCTCTAAACATATTGCTTGTTTTCTGGTAATTCGGGGCTAAAAAACATAAGCATACTTTAACTGTTATATTCACTTGACTTGTCACTAATTATACATGTCTCCAGATTGAAAAGAAAATCATATAAAGAAGGCAATTTGATATTACTAAAGCTATTAGAATTCAGTCTATCTGAAGGTGATTTTACATGAATAGGTGCACATAAGTTTTGATAGATGGAAATAAAGACTGGACAAGTGTTTACGTATGTTCAGGAGGAGGTTAATTATACAAATGTCTGTTGATAGGTAAAATAAATTTAGTCCTTCGCTTTACTACTTTCTTTGAGCATACTTTTTTCACGTCTAATTTGAAGGAATTCAGTATTGAATCACTTACTGAGAAAATAAAAAAGTAATTAAGAAATAGGGTCAATTATATCTCAAAAAAGCTAAAAAAATAGTGTGAATCAGTTTGAAAAACAATGCTATACAGACTGGGAAAAGAACAAATAATGTTTCAAATGACAAACATCTTAGTAATGTGGTCACTACCACTATTACGAATAATTAAAATAATGATCATGATAATTATCATCCTTGTTATTTGTACAATGATTTTTCCACTTGGGAGCTCAAAGTACCAAACGGCCTTATCATTTTTATCTCTACCTAGCTCATTAGGTTAGGAGGGGTCTGGACTTATTATCCTTGTTTTTCACATGGAGAAATTAAGACAGATAATTGAATCTGTGTGTACAAGACTATATAATAAATGAGTTGGTGGCAGGGCTCAGAAATATAATCTCTTAATGGTTTATTCAAAGTATTTTTGACTGGATTCTCTTTTTTCTTTGTCCCATGTTATCCCTTTTGTCTTCTTCTATCCAACCAGGACAGCATGTCACTAAAATAGTTGTGAGTAATGTGGGAAGGTGGGGGTCAGAAAAGGAATCACAGTGGTACCTTGGACACTGCAGTGATGTAAATTCCATGAAAATACATCTATAATCTTCCTTAGTTTTTTTTTTCATATTTTAAGAACGTCCTATGTCTCTCTCTCTCTTTTTTAATTCAAAAGCCATAATGTTATTCTTAAAAAATCCACCACAAAACAAACAAAACCGTAAATTAAAATTAAAATTTCTTGCTTATATGTTATTCTGCTTCTTACTAATAAATATTTGTTGTGTCTTCTATATATTTTGTTATGCACACATGTATATAGTTTTATTTATAAAAACTGAAACATGGAATGCATATTATTCTATAACTTTTTAAAATTAAAACTTATCATTAACATTTTTAATGTTAATACATGAAACCTACCTCATCAATAGAATGGGTGCAGTGTCTACATTTTTGTCTTGATTAAAACTTACTGTAGACGGGCGTGGTGGCGGGCGCCTGTAGTCCCAGCTACTTGGAGAGGCTGAGGCAGGAGAATGGCGTGAACCTGGGAGGCGGAGCTTGCAGTGAGCCGAGATCGCGCCACTGCACTCCAGCCTGGGCGACAGAGCGAGACTCCGTCTCAAAAAAAAAAAACAAAAAACAAAAAACTTACTGCAGAACAAATAGAACGCGTCTAATATTTCACAATTCTACATAACAATCATATACTTTTGATGATTTCATGTTTTCTACAAGCACACATTCATATTCTTCATCCGACATGTTTTGATATTAGTTGAGAAACCCTCCTCTCCCCGTATTCCCCCTCAAAGTTTTGCTTACGTCTGTTACAGGCATCTCCTTTCTTCTGCAACAGATTAATAGCAAGCATTCAGGGATGAAGGAACAGGAGGCAGTTTTGCGGGTTTCTTAGGCACTGTTGCAGGTAAAACGTAACCTCATTGTGGAGAAGACTTTTTATATTGCAGTAATTGCCATTCTAGGAACAGGTGTTTGGAATTCTACTCAAGGGAAAACTGGAGATGGGAAAGGTTGGGAAGAGTAAGATAAAGCTTCCCAGGTTACGGCCCTGTGGAAAAATCACAGGAACAAGGCAGGAGAACAAGCAGAGTCCCTGTAGCCTTCCACTACATCTCAGTGCCTTTCCCAGGGACAGGATTGTATAGCGATGATAACACCATTGACTTCTGTGCCAATGCTGTTTATTTTGTGTCCAGCCAGAGACAGGATGTAATGATGGTGTGACAGGGGCCAATATGATAATATCATCACTTCCTGATCCTATATCGTCAGGAAACAGAGTGTTCTTGATTTTTGTAAACAAAAAGTATTTTTTGTAAAATGCTTTGCTGTTTACACATTCATGATCTAATTTTAGGTCCCAAAGTGCTTTAGATGGAATGGTTATCCCACTCTTTACTAATACGAGGAGAAATTGAGCTCGAAGTTTAAATGATTTGTCCAAGTCGCAGATCTGTTATGGAAAGGGCTGCACTTAGAATTCTCCTTTTTCTGATTCAACACCCAGTACTCCTCCAGGAGAATATCATGTTTTCCTCAAGTCCTCATGTAGCAGACAGCACTCTAGAAAAAAAAAAGCACAGCACACACTGGCATAGTAAATGCCTCAAGAAATCTAAAATAAGAGTATCGTATTCAAACTCCTTAGTCATCTCTGACTTATTATTTCACATTTCTGGCTTTAGAGTTTGCTTACCAAATATTATAACCCAATGGGACAGCAAC
The DNA here is from genome assembly GCF_028878055.3 of Symphalangus syndactylus. NCBI lineage: Eukaryota > Metazoa > Chordata > Mammalia > Primates > Hylobatidae > Symphalangus > Symphalangus syndactylus. The sequence goes on from NC_072438.2 coordinate 111,255,565, forward strand.
TTTACCAATCAAACAAAAATCATGTGGACCAATGTTTTTCAGTAACTTGTATTTTTGAAGGCAGAACAAATAGGAGAAGTTGAGGGAATCTCATGCAAAAAGAATTTCCGGTGGCATCTTTTTTTTTTTTTTTTGAGACGGAGTCTCGCTCTGTTGCCCAGGCTGGAGTGCAGTGGCGCGATCTCAGCTCACTGCAAGCTCTGCCTCCTGGGTTCATGCCATTCTCCTGCCTCAGCCTCCCGAGTAGCTGGGACCACAGGCGCCCACCACCACACCCGGATAATTTTTTTTGTATTTTTAGTAGACACGGGGTTTCACGGTGTTAGCCAGGATGGTCTTGATCTCCTGACCTCGTGGTCTGCCCTCCTCTACCTCCCAAAGTGCTGGGATTACAGGCGTGAGCCACCGTGTCCAGCCTCCTGTAGCATCATTAAAGCTTAGAGGTAAATATTAGCTCAAAACCTCAGGTTCTTTAGGAAGCGGCCTCTGGTTGTCTGTTCTATGTATCCTCAAAGTTTGGTTTGGTAATAGATCAGAAAATTAGAAGAATAGAATTAGCAACTCTATGTGAAACCTGGTATGCTTCAAGCTGTAACACATTTCAAAGGCTATTTAAGATTCTAGAGTGCTAGGGAAAAGGCTTAAAATATTTCTATAGCTCCTGAGTGTCTAACTCTATATCAAGTACATGGCTGGCTCAACAAGTGATAGCTAACATTTAATATTGCACTTTCTACATGTCAGGCATTGTTAGCCCTAACCCTAGCCCTAACCCTAATCTTATGAAATAGGTACTATCATTATCATCTTCCTTTTATGGATGAGGAAACTGAAGCACAGAAAAGTCAAACTACTTGCCCAGAAACAGGAGTCAGAATCAGGATTGGCCTCAGCAGCCTAGAACCAGGGTGTGCTCTAAACCCAGACAGTACACAACCCTCCAACTGAATGTCCTTTATTACCCAAAAATATCTGTTTTGTCTAAGGAGTGGATGTGTTGCATGCTCTGAAATACTCTATCTATTTACTTTCTTCCTTAGGCCAGATGTGGTGAGGGCTAGGAAAAGAGTTTGTTGGGAGCCCTGGTTCATCGGCCTCATCATCTTCATATCCCTGATCGTCCTGGCAGTGTGTATTGGACTCACTGTTCATTATGTGAGATATGGTAAGTATAAGCTGCCTTGGCATCATGTGATTTACCCCAAATATTTCCTCATACTTTGCTGTTTTGATTTGTCTCAGGCTTATTCATTCATTACTATGATTCATTTTCTCAGCCTGTACAAAGGAATCTTTACCTGCTTTGTCTCTTATTTAGTCCTCATAAGTCAAGGAGGATTCTTTTTTCTACCTTTGATGTAGTGATGCTTTCTGCTGGGAACAGCATGCTTATTTGCATCTTCCTTAATAAGCAATAAGTGAATATTAATCAAGGGAAAACTACAGGATAGCTAGAACCAATGTCTTGAGTTGTTTGAGGTCACAGGGCAAGCATCTTGATTTAAAATAATTCTGACCGGGTGCAGTGGCTCACGCCTGTAATCTCAGCACTTTGGGAGGCTGAGGCGGGTGGATCACTTGAGGTCAGGAGTTTGAGACCAGGCTGGCCAACATGGTGAAACCCCGTCTCTACCAAAAAAAAAAAAAAAAAAAAATAGACAGGTGTGATGGTGTACACCTGCAGTCCCAATTCCTGGGGAGGCTGAGGCAGGAGAATCACTTGAACCCAGGAGGCGGAGGTTTCAGTGAGTGGAGATCACACCACTGCACTCCAGCCTGGGCAACAGAGAGAGACTCAGTCTCAAAAAGAAAAAAAAAATCCAACTCGTTGAAATTCTGACATCCCAATAAATCAATGACACAATCTGGAGTCATAAAGAAGTAGGCTCTATTCTGTACCAGTAAGTTACAAAAATAGTCATAGTGATGTATTGTTGAGTAAGTGCCTATTTCTGTTATTAAAATCTCATCTTAGGGTATATTGTAGGTGATTAAAGAGGATAGGGTATGCCAAGAAAGCTCATTATAAAGACGTTCACCGTGCGGTTATCAGGTACCTCATTGCTAGATGAACTGTTAGTTGCTATGTTATTAGAAAGGTCTCCAGGGTACTTCAGAACTGTTCTTCTGGGATGTAACAACCCTTCTGAAGTTCCCTCCTGCTCTGCCTAGGGTTTTAATTACTTGACTCAACCATGACCTGTTAGTTTAATATCTTCCTCTGTTACTGGATTATACTTGGATGTTCAAGGCACCATAACCATAGAAGCTAATAACTTGATTCAAATTTAATTGGGACCTTGTTGAAGTTGCTTTCCAGTAACGAGAAAGAGTACTCTGTAACCTGGTTATCTTTACTATCCATGCAAGTGTAATCTCAATTTCCAAAGCAAGGTGGATCATTTCTGGATAGTTTAAAAAAACTCATTGTGGTTTTGAATTGCAATTCTCTGATGGCCAGTGATGATGAGCATTTTTTCTTGTGTCTTTTGACTGCATAAATATCTTCTTTTTAGAAGTGTCTGTTCATATTCTTCACCCAGTTGTTGACGGGGTTTTTTGTTTGTTTTTCTTATAAATTCGTTTGAGTTCATTGTAGATTCTGGATATTAGCCCTTTGTCAGATGAGTAGATTGCAAAAATTTTCTCCCATTCCGTAGGTTGCCTGTTCACTCTGATGGCAGTTTCTTTTGCTGTGCAGAAGCTCTTTAGTTTAATTAGATCCCATTTGTCAATTTTGGCTTTTTTTTTGCCATTGCTTTTGGTGTTTTAGACATGAATTCCTTGCCCATGCCTATGTCCTGAATGGTATTGCCTAGGTTTTCTTCTAGAGTTTTTATGGTTTTAGGTCTAACATTTAAGTCTTTATTCATTTTGAATTAATTTTTGCATAAGGTGTAAGGAAGGGATCCAGTTTCAGCTTTCTACATATGACTAGCCAGTTTTCCCAGCACCAATTATTAAACAGAGAATCCTTTCCCCATTTCTTGTTTTTCTCAGGTTTGTCAAAGATCAGATGCTTGTAGATGTGTGGTATTATTTCTGATGGCTCTGTTCTATTCCATTGGTTTATATCTCTGTTTCGGTACCAGTACCATGCTGTTTTGGTAACTGTAGCCTTGTAGTATAGTTTGAATACAGGTAGTGTGATGTCTCCAGCTTTGTTCTTCCGTGTTAGGATTGTCTTGGCAATGCGGGCTCTTTTTTGGTTCCATATGAACTTTAAAGTAGTTTTTTTCCAATTCTGTGAAGAAAGTCATTGGTAGCTTAATGGGAATGGCATTGAATCTATAAATTACCTTGGGCAGGATGACCATTTTCACAATATTGATTCCTCCTAACCATGAGCATGGAATGTTCTTCCATTTGTTTGTACCCTCTTTCATTTCACTGAGTAGTGGTTTGTAGTTCTCCTTGAAGAGGTCCTTCACATCCCTTGTAAGTTGGATTCCTAGATATTTTATTCTCTTTGAAGCAATTGTGAATTGCTCATGAACTGTTCACTCATGATTTGGCTCTCTGTTTTTCTGTTATTTGTGTATAAGAATGCTTGTGATTTTTGCACATTGATTTTTTATCCTGAGACTTTGTGAGGTTGCTTATCAGCTTAAAGAGATTTTGGGCTGAGATGCTGAGGTTTTCTAAATATACAGTCACGTTATCTACAAATCATGGGCTTCTTTTCCAAATGTGGGAGAGCATGGCCTGCATGACTGCTGGCTTCCAGCACGTGGTGTGCAAACCCATGCCAGGGTGTGTAATTCACTGTAGCCCTTGATAGAATATCAGGGGATAATGTTTGTTTTTTAATCTTCTGTTTATTACCCTCAGCCAATTAACTTCTATCTATAGTAGAAGATAATTTGCCAATTTTTTAACGGAAAAATACCGTGCTCCTTAAAAAGTCTTTTAGAAGCACAGCGTTTTCAATTTCATTACATTAAAATCACTAAAAGATAAAAAAAAGTGAAATGCACATATATAAGAAATTTTCTTTTTGCAAAATACTCTGTTTTGATTTGAAATGTTTGTGAATTTTCCATGCATGTGTCCAGATGCATAGGGAGTTTGTTCACTCAATTAAGTTAAAACATTAGATAACATGGTAAATTCAAAAAGTAGTGAGGACACATTTTGTTTCTGTGTCTTTAACTGAGAAAACTGGCTGATGCCTCCTGTGTGCAAGCACTGTGTAGCTGACGCAGATACAGAAACCAAGGTTTTCTTACTTGCTGCTGCTGGCCCCGGCACTGGAGTTCTGCTCCGGGAGGGCAGGGTATCTGTTTTTATTATGACTCAGCAAGTGCCACACTAATACACACGGGTGTTTCTGCCCTCTAGTGGATCCTGGCAGGAAGTGGGAGCAAATGCGACTAAAAAAAAATGAAAGATTTAAAAAATGCTCATTATCTCCAGAGGGGATTTAATTCTAAGAGGAGGCTTTTTTTTTCTTTTTCAAATGGGCTGATGGGTAAAAATAATACAAGACTGGAGGCGTTGGAAAAAAGCACACTGCATTTGCCTTTTGGCATCTGTGATGACTGAGTCCTTCCTCAGCTCTGCCACAGGGAGCACATTCACACATATGTCACACATATACCAGGGTTAGGTCATAAAACCAACGGTTACCTGGAAGAAGCCACGAAGGCTATGAGACCAAATCTTCACCTAGAAGACACTTGATACTTCAGAAGCCGAGGCCCTGTGAGATGTCTCGGAGAGCTCAGCTGTGACCCTGCACTGTATGGAAGGGCGGGCCGTGGGGCCCAGGCAGGTGAAGAGAATTGTCCACTGTTGAGCATCGTCAGCCTAAAACCCACATGCAATGCTGTTGCTGCAGAACTGCTGACTGTTGAAGCCACAAACCACAGAAACAGACTCCCTTTATGGTCCTCACTGTGCAACTGGTGACTTTTCAGAAGATGAAGATTAAACATATTAATCATAAATTCAAAGTGTCAGAAGGAACACTAGGAGATATTCTAACCTCTGCTACCATGACTTTTTTTTTGCAAGATTCGTGAATTATTGTAAATAAGGTCACAGAGGCCAAAGTGCTCCCCTGGTCATCCAGAAAGAGGCAGGCTGCTAAACCCCATGCCTGAGACATCTGTGTTTTCTTAGGATAATACAAAAATTAAATATAAGGGAGAGAGAGAGGGACAGAAAGAGACAGAGAGATAGAGAATTGGAGCTAGGAGGAAACATTTTCATGTTTTGCCCCCCAAAATTCCCAGTGAACATTCCCATTGCCAGCGGGTGAAATCCAAGGCCCTGGCTCCAGGATCCTGCTCTTTCCTTTGGTGACTCTTGTGCAGATTTGGCATAAAACAATATGGAACTTGTTACACTTCTCTGGACAAGTCATTATGCTCATGCTTTTGGCTCACAGGCTCCAGTTCCCTGGACACCTCTTTGCCGTAAGCTTCAAGTAATTCAGCTTCACCCGTAAGAGAAGAGCTCAGGTGTCACTTCCTCTAAGGACCTCCCTAGCCACCTCTCCAGCCACCTCTCCATCAGAAGGGCCCCCACATTGCTCTTTGCACCTCTGTCCCTTGAGGTGCTGCTGTCCTTTGTGGAGGGTTGAACCCCAGGAACTAGAGCACCTTTCATGCTGGAGACACTTGGCCCTCAGTAAGTGTGTGCTGAGTGGATACAAGTGCATCAAGCTTGCACAGCCTTACAATGTGTACTCTCATGTCTGGAATAGATCCTTATTTTCATTCTTGGTAAAATGAGTAAGTGGGGCCGGGTGACCTATACTCTCCTTTCAAATCAGAAGTTCACATTGAGCCTGACATCAAATAGCTTCCCAGTCAGCGCCAGGTGAGGACCCAGGTTGTTCAATGTGCCCATGTCCCCCAAAGAGTGGGGAAAGCATGGAGAAATGGGACCAGCTCTGCTGTCTGCTGCCCAGTGCCAGCCAGCAACTCCAGGCTCACAAAGCCAAGGCAAAGGCACCTGCAGGAGATCTTGGTTGTTCACTAGCTGTGATTGGGCTGGGAGGGGAGTGTGCTCACTTCTAATTATCCAGGGACTAGCATGAGACAGTAAAGTTTGAAATGTGTTGTTTTTTTGTCTTGGCCAAAAAAAAAAAAAAAAAAAAGGTGTTTTTAGCTTCTCATCCTTGGAGCCACTGACATTAGCTAAGGGCCTGATATTTTAAGAAAACTTGAAAATTAACTATGTGAACCAGTAATCTCCAAAGTAATATTTTGATAAATAGTGTAATTGTTTATCACAGCAAAACCATTGCTTAAGTGGGCAAAACTCAGGAGGATAGGAAAACACACTCTTGAAAGCAGGTGGTGATGCCCCGAAATTGAGCAAATGCAGGGACACGTGTTGTTCTACCCCAGGTCAGAGTGTGTCAGTCATCACTCGATGCCACTCACAGACCACCAACTTCAGAATATCTAGGTGTAAAGCTCTGTACAAAAGTCATAACACAATAATGTAAATAAATTATTATTTATATTACACTATTATATAATGCAAAGTCTATTAAAACATGTTTGTCTTCAAAGAATGGCCTTGGTTCCTGTGGGCAGTGTCTCCTCATGTAAAGGTAGTGCATTCCTGCTAAATCATGGACAAAACGGGCCTCCAGGAGCTGCAGGCTGCAGCAGCAGCAGCAGCTTCTCATCTCATCCTTCACTGCATGATACTGTTGTTGACTTCAAAAGGTCTTTTCGGTCTAGTTTTATCAACAGAGCTAGTATTTCATGAGGATCTACTACATACCAGGTTCCAGGAAGCTAAATGCCTTTTGTTTGTTATTACTCACTAAATACAAATCACAACTCTCTTCCCATTTCTCACACAACAAAATTTAGCTGAGGGTGATTGAGTGACTTTCCCAGGGTCGCACAGCTACTAAGAGCAGAGTCGTGTTTAGGTTCATGTGGGAATGCTGAACACCAAAATGAACCAACAGAAATATCATACATTCCAAAAGCCTACTCAAGCCATTTGTTATTATTTTAAGGAAAATCTTTATGCCAGTTTTAAACTCCAAATACTTACGAATGGCAGAGATCTACAGGTTTGATTCTGATGTAAGAAATGATGCTCATCAGCTGGTTACTGCTACCACCCCACAACCCTGAGCATACTGGACAAATGTCTAAGCCTCGTGGTTAGTGGGGACAATGCTGGTGGAGGCTGAAGTTGTCATGCAGTGACTCACACAAGCTTAGGCAGATTTGGTGATATATGACACAGAGATGCAAATAAATGCTGTAGCTGACACACACAGGCTGGCTCTGGGAGATGCAGAAGGAGCACATCACCCAAAATAGAGCCAGACAGACATCTTTAAGGAAAGAGAAAAGGGGGCTGCATCTTAAAGAATGAAGAAGAGATTTGTCATGAGAGATGGAACAGGAAGTTCTTGAGAGGCAGAGGAAAAGCATGAGAATGTCGAGAAGGGAGGAGAGATTCTCGCACATCTGGGAAACTGACAATCCATCAGCACGGCCAGAAGGAAAATCAGGAGAAGGAGCGGAAATAATAGATGAGGCTGGATATAGAAGCAGGGTTGAAGCTGTGTTGATTGTGGTAAAGAGTTGTGATTCTATCCAGAAGGCAATAGTTAGCATTCTAAACAGAGACCTTTTAAAAGAAGAGTCAGCAAATATTTTCTGCGAAGGGCTAAATGTTAATTATTTTTTTCCAAGCCATATGGTCTCTCTCTCAATGACTCAGCTATTCCATTATACCATGAAAGTAGCCAGAGACATTATATAACACATGTATGAGACTGTGTCCCAGTACATCTTTACTTACAAATGCAGACTGTGTCAGACATCGCCCATGCATGGTAGTGTGCCCCACCCTGTTTTAGAAAGCTCAGGTTTATGATGTGTTGGAGAATGCCTACGAGAGCTCTTCTTTTAAATGGTAGAGTGAACACACACTGGAATTCTATCCTGCTTGACCCAAGGTCTTGATAGCGAAAGGTAGAAAAGATAGATAGTAAATAGATAGATAGATGATAGGCAGGTGGATAGATAGATGATAAAGAAAATACATAGCTGTTCCAGAAAATAGAAATGGATAACTTCACGAACCAAAAACAAGGTAATATACTTTAGAAAGGAAGCAGGCTGGAAAACTCACAGTTGCAAAGCAAATAGAATTTCCAACTGCCTCTTGTAGCCCATTCCTGGAAGTAGTCACAGCCCAGTGTGTTTTGAATTCTTCCTCTGTTTTTTGTTTGTTTGTTGTTTGCTTTTTTGTGGGGTTTTTGTTTTTGTTGTTTGCTTTTTTAAAAAAAAATTCCCTTTCTCTTCTTTTTTCACAGCAGCCTTTGTCATTTCAATGACAAAGAATTTCCAATTGCCTCTTGTAGCCCATTCACACCTTAAATCTGTGAAATCCTCATGTTTTCTTCTGCTGCATCCATAGTTCAAACAAAGATGAGGCAAAGCTAGCCACATTCCTGAAGGAACCTAAGAAATTCATCTCTTTCTTTCTCTGGAATGAAATGAATTCTCTAGACCATCAGTTCTAATCTTCAAAAACCAAACCTGTTTGTGAGATCTCCTTCAAAAACTACTGTAGATTCCATAAACATGCTAGAATATTTATAAGTTTTTTAAATATTTGTTTTATTTGGAATCAATGTATTTGTAATTTTATTACTTGTATTAATATAAGGGAGAAATGTTTAAAACTGTCTATGCCATGTGTGCCTCTCGCTTATTGCCCAATTAATTGTAGCCTCAGGCTAAACTTTGGTTTCTGTATTTTTTTCAGAACAAATATAACTGATCTCAAAACATCTGCTTTTATTGTAGGAACTCGTGCTGCCATCTCCATTCCTCTCTCTTTTCTTGCAATCTGGGTGGAAGTTCTTTAATATGAAGATTTCAACCACCTTCACTCTACCATGTCCACTATCAGCACATTCAAATGTATCCAGCCAAGGCTGTCATCTTAGGCCAGGGATATTTTAGGAATCTATTTTGCTCTGATGTGGCTGGCACCCCTTTGACTCAATTTATCACCCCAGTGCTCTTTTCATTTTAGGAGCCCAAGAGGGCAGAAAAAGAAGTAGGTGAGCAATTAAACCCTCTGAGTCAGGAGCGTCTCCCCTTGTGTTAAGCAATGTTGTAGAACATTTTATTTAGAAAGCTCCTAGCAATGAGCCACATGGCTGCTGAACACACATGCCTGCTTGCTGCTGTGAGCTCAGACACCATCATCATTAGTGTTTTCCACCCCTGGAGGGAATTATAAGGGCCATTTAATAACCTGTAAATCATAGAGAGTTAAAGATGTTTCCCTGAAACACTGATGACAGAATGAAAGGTGAGGAGTGTTAGCCACAGGTCAAAAGTGCAGGAAAGTCTCTCAGTGTGCGTTGTTGAAGAAATGCACGTCTTTTTTCTTTTGGAAGTCTCCCTAGAAGGGGGACAAGGACTCTGCCCATTCTAGGATGAAAAATTGGGATATTAGACACCCTCAGATGTTTACCCCAAGCCTTCATTTTGGGCTCTTAATTAGTGTGTTCATCCATCACAATGTCAAATGCTAAGCAGAGCATTTGGATCTCTCCACAGTTCAAATCAGCACCATCTTTTAAAGTTGAGTTTCTCATTATTCTCACCTGATATACCTTATTTATCCCACACCCACCCCAATAACATATTGTGCTCACTGTTATCTTTGAGACAACACTTGAATTTTACTCAGCCTGGAGTGCTCTTCACATGTCTTGTCCAGATCCAGTTTGGACTCATTCTTCAGCCCTGCATCAGTCAATGGGGGCTAGGTTAAACTGTGGTGACAAACAACCTCCAAATTTCAGTGGGTCAAAAATCTTCTTCGTCATTTATTTACATCTCATCACGGGTCAGGTGAGAGGTAGCTCTGTGCTGTGTCATCCTAACACAGGAATCCAGACGGAAGGAGGGACCATCAATAAGATCCCCATTGCGATAGAAAAGAGAAAAAAGCATGCAGAATAGAACTCTGTTTCTTGGAGATCTCTTCTGAAAAAGTGACGTGTTATTTCATCTCACCTCCATTGGCAAAAAACAAACAAACAAAAAAGTCACGTGGCCATGCAAAAATTTAAGTAGGTAGGATGGAACAGTCAGAATGCATTCATAAAAAATGAACTGAAAATATTTGGAAAACAGCACCAATGACTATCATGAATGCCAACATGCATCCCTAACAACCCAGTACTATTACCCTCCAAACTTTTTATGTCTTGCAAAGGATTAGAACTTCATATCTGAAGCCATACCACTTAGAGGGAATGCAAAATACATAATGACATCTCCTTTAGGATATCCTTAGAGAATTCAAGGAAAAGAAGTTAAATAATTTAAAAGTGCTGTTGGGTACAGCTATTTAGAGCTAGAGGGTAAGATTAGAGATAGATCATAAAGATAATAATAGGGTTAGGGTTAGGGTTGGGATCTGGGTCAGAGTCAGGGCTGGAAGTATGGTTAGAGGTGGGGTCATGATCAGGGTCAAGATCAAAGTCAGGGTCAAAGTAAGGGTGAGAATTAGGGAGCAGGGTAGGGATCAGAGTTTAGGTTCAGGGTCAAAGTCTTGGGACAGGGTTAGGATTAGGATTAGAAGCAGAGCTTTGTTCTCCTCAGGACCCACCCAAAGGTGGGTCACCATGGCTTTGGAGCATGTCTACAGTGGTAGCGTGTCTACAGTGAAGACCAGAGTTTCATTGTCCTTAAGACTGACCTGGGGAGACGTGGCTGCAGGCCTTTGAGGACGGTGAGGCAAAAGCTTCCTGTCTGCTCCCTGTGTGCTGAGGACGAACTCTGCCATAGGCTTTACTTTCACAAGTTATATTCTACAAGTCTTGTTTTACAAAAGCATCCCTTCCTTGAGGCTTCAGCTGCTCACCACTGCTCATCATCATAGCGTGCCACAACATATGGGAAGATTTGGGCTTGTTTCTGGGGAGAGATCTTGATATAGAGAAAGGAGCAATGCTTAGAGTCACCATCAGGACCGTTGGGATGAAAGCTGGGGATGGCCAGAGGCTGGAGGAAACACGTGAACCCCTTGTAAACACTTTTATTCATGTTTTAATTACTCATTTTTCTTACAGTGTTAAAGTAGTAAAAATAGTATTGAAAAATTGAAAAGTAGGCATATTAAAACTTGCAACATTATTTAAGTTTACATATACTGTTTGTACCTCATCATTTTTCATTTTGTTGAGAAAGCCTAAGGTTAATTGGCAGCATATTTGTAGTAGTAGACAGAATAATGTCTGTTTTATAAACATTGACATCCTACATTACATGTATGAACCCTGAAAATCTGAGACAGCTCTCAGATTTTTTAGAAAGTTTATTTTGCCAAGTTTGAGGATGCATGCCCATGAGGCCTCCTCAGGAGGTCCTGACAACATGGGCCCAAGGTGGTCGTGGCTCAGCTTGGCTTTATACACTTTAGAGAGACGTGAGACATCAATCAATATGTGTAAGATGTACATTGGTTCAGTCCAGAAAGGTGAGACAACTTGAAAAGAAGGCCAGACAGGGGGCTTCCAGGTCATAGGTAAGTAAGGGACAAATGGTTTCATTCTTTTGTGTTGCCGATTACCCTCTCCAAATGAGGCAATCAGATATGCATTTATCTTGGTGAGCAGATGGGTGGCTTTGGATAGAATGGGAGGTAGATTTGCACTAAGCAGTTCCCAGCTTGACTTTTCCTTTTAGCTTTGTGATTTTGGGTCCCCAAGATTTATTTTCCCTTCACAAAGTCCAACATGTTTTCCTATGAGCATTAATTATTTATTGGGTAGTTTATTGCACAAATAAGACATAGATTTTTAAAAAACCATCAACTTCATGCCTAGCTACATAGACATAATTACATAGGAGCTCAATTAAATTTGCAAACATTCCAGAGTTTGGGTTCCCAATAATTCTTTGTGATTCTTTAAAAGGTAAAGTATTTTTTTCCCATAAAACATAGCAACATCGAAAATCACCCGTAGAATGTCCTGCCATTTTTATTTCTCTAGTTTCCTCATTTTCTGCAAAGCCTCTCCGAGGAAATTGACTTTGAATATCCTTTTACACTCTTCTGTTTTAGAAAGCATTGTGGTAAAACATTGAATCATCATGGTTGTAAGTTCTGTTCACATTCTTTCTTTCTTTGAATATTTTTTCCCAAGGGCCAACATTTGATTCTGTTGTATTATGGCTAAAAGGTAGGCATGCGAACAAAATAAAGACAAGAAGTCTTTGGAATAAGTGATCTCATCACAATGAATCAATTTGCCGTTGGAACGTATTTTTACAAAATCACTGTTTTGAAAATATTTAGCCATGAATTGAAGCAGAATCTGTAAGTTTATTTTTTTCCTGGTCTAAGGTGATCAGCATTTTAGAGAATGAACCCAGGACACAACCACAGCACAAGAAAAAAATATGATAATGAAGCTTACACATATGTGTTACTACTGTAACAGAAAACATGTAAAGAACATTTGTTTTGATTTATGTATCAGTCTGCACTGTTTAATTTTTTGTGTCATAATGCTCTTACTTAAAAAAACAGGATTAGTTAACAATGTCAATTACTAGTAATTCACAGCATAAATAATTAAACAAGGAAGCATTAAAAAATATAACAATGTTTTAAATAAAGTTTTATTTTACATCATTTTTTTACTTACACAGAAATTGCCAATAAAAAAAGCAGAGATTTGCCATGTAGCCGCAACCTAGTTTCCTCTCATTAACATCTTCTATCAGTGTGTCTCACATGGCTTATTAATATCTTACATAATTTGTGACAGTTAATGAACCAATACTGATAGGCTATTTTTTTATTTTTTTATTTTTTATTTTATTTTATTTTATTTTTTGAGATGGAGTCTTGCTCTATCTCCCAGGCTGGAGTTCAGTGGCGGGATCTTGGCTCACTGCAGGCTCCACCTCCCGGGGTTCACGCCATTCTCCTGCCTCAGCCTCCCACGTAGCTGGGACTACAGGCGCCCGCCACCTCGCCTGGCTAATTTTTTGTATTTTTAGTAGAGACGGGGTTTCACTGTGTTAGCCAGGATGGTCTCGATCTCCTGACCTCGTGATCCGCCCGCCTCGGCCTCCCAAAGTGCTGGGATTACAGGCTTGAGCCACCGCGCCTGGCTGATAAGCTATTATTAACTAAAGTTCATATTTCATTTGGACTCCCTTAGTTCTGTCTTACTCTGACCCAGGATCCCATCCAGGACCCCGCATGACATGTAGTCATCACGTAGGCTCTTCCTGGCTGTGACAGTGTGTCAGGCTTTCCATCTCATGATGACCTTGATAGTACTGAGGAGGATTGGTCAGGAATTTTGTAGAATGTCCCCCATTGTCACTTCATGTTCTCAAGGTGAACTGTCATCTTTGATGTTCACTTGGATCATTTGGCAGAGCTACTGTTTGTCAGGTTTCTCCACTGTGAAGTTATTTTTTCTCCTTGTCAATACTGCATGTGTTCTTTTGGAGCAAGTCACTATGCAGAGCCCACACTTATGGAGTGAGGAGTTGGCTCCACCTTCTTGATGGCTGAGTGTCAACATCAAGCAGTTGTCTACATACAGCAGTTGCTGTGACTGCAATAAGACCAATAATCACTGCAATCAAAGTAAAAATGAATCTTTTGGATCTAGTTAGAACTTCTTTTAATACTTCTGTTAAAATATAGATGGATGAGGAAGCCTCCCACAGTCGGTACATGGACACAGGGATCCCCATGCCCTCTCTTGCCCTCACTAGCAGAATATGGTGCTGCCAATCCAAAGTTGAATCAATGCAAGTAAACAATCTACAGTTTTCACAGGTTATAGTTTGGGAATCTGGTTTAAGATCTATGATTCCTACAAATAGCATATAAGGGGGTTTTACACACTACATTTCCATGGATAGAGTGATTCTAACCTTCTATGAACCTGGTCCAGGCTTTCAGTTAAATCACTATCATAGGCCATATTAATGGGCCAGATGGATGGGACCTGTGAACACGATTGAGTCTGGCCCATACAATTATGATATAATTGGCCTCGAGGGGCCCAGTCTATAATAGTTCCGAATTCATTGTTTTGTAGTACCACTGCAGTATCAGCCACACATTCTTCCCAAACTAAGACTTCTGGGCTTTTTGATTCTTTGGGGATTTCCTTGGGACCAGGCTTCCCCTTAGGCCTACATTGTAATGATCTTTGATAAGAAGGGTCCTGTAAATTATTTATCTGTGGCCTGAGTGACATTCCACTTACCATGTGATAAGTAAATCTACTAATGGCACTGACAGTAGGTACTTCTACCAACCAATTTTGGGTTGCAGGCATTAAGCATTCTGGTGCTTTCCCCAGGCAAATAGGAAGATAATGATACCCAATGGAAATGTTTATCATCATTCCTTCTTCTTCAGGTTGGGCAAGGCCACCGTTATCTGTGGGGCCTGGTACCCATGCAGTATTATTAACATATACTTCAATAGAATTATCCATCCAAGTGGCTGCCTGAATTGAGGGTGGGAAAGGCACATAGGCCCAGTAGGTATAATTAGCTGCAGCTGCTCCTGCAGACATAGGGAGACTTACCACCATTCATACAATCATTAAAGCTGCAAGCAGCATATTCTCTGGAGTTTGTGTTACCCTTGTGTTCTTCAGGCTTTTTTCAGCTAACTGTGTCAGCTTCTTTAGCTGGGCCCAGGACAGCAACTCTGCTTTCTTTGTGGATGGCAACTTCATCTTTTCTTCTGATATCACCATTTTGTTCACCTGGTGAGTTGATGATGCTCGAGTGGGGTTTTCCGTCTCCACGGAGGCATTTTTCCTTGCATTTCTGATGGGTTCATTGTAGAACTTCAAATGTCTAGTGGGTATCCAAACAGGAAGCTGATTTTCTCCTGGTGAAACACAAGCAAAACCTCTCCCCATGTTATCACCTTACCTATTTCCCATGTATTATTTTTGATCTTTTCACCAAATCAGTTTTTCCTCATGTGGGCTGTTCTTTCTACCAGTAAAATGTTGCTCTGCAGAAGTAGTGGTCTGATTTCTATATATGTTTAAAAACTTTAAAGTATAGAGTGCTAGATTAAGTTGTATCTGGGGAGTGTTATACTCCTTACTCTCTTTTTCCTTTTTTTGTTTAACCCATTGAGCTTTGAGTGTTCTATTATTTCTTTCAATTATGGCCTGTCCTTGGGAATTATAAGGGATTCCTCTTGTATGTGTAATTTTCCACTGATTTAAGAATTTTTGAAATGCTTTGCTAGAGTATCCTGGCCCATTATCTGTTTTACTTTTTTCTGGAACTCCCATGACAGCAAAAGAAGATAATAAATGTCTTTTAACATGGGAAGTACTTTCTCCTGTCTAGCACGTTGCCCATATGAAATGTGAATAAGTATCAACTGTCACATGGACAAATGACAATTTTCCAAATGAAGGTACATGTGTGACATCCATTTGCCCTAATGCATTAGGACATAAACCTCTGGGATTAACTCCTGCCTCCTGAGTGGCCAAGTGTAGGACTTGACACTCAGTACAATGTTGTACAATATTTTTTGCCTGTTTCCATGTGATATCAAATTTATTTTTTAATTCTGTTGCATTTACATGTGTCAGGGCATGAAGTTCTTGTGCTTCCATGAAGGCAGATGATACTAGCAAGTCAGCTTGTTCATTTGCGTTCGTTAAAGGCCCTGGTAAATTAGTATGTGCTCAAGCATGAGTAATATAAAATGGGAAATTTCTTTTTCTTACAGTTTGTTGTAACAAATTAAACAGTTGATTCAACTGATCATCCATACTGTATTTGATTAGGGCTGTCTCAACATCCTTTGTAGCCTGTACTACATATGCAGAATCTGAAACAATGTTAATAGGCTGATTAAAATCTTGTAACACTGAAATGACAGCAACCAATTCTGCTCTTTGAGCTGAGTGATATTGAGTTTCAATGACTCATTCTTTTTGCCTGGTGTAAGCCACTTTTCCCTTGCTGGAACCATCAGTAAACACCATCAGAGCATTTTCTAAAGGTTTATGTCTGGTAATTTTAGGTAAAATCCAAATAGCCAATTTTAAAAACTGGAAGATTTTTGTTCTTGGGTAATGATTATCAATAATTCCCACAAAATCAGCAAGACCAATCTGCCATGCGCCAGAATTGATAAAGGCTTATCTAACCTGTTCATTGTTTAAAGGAACAATGATTTTATCTGGGTCACTTCCACACAATTTTACTATTTGTAGTCTTGCCTGACCAATTAATGTAGTCATTTGATCTAAGTACAATGTAAAAGTCTTAACTGTACTGTGAGGAAGGAATGACCACTCCACAAGATCTGTATTTTGAACAATGATGCCTGTTGGAGAATGTGTAGTAGCAAAAATCAAAAGTTGGCGTGGGGATAAGTGATCTATTCTATTTGCTTGTGCTGACTGAATTTTTTCTTCAAATAATTCAATTTCTGTAGCTGCCTCTGGAGTTAATGTTCTTTTACTATTCAAGTACGGGTCCCCTCTCAAGATAGGGAACAAATTTGACATGGCATAAGTAGGGATGCCTAGAGTTGGCTGAATCCAATTAATATCTCCTAGCAATTTTTGAAAGTCATTTAATGTTCTTAACGTGTCTTTTCTTATTTCTATGTTTTGTGGTTTAATTTTTCTTTCCTCTACCTGCATTCCCAAATAACGAAAAGGAGTAGAGATCTGAATCTTATCAGATGCTATTGTTAGGCCTGCGTTTGAAACCTCTGTCTGCAGAAATGTGTAACAATTAGTCTATTGTTTCTGTAGCACACAAAATATCATCAACATAATGAATAACAGTCTGAAAACTTGTCTCTAACTGGTTGAAGAACTTGAGCTACAAAAGTCTGACAAATAGTTGGACAATTAAGCATTCCCTGAGGTAAAACTTTCCACTGAAATCTGGTGGCTTGTTCTTTATTACTTATGGCTGGCATAGTAAAAGCAAATTTTTCAAAATCCTGTTTTGCCAGAGGAATGGTAAAAAAGCAATCCTTCAGATCTATTATAATTAAAGGGGATCATGGCTGGAGAAGGCAACCCGAGTTGGAGAGACCCCATAGGTTGAATTACCGCATTAACCACTCTTAGGTCAGTTAGCATGAGCCATCTGCCTGATATTTTCTGAATTACAAACAGAGAAGAATTCTAAAGACAGAAAGTGGGTGAAACATGTCCTTTTTAAAATAGCTTTTTAACTATTTTATGTAGCACCCCGAACTTTTCCTTAGGGAGCGGCCACTGTTTGACCTATACAGGAAGCTGCAGGGTGAGTCTGAATTCCTCCTTCACCATAGTGAACGGTAGGTTGGACAATAATGAGTGCCTGGAGCCAAGTCGCAGCGAGCCTAGTTTCACGCTACCTCCCCCAGCACTTACTCGGCTGAGGAGGAGGTGGCCATCGTGGTTTTATTCCCAATGGCCCCAATGGTTCTGGACTTTTTCCTTTTAATTTTAATGTTTCAGGATATATTACCTCCTGTAATTGATTGTAGTCAACATTTTGCATTGACAGAGCCATTACTGGCTCTGCTACCTATTTACAATGTGAAGTTTCCGTTCCTTTCCTGGATTTTTCCCCGCCTCTTCTTTACAATCTATTACACAGCTTTCAGGGGCATCAAAGACTGAAACGCTATCTTCTTCTATTTGAAACGGTTCTAAAGTTGCTTTAACAATGGCCCAATCATTCCATATTGTAAGTGGGATGATTTTACCTTCCCTATTTGCTTGTTTTAATTCTTTGCCAATTTTTTCCCAATCTTTTACATCTAAAGTTCCTTGTTCTGAAAACCATGGGCAGAATCGTTCTATTGTTTGGAATAGTGTAATTAGATTTTCTGTAGAAGCTTTAATTCCCCCTTTTCTTAAGAGAATTTTAATGAAGCTGAGATAAGAGACATATTTACTTTCCGTTTGCCCCATTGTTACCCTGGGTTCCTCTGAGCGCACAAGTTTACCGCAAGGCTGACGGTGGATGTACTCAGGAATCTCTCATCCACTGTCCTCAATGCTCACATTCTTAGCATATCTTCACCCTAGACAAAGGCACCCACATTGGGTTGCAGATGAAGGGGTGGCCTGCTCCTCCACACCTGTGGGTATATCTCATCAGGTGGGATGAGGGACTGAGAAAAAAATAAGATACAAAATATGGAGAAAGAAAAGTGGGCCCAGGGGACTGGTGCTCAGCATACCAAGGACCTGCACCTGCACCAGTCTCTGAGTTCCCTGTTTTTATTATTTTCATTATCTTCGCAAGAGGAATGCGGTAGGAGAGCAGGGTGATAGTAAGGAGGTCAGCAAAAAAACATGTGAGCAAAAGAATCTATGTCATAATTAAGTTCAAGGAGAAGTAATATGCCTGGATGTGCACGTAGGCCAGATTTGTGTTTCTCTCCACCCAAACATCTCAGTGGAGTAAAGAATAACAAGGCAGCATTGCTGCCAACATGTCTCGCCTCCCGCCATAGGGAGGTTTTCCTCCTATCTCAGAATTGAACAAATGTACAATCGGGTTTTATACTGAGACATTCAGTTCCCAGGGACAGGCAGGAGACAGTGGCCTTCCTCCATCTCAACTGCAAGAGGCTTTCCTCTTTTACTAATCCACCTCAGCACAGACCCTTTATGGGTGTCGGGCTGGGGGATGGTCAGGTCTTTCTCATCCCATGAGGCCATATTTCAGACAATCACATGGGGAGAAACCTTGGACAATATCCAGCTTTCCAGGGCAGAGGTCCTTATGGCTTTTCACAGTGTATTGTGCCCCTGGTTTATTGACACTAGAGAATGGCAATGACTTTTACCAAGCATACTGCTTGTAAACATTTTGTTAGCAAGGCACATCCTGCACAGCCCTAGATCCCTTAAACCTTGATTCCATACAACACATGTTTTTGTGAGCTCAAAGTTGGGGCTAAGTGGCTGGGGCAAAGTGACAAATTAACAGCATCTCAGCAAAGCAATTGTTCAAGGTACAGGTCAAAATGGAATTTCTTGTGTCTTCCCTTTCTACATAGACACAGTAAAGTCTGATCTCTCTTTCTTTTCCTACAACGTTGATGTCTCCACCTCTGATCTACTATCACATGAACCATTCTAGCCTTCTCGCCTTGCTAATTTGTAACCTCCCAGTTCACCAGTGAGAGGCCTGATTCCTACCATCTGCAGCTTATGTAAGTCATTGTTTTATTCCAGATACAGATGCTGTGGTTTTACAATGGTTAACAATTGCTTCTGTTGGAAAGAACTTTATAAAATGGAATCCAATGAAGAAGTATAGTTCATTTGCTTTAAGCCTACAGATTCTATTCATTTTCAAAGTGATTTAGGTCAACACCATTTTCCCTACATCTTCAGTGAGTTTTCACCTATTTTTTTGTCTTAGTCTATTTTGTGCTTCGGTAACAGAATACCTGAGGCTGGGTAATTTATAAGTAAAAAAGGTTCATTTGGCTCACAATACTGGTGGCTGGAATGTCTGAGATTGGGCAGTTGCATCTAGTGGGGCCTCAGTCTTTTTCATCTTATGGTGGAGAGTGGAAGGGGAGCAAGGGGTGCACTAGAGATCACATAGCAAAAGTGAAAGCAAGAGGGAAGCAAAGGAAGCCAGACTCCTTTTAACTAGCTACTCCTGCAGAAATTAATCGATTCCTGTGAGAGCAGAACTCACTTACCCCTGTGGGAGGGCATTAATCTGTTCATGAGGGATCCGTCACTATGACCCAAACACCTTCAACCAGGCCCCACCGCCCCACACTGCCATATTGGGGGTCAAATTTCAACATGAGTTTTTGTGGGGACAAACCACATCCAACCCATAGTAATTTGTAGCATAGTTAAATTCTTTTTCACATAATGTATTCTATCCTGGGATACTCCACATCTTGATTAATTTTATTTAATTTGAATAGAGTTGGCTTTAACCATTTGGATGTAAAATTCTGCATATTTCAACAAATGCATTGTGGTAGGTATCCCATTATTAAAGTATCATATGGAATGCTTCAACCCCCCACCCCATGGAGCCAATGGCTTCCCATCTGTGTAGTTTGCCTTCTCCAGTGTCTCATTAAATGGGGTCACACTGTGTGTGTCCTCCTCAGACTTTCTTCTTCCACTTAGCAATGTGCATGCGAGATTCACTCATGTCTTTGTGTGAGTTGATAGCTTGTTCCTTTCTATGGCTAAATAGTATTCTAGTGCAT
The DNA here is from genome assembly GCF_028878055.3 of Symphalangus syndactylus. Classification (NCBI taxonomy): domain Eukaryota; kingdom Metazoa; phylum Chordata; class Mammalia; order Primates; family Hylobatidae; genus Symphalangus; species Symphalangus syndactylus. The sequence goes on from NC_072438.2 coordinate 111,275,812, forward strand.
GAATGTACCACAATTTGGTTATGCATTTTAGGGAGCAAAACCTTCCTCTTCTAACGTTGTTCCAGGATTAGAGGCCTTCAAATTAACTGACAATAGATACATTGGTAGGAGAGACAATACTTGGCTTCTTGTTCCCCAAGTATCATTGTGGGAAAAAATTCATCAGATGACAGGATCTAGTTTACAAAGAGGTAAAAATAGCCCAGAAACAAGTAACAAGACTAGAATCTGATAACCCACAATGGCTATAGTTTTCCTTTAAAAAAATTTTTTTGAGACAGGGTCTGGCTCTGTCACCCAGGCTGGAGTGCAAAGGTGCAATGTCAGCTCACTGCAACCACTACCTCCTGGGTGCAAATGATCTTCCCTCCTCAGCCTCCTGAATAGCTGAGACTACAGGCACATGCCATCATGCCCAACTAATTTTTGTATTTTTGGTAGAGACAGGGTTCACCACGTTGCCCAGGATGGTCTTGAACTTCTGGCCTCCCAAAGTGCTGGAATTATAGGCATGTGCCACCATGCCCAGTCATGTTACAGTTTTCCATTGAAACATAAAATTTCTGTCTGTAGTAACCACCATTTTTGATCATAATCAAAGTAAGACTATTCTTGTTTTAAAAATAAGTCTAGTTTTGTTCTATTTTGCTTGATTATTTACGTAATTGCAGCAAGAACAGGCTACGACCATATAGGTGCTTTCAAGTTTCTTCGTTGGAAGTTTTCATACAGAATCTCAGATTTGACTTTTAAAGACCTTATTCGGGCTAAAAGCCAAGCTAAGAACATACTATCAAATTTCAGCTGCAGTCCTTATAGCTTTGTGTGAATTCCTCTGTTCTCTTTTTTTTTTGAGACAGAGTCTTGCTCTTTCGCCCAGGCTGGAGTGCAGTGGCGTGATCTCGGCTCACTGCAAGCTCCGCCTCCCAGGTTCACGCCATTCTCCCGCCTCAGCCTCCCAAGTAGCTGGAACTACAGGCGCCCGCCACCATGCCTGGCTAATTTTTTTGTATTTTTATTAGAGACAGGGTTTCACCATGTTAGCTAGGATGGTCTCGATCTCCTGACGTTGCGATCCATCCGCCTGGGCCTCCCAAAGTGCTAGGATTACAGGTGTGCAAACAGGAAAGGAAGTAGAATTGTTCCATATTGGTGGAACACAGAGTCAGCAGAGGTTCGAGAAGGGAGAATTTAGTCAATTGAGAAGTTCCCATGAAAGGAGCAAGATTAAGATCACACAGAGACACCTTGAAACAAAAAGCCAGGAATAACTTCCAACCCAAGAGGAGAACAGAGAGGCCTCAAAACCAGAGCTAAGATAAGAAACTTATAGCCCAAGAGTTACCTTCCAGACAAAGAAGCCTGAGATTCCAACCCAGCTTCAGAGAGTACTCACTCAAAATTTTAGTGAAACTGTAGGCTTTTTAATGAGTTAGCCATGCATGCAAAAGGCATTCCCTAAGGTGGCAGAGAAGATGGAGCCCCCATATCCAAATATAGCCAACGAGAAAGAAAGACCCCTGTTGCCAGAGCCAGTGGGCAAAGGCAACAGAAAAGGAGACAAGGGTCCTAATGGGATGAGATCCTTTCAGATTTAGGCTTATACAAACTCCTGAGAACTGGCAGGTTGACAGCCATAAATAGGATACCAACATTTCTACTCATTGGATTACAAGTTCTCAGGCATCCAAAATGATTAACAAAATGACAATTTCTAGGGCTTCTGTGGGAGAGTATGGAAAGATCTTTTTGAACCTTTTAATGCTGTCAATGGAAGAATGATGAGGTTCATAAATTTGGAAAGAAGACATTTCTTCATTTTTATGTTTTTTTTTTGAGACAGAGTTTCACTCTTGTTGCCCAGGCTGGAGTGCAATGGCGTGATCTTGGTTCACTGCAACCTCCACCTCCTGGGTTCAAGCAATTCTCCTGCCTCAGCCTCCTGATTAGCTGGGATTACAGATGCCCACCACCACACCTGGCTAATTTTTTTGTATTTTTAGTAGAGATAGGTTTTCATCATGTTGGCCAGGCTCCTCTGAACCTCCTGACCCCAGGTGATCCACTCGCCTCAGCCTCCCAAAGTGCTGGGATTACAGGCATGAGCCACCACACCCAATGAGAGATTTATTTCCTATAAAGAGTTGCGGCCTGCAGGTTGTCCTTCTGACAGGCTGGGAAGCATAGCCTCCAGCTAGAAGCCAGAAACAGATGCTTCAAGGAGGAGGTAAAGGAAATAGTAATTTATGCTGAGTGGAATGGCTAAATACATTTCTTTAATAAGCTCTAGGAGGAGTCATGAATATTTATGGAAGGAGAAATGCATGCATGCGCAATTGAGTTTCTTGCTCCTTCATGGGTCCCATGTACAAAAAATGGCAGTGTTAGCATGATCCCAGGGTGGAGTTTTCAGCCATCTGACATTAAAAAGTGAAGCAGAGAACATGAAAACTCGCTCTGTGCCTCCTCTATATGCTGGCCAGAACCTCTCCCTCATGGGTGGTCTCTTATCAGGCAAGAAAAGAGAGGTTAATATCAGTGGTGGAGCCTTTGAAGGGGCTGGTTTCTGTTAAATCCTTAAGGAAGAAAGTCTCATCATGGTTAGCAAAGGAGGGGGTATGACGATGTGTATCTGACCCCCATCATCCCATGCTAGCAAAGCTGAGAACTCAGTTTTGAAAGTTACTCTGGGGTCCCCTCAGCCAAGAGTGGATCTGTTCAGACAGTTGGGAGGGTAGAATTTCATTTTCATTTATCAGTGCTAATGGGAAAGAGTACACTGTCTCCATGGCAGCTGAATTTGCAGGAAACTCCTTTGAAGGGGTTAATGGCAGTTGTATTTTTCTAGGAGCTCTGCTTTAATTGGATAAAGTAAGTTCTGGTAAGATTTCTTCCTTTATCTGCAGTATCTCGAATGTTTTCATTTAAATAATCTTTATAACAGCTTTTGATGTCTGAGTGGATTCCCACACAGTCATTTATTGTAAGACTTTCTGATTCCTTTTTTTTCCTTTGGTCATTATGAATAGGGCTTCTGTAAATAATTGCACGGTAGCTTTTGTTTGGAAATAACATCAAAGTAATTGTCAAAATACCTAGGAATGTGATTTTTGGATTGTAAGGTGAGACTTGTTTAGCTTTAGAAAAAACTGCCCAACTTGTAATGGGGAGTAAAAAAATTTTCTATGTTTTTGGAATTCTTAGATGGGACCCTCTGTAAAAACTGACAGGTTCAAATGAGAAAAACAGAAAAGTTTAAAAACATGTATACCTTATGGATACATGGGAGATACTCAGGGAAAAAATGAGTAAATCTCCAACAGCTGGCTTTCAATTCAAGCATAAATACTATCTTCAACTTAAAGAAAGAAGATTTGAGGTGCAGGAGTGGGGAGTTAACCAGCAAAAGCACGGGAGACAAGGGTAAGGTTTGTTATACAGACTTAAGTCCATGCATTCTCCATTGATAAGACTCTTTAGTGATTTAGTTATCCTTCTCTTCTTGGTGTCAAGAGAGGTAGCTTTTAAATGGGGATTTCCTTGATAGATGTAAATTTTCCTTACAGAAGTGTAACTTCTACTTTGTTTTCAGAACTTCTTTTATTAGAATTTTTTTTCAAAATAATCAGCTTGGAATAATTCTTAAGCCAAAGGGACATATATTGGGGTGGCATTTTCTGGTTTCCTACCATTATATTTTGGGGTGGCATATTTTGGTCTTATACACTGTATTCCACCAGCAATGAAAAGAGTTCTGTTTTTCCTCCAGCAATTTGTCATTTTTTAAAGAGTTTAGCAGTTCTAAGGGATATAGACCAGCTGTGCTATCTTATTGTGGTTTTCATTTCTCTAGTTTGTTGAGCACCTTTTTGTATGTTTACTTGCCATCTGTACATCTTATTTGGTGAGGTGTCTGTTCAGATCTGTGTGCATTTTTAATTGGGCTGTTTAACTTATTGTTTAGTTTTAACAATTTTTTTATGTATTTTGATTACAAATTCTCAGATCTGTCTTTTGCAAATATTTTCTTCAATATTTGGCTTGTCTTTTTGTTCTCTTAACAAGGTCTCTTCCAGAGTATAAACTTTAAATATTAAGAAATCCACATTGTCATTTCTTCTGTGTATATCAATCTTTTGTGTCATTTGTTAAAATTCATTACCAAACCCAAAGGCACATAGCTTTTCTTCTATAGTTTCTTCTAGAAATTCTATAGTTTTGTATTTTTAGTGTAAGGATGACTTTGAGTGATTATTTGTGTAAGTTGTAAATTTGTAATCTACATGCATATCATTTCTTATGGTTTCCAACTAATCATTTCCTCACTATTTTGGGGAAAGACACAGGATAGTGGGTTCTGTTAGAGTAGACAGATAACTAGACATGAACAGGAGAGGGAGCTCGTGGAAAAGGGAATGTCTGGGAAGGCGCACCTGGAGGGACCACCAAAAATTCACATATTAGTAGCATCTCTAGTGCCGGAGTGGATGGGCATTTGTCAATTGTGGGTAGGAGGGAGAAGAGGTACCTATGCAGAAAGAAACACCCTAGAACTCCTCATAACATGCCCCAGTCATCGTTCACTCTGCAATAAAAATGTCAGAATATTGTTAGCTACATGCTCATAAGAAGGCCAAAGGGAACATTCTTAAGAGAAACCTGGCACCAAAAATACAGATTAGGACAGAGATGGACATTCAAAAGAGATAGGCAGGCACAGTAGGTACAAACATCACCGCTGTCAGCCTGCCTGGGATGGTGGAAAGGAGGCTGGTGCCAGAGTAGATTCGGATTCATCACCACACGTACCTTAACCAACAGTGAGGAGGTCCCACACGCCTAAGTGGGGCAAATGAGGGACCTAAGGCAGTAGCAGGAAAACCAAAGAAAACAGGCAGAGACTTGAGACAGGCAGGAATGTGAAGAAGTCCAAAATAAAATTCCCTGCACTGGACTCTTAGGCTGTTTTCATGCACAGTCAGCCCAGTCCTCCTCATTTTTCTACAATAAGCTCTTCAGACTGTATTTCTTTTCAATGAAGTTGTCTGCCATCTTTGTACTGCCTCTTGGTGAAAATCTTTCTTCCAAGTTAGACAAGAACTGGGACATCAGCTCTCCCCAGTAATAGCTCCATTTCAGTTTTAATTTACAGAACTGATGGGGCTTAATAACTAGCGCTCCAAGTTTAAGTGGTGCGGGAGGTGGCCAGTAGTGGACCCCAGCTGTCACTCCGGGAGCAACAGGGCCCTGCATAGTCCCCATCTGCCTGCAGGTGGCATGCTGCCACGACACTGCCAGCAAGAGGGCCTGGCAGTGTTCCCAGCAGCCAGCAGGGGTATATGACTACACTGTGAGCAAGAGAGCCCTGCAGTGTCCTTAGCTGCCCGCAGGTGGCGCACGGGCACCACAACATGAGCAAGAGGACCCTGCAGTGCCCTGGTTGCCAGAAGGGGGCGTGCTGCCTCTACACTGAGCAAGAGGATCCTGTAGTGCCCCCAGCGGCCAGAAGAAGGCGTGCCCCCACTACACTGCAAGCAAGAGGGCCCAGCAGTGTCCCCAGCTGCCAGCAGGGGAGCCAGCCGCCACTACACTTGGAGCAAGAGGGCCCGGCAGTGTCCACAGGTGCCAGCAGCTGAGCATGTTTCCACTACACTGTGAGCAAGAGGGCCCTGTAACGTCCCTAGCTGCCAGTAGGCGGCGTGCCGCCACTATACTGTGAGCAAAAGGGCCCTGCGTGCCCTGGCGCCACCAGGAGGCGCTAGCCACCACTGTAAGCAAGAGGGCGCTGCAATTGCCCTAGGCGCCAGCAGGAGGCGCAGTGGCACAGCACCGTGAACAAGCAGGTCCTGTAGTGCCCGGCTTTTCAGATTACTGAGGTTCCACCTATTTGCGCTATGCCCCTGGCGACGTGCGTCTCTGTGCCTGCATCGCGTCCACCACGGCCCCCCGCCCGGCGGCGGGCGAATGTGGACCTGTGCGCCTGCACCACGCCACCCAACCCTCGGCCCGGCGGTGTGCATCTCTGCGCCTGCGCTGCACCCGCCCCGCCGGCGAACCGCCTTTGTGAGTCTCCGCCCTGCGCCGCGCCTCTCCAACGGGGCCGCGCCGCCGTGCGTCTCTGCGCCTACGCCGCGCCCCCTGGCGGACGGACGGCTCGCCGCGCGTCTCTACCCCTGCGCCGCGCCCCTGGCGGAGCCGCGGAGTGCCGCGCCTCACTGCGCCTGCGCGGTCCCGCCTCCCGTCTCTGCGCCTGCGCGGCCCGCCGCGCCTCTCTGCGACTGCTCGGTCCCGCCGCGCCTCTCTGCGCCTGCGCGGGCGCGGTGCGCCTCTCTGGGCCTGCGCGGGCGCGGTGCGCCTCTCTGCGCCTGCGCGGGTCCGCCGCCCGTCTGCGTATGCGCGAGCCCGCCGCCCCTCTCTGCGCATGCGCTTACCCGCCGCCAGTCTCTGCGCATGCGCGGGCCCGCCAATCCTCTCTGCGCCTGCGCGGGCCCGCAGCACCTCCCTGCGCCTGCGCGGGCCCGCCGCACGTCTGCGTATGCCGGGGCCCGCCGCTCCTCTCTGCGCCTGCGCGGGCGCGGTGCGCCTTTGTGCGCCTGCCTCCCCTGTCTGCGCCTGAGCGGGTCCTCCGCCCCTGACTGCGCATGCGCGGGCCCGCCGCCCCTCTCTGCGCCTGCGCGGGCCCGCCGCCCGTCTCTGCGCCTGCGCGGGCCCGCCACTCGTCTCTGCGCCTTCGCGGGCCCGCAGCGCGTCTCTGCGCCTGCGCGGGCCCTCCGCCCCTGTCTGCGCATGAGCGGGAACGCCGCCCCTCTCTGCGCCTGCGCGGGCGCGTTGCGCCTCTCTGGGCCTGCGCGGGCACGGTGCGTCTCTCTGCGCGGGCGCGGTGCGCCTCTGCGCCTGCGCGGGCCCGCCGCCCCTATCTGCGCATGGGCGGGCCCGCCGCCCGTCTCTGTGCCTGCGCGGGCCCGCAGCTCCTCTCTGCGCCTGCGCGGGCCCGCCGCCCGTCTGCGCCTGCGCGGGCCCGCAGCGCGTCTCTGCGCCTGCGCGGGCCCGCCGCCACTGTCTGCGCATGTGCGAGACCGCCGCCCCTCTCTGCGCCCGCGCGGTGCGCCTCTTCGCGCCTGCGCAGGCCCGCCGCGCCTCTCAGCCCCTGCCTGAGGACGGTGCGCCTCTCTTCGTCTCTCTGCGCCTGCGCAGGCCCGCCGCTCCTCTCTGCGCCTGCGCGGGCGCGGTGCGCCTCTCTGGTCCAGGGCGAGCGTGGTGCCCCTTTCTGCGCCTGCGCGGGCCCGCCGCCCCTGTCTGCGCATGGGCGGGCCCGCCGCGCCTCTCTGGGCCTGCGCGGGCCCGCCACTCATCTCTGCGCGTACCCGCAGCGCCTCTCTGCGCCGGCGGGGGCCCGGCGCCCCTGTCTACGCATGCGCGGGCCCGCCGCCACTCTCTGCGCCTGCGAGGGCGCAGTGCGCCTCTGAGCACCTGCGCGGGACCGCTGCCCGTCTGCGTATGCGCGCGCTCGCCGCCCGTCTCTGCGCATGCGCGGGCCCGCCGCTCCGCTTCGTGCCTGCGCAGCCCTGCAGCGTCTCTCTGCGCCTGCGCCGGCCCGCCGCCAGTCTCTGCGCCTGCGCGTCCCCGCCGCTCGTCTCAGCGCCTGCGCGGGCTCGCAGTGCCTCTCTGCGCCTGCGCGCGCCCGCAGCGCCGCTCTGTCCCGGCGCGGGCGGGTTGCGCCTCTCTGCGCCGGCGCGGGCGCGGCGCACCTCTCTGCGCCTGCGCGATGCGCCTCCCTGCGCCTGCGCAGGCCCGCCGCGCCTCTCAGCCCCTGCGCGAGGACGGTGCGCCTCTCTTCGTCTCTCTGCGCCTGCGTGGGCCCGCCGCTCCTCTATGCGCCTGCGCGGACGCTGTGCGCCTCTCAGCACCTGCGCGGGACCGCCGCCCGTCTGCGCATGCGCGGGACCGCCGCCCGTCTCTGCGCATGCGCGGGACCGCCGCGCCTCTCTGCGCCTGCTCGGTCCCTCCGCGCCTCTCTGGGCCTGCGCGGGCGCGGTGCGCCTCTCTGCGCCTGCGCGGGCGCCCTGCGCCTCTCTGGGCCTGCGCGGGTCCGCCGCCCCTGTCTGCGTATGCCCGTGCCCGCCGCCCCTCTCTGCGCCTGCGCGTGCCCGCCACCCCTGTCCGCGCCTGCGCCGGTCCTCCGCCCCTGTCTGCGTATGCGCGGGCCCGCCGCCCCTCTGCGCATGGGCGGGCCGGCCGCTGGTCTCTGCGCCTGCGCGGTCCCGCCAGTCCTCTCTGCGCCTGCGCGGGTCCGCAGCGCGTCTCTGCGCCTCCGTGGGCCTGCCGCCGCTGTCTGCGCATGTGCGGGCCCGCCGCCCCTCTCTGCGCCTGCGCGTGCCCGCTACCCCTGTCGGCGCCTGCGCCGGTCCTCCGCCCCTGTCTGCGTATGCGCGGGCTGGCCGCCGGTCTCTGCGCCTGCGCGGTCCCGCCAGTCCTCTCTGCGCCTGCGCCGGTGCGCAGCGCGTCTCTGCGCCTCCGCGGGCCTGCCGCCGCTGTCTGCGCATGTGCGGGCCCGCCGCCCCTCTCTGCGGCTGCGCGGTGCGCCTCTTTGCGCCTGCGCGGGACCGCAGCGCCTCTGTGCGCCAGCGCGGTCCTGCCGCCCGTCTGCGCATGCGCGGGTCTGCCGCCCGTCTCTGCGCCTCCGCGGGACCGCCACTCCTCTCTGCGCGTACCCGCAGGGCCTCCCTGCGCCTGCGCGGGCCCGGCGCCCCTGTCTGCGCATGAGCGGGCCCGCCGCCCCTCTCTGCGCCTGCGAGGGCGCGGTGTGACTCTCTGCGCCTCTCTGCGCCTGCGTTGGCGCCGTGCGCCTCTCTGGGCCTGCGCCGGCGCCGTGCGCCTCTCAGCACCTGCGCGGGACCGCCGCCCGTCTGCGCATGCGCGCGCCCGCCGCCCGTCTCTGCGCATGCGCGGGCCGGCCGCTCCTCTCTGCGCCTGCGCGGCACTGCAGCGTCTCTCTGCGCCTGCGCCGGCGCGGTGCGCCTCTCTGCGCCTGTGCGGGCCCGCCGCCAGTCTCTCCGCCTGCGCGCCCCCGTCGCTCCTCTCTGCGCCTGCGCGGGCCCCCCCCCCCAGCACCTCTCTGCGCCTGCGCGCTCCCGCCGCCCGTCTGCGCATGCGCGGGTCTGCCGCCCGTCTCTGCGCCTCCGCGGGCCC